>NC_133430.1:15960290-16560290 GCF_011762505.2 Arvicanthis niloticus | reverse complement strand
TCCAAAGTGGACACAGGAGTTATTTTAGAAGAGGGAGAACTCAAGGACGATGGAGAAGACTCGGACATGCAAGTGGATGCTCCTTCAGATTCTAGTGTGATAGCCCAGCAGAAGGCCATGAAGAGTCTGTTTGGAGATGATGAGAAAGAGTTGGGTGAGGAGAGTGAGATCATCCCCACACTGGAGCCTTTGCCACCTCACGAGGTGAGAAGAAGCCTGTGCCATCTCTGTGTCTGTTTAGTGGTGCTGGGATTGATGGGGGGGGGGGGGGGCATGTGCTCGCCACATGCTCTGCCGTTGAGCAGGCCCTCTCCATTGATTGTTCCTCTAGTTTCCCTGTTGTGATTTTAGCCATTTAAAATACATTGTATGGGGGCCAATTTTGGAGTTCTTAAAAATGATTACCCAGGACGTATGTCTATGTATCTTGATCTGTGCAGCTAGAGAATGATAATTTCAAGGAAACCCTTATCAAATCTTCTTTTTTCATTATTAAAAAATTTTATGTAGCATACACAGAATTAAGGTTTATGATTTTTAAACAGAATATTTTGCTAATTCTCCCTCTTTCTTCTCCCTCATCCCCTGGCCCTCCTTTATGCTTTCATGGCATGTGGGCCATATTACCCTCTCCTAGCTGCTAATACAGGTGTGCCATATTACCCTACTCTAGCTAATAATGCAGTTCATGATTTGATTTTTAGTGTGGACTTTGACATACACAATCTGATTGGAGGATTGTCTCCCTGGAGATGGGAGTTTCCAAGGATGCCATTTTTCTGTTGTCAGTTCCATTCAAATCACTTCGGTTTTGATGCAGTTAAACATCTTCCATGAGTACAGCTTTACTGCAAACCTAGGAGTTACATGTTCTCAAGAGGGACTTGGTTAATTAGAAAGGCTTCTAGGTAATGAAATTAGAGCAATATTAACCTGTAAGAGTCCTACAGACTTGTCAAGTGAAGCCTTTTAGCCTGCCATGGGGTCTGAGCTAGCACGACGACGACTCTTGAAATGCAGGGGAGATGTGAGGAGTTCTTTTTTCTCTGTGCTAAAGCTATAGTGCTCTTCAGAACACTTTCAGAGTAGCAGCATTAGGCAAAACCACTTGCTCGTCTGATCCTCAGCCTGTAGCACCCATTGCAGTCACTCTGAGGTAGGAGGGAATGTGGAAGTGGCCTTAGGGACTTAGCCTCTGAACTAAGCAGGGACTGGGACCTGGAAAATGAGGTTCCAGTTCCGTTCTGCCTCTTGATACTTTAGTTGACCCCTCCAGCAAGTGGGTGAGCGAAGAGCATAATATTGCCTTGAGTCTCTGCTATTAGGAGACATGAGTAATAAAATTGTGAAACATCAGAAGATGTGAAAGGCTTTGTAATGGTTAAGTGACAAGGTAGAACCCAGAATAACAAACTCAGAATGTAATTTACAGTCTTAAAAAGATCTGTCAAAGGACTCAAGGGATTAATAAAACTATCTCAGAGGTCGTGCAGTGTTCCACTTTATCTAATACAGCTTTGTGTCTACTGTTCTACTGAAGTTCCTGTTTCTCCCTTGACCTTATTCAAGGTTCCTGGACATCAGTCAGTTTTTATGAATGAACCGAGACTGTCTGACTTCAAGCAAGTTCTTTTGCGGGAGGGGATTCAAGCGGAATTTGTAGGGGGCGTACTTGTCTGCAACAATCAAGTAGCGGTTCGCAGAGTAAGTTCATTTTTCATAAGGGCTAGGTTGAATGTGTGCTTCTGAAGCTTTATCGTAATTCTGCAGTCTTATAATTTCATAAAACTGAAAACCAGCCATTTAAATCCACAATGGCGGCTGTAAAGGCTTACAGCAGTGATTCAGATGAATGGCACATGGTTTTATAGTGAGTTTTTATCATTTGAATCTTCTGACATTTATGTGTCTATAAAAACCCATTACTACAACGTTTTACCTATATTCTGAAGTGAGGGCAACCCATTTCCTGACCAGTCATAAAGTGGCCCATGTTATAAATGTTGCTTATTTCTGCATGTTGATGAATGGGAGATGTACTAAAGAACTTTTAAAACTCTTTTTCTAGACAGAAACTGGACGCATCGGGTTAGAAGGCTGCCTTTGTCAAGACTTTTATAGGATACGAGACCTTTTATATGAACAGTATGCCATTGTGTAAAGGACATGATGTCAAGACGTGTCTGCTTGACCTTTCTCAGGAAGAAAGGATTCTCATCTGAGGCTAAACTTTTGCTGTCTTGTTTTGTAACATACAAAAAGAATCTGCCAGGAAATGTGAGCATGTATTAGATTTTTGAACAATATGAATCAAGGGTCTGGGGTGTAGCTCAGTGGTAGAGCTCTTGCCGAGCATGTGCAAGGCCCTAGGCTTGATTCTCTGTGCTGAATAAAGAAAGAAAGAAAATGTAAATAGAACCATTTTGTAAATGCTCTTGCCTAGCTCTGAATGCTTGAGGCCCAAGAAGAGACAGGCCCAGAGCTGAAGGGGATTGGTTTCCTCTGCAGATCCCTTGTTCCAGGGGCTCATTACTTGAAGAAGAAAAAGGAGAAAACAAACAAAAGAACAGTGCAACTTAGCAAACCAGTTGATGGCCTTACAGAAACTAGTGTGCATGCATGTGTGCAAACAGTTTCATGTGTTTTCTGGAATAAGAAGGGAGAATTGTATAGGAAGAATATGCTATGGAAGGTAACAGAAGCCTCGTGAGACATTTTTCTTAAGAAGGGGTGATGTGCTGCTCCTTTTGAGCTCTGATATGCAATTGCTCCACGTGGAGCCTCTATCCTCCCTCTACCTTCAGTGCAGTGTGAGGCAGTACAGTTAGTTTAGAAACAAACTTTTATTTCTCCCATTTCTTTTGTTTATTAAGATTTTGTTGTTATTCAATTTGAATTTATAAGCTCATCATTTGAATAAATGTTATCTAAAAGAAAGCCTCTAAGCTGAATGTGGTACATGCACTTCTAAACCCAGCCCTCGGGAGGCTGGCGGAGAAGGATTGTGAGTTAGAGGCCAGCTCGAGCTGCATGGTGAGAGCCTGTCTCAGCCTGCAAAAGGAAGGCCTGGTGTGTTACCAGTTCTGCATATATTTTATTAAGAATCATCTTAACTGTTGGGCCAGTAACTGTATCTGAAACCATCCGATGCTCTGTTTTTTTAAAAAGCAAATGTCGAGCCTCACATTTTTATAAGGTAACAGTGTGATTTAATTAAAGGGTGTAAATGTTTTCCTTTCCGAGCTTGTTTTCTAAGTTTATGTAGACAGTGGTTGGATTTTCTGCTCATTACTACAAATATAGTACTGAACCCAGGGAATTGCCATCCTTGATCCAGAACAAGAGAATTCTGTTAGAGAGTAAAAACTGAAAATATGTAACTCTGTTGACTGGAACAGTGAGCCATGCTGTCCTGTTGTAGTTTGTCGGTTTAATTTTTAGAAGGTAGCTTAAACAGGTAGATCCTTGATACCTTCTTAAGCATGTGAACCCTCTTCACTACACTTAGCATTCAGAGAGGCTTCACTTTTGTTTAACTCTGGAACTGTATATTTCAACCCAATGACCCACTCTCAGTCCAGAGTTAGTCTCTTATTCAGCTTCACTGCTGACAGAACCTTCCGTGTGGATTACAGCACTGAAGCAAAGTTTGTAGCCTTCTGATACTGAAAACCAGGTGTACAAAATTGTGTTGCAGAAGTGAGTGTAAAGGGTGTATTTTCCTTTTAGCAGTCATGAAACATTCCTCTTTCACTCCTGTTACTATATAGAGGAAGCCTATAATTCTGTTTCTATTCCAGGAGAAGGAAACCTGCAGTTGTTACATGCTATAAGCTCTGGATATATCTATTACATGATAATACCTACATCTAAATGTCTTTCTTGCCTAACCTTTCTGCTGACCTAAGAACAGGAATTAGATTTTAAGGTATTCCTTGAAGATTGGCTGTTGTGCATGATGCCATTGGAGAGCAATACTACTGCCTGTGTCCCAAAATTTCCGAAATGGAGACCTTCACTCAAGCCTCAGCTACTTAAGAAAAACATGACTTTTAAAGACAACAGTGAGCTAAGTCATGAGAGCAGAGAGGTTCTCAGATGCAAAGATAAACACAGCATGTGAGACACCAGCCAATGACTGCAGATAGTTTTCTTAAAAAGAAATTGTATCTGGGCATGGTGGCACATACCTGTAATCTCACCAACTTAATTCAAACTTGGCTTAAGGCCAGTCTGGACCACATAATGACCCTGAAAGGGGTTGGGGTGATAGCTCAGTGGACGAGTACTTTACCTAGCATGTGCGAGGCCCTGGATTTGACCCCCAGGTCTGAAGGTTGGGGGCTTGCTTATTGTATTTGTTGCAGTGTGGTTATACATGTCAGGCATCTCTGCAGTTATTTCTATATTTTTGTGACTCAGTACGTGACCTGAGACAATAAAGAAGAAATTAGTTTGTAAGGTGGGTTGTTCACCTTTTTTGTGTGTGTCTGTGTGCAGTTTACATACTGTAAAATATTTACTCTTTTTAAGTATACAATTCACTGGTTTTGGCCAAATCTGCAACCACTTCTATGTAATTCCAAAATTTTTTTTTTTATCATTCCCAAAAGAAACCCAGTAACCATTTGTACTCCATTTTCTCTTCTCCCTAGTTAATCGTCAATCTTTCTGCCTCTTCCAGACATTTCATAAAGAATCATGCAACAATGCTGCCTTCCTTGTCCTCTTTTTATTTCAAGATTCATTAATGTAGACATGTGTCAGCATAATCTTTGTTTGCTTTGGGACGTGGTCTTGCATTGTGAAGCTCAAGCTGTTTCAGACTCATAATCCTCCTGCGTCTGGCGTGCTGGGATTATAGGTGTATACTTTCAGATTCATTTTGTAGTCCTGTGACACTCCTTCGTTTGGATGTCGTGTCTGTTCGTCAGCTGATGTACACTGAGTAGTTCCCAGTGGTCTTGGCTGCTATAAAGAATGTTGCTTTGAACATTTTTGTGCAAGACTTTTTAAAAAAAAAAAAAAAAAAAACGAACATTTGTATTGTACATTTTCCTGTGTGTATGCTTGAGAATAGGATTGTTGGGCCATGTGGTATCTTCGCTTAACCTTCTTAGGAACTATTGATTTGTGAAGTAGGTGTACTGTTTCGTGTTCTGATTGGCATACATGTAAGGAAAGGTTCCATTTGTTGCTGCATGCGGTATTGACGCCGTCTTCTCTTCCCACCATCCTCAGCATGTGAGGAGGTACTGCCTGGAGGCTTTGACTTATATCTTGCTAATAAAGAAAAGATGCTGAGTGTGCCGTGTTTCCTGTGCTTATTGAATGGATATTGTATATGTCGTGGAGTAATGTCTCTTCAACTTCTTTGTCTGTCTGTAAGCTATTCATCTTTTTCATTGTTAGTAGTAAGCTTTGTATGTTTTTCTAGATATTTCTATATATGCGTGGTAAATACTTCTGGGGCTTGTCTTTACTTTGTTGGTCATTGAAACAAAATTTATATTGGTCAAGTCCATTTCTTCTCTTTGGTCACTTGTATTATTGGTGTTTTTTCTTAGAAAGCATTTTCTTTTCCTGAGTGTTTTAGTGTATTTGGTGGTAGGGGCAGGTGGACAACTGCCATAGGATGCATGTGGAGGTCAGAGGACAAATTGTAGGAATCGGCTCTCCTCTCACTATGTGGGATCCAGGGATCAAACTGAGGTTGCCAGGCTTGGTGGCCAGCACTTAATCTGCTAAGCCATCTTGCCCTTAAAAACCATTTTTAGAAAGCCTCATCCAAGTTGCAAAGATAGACTTTTTTTTTTTTCCTTAATACTTTTTTACTTCTTACAGTTAGGTTGTTTGTTCTTTAACATATGTTGAATTAATTCATTTTCTGAGGTAAGCATCTAATTTCATTTTTCTGCATGTAGATGTCCAGATGTCCTGGCATTTGTTCAGGGCTTTTTTTTTTTTTTTTTTTTTTTTGGTTTTTGAGACAGGGTTTCTCTGTATAGCCCTGGCTGTCCTGTCCTGGAACTCACTTTGTAGACCAGGCTGGCCTCGAACTCAGAAATCAGCCTGCCTCTGCCTCCCAAGTGCTGGGATTAAAGGTGTGCGCCACCACTGCCCAGCTCTTTGTTCAGTTTTCTATCATTGTTTTGCCATTTTGAAAGTCAGCTGACCAAATCCAAGTCTGCTCACCAGTTCTCATTGATCTCTGTATCTTCACCCACTTTGACACATCTGGATAACCTCATGTTTGTAAGTTTTGAGATCAAGATGTTTGAATTCCCTGTTTCCTTTCAAGACTTTCTTCCTCTGTATGGAGTCCTTTGCATTCCCTCATGAACTTTGGAACCAGTCCATCAGATTTTGTACAACACCCATTCTTAACAGGAAAGGAGGCTATTGAATGTGTTACTTCAAATAATACAATGTAGTGCCTAAAAAGGACTACATAGAACGTGTCTAGTCCAACTCAGTTTAGTATTGAATGAACAAAGCTGTGGGATAGCAAAGATTAAGAGGCACAAAGCTGGTTAAAGGCAGGGTTGGAATTGGAGCCCAGCTGTGGGGTCTAGTTTCCAGAGCCAGACATGGCGGCCCACCCTTAGTTTCCTCCTGTGCGGGAGGCTACAGCAGAAGTATCACCAGTCAGACATCATCCTTGGTTCCATAGTAAGCCTGTCTCTAAAAGAATCCAGTGAGTCACTTAAGTTCCTTAGTTTATTTGCTCTGGCTTAGGGATAATGTGTTCAGTTCATCTGCTCTCGAGAATGGTACCTCATGGGACTCAGCATGAGGAGATGACTGCGGTTGGCAGGTGGCTGTTAGCTGCCTGATGTGTGGGTACTGAGAACAGAACCTAGGTCTTTTGCAATAGCAGCAGGGGCTCTTGACCACAAAGCTACCTCTCCTGCTTCCTCTCAAGGCCTGGAGTTACGGGCACATGCCACCACATTGGCCTTTCAGTGTGTACTTTTGAAAAAACAGGATGCTCCTTACAACACATCACTTCTATTCAGAAAAATGAAGACTGATAAAATTCTACCATTTCATCCACAAGCCCCCCATTCAGATGTTGCTATTTATTTGTTTACAGCCCCCCCCCAAGCACAAATAAAACACGCACATGAGCCATCTGTTCACTTTCTAGCTGCACAGCCTGGTGTTGGGATTGGTGAGCCGGCTGTGCTGCTGTTTCCGGTTGGTTTTGAGTTTCTGGGCAATCTCAGCACAGTAAGAGTTGCTCACATCAGGAGTACTTCCAGCTCTTTAACATTGGACCAGAAATTTCCTGAAAGCCACTGGGCAGCATGTGCCCAGTTTTGCTATTCCATAACCAATGCTGGGCATCAAGATCTGACCCTTGAGTCTTCTTACACCCTGTTGTTGGCACCTCTGGTTTCCACCAGTTGAGCCTAACTTTGAGGTATCGGTCTGACTTGCACTCCTCGTTTTGACAGTCGTGGACTTCACCAGAGGCTAGAAGACAACCACCTCACAGGCAGCCCCAAGGAAGAAGCTGCCATTTGTTCTTAAAGTGCTCTTTTATTAAATCCTCCTATGACCATGGTCACATGCACACTTAATTCTATTTTCTTCAATCTCCCCCAATCAGAGCAGTTCCTTCCTTGGTTTCTCTCTCAAAGGCTGGACATTTTTGGAGAGTGCAGGCCAATTTATAGAATGAGTATATCCATGGGTTTGTGGGATGTTTTGTAGGGATTAGATCCAAAGACGCCATTCTGTGATCTCTGCATTGTATCAGGAGGTACACGGATCAGTTTTCCCCATTACTGGTCATGTTAATTTTTAACAATTGGGCATGCTGTCTTCAAAGTTTTTGTTTGGTTGGTCTTTGGTTTTTAGAAATGGGATTTTTTTTCTGTGTAGCCTGGGCTGCCCTGAAACTCGATTGATAAACCACGCTGGCCTTGATTAGAGCTCCACCTGCCCTGCCTCTGGAGTGCTGAGATTAAAGGCATGCGCCACCACCATCTGGATGCTAGCTTCAAAGTTTTTATACTAAGAAGTTAATGACTGCCTCCCCAGCCATATGGTGTGTTGATATCCGTAGTGAATGAACACTACAGGTACTTATTCTAGAGGAAGTGGGTGCAGGGCCCACTTTTTAAACTATGGTAATATTCTTTTTTTTTTTCCTCAAACTTTATACCCTAGTTTTAACACCCATTAATAATTCTTATTTGAGTCGCTGATTGCCAAATTTTAATTTCCTAACTCTACCACTGTGTTTACATTTGATTGGCATTTCCGTCTGTCAGGTGCTTTCATCAGCCCATTTATTTCCATCAGTAGGCAACACTGATTCCTGCATAATATCTGCAGGACTCCTGAGTACTTCCAGGCAAGCTCTAATGTCCTGACATGTCCCCCACGCTCCTTGGAATACATTTCTGGTGCTACAAGATGTTTCCTGAGTGCTCCCTAACCCAGTCATGAGAGCAACTATTTACCCCCACAGGGTCCCGATTACCTTAGGGAAGAGTGATGTTTAAAGTTGAAATAGGTGCTGAGCTGGGCTCCTTGATACCTGTGTCATCGCTGTGGCTGTGTCCTTTCAGTGGACAAACTTGAAAATGTATATATGCATGCATACATACCTGTTTCTTTATCAGTACCTATTAAAACCCACAAGTTCTGAGCTCCAAGTTTCCTCACAGAGCTTATTCTGGTCTTCCTAGCTGCTTAACATTTAAAATAGTCCCCCACAGTCTTCCATATAGGCTGGTTCTTTGCTACAAGCTCCAATGCTTTATTGCTTAAGGACCAGGTTTTACAATGTTTCCCGGCGCCCAGTGGCACCTACCGATGAGCCCCACAGGGGACATCCTCAAACTGGCACCTTTAGTTCAGATGGGAGGGTCAAAACTCAGTCCAATTCACCCAGTGCTTGGACTGGTAAAGTAACACACTGGTTCTGACAGTTTCTACTCTGGCACTGTAGTCTTTAGACTCCTTACTGCTTTGGTTTTTTTTTTTTTTTTGGTTGTTTTTTGGATTTTTTGTGTTTTTTTTTTTTTTTTTTTTTTTTGGTTGGTTTTTTCTTGCTTTTTAAGATTTAATTTATTGTCTGTGAGTTTCGTTGTTGTTTTTTTCAATATGCGTATCTGTGCATCATGTGGGTGTCTGATGGTGCCTACAGAGGTCAGAAGAGGACGTCAGATCCCCTGGAACCAGAGTTACAGATGGTTGTGAGCCCCTCCCGCCCCCAGGTGCTGGGAATTAAATCTGGGTCATGTCTTCAGCCCCGTTTTGGCTGTTTGGTTAAACATTTTCCCCACAACTCTGTTCTGTCAGTAAGCTTTATATTTACTGCTCAGGCAAAGATGAAGTGATGATTGGCATGCAGGGGCCTTCTGAGTGGAGGGATGGATAAAAAGAATGAACAGTACTGATCTCAGTCTATTTTCTAAGCTAGAAAACATTGCAGAAACAGTGGTTACAGAGCTGAAGTAACGTGCCCGTGTGGTTTTATAACTGTCCTTGCTAAAGAACTCTTGACTGTCAGTTCATTTGGAATATCCACCCCCTTAACGCTGAAGTTTTAGGAGTGTCAGGACCAAGTTCACTATATTGAGTGTGGAGATGTTCTTTTATTAAACAGTCATTTTTCAGTCTTAGCAGTTTGGAGTGGGAGGAATAATATGCCCCTGGACAAATGCTTCCTTTGTAAGTCCAGTTACGTAACCAATGCGGGCAACCTGTATAATCCTAGAACTTGTTCTTACCTGTGGGGAAAATGGGTTTTATGAACATAATTATTTCCATTTTACAGACCTGACCCGCTTAATGGGAATAATTTTCTTTTTTGCAAAAGACAAACAAAAAACCCAAGCCCCTAACCTATGGTACCTCTCACTGAGTATTTGTTTGTTCCATATGCTGTGCTAAGTACTTTACATGTAGTGCCTCAGTCTTCACAGTTGCGGGCAGTATAGAGAACTTACTGTACCCACTTACAAATAAGGAAACTGAGGCTTACAGTCTGTCATCGATTGCCCTCTAGTTCCTACACATGATAACCATTACAGTATATGATGGTCTTTAAAAATAGTTTTTAAAATTACGTTTATTTGTGTGTGTCACAAATGTGGGGGTGGGGTCAGAGGACAGTCTGAGGAGAGTTGCTTTTCTCCTTCTACCATGCGGCTCCCAGGAACTGAACTCAAGCCTCTGAGACACCTTAATGCCCCCAAGAGTGTGTAATAGTGTTTTGTTTTGTTTTGTTTTGTTTTGTTTTGTTTGGGGCAGTCTCACTATATAGTCCTTGTTGGCCAGGTACTGGCCTGGTAGACCAGGCTGGCCTCAGACCCAGAGAAGTACTGGGATTAAAGGTATGTGCCACCATGTCCAGCCCAGTGGATAGTTTTGAGATGCAATCAGAACTCTTCAGGTTTGGGTCACATTAAGGACCAAAGAACCTTACTGACACAATCGTTGTCTCTAACGATCAAGGCAGCAGGCCTGACAGTGTTTCATAGGTAGAAGAATGGATGGGTCAGCTACAGCTTGTGCCCTTCCCTACATGAGGTCTTTTACTGTGCATCAATTCCATGGCTAATGGGATGTTCTTACTAAAACTAGCTAAGGAGAGGTCTCCATGAGGATTCGAGTAGCTATTATCAAAAGGTAAAAGAGCATGCTGTGATTCAAAACAAATATCTACTCCACAGGTACATGGTTTGAGAGTCAAGGCTTAAGGCTCAAGGAGCCTCAAATGCCACAGCCATCATTTTGTGGACTGGACCAGTGGCCTTCCTAACTCTTCAAGTCAGTGAGCATCAGTGGTATGAACCATCCAAAGCCCTCAGTATGGGCAGGAGCAGGGGCATCTCCGCGCATGTTCATGGTTAAACACAGTGCCTGCAGCATTGCCTCGTGACTCTGCATCATGACTCCAAGGCTGGGTGTCAGCTCCATTTCCAAATTTAAAAGAGCTTGCTCTGAGGGTCTAAATGGCTTTTCAAAGTCACACGGCTGATTACTGGTGAGCTGGAGCTTTTAACATACCACTTTGCCTACAAAAAAGCACTCTTAACATTTATCCGATCAGCTTTCTAGACAAGAGCCCTCTAAAATAACTTCCAATTGTATTGCTCACAATGTCTTCTAAACAACAGGGGGATTTCTACCATGTGGCCTAATGTAGGTCTAACACATTTAATGTAGCAAGCTTTCTAGTTTGATCAATGAGATAATGTATTCATTTTAAAGTTACTGAATATTCTCTCTACTGCTAGTTTTATGCCCTTTTCCCACAGAATAAGAGAAAACAGCCTTCCATTGTTCAAAAATAAGAAAATCCGTGGGCTGCATGAGAGTCTTAAAACATGTTTACCCAGGAATGCTTCTATGGGGTCTTTAAAAATCCCCCTGGCAATTTCTCATAAAATCTTTATGGATAAGCGAGAAAGATGTGCTGGTTTGGAGTCAATCAGTGGGCTTCAGATCCTCTCATCACTATTTCCAAAGACCTCTCATTGATGGGTCTGTGCTCATCTGAATTTGCAGGCACTGTCTTCATCTTGCCGCTCTTGACATTTTTTATAAATCCTGGTTGAAGAGATTGATGACAAGTTAGGAAACTTGGCAAATGACCTGCCACTGGAAGAAATAGCCCTCGTGTGAGACACCTGAATCTTGACAAGTTCGGGCAATGGGCTAAATCTACGAAAATGAAATATTACCCGTCTTTCTAAACCAGCAACACAAGCATATAACGTAGACTTAACGGTTAGAATTCTAGATTTTTTGTAAAAGAAGCATTTTCTGAGACTAAATGTTGAGTGTCAACATGGCTGCTAAAAGGAAGGAAGGAAGGAAGGAAGGAAGGAAGGAAGGAAGGAAGGAAGGAAAGGAGGAAGGAAGGAAGGAAGGAAGAAGGTTGTAGGGCTATATTGCTAACAAACCAGTGGACTCTAATTACTAGTAGATTTTATAAGGTTGGGCTGATCCTATTTCCTTTTACTAGAAAGACTCCATTGAGAGCTCTTTCAGTAAACTTTCTCCCTCTCAACCTTTTACTTTCACCTCAGATAAGTTGTAAAGACTCATTAAAAAAAAATTAGCTACGAGAAAACACAGTAGAAATGTCCTATACTAGATATAGCATTCTTATCATTTTGGCCAATACCTAACTTTTTAAAAAAAAATGAAATATTACTATGCATATATGTATATATTATGCCCTTAATGGGGAATCTTCCTATATTTATAAACAAATGGTTCATCAAACGCCTCTATCATTATTTACTCATTTTTCTCCTAATCACTGGATAAGGTTTCCAATTTTTTTTCTCTGTAATTGGAAATACGGACATGCATCAAGTCAGGCAGCGTGGTAAATTCTAATCCTAGCAAACAGTTTCAAATAGCTCAAGTACGACTTATTAAGAACATTAATCACTGATGTAGGTACAGAGGAGAGAAGCTAGCATATTGAAAGATCTGGAAGCTATAGCAGATAGGAACTAAAGATTGTCAGGTTAGGTGCACAGTAGGACTCATCTGAGAGAGACATCATCCTTCAAAGATCCAAGCTAATGGTTATCAGGCCTCTTAAGAAGCTGGTGGTCAGGTAAGCTTCAGTGTCCTTCATTTTGTGTAGTAGACTGGAGAAGATAAAAGTCTTCAACATTTAATGGCAAAATGAGAGGCCAGTAGATCAGTGATAAAGAACTTAACTTGCCTGTGAAGGTCCTCTATTTGACCCCCAGCATCACATAAGAAAAAAAAAAAAAACTCAGCTGGGGAGTTGGATCAGTGGGTGAATCACTTGCTGTGCAAGCATGAGAACCCGAGTACAGATCCCCAGGACTTGTATAAAACAGATGTGGTCATGTACATCTGTAATCCTGGAAGTCCTGCAGTGAAATGGGAGCCCACCGTGAGGAAACAAGCAGGTCAAAGAGCCCCAGGTTGGCCTGCCACAGTGCTGGCGTGAGGGGAAGCAGAAAGGCAACCGTGAGGAGCAAGAGAACCAAGTCAGGGTGTGGGCAGAGACTTGGTCCCTCCTGAGACGTAATAGGGAGAGCTAGCTCCATCCTTAGAGCATCATCTGAGAAAAGGCTGGAGTTTGGCAGCTCTGAGCCTGAGGCTGTGGATGGGTCAAATTCTAGAGCCACCTGTTAGCCTTTTACTGGTCTTCAGAGCCCAGGAATGCTGGGTCCCCAGGGATGTACTTGACAGCTGAATCCCTCCACCAGAGTGGTTAAAACTCAGAGGCCTTGAACACACAAAGACAAATAACTCTGTGTATACGAACCTGTGTTGGTATTGCTTCCTGTTTTTGATAGTCAAGGATGAGAACTATCATGTGAACAGACACAAAAATCTGGTATAGCTATTCTGATACCTGATCAAGAAAAATTCATGGGGCTGGAGAGTCTTGGCTCAGTGATTAAGTGCATTGCTCTTCCAGAGGACCTGGGTTCAAATCTCAAGATTTAACACGTGGGATTATGTGGCATTCAAAAGTATCTGCATGTCAACGGATGATCACCAGGGAAGAGTAGAAAAGGGAGAGGAGATCGTTGATAACAACACATCAGACAGGGAATGGATATGTGAAGTATATAAAGAATTACAAAACTAACACACCAAAGAAACAAAGCAATTACTAAATGACTTAATGAACTGAACATACAGGCCTCAAAAGAAGTTTAAAAAGTTAAAAAAGGCTCCCAGAGACTTAAACCACCAACCAAGGAGCATGCACAGGCTGGACCTCCACTACTCATCCACCTGACCCACACATGTGTAGGGTCTGTGCAGCCTGGTGCTCATGGGGATTGCACAACAACTGGAGGCAGGGCTATCCCTGACTCTGCTTCCTACCTGTGGATCCTGTTCTAACTGGGCTGCCTTGTTTGGCTTCAGTAGGAGCCTAGTCCTTCAGAGACTTGGTGTGCTGGTGTAGGTTGGTATTTGGGGTGGGGGGTGGGGGCTCCCCCATCTCAGATGAGAAGGGTAGGGGGTAAGGGAGTAAGGGTTGTATGGGGGGGGGCTGGAGGAGAGGCAGGGAGTGCAATCTGGATGTAAAGTGAATAATGGATCAAATTAATGGAAAAGTTTAAAAAGCCAAAAAGTACATGACAATTGTCTAATATTCTTAGTATGCCAGTTGTCTTGTTTCTGTGACAGAAGCAAGGACGGTTTATGGAGGCTCACGGCTCAAGGGCTCAGTCCACCACAGCAGGGGAGTTTATCATAACTCACAGTTTTAGGGTGCTGTCTATCATAGCAGGAAAGGCATGACGGTAAATGCCTCCATTTGCTGATCACATTACATCTGCAGTCAGAAAGCCAAAGGCAAAATTGCTTGAGTTCAAATCATTTACTTTTAATTCTATCTGGGACCCTAGACCATACACAGAATAAGTGGATTTTTTCCCACCTCAGTGAACATATAACCTAGATAATCCCTACAGACACAGGCAAAGGTTCATTTTCTATGCTGACTCTAAATGACATTAAGTAGCTGGTCGAGATCAATGGCTGCACTTAGTCATTAGGGAAATGCTAATTAAAACGACTTTGAGATGCCATATCACCTAATCAGAATGGCTGTTTTCAACGAAAAGCAACGAAATCTGGTGGTGACGCAGGGGACCCCCGATTCTCCTGTTCACTGCTGTCCTGAGGGGGACGTCCTCTGTGGAAATTAGAATGGAGGGATAAACAAAGAAACAAACCCTATTCTATGACCCAGCTCTGCATACACCTGAAGCACACACCCGAGCGAAGTCAGCATACCACAGAGATATTTACACATCCATGTTTACGGCTCTTACTATTTACAATAGCCAGGAAACTGAACAGACTTAGATGCCCACCAGGAAACGAAAGGATAAAGGCAATGTGGTCATGTACACGATGGCATCCTTATGGTGTAAAGGAAAATGAAGTCGTGACATTCACAGGAAAATGGATGGGATCAGGAATCATTGTGCCACGTGAAATATTCAAACATACAAAAGATCCTCATATATGTGTAACCTGGGGCTGTGTGGTGTGTGTCGGGGGAAGGTAGTGAAGACTAGAAAGGGATCACAAGGTAGGAGGAAGAGAGATGAGAAAGGTCATGGCATACGTATACATACACACACACACACACACACACACACACACACACACACATGTGCAAAAGATGGGTCAGTAAGATGGCTCAGAGGACATAAGCACTTGCTGCCAAGCCTGACAACCTGAGTTCAAATCCCAGGGCCCAAATGGTGGAAGGAGATACCTGACTCCTGAAGCTCATTCTCTGATCTCCACATGCACATCCCTGCATGCGAGGGTGCACATACACGCACAAAATGCAAACATATAATGTAGTAAAAACATTTTTGAAAAGAAGAGGGAACTCTGTGGGGATTGGAAGGGAGTAAGTCACGGGGTGCAGAGGGCACTGGAGAAGGAAATGAATGGAAACAAAGCGTGATGACAGGTTTACAAAGGGGTCGTCATGAAACCCATTACTTTGTATGTTAATCCAAATAGATTTTAAAGGGTGGGTGTGAAAAGATCTCTTTCAGCCAGCTAGATGGCTCAGTCGATTGAGGTGCTTCCCACACAAGCCTGATGACCTGAGTTCAATCCCTGAGACCCACATAAATGTGGAAGGAGAGACGTGAATCTGTGAAGCTATCTTTAGACATTCACACACGTGCTATGGCATGCACATGCCTACACACACATCACACCATACACAATAATAAACACAATAATTTTTTTAAAAAAAAAACTTTAAATAAAACCAAAAAAAATGCTAGTGGGGGTGGGGGAGTGGGGGCCATTACAGCAAATGAAAATCCACCCAGGCACCAGCCTTGAGGAAACATCCCGTGACTTTTGTTCCCTGGGACGCAAGGCCAATATTAGCACTACTTAGGCCCAGTACTCTGAAAGGATGAACTTCTATTGAAAATCCTACAAAAACCAATGATGAACAGCAAATAAAATAAGCCATAATGACAGTGCACATTATGTTCTATTTCCTATACGGAGCCCAGTGCTTGCATCCAGTCACTAGAGAGCTTGGATCGAAACATTGACCATGTGTCCCCACACCTGCCATGCATTACTTTGATTTAATCCTCCAGTCTCTTTTGCCAGATCTAACAGGTTATCCTACCCTACAGATGAGGAAGTGAAGACCCAGGCTCAAATTTCTCTAGGTGCCAATCACTAAGAAATAAAAACCACAATCAGGATATGAATCCGATTTTGAGCACTCCCAAATGCACACTTATCCTGAAGTAGATTAAATATTTAAAACAGGGATGAGAGAGGGAAGGGTGAGAGAGGGGGGTGAACAAAACTAAGGATGCCTGGAAGGGGCCTATGGAAACCCACTCCTATGTTAGCTAATTTAAAAATATAACTTAAAAAAGGAGTTTGAACAGTGATATCCTTTATGGATACACAATGCTTCTCCCAGAAGAGATAGATGGGTTAGTAAGTGAAAATCTTTATGAGGCATCAGACTCATAAGTTATTGGCAAAGAGACACCAGAGGACTCAAAATAACACAGGTTAGAGTCACCTAGTTATTCTCTGGGTTTCAGCATAACTAGGTAGTCAGTACCTGTCGATCCTATTGATGGAGACACTACACATTTTGGTTACAAGACAGAGAAATTTGTCTTGAATTGACCAGGAAACTTTCCTTGTTGGCTGACTTTTGTGGTGGTAGATGCTATTCAGCTTGTTGGGAGAGAAAGACATCAATGGTCTTATTTGGTGCTGGATCCAATACTGACCTGCCAGGCTAGATCTGCCCACAGGTGTAATAGTGGCATAGCTGTGAAGGGAGTAACAAATGACTTCCTGATTGAGTTTGAGGTCTACTCCACAGAAGAGAATTTACACCTGGTAATATAAACCTGGTTAAAACTCCACGGCTGGTGAAGTCTAGTGGGGGAACCTGCTATTGATGTTTTGCTAAATGGTCACGTTGTCAAACTGCCTGTCGAATATGTCTACGCCAACAAAGCAGGGCTTTCCTCAAATTTGGTCAGGGAAGCTTCTTTTGCAGCATACAGCAGTTAGTACAGAGACTCATAGCTGGTCCAAACACTTGTAATAAGTAACTCAGCCCTGAACAGAACATTTATACCAACCATCTCCAATCCCCAAGGCTCAAAGAGAACACTTGAAGTGGAGGTAGAAAGAATGTAAGGGCTGGATGACAGAGAGGAGCGTTGTGTAATGCTGTCATGTGGATGTGACAAAGCTGCTACATTCCACAGTAGTTGTGGTCACCTGCCCATGATCAAGCCAGTCAATATCCCAATATTGATAAGTAACAGATTGTGAGGCCCTGCCCCAACCTGAGGGGCAATTGGCTATTGATGGCTGCTGAGAGAGACAGAGACCGAGAGAGAGACACACACACACATACACACACACACACACAGAGAGAGAGAGAGAGAGAGAGAGAGAGAGAGAGAGAGAGAGAGAGATGTTTTTCTTAGGGGGCTTTGGCCACTGGTGAGGTACCAGTGCCCCAGTGGACCACCCCATACCTGTGTGCATATGGGCTGCACTAATTGAACTTGGAATAAATACAAATATATTAAAAACAAAACTATCAGCTGAGCAGTGGTGGTGCACCCCTTTAATCCCAGCATCGGGAGGCAGAGGCAAGTGGATTTCCAAGTTCAAGACTAGCCTGGTCTACACAGTGGGTTCTAGGACAACCAGGGCTCAAAAACAAACAAATGATCCAAAACATCAAAAAAGAAAAAGTAGCGGAGACTGTTAAACTCATCCTAGTGTGGCAGTAAGAAGAGCTGGGCAGGTCACACAAGAGATCAAGGCCAGCCACACCACATAACCAACACCTTATCTAAAAAAAGAAAGGAAGGAAGGAAGGAAGGAAGGAAGGAAGGAAGGAAGGAAGGAAGGGAGGGAGGGAGGGAGGGAGGGAGGAAATAATGAAGGAAAGAAAGAAGGAAAGAAAGAAAAAAGAAAGAAAGAAAGAAAGAAAGAAAGAAAGAAAGAAAGAAAGAAAGAAAGAGAAAGAAAGAAAGAAAATTGTGAGACCTGGGGATGTAGCTTAGCATAGAGTATTTGCCTAGCATGTGTAAGAAGGCCCACGAGTTTCATTCCCAGCACTGGAAAAGGAAGGGAGAGAAGGAGGGAAGGAGGGAAGAAAGAAAGAAAACAGGCTGGCTCTGAGATAAAGAGGAAGGCGGTATTATAAGGCTGGGAAGATAGGATTCAAGTAGTTCAAAAATTCCATTTTCTGCCTTCAGAAAAAGGAACCTCCAAATTCCTCTCTGTTGGATTGAACCCCCAGGAATCTGTTTATTGGTTCTGGGGCTTCCCTTGTTCCTCCTCTTTCTTATTCACAAAATGCATCTGCAGCACCATGCTGCTCACCTGACCCACTGTGAGGACATTTTTCTGCTGCTGGAGAGCTGCTCTAGGCAGGTATAACGTTTCGAGATTTCCACCTCTGAAATACAGTAAGAAAAAGACTAAGGTCAAATGCAAACCAGAAATCAATGGAAAACCTACCAGCTCAACCAGGGCAGAGGTACCTTGTGATAAGTGAGAGGCCTTGGACTTGCTAGCCTCCACTTGCATTCTAATTCTCTGACTGCGGAGGCAGGGAAGGGCTGAGGAGGGAGGCCGAAGACTGTGCTCTCTCTCTCTCTCTCAGGCACTGTACTAGGCCTTTTAGATAATATGACCTGGCCACACTGTATAATATTTAAACCTTCTATGCCTGGGTGGTCCTAATCCTGATCTGAAAAAGGAATGTTTATGTAATATTATAATAATATCAGTAAAATGCCAGGCATGATGGTTGCATGGCTTTAATCCCAGCCCTTGGGAGGCAGAGGCAGGTGGAACTCTGTGAGTTTAAGGCCAGCCTGGTCTAGATAGCAAGTTTCAGGACAGCCAGAATTGCACAGTAAGACTCTGTCTCAAAACAAAACCAAAGAAAACCCCACAAACTAAAGGTCAGTAAGATGCAGAGAAGAGGCAGGCCATTTAAAGCTATCTATCAAATGGTGAGGGAAGTCTAGGCACTGCCCATACTGAAGATGAAATTTTTCCCCAGTTAGGTGGTTTATGGCACTCACTGCCTTTTGCTTTTGTCCCAGTGAATAAGTACTTTAAGGAAAATCTTGACCTTGCCTACTCTCCATGCTGGTGTGCAAAGGAATGGAAGAGGAGATGGGGGAAGGTGGAGGGGGAAAGAAAGGAGAAGAGCAAACAGAAGGCATCACCTGCTGCAGAGCCTGGCCACCCACCTGCATTGTTGTCCTCCACACTACCCTAGCACAAGTGGCCCGCTGTCTTTGAGAACATCACAATGTCACCTAATCTATGCCAACTCCATTTCTGATACGTGAGCCATTGCCCTTTAAGAAGACCAGACCAGCTCAGATATTAGACATGGTTTCAGGAAGATGCTTGAAGAAGATGCCCACTCAATTTTGGCCAAGGTTGCCAGGGTCTTAACATCACAGCGTGCCTAGGGACAACAAATGAATGTCTATGCAGAGAGAACTGACTGCAGATTTGGAAGGCTTGGTTGTCTCTGGGCATCTCTGGTCCTTAACGTATTTGCCTGTCAGGTGAAAAGGGGGTTGGGGTTGGACCAGATAATCAATAAGATCCCTGTCTACACTCTGATTCTGCCATCCATGTTACATACATGTTGCTGAGGACCTGCCATGTCTTAAGAGCAACACCCTGGGAGTAGGTAATGAATGTAAGGCCTGGCAGATGAAAGCCTTTCTGGGTTCCCACAGCTGTCATCCTCCACTCGGCCCTCCCGCTCCTCATTGCCAAGAGCACCCAATGGTATAAACAAATACCGCATTAATCCGCTCCCTCTTCAGCTAAGGGGGAATGGAACACAATTTTAGCTCTGGCAAACAGCATTCCTTTGTGGGATCAATTTACTATCTGCCTCCCACAGACCTGTACTAGGGACACTCTTTGTTGTACAAATGGCCATCCCCCTGAGGGTAATTTCATATTGAAACCACATTTTCTTTATAATAAATAGGTTTTATTAGTACTTTTCAATGGTGGTAAAACTAACGATTTCAACTTAACATCTAATCATTAGAAAGGGTAATTAGCTGGAGTCATTAAAAACCCAGCAGCTACAGATTTTTAAAAACTCATACAGGGCTTTGGAAAACATTAGTTTTCCCTTTTAAAAGTCTCCCTCCCCTGCCCTGCCCCGCCCCCCCCAGTGTGTGTGTGTGTGTGTGTGTGTGTGTGTGTGTGTGTGTCCGTGTCCACATTTGTACTACATTTGCATGTGAAGGTCAGTTGACAACTTTTGGAAATCGGTTTTCTCCTTCTCTCATACAGGTCCCAGGGATCAAACTCAGGTCATCAGGCTTGGTGCCTTTATCCCCTGAGCCATCTTGCCTGCCCCTAATTTCCCTTTAAACTCTCCCTCATACAAACTAAGCTAAGCAAATGACATACTCCTCGGAATAAGAGAAGTTCTATAAAGAGCAATGAAGGTGATAAATCTTTAATGCTCTGACTTATTAACTCCCTTTTCTCAGCCTGAGGTTGGGGCTGGAACCCAAAAAAGACATAAAAATGTAAGAGAATGAATTCCATGACTTCATCTACAGTTCTCTGTCTTCAGAAAGAATGTGGAAATGCAGAAGAGGACGTTTTTACAGTGAGGAGCTAGGCTAGGAAAGGACACTCTTGGAAGAGATTATTGACAAAGCATGTTTTGGACTGGAGAGATGGCTCAGCAGTTGAGAGCACCGGCTGCTCTTCCAAAGGACTTGGGTTTGATTCCCATGAACCCAGATAGCAGCGCACAACCTTCTGTAACCCCAGTTCCAGAACATCTGAAGCCTTCTTCTGGTCTCTGCATCCATCAGTAATGCAGGGAGTGCACAGACATACATGCAGGGAAAGCATCTACACACGTGAAAAATAAATAAATCTTTTAAAAAGCATATTCTGATGAGTCAGTGGAGCAATGGGTAACAGATCTGACCACAGAGCAGGAGAAAAAAAAAATTCTACAGGACAACCATATAACACACTGATTGACAAAATAACCCGGAACTGGTCTTTGTCCTGTGCAATGCTATACAACTGCTTCCATCCATGCCCCCCAATCCATAGCTTCTGAAACAGTCTATGATTAGAAAAGTTAAATATAGAAATGAGTAGTGCCTGTCACCTGCCATGCTTTCTAGCATGTTAACCTTCAAGTAACTCACACAGCGGGACTGGTGCCAGACATAACCATTATTGGAAATTGGCTCTGGAGAGCATCCAGGGCGCTCTGGAGGAGGAAGACATGAGGTGTGGGGTCCTGGCTCTGGATAATTACATACTAAGCCACGACAGTGGGCTGGGGATATAGCACAGTGGTAGAACACTTATCTTGCTTGCCTAGCCTGGGTCAAGCCTGGGTTCCATCCTCTGCAATGAAGAAACAAAACAAAACAAGAGAATGGGAGACCTGGGCAGTGCAGTCAGTCTCTCAACAGATCAGAAAGCAGAGGGATGCCTGAGCTGACACTGGAGGGAAAGAGGCACAATGGGCCCTGGGGTTTCTCTTTGCCTCCTGGAAAAGTCTAAAAGGACAGGAGAGGGTTTGCATAGCGGCTGGCTTGTGCTTGAGAACACTACCTAAACACACAGGTGTTCTTTAGAGGGTGCTGGGAGCCCAGGCAGGGATGGAGACAAGCTGGGATTCCTCACAGCAGGGATAAAGCTGAGGCACGGAGTAAAGGAGCCAGAGTGGGGTTCCCTCCACTAGTGTGGAAATAAGCACTGAGATCTGGACGTAGACATGGATGTACAACCCAGGACAAAACCTCTCCACTTCCCTTGCCTAAGGAGATCATAGATGTAAATGGATTTCCACAGCTTTTTGCCTCCACCCAACATCCATTTCCCCCTTTTTCTCTGAGAAACTTACCTCTTCCCTGCTCAGAGGACCTCCAGGTCTGAGCCTGTGACTGTAGGTAGACTTACTTAGCCAGGGTCACAGGAGTTCAGCCCAAGACCAGAGTTTTGTATGTATGCTGGGTACTAATCCCAGGGCTTTGTGCATGGCTTTTAAGGTGAACGCCCTCACACTAAATTACATTTCCAGACCCAGACCAGATGGGAAGGAACACTCCACTTCCCACTAGACTACTGATTTGGTGGGATCTAGCCCTGGGGTTGGGGGGCATCTTTGCCTCTTCCTAGGGAACAGTCTGTCCCAGAAAGAAATCAACACAGAAGAAAGCTGAAAGGTAGGGAGTAAAGAGAAAGCCTCCAAGCTGTCACTTGAGCACCTCAGGAAGTTAAGTACAAACACCAATAGGTTCTTGATCCAGGGTGCCTGTGTAACTTTAGTTTTTCTAAACCTTATTTTTAATGATGGTTTTTTAAATGTTTTAATCTTCCTTGTAGCCCACCACCCACCAGAGCACCAGAGGTAGTGGAAAAGAAAGGATACGGGGGAAGTGGACCTGCTTAGAAAGGATCTTCAGAGCAACTCTCATCTATGTTGTCTGGAAATTGACAGTTCAGTTATAGGTTAGCAGAAAGAGGCAGCTCAATCTACTCACAAACACTTCACAAATACACCAGCAGTCCAGTTTGGTAGAGTCAGGATAGCAACAGCAAAGCAGAGACAGTCAGGCCTTAGCCTTGGCTGGAGTCAGCAGAGAGGACCAGCAGGAACTCCAGGAGAAGTTCTCAGCTGTGCCTCTTTCAGGGAAGCTAAGATCAGCGAAGAAGCAAGACCCACAGATGTTGCACAGCTGGCTGTACCAGCAAGCCAAGCACTGTCTCCATCAATCTGTGGAATCCTATTTATACCCTCCAAACATAACATGTGCTCAACGTACCTTGCCTCGACACAGGTCTTGCTTCAGCACATGTATCTAATCAGTCCAAGTCTGCAGAGTCTCAACAAATGGAGCTCAAACTACAGCGGACCAATATGTGTCATTAGTAAAGAATCTTTCATCATGTGTCCTTTCATGTGCTTGCGTTAGCAGAACATCCTCTCTCCTGTGTCTGCTTCGGTGAAATGTTCTACACGAGTCTGCCTGAGTCTTTCACCTATGTCCACTTCAGGAAAACATTCCTTCATGTGTTTGCCCCAGCAAAACACCAATCACCACATGGACTCAGGTGGCAATGCAGGCTGCTTCAAAGAACTCTTTGCTGACTCTCCAAAGAACCCTTAAAGTTTCTACTTCATACTTGCTTGTTCATTTCAGCTAGTTTAAGCTGGCTTTTCTAGAATTTGCAAACAAGAGTTCTATCTGAAGAGAGTCCATAGGAACCAGCAGAATAGAGTTCACCCCCACCTCCAAATTTAAATCTCAGCTACTTACATCTACAGACTGGAGCTATACTAGTCCTGTTCACCCCACAGGGCTAAAGAACCAAAGGCTCACATAGGACAGACAGATAGGCCCTTTGAAATACTCAGAATACCCCCAAATTCTTGACAATTCCAAATGGAAATATTCCAAGCCGTGAGACCAAGTTGATTTAAAATTTTCTTTGCTTCTCTTCCTGTAATGAAGAGAAGAACTAACCAGAGGACTGGGGTGAAGGCTCAGAGGATAAGAATTCTTGCTGTTAGGTCACAGAGACACGGCACGGGAGTGGGGCATCACTGGAATGAACAAATACTCGATGGAGAGAAGGGAAAGATAGGAAATGAGCAGGACCTGCGGTGTGGAAAGCGGTGGAACTGGAGCTGAGATGGGACGCAACAGCAGTGAGGACCAGGCTGACATGAGCAGCCTGGATTGCCACCTGAGTACAAAGTGATGTCCTGTCCTTGCTGCCATTAGGGGGCATATTGAAGTAAGTAATCCTGTGCTGCCGCCTAAGGCCATGATGATGTCAGTGGTCCGAGGCCTTTGTCTTGGGGGGCAGGGGGAGAGGGAGTGGGTTGTTTGAGCTCTGTGCTGTGCCCTCACCAGAAACCATGTGGAATCCATGATCCGTGATCCCACTGACCGTGCAGTTGAGAAAGGGGGACATGGAAGGCTTCTGTGAGAACCCCTATCACTACCCCAGCCCCCAACTCCACCTCAAAAGTAGCAGCCTAAAACGGAAGCCATCGAAGAGAAAAACTCTTAAAAAGTGAAATAAGGATGGAGAAGTGAGTTCTCCACAACTGATGGCCTCTGGCTTGGGTGTGAGAAGGGAATCATTCAATTCTGTTTAAGGGGAGGGCCTCTGAGAGTTGGATGGTGCGCCAGTGAATATGTAGATAACACAAAATGGGCTTGCTTTGGTTTGGTTTGTTAATTTTTATTTATTTGGGGGGGCAGAAGGGAGGTCACAAGGATGGGGAGCAGACATGAAAGGATTGGGAAATGAGTGTGACCAGGGTGCGTGATGTGAACTCAAAGCATCAATAAAAATATGTTGAAAATATGTTTAAATATAAAAATCGTTTTTGGGTAATAAAAAAAAAAAAACAAAACCAAAAAATGCTGTACAAACATAAGGACCTAAGTTCAAATCCTCAGTCCCCACATAAAAAGCCAGCTATGGTCATACCTACCTGTAACCCCAGGGACTTGGCTGTCAGCATAGCTCCAGGCTTAGTGAGAGATCCTGTCTCAGTAAGGAGTAAGGTGTGGAGAGACAGAACAGACATTAACACGGTCCTCTACATGGGGGATGTGCACACTGGCACATACGTGCAGACAGCACACATACATATGAGAGAGAGAGAGAGAGAGAGAGAGAGAGAGAGAGAGAGAGAGAGAGAGAGCAGGCTCTGTTAAGAAAGCAACACACTTCTGAACACTGATAGGACTTAGATTGACTTTGAATTTTTCAACTCTGGATCCATAAATTCCTCAGGCATTGGATCTTAGGAAATAGAACATTGGTGACCTATGGAGACAGGGAAAAGCAGGCAATAGTTGCTCAGTTCAAGCTCCTCGTAGCCTCCCATGCTTCAGCTCTAGTGCCTACTCCCCACTCACTCTTCCTCCCCCACCAGGATGAAGAACACCTTGAACAGCCAGGGTCCTTATCCCACTGTGGGAACATGTTCTCACTCTTCTATTGATATTGCAGCAGAAGGAACTGCCAACCTCCTACTTCCAATGACAGAAGAGCATTAACGGACATGCCTGGCCCTCTGAAACCTGAATATATTGTCACTCTTCAGCTGACACTCAGTAAAAAGGTATCAGAACAGTTGTCTCTAAGGAGGAGTACAAATCTCAGACCTTATTTCTGTGGACAATGAGGTGAGGTCTCAGGCAAACAGTGTCTGCTTTAGTTAAGTACTCAAGATGGTGTACGGGACTATCCTCTGAGCCAAACTACCATCTTTTGCTGGGTAGCTCCCACAAGATGATCACAGCTGGACCTGTTGACTATTAACTTTCCCTCATAAAAGAAGCAGATGGGAAAGGTCACAGAACTCTCACTTGAGTATCTAGCCTCCCCTACTAATCAGGCATAGGCAAGTCTACCCTAATTGTATGTGATCTTGGAGGAGGAGCTTAGAGGATTTAGGTGGGGGAAGCATGGGGGTGGGGAAGCCATCATTCTTGCTGAGTTCGGATCTTCCAGCGTGACTGCTTTAATGTTTCTCATTCTCCTGTCAGTAACCCCTCACCCTAAACATGGAAAGCAGCCAGCATCCCTCTTCATCTGAAGGTGGCACTTATTCCTCGCAGGTGGAGCTGCTGAGTCTTAGCTGGAAGGTTGCTCTAATCCTGCTCTCTCCCTAATTCCCTGCAAATAATCTCCCAGGCCGGCTTTAGCCTACTTCCAAGGCTAGAAGGCACAGGAGGTAAGCCAGTGGCTTAATGACCTCTGGGAGATAGAGACCCACATCCCTTCACAAGCATCAACTGGATGGCGGGGCCGGGGAACTGAGATTCAGTGAGGCTGTCACTGTCCCAGGCTACACAACTCCAGGGACTTGAATTCTGCCATTCCACCATGAAGCTCCACTGGGGAAAAGATGAAGCCCTTTGTGTGGTGAATTATTAATGAACTCCCTGCCTCTCTCTGAGCCCTTCTGCTTTTCTGGGGTGTGATTGTGGTGGAGTGGCTTTGCTGCAGCCCCTGAGGGGCATGTCAGTGTGTATTCCTTGAAATGACACATGGGTCAGGCTGCTCATCTTCATCACCAAAGGATTATTTGGGAACAGGATCGGCAGTGCGGGCTTCTGCACGACTCCTGCGCATGCGCATGTGTATGTATGCTAGTACAGGCCAGTATGTGGGCGGGTGGCTGCTTCAGAATTCCACTTGGCTCCCAGAACCCTCCTCCCCAGTTGGCTCGGTTCACCCAAGGCTTGGGGCTCTGTGTTCATTCTACAGACCCCAGGCTAGCACCTGCTGTGTACCAAGTGCCGCTCCAAGAGTCTCACAAATGTTAGCCCTCCTAATAACTCTGAGCAGTTTCTAGTTTAGCTCCAGTTCCTCAGTTTCTAGATGGGGAAACTGAGGCTTGGGGAAATGAGGTTATTCACTGAGGTCACACAGCAGGTAGATAGAACAATGATGTAAAGCCATATTATCAGGCTTACAGCCCTCATGCTCCAAAGTACTCCATCGTATAGTCACTGTTGAGTGCATGCATCCCTTATGCCCTTCAGAAGGGACTAAGATAGAAATGGCATGACACACCTCCCCCCAACACACACACTCCAAATGCCACCCGGAATAACAACACCTGAAGTGCTGGGTAGAAAAGGGTGAGCTACTCAAAGCCAAGTAGAATTAATTCATAATTAATATGCAATTGACATTAGTCATATGTTTGTTAGCTTTGTTATTTGCTGCTGTGCCTATTGTCTGGAGACAGACAATAGAATGTAAGGTCTATGAGCATAGGAGTGTTGAGCAGGCCTAGTGGCCTGAGCCTGTGACCTCAGCTGTGACTGAAGCAGGTGGATCCCAAATTCAAGGTCGCCTTTTACTAGAAGAATGACTTCAAGGCCAACCTAGGTAACTTAGTGAATCTTTGCCTCACGATAAAAAGTAGAAAGAGGGCTGAGAATGTAGCTCAGTGGTAAGCACTCCCTGTACTGAACTCCCAGGTTCAGGTCTGAGGGCAGAAACAAAGGAGCTCTGTACAATCTCCACATCCATCCTTTACAATAACATCTGCTATTCTGTAGGTGCTCAGTACAGATTTGTTTGAAATCATATGTTAAAGGTGGGTATGCATTCTTTGTGAATTCTCCCCCTGGGAGGTGGTTTTGTCTCTCCTTACTTTGCATGGAGACTTGCCTCAGTGCCTCACTTGCCCTTGTAGTTTGCTTGCCTTGGTGACTCGATTGTGTCCGAGGCTCGCTTGCTTTTATGGTTCTCTTGCCACAGTGGCTTGCTTCTTTTGGTGGCTTATTTGACCACCACAGCCCAGCAGAAGTGATACTCTGGGACCCCTGAACCTGTTGTAAGAAGTGTTTAGGGTCCTGCCTGGAGTTCTTGGAAAGCTCGCTCTGCTGTGTCTCCCTTTTGGACTCGGTTTTTCCTCTTCAAAGCATTCCAAGACAGAAGAGGCTGTGTACAGACACTGTCAGCAGCTAAAACCCAGTCCCAGTTGACTGTCACTGCCAGCTGCTGACCACAGCAGGGGCCAGTGTAGACACTCAATTTAGATGAGAATTCAAACCATCATAGCTGCAAATATTTGCTTGCAATAGCATGAGAGACCCTATGTCAGAGCCACCTGGGGGCCTGGTCACTCCAAGGAGCCATGGGAGATGGAGTAGAACTTTATGTATGCAGATGGAGAGAGGAAGTAGCCACATATCTGTGATAAAGCAGCTTGCATGTTTTGTGCTCATTCATGTGAGATCATGTATCTGTGATCATATATAAAATGAACCCAGAAGATGGCCACCAAATAGTTAATGGTGATTAATCTCAAGATGGAGAGACATCCAGGGCACCTTTGGCTGTCTTCATCTTTTAAAGATTCATTCAGGTTGCTTTCAAGGTGTCTAGGTTATTTATATAATTTAATATAATCATCAAGGTTATTAAAGGTGAGATGAAAGAAACATATTCAACTCAGAGTTTTTCTGTATGTAACACAGCGGACAGCCAGCCTTGAAGTAGATTGCCATGGCTGCCCCCCTGGGTATCACCCTTGTACAGGAGTATGCTACTCTCTGAACCAGTGGTTCTCAACCTGTTTCGACCCCTTTGGGTCACATATCAAGTCTCATGCATATCAGACATTTACATTACAATTCCTAACAGTAGCAAAATTGCAGTTATGGAGTAGCAATGAAATGATTTAATGGTTGAGGGTCAGCACATTGTGAGGAGCTATATACTAAAGGGTCTCAGCATTTGGAGGGTTGAGAAGCACTGCTCTGGACCATTTCAGTTTTAATATATGTGCTGCTCAAGCAAGCACACGTCTATTCTTTCTAGGTAGTAAAATTAAGAGGACTTAAATTTTCCATCCCTAATCTTTTCTTTAGATCCTGGGTCAGATGAAATTAAGGAACTTCACAAACTTTACAATGCTGCTAAATCAGTCAGAACTTTATTCGAAACAGAAACCATCTCTGGTTGATTTAAGCATAAAAAATGTATTAAAAGGTCAATGGACTTCTATTTATGACAAGAATTCTCAGCAAATTAGGACTAGCAGGGACCTTTTCACCCAATAAAGAGTGTCTGCAAAAATCTATAGCTACCATTATACTTAATGTGAGAGACTAGATTCTTCCTCCCAAATTGGAAAAGGCAAAGATGTCTGCTCTCAACATCCTGGTCAACATGTCGTCAGTATAAACAGTTGAGAGAAAGAGAGAAGAGGCAGAAATAAAATATATCTTATATAAAGAAGAAATAAAACATCTAGAATTGTGTTTACATAGGGAAGCTCAAAGAAATCCTAGCACATGAGTTTAGGAGAGTGCCACATACCAGTTCAACATGCTAAAATGTATATATTTCATTGCATTCCTACATGCTAGCAACGAGCAGTGGAACACTAAAAGAAATTCAAATAATGCCATTAACAGCAGTACCAAAACCATAAAATCCTTGGTGATAAGCAGTGTACAAGATATGGAAGCTGAAAACGGCAAATATTGATGAAAGAAATCCCAGAAGTCTTAAATGAGATACTTAAATGAGATTTTTGAGTTCATGGGCTCAAAGAACCAGAATTTATCAACATGTCAGTACCTCCCCAGCCCCCACTCCTACCCGCACTATCCTATAGATCTCCAGATTCAATGAAATTCTAATCAGAGTACTAGCAGGTTTCTATTGAGAATTGGAAAGATGATTTTAATATTTATATAAGAGAACAAAATGCTTACATTGGCTCAAATGGTATTGATAAAAAGCAAAACTGTTAGATGTACATGACCCGGTTTCAAGGCTTATTGTAGGTAGAAGTGTAGTGGTCAGCACAGCGAGATGTAATCAATAGGACAGACACGGAGGTCAATACAACAGAGAACAGTCTGGGAAAATGCACAACAAGTGATTTGTGATATCGACGCTGAGGTAGTTCAGCAGAGGAAGGTTGGTCTTTCAGCAACGGGCGAAGGAACCATTGGATGTTTCCATGCAAAACACAAGGAACTTCATGCTACCTGCAAAGGTTATCTTGAACTATTAAACGTAAGAAATTGAAATTATGAGACAAGAGGAAATATTTGTTATTGGGGCTAGATAAATATTTCTAGGTACACAAGGCACATGAGTCACAAAAGAAAAATAAAGATTAAATTGAATTGCACACAATTTATAGAGTTTCTACATTGAAAGATACTCCTGAGAGCAGAAAGTCAAGCCAGAGACTGGAAGAACTCATCTGCCAAATAGAGCTGATGAAAGCCTGGTAACGAGAATGTATGAAGAACTCTAACACTCAATAATAAAGAAAGATTCTCCAGGCATTTAAAAGAGAATTGTGCCTCAGAGGTTCTTGTGATTGGACACGTGGTCCCCAGCTGGTGGCACTGTTTGGGAAGGTCATGAAACCTTTAGGAGGTGGGAAGTATGTCACTGGGGATGGGACTTGAGGTTTTTACAGCCACGTCCCACTTGCTGTTCCCTCTGGGCTTCCTTGAGTGTGTAGGCAGTGACCAACCAGCTTCCCACTCCTACCTCTGAACCATCTCCTCCCATTGCCACATCTTCCTCACCATGATGGACTCTATCTCTTAGAACCAGTAATCCAAACTACATCTGGACCACAGATTCCCCTCCCTCCATGCCTTCCAGTCTCCCTACCTCCTCCCCTCTCCCCCAGACCTGCCCCTCCTCCATTTCCCTTCAGAAAAGAGCAGGCCTCTCAGGGATATCAACTAAATATGGAAGCATAATAAGTTGCAATAAGACTAGGTACAAAGCCTCACATCAAGGCTGGGCAAGGGAACCCAGTAGGAGGAAAAGGGTCTCAAGAGCAGGTGAAAGAGCCAGAAACACCTCTATCCCCACTGTTAGGAGTCCCACAAGAACACCAAGCTACACAACCATAACACATATGCAGAGGACCCAGAGCAGATCCATGCAGGCTTCATGGTTGCTGCTTCCCAGGAATGCTGCTTAGTCGAATCTGTGGGTCATGTTTTCCTGGTGTCTGTGACCCCTCTGACTCTTACGATATTTCCTCCCTCTCTTCTGTGAAGTTCACCAAGCTCTGAGGAGAGGAACCCATATTTTATCACAACAACAGAATGGAGATGAGGCCAAAAAAAAAAAAAAAATACAAAATCAGCAAAAGATTTGAAGGGATTTGCGGTGAATAATAGCAGCTGCAGTGAGCAGTTACAAAGCACACACAGTCTGCAGTGAAGTGAATACAAGTGAAAGCTACAGTAAATCTGGTGCTGAGGGAGAAAGATTGCTTAAGAGTCCAGAAGTTCAAGGACGGCCAGGGAATGGAGTAAAATTCTGGCTCAACACACACACACACACACACACACACACACACACACACACACGCCTATGATGCAGTACCAGATTGGGATAATGGGATGCTCTGCTTCCTTGATCTAATGCTATCCAATGCTGGTGAGGATGCTGAGCAGCTCGGACTCTCAGCCGGTACTGGCAGAAACGAAGTGACCATGTTGGAGAACAGTTGGGCATGGTTCTACATAGATATGTAGTCTTACCTCCTTTGAGTCTAACAAGACAAAGTGTGTGCACCGGACCCCTGTGTTCCACATATGCAGTTATTTTATCAACTCCCCATGCTTGAAAATGTAGGGTGTTTTTTGTGTTCCTGTCTGGCACATCTGTAGCAGGAAACTTGCTTTATCTTCTCAGTTAGGAGATTTACCACAAAAGAAAAGGTTTCCCATTCTAGAGACAGAGAGGGATTGCAAAGTCCACTCTACCAGTATATGTGAAGGGTGGATTCCCAGCTCTTCTTATCTTTCCAATCAAGGGTAAGAGATTAATTACAGTTTGGCAGGTGGCTATCAATGGCTCATGAGATCTGAAACCAGTTAAAAAGCTGTGGACACATTACTGCACATGCTTTAGCTGACCTTGTTGGCCTGCCCACCTGAGAGCCTATCTGGACCCTGCTGTCCACGAATGCCCTCAAGAATGTCCTTTCTTGGATTAGAGGCAGACAGGCTACCCCCCAAATAGAGGAAGAGCAGGAGGGATGCCTCTCTACTGTCCCCAGTCACAAAGGCTAGAACTTCCATTAGCATCGTGCCCTGAGGAACAGAAAGGAGGAGTCAGAGGCAGGGAAGCACATAGAGGATGAGGAGAGACCAATTTGAGGGTTGGAAATCAAACCTTTCCCCAATGTATTCCCAGATAAGCTTCAGCTTAGAGTATCTCGGGCTTCTCTCACTGTGTCCTGCTCTAGGCTCTTCATCTACCAACCCTATCAGCTTTTCAGGACTCTTTTTTTTCCTCTCCAAAAGCATCCAGATTTCTCTGCCCAACTCTCACCAACCCTGCCACATCTTCTAAATGCTCAAAGGATCTTGGCCCTCACCTACTTACATCTATCTGTACATACCTACATTTATCAGTAAAACAGCACCCATAGGCTGCTATCTCCAGACAGGTCCCAACCAATGAAGCCAGGAGGATGCTTGGAAAGGGAAATGTGAGAGACAGAAAATATGGCAAGGAGTGGGGAGTGGGGTGGAGGTAAGGAGATATCGGTATCCAACTGATAAAGTCAGAGATAGCCTAATTGAATTATAGAAATCAGAAGGTAGGCTGGAGGGATGGCTCAGCAGTTAAGACCACTGGCCACTCTTTCCGAGGACCAGGGTTCAATTCTCAGAACCAACATAGCAGTTTGCAGCTGTATATAACTGTGGTTCCAGGAGATCCAATGCCTTCTTATGATCTCTTTGGATACCAGACATGCAAGTTGTACACAGACATACATGCAAGGAAAACACTCATACACACAAAATAAATAAGTAAATAATTTTAAAAACCAAAAGCTAGAGAAGGGCAAAGATAAGAGAAGTGAACCAGTGAACGGCTACAAAAAAAAAAAATAAAAATAAAAAATAAAAAACAACAGGAAGATGCTAAGGTTGAAATCTTTACTTTTCCACCACTGCAAACAGACAGCCAGGGTCGTCACTGGTTCGCTGTAAACTTCTGGGACTGCTAACTCTAACCTGTCCAGAAGCAACAAGGACTTCTTATATACCACCCCAGCCCCTCTTCTCTTCAGCTACTGTGAGTTACAAGGTCTTCTTTCCCCAAGTTTCTGATAGCTATTGTTTTGTTCTGGTGCAGTGGGCATTTTCCAGTTGTTGCCTAGGCCTAGCTGCTGGTTGTAGGAATTTGTCTCAGGGCTTGGATTTGCTTTTCTTGGCTCACATCCTTAGTGGTGCTGAAATCTATTTGGATTTCCAAGATGTTTTTGGATTCTTGGTATAACAGCCACCAACCATTTTCTGCTTTCTTCTCTTCCCACAGAGAGATTGAAATGGCCAGATACTTCCTTCTTCCCCTCCAGACCCCATTTGTAACAGAACTGGGGGAATACATACTCTTATCCAGCTCTATGAGACCACTAAGAGAAGAGACATTTGGCTGTGTCCTGGGTAAAGTTTTCCTCTGTAAGATCAAGAGCTGAATAGGTAGTAATCCTGACTAGGTAGTAATCCTTCAGATGTGGTTCTGCATATGTGTGATGTTGGAATTGTGTCAATCATCTCTAACAACAGGGATGAGAGAAGAACAAGCTATTACACTGAAGAATGAGCAGACCGAGAAGCCATAGGTTATTAAGTGAACATCCCAGTGTTAGGTATGGGATACCTTGTTGCACGATATTTGATCACACTGTGAACTCCAAGATTATACTGGAAAAACTTGTCTCTAGCTGTGGTGTGGCTCAGCCCTAGCACACACTTTAAGGCAAGAGCTTTCTGTTTATTCTAAACAAAGTTAAATAAATAAAGTCAACCATAGGTCAAAAGGCAGAGCCAGCCACTGGTTGACAAGGAGTGAACATAGAGCAAAACCACTGAGAGTGAGAGGAAGTCAGGGGGAGAGACAGAGAGATGCATAGGAACTAGAAAGGAGACACTTTCCATTGGAAGGTGTTTTAAAACAGTGTGGAGAAGGAGAGCAGGCTCTTTCCTTCTGGGATGTCAGTGGAGTAGGAAGGTCAGCTAGGTTCTTTCCCTGCCTCTCTAAGATAGCAGTTTTCACCCCAGTATCTTCATTTGTTAAATTGAACGTTTGGGATTTAAAAAAAAAAAAAAAAAAAAACAAAAAAAACCAATACCTTCTTATGCATTGTTGGTCAGGGAGTCCTAGGAGGCCTCTGACACAACATAGTTCTGGGTGATTTACTACGTGATAAGATCGTATTTTGAAGACACCATGTACTTTGGTTTCAAAACATAGAGGAGTCAAACTGGAGCTGAGCTGGAAGCTTCCTCTAGCAAGGGTCTCGTACAGCCCTTAGCCCCAAGTGCTGCGATTCCAATCTGCCAGGAGCTGAGCATGCTCAGAAACGTGCCCACCATCTCTCCTGCTTGAACTATGACCTTAAAATAAATGTGTTCAGGACCATGCTTGCCCTTTTGTTTGGAGAGTATGTTGTTGTTTGTTTGTTTTGCTTATTTGAGACAAGGTCACACCATACAGCGAAGTCTGGCCTGAGACTCAATCTTCCTGTCTCCCCTGTGAATATTGGGATTACAGGTGTATACCAACAGAGCCTGTGAGGGCATTTCTTTGGAAATAACTCCCCTGTTTTCCTTATGTACTGCAGCTAATAGATCTTTCTCTGTTCTTTTATCTCTTGGCGGTGCTATTTTTGGCTCTGTGCTCACAGAGATGCAAGTCCATTTTGCTCAGTTGCAAAACTTCTGCTCTTAAAAAAAAAAAAATCACGGTTGGATTCTGAGTACTTATGCTGCTTTTGATGCTCTCCCTGGTGCCAGCAATGGAATCCAGTCTTGCCAGGCTGTTCGTGCTGCTGTTCTAGTGTGTCGGGGAGTGGAACCCCTTCCCCCTTTCCGGGCCCTCTGGTCTAGCTGTCTCCATTTTTACACTGTACATTCTGATAAGTTAGTGACACTTCCTACAAAGGTGATAAATAGGATGGTGTACTGGGAAATAATTGGGGTTTCTGGAAGTGAGATGAGGGGGCATTTCAGACAGGACGGCTAGCAAAGGCTTCATGATCAACGGGCACACTTGCAATGAGACGTGATTTGAGGAGTTGAGTCACAGTGTGAAGACCCAAAAACCACCTCTGAAGCAGAGAAAGCTGCCCTGTGGCAGGAAACAGCCAGTGAGCATTGGGAAGAACGGAGGGAGAGTAGGTTGGGAGGGAGGAACCAGATTCTGCAGGTTGCATAGGCTGTGCAGAGGGTCTCCATGTGATTCTGACTAAGAAGTCACTGAGGGTTTTGTCATGTTTTGTTGGACAGAGCTGTGCTATATAACCTAGCCTTGGACTGAAGCTCCTGCCTTAGTCTCCAAATATGGGATTGCAGGCTATACCACCATGTCCAGGTCATTGAAAGAGTCTCAGAAAAGAGGTAGCAGAATACAATTTACTTTTTAAATGTTAAAATCGTTTTGATGCTGAGTCTCATACATTGTGCTCTATCTCCGATGCCCAGTTTACATTTTTTGGCAATTCTTTCTTGACCCTGTGTGGAAACTGGCACACACCTTCCTTCCTTCCTTCCTTCCTTCCTTCCTTCCTTCCTTCTTTCCTTCCTTCCTTCTTTCCTTTCTCTCTGTCCCTGTCTCTGTCTCTCTCTGTCTTTATTCTCATGGGTGTGTGTGGGTACACATATGTGTGTTCATGCAGGTGTACATGTGTGTGATTGAATGTGCATGTGGAAGCCAGAGACCCACACTGGGCATCTCCCTCGGTCACACCTCATTTGTTGAGACAGGCTCTGGAGGCTCTCATTGAGTCTGGAGCTTGCTGACTCAGCTCCACGAGCTGCCAGCAAGCCTAAGGAGCCTCTTGTGGCTGATTCCCTCGTGTTGGGATTATAGGCGCCTCACTGTATCTGAAAACAAAGAGACCTGGCATGGGGATCTAACTCAAATCCTTACGCTTTTGTGACAAGCACTTGACCAACCAGTTCCTCTGTGTGGAAATTAACACCGAGTCTAACTGTACTCTCCAGTCTGCAGCATGCCACAGGGCTCCCAGGGCCCTGCTTGTACTCAAGTTTGTACTGTTCTTCAAGATCCTTCTTCACCGCATCCTCCCATCCTCCCCGTTAGGGTGTTCTCTGCACCCTGGGGACACAGGCAACATACTACACATGCTCTGTTTTGGAGGAGGGCAGGTAACAGGTACTTCCCTCTACCCAGTGTGAAATTACTCTTTCTCCTGTTCCCTTCATCCACATTCCTTCTTTTGTCTTTAACTGCGACCACAGAGAACATGATGCACTCCATGGACAAACCCATGGAAGTCTGCATTACCATTTCTGCATCTGTCTCCAGGAACCTGGCAAAGGAAAAAAAAAGGCATCTCTGCTGGCCAGGAAAGCGTCATGAATACTCACTGCCCACCAACTTCCCAGCTCAGTAGAGCAGCTGCATTCAAGTCCTAGACCCCATTGTTTTCAGCCCTCTTGAGAATGCCTTCAGGGTTTCAGCAGCTAAAGTCTCAGTCTTGACAGGAGTCCCTTAGCTTTTGTGGAACAGAAGGTGCAACATGTCTATTGAAGAAAGGTTATTTTGCATACACAGTCTTCCTTCCTTCCTTCCTTCCTTCCTTCCTTCCTTCCTTCCTCCCTTCTTTCCTTTTTCTGTTGTTCCTTATCCCTCTTGCCTTCCTTCTAGTTGCAATTCATACACCCTGAGGGAAGGCCTTAAGAGACTCTGGTCCATTCTATAATTATTATGCTTGATAGAGGAAGTGCCTGTACAGTAGCCATGCTTTGCCACAGTCCAATAATATGAGCTTTGAAGGTGAGCACGTGCCAGCCCCGTGGCCCCGGCAGTTAGTGTGAGGTGCTTATGTGAAGGTTGGATGCTGTTCTCTGGTACTGAGCAGAAAGTCTGACTCAAAAGCAGGCTGATTAAACAGCAGGGCAGAAAGCAGCCAGCAGTTGTCAGAGGCTTCCGCAGAAGTGCTGAGTGTGTAAACCTATCATTGCTTACAAATGAGCAACCCAGAGGCTCTGGCTTCAAAGAGCTCAGCCTCAAAGGGCAGCGGGAGCTGTTAGAAAAGGCTCGCCTATGATCATGCCACATAAAAAGGGCATACTCTCTGTTACTCCAGTTATAGCAGACAGCAAATCATGGAGGCCTGGCTCTGCCCAGAGTCCGGAAGACTGGTCATGCATTGTGTTTTAAAAAATAAATAAATAGAGGGATTGGGCAATGGAAAGCTATAGAGAGAAATCAGAAGACACTGAATGAGGATAAAAACCAGAGCCATGGCACAGACATACAATTAATATTTATTAAGTGAGTGTATACAAGGATAAATGGAGGGATAGCACACCAGCTTTCTAAGTACTGATAATCTGTGAACAAGCAGTAGATTAGGCTCCTGCCCCCCGTGAAGTGGCTGTTCTAGAGGCAAGGGAAGAAGATGACTGAGAGAACATGCAGACATCCGATGGCTTCCCTGGAGGAGAGAAGTTTTAAGACGAAAAGGGTGCAAAACATGGGACAAGTGCGTATGGATCACACTTCAGATCAAATAAAAGAAGAAAATAGAGAATATTTATGTGTCCTGGCAAAGGACACATAAATGTTCCTGTGGAACAGTTGTGGTAAGCCACCATCCATCTGCCCTAGTTTTCTTAGGGTTGTTCTAGTGAAGGTTCATCTGATTTGGCCTATATGTGTCTGTAGCAGGAGGGGCCTTGAGATAGGGTCTCACTGTGTCTCCCAGACTGGGCATGTATTTATGTGGAATCCAGGCTAGACTTGCATTCACAACAATCTTCCTGCCTCAGCTTTCTTAGTTCTGGAGTTTCAGAAATGTGCCACCACTCCCAGCATGAATCAACATTCATCTTATTATACTGTATTATATCTAATAAGACAGATTGGATGAGTTTAGTAGACGTTCCTTGGGCACGTCTAACTTTTATGGTCTCACCCAGTTGTGTGTAACATGTATCTTAGTCCATATCTGTTGTTATGACAGAATACTTGAGACCAGGTAATTTATAAAGAGGAGTTTATTTGAATTGTGCTTTTGGAAGTTGTGAAGTCTAAGACCACGGTGCCAGCATCTACTTGGCATCTGTCCAGGCCCCTCTTTCTATACCATAACCACACAGTGACACAATGAATATGTCAACCTGGGTCCCTCTTCCTGTAAAGTCACTAATGCCATCACGGGGGCCCCATCCTCATGACCTTGGCTGATATTAATTACCTCCCAAAGATCCTGCATTTAAATACAATTAGTATATGAATTAGGGGATTACATTTTTAGTTCATAAACTTTGGAGGTAATATTCAAACCATAGCAACATGAAAACACTTTAATTAAAAAAATATTCTATGTATATGGGTGTTTTGCCTACATATATGTTCATGTACTATGTGCATGTCTGGTGCCCATGAAGGCGTGAAGAGGGAGTCAGATCACCCTGGGGCTGGAGCTACAAATGATTGAGAGCTACCATGTTGGTAGCTGTGGTCTCTAGAAGAGCAGGAAGTGCTCTCGACAGCTGAGACATCTCTCCAGCCCGAGAGAACACTTTAATCTGTGGTCAAATCTAGGTGATTGCTACCCGTAGCCTTCATTATCTGCTGTACAAATTAGCCAGCACCTCCTTTTCAAAGACAGCATACAGATGGGCTCAAAGGCAGAATGCTTTAAAGCACAAGTGACCAGGGAAAGCTAACTGCTGGTTGTTTTTTCCTGGTGTATTAAAAAAAAAAAGTATTTGGTTTGATGCATTAGACCCTGTGGGCACTTGTATCAGTAGCCTGTAGCTGTAGCCTTTGTTGTGTTCCTTGAAATCCTAAAGCCATCAGGCTGGCGATGAATTTATCAGTAGGAAACAAGGGAAGTCATAGATTAGGGGTCACATTAATTGGTTGGAAAGAAAGGCTGAGCACTGAGCAGATGGAGAGAAGCATGAAAGTTCTTGGCCATTGAGAGCATCCTTCCTCCTAGCCCCTGCTCTGCTTAGCGGTGCTTTCATGTCAGAAAGACCATCTGTGAGCATCCAAAGGACACTTAAGTACCTTTCTGTTTCTGTTTCTGAAAGCTGACGATGACCATGTATTTGACCCAATATATAGGTGTTTGCAAACATCCAAGGAGGCTGGACTCACTGGTCACATGAAAGTCAGAAGACATAAATCTGATAGTCGAATTATCAATTTGTGCCAAAAGATCAAGGTTACTAGCTTTTGAACATGATGCCCAAAGGGAACGGTTTAGCATCAACAGCTACAGCAAAGGGTATTTATTTATGAAGCTCTCTGTAATCCAGGTTTCTTGAGTCATCTGAAATGACTGTTCTTTAAAATTAATCCTACCCATTTGGGGAACAAATGAACTGAGTAGACCCATCTTCAAAGAAGATGCTTTGTGGCCAGTAAGCACATGAGAAGATTCAGAGCATTGCTCCTTAGTGAGAAAGTGTCAATCAAAACAGAAGGGAGCAAATATATCACTCCTCAGAGGGTGGCTGCCATCAAAGATCAGACCATTAACAAGAGGTGCAGCGCTGGAGTCCCAGTGCTTCAGAGGGATAGCAGGAGGACCAGGAGTTCAAGGACAGCCTGGGCTACATGAGTCCCTTTCTCAAAAATACAAATAAAACAGCATATTTTTCTTAAGAAGGAGGGAATGGCATGCCAGTTCCCCAGAATCTTCTTAGAAAGTTAAACATAGACGGAAGAAAGAGCATCTGCCCCGAGCCTCTCCGCCTTTGGGAAAATGCCCCAAAGAGTTGAGTCAAGGACTGAAATAAATGTTGTTTACTCGTGTGGATAGCGTCATTGTTCACAAAAGACAAAGAGAAGAAGCAGCCCACATGCCAAGAATAGATAAATAGTGTTTATAGGTAGTAGAGTATTACTCATTCTTAAAAAGGGAGAAATTCCGATACACACTACAGAATAATGAACCCTGGGAACACTAAGCCCATTGTAAAGTAACAAGTCTGATATGATCCCACTTGTATGAAGCATGCAGAGTAGTGGAATCCACAAAGTTTTTTTGGGGTTACCAAAAGCTGGCAGAGGGCTGGGAAATATAAGGAGTTAATATTTCCATTAGGAATAGCATCTTGATGACTTTTCTGTTGCTAAGATAAAAATACCCTGACAAAGGTAACTAATGGGAGAAAAGATACATTTTGTCTTACAGTTCCAGGGAGATACAGCCCATCCCAGTGGAGAAGGCACAGTGGCAGAAACAAGAGACTGGCTGGTCACATTACATCCACACTCAGGAAGGTGAGAGTAAGCAGGAAGTAGGGCTGAGCTATCAAGGCCTGTAGCCAATGACCCACTTCCTCTAGTGAGGCTTCACTGCCAAAGGATCCACAACCTTCTCAAACAGGGCCACCAACTGTTTGAGTTGTGGGCCCACCAACAGTTGGGGACCAACTGTTCAAACACGTGAGGTTAGGGAGACATTTCACATTTAAACCACTGCAGATGGGGCCAACAAGACGGCTCAGCAGGTCAATCACTTGACACCAAACCTACCTCCTGAAGTTCAATTCCTGGGACCCACATGGTGGAAGGAAAGATACAACTCCACAAGATGTCCTCTGACCTTTGTATATGTGCACATGTAATTAAATGTAATTAAGAGTTGACTCAAGGGATGAAAAGTAAAGAGCTTGTTTTTGAAAGTCCTGGAGAGAATGATGAGGTAGATCAGCCATGTGAGTTTATTGAACTTAGGTCGCTGCAAAGTGTAATGTGCACATTACATTTTACAGGGTTGCGGACAGAATTCACGGCCTTGAGCATGGTTGGCCAGCACAGTACCACTGAGATACATGCCCATCCCCACCCAGGTAGTATGTGTTGATTACAAATAATAAAAAACAAATTTAAAATGGCCGAATGAGAAGTTTTCTAGTATGAATGTATTTTACCATGAATAAAAACTCTCTTGTTCATTTTTTTTTTTTTAATCCAAGGCTTTCCTGCACATGTGCACATGTGCAACGAGAAGTGATGACTGCAGATGTGTAGGCCTCACTGCCAGAACAACCTCACAGACAGACAGGAGGCCAAGTCAAGAGCAACGCCAGCTGCTGTGTCAAGTGAAGGATCAGTTAACTCTAAACAGGATTTGCTTTTTCTCAGCAGATCCACGAATTCAAAATAAGGCTTTAGGAAGCTCATCCTGCCAAAAATGAGGCATCCAAAACAAATGTAAACATGACCACAGATTTAGTTAAAATGTCTGGCATTCAAGATAAAATTGGCTTTGTGGTCTCAAATATCCATTTTGGCAGAAGGTAGTTTCATAATAAAACAAATGATGGTTTTGCTAAATTTAACTATCAAGTAGCAATGACCCTGGAATTGGTTGTGATGAACTCGGAATTTCTAATTCATTCAGAACAGCTGTGATAATCTAACCAACTGAAATTAAAACTGCAGTTGTTAAATGAGACAAATATTTTTATATATATCCAGAGTAACTGTGATAAAGCTGAAATCATATTTAACAGCCACAACAAACACTCTGGCACAGAACGTGTTTGCTTGCTTTGCTAAAAGTCATTAATCAGTTTAGAAATGTCTGCGCTTTTGCAGAAATCTAAAACTGAGTAGGTTCCAGGGGTCCCTGAGAACACCCAGAGTTGGAGATGGAGGTTCAAATCCCTTGTGCAAAATGGCAGAGTGTTGCATGTAACCCATGCACACCCTTCAGGGTACTTTCCTTTGCCGCGTGATAGACTTTGAACACTTAAGCATGGATGTCCAACTCAGAGTTTGTGGACCTCCTGTGTCCCACGATAATTGGGACTGCAGTCCAACAGAAAATCACAAACATACTTAAAAAGCCATGAGATTCGCTGGGCATGGTGGTATACACCTTTAATCCTAGTACTTGGTAGGCTGAAGCAGGTGGATCTCTGTGTATTCAAAGTCATCCTGGTCTACATAATGAGATCCAGGCTACCCAAGGCTACATAGTGAGATGTTGTTTCAAAAAACCAACAAAACAAAACAACATTGATATATATTTTTTGCCTTTGTGTGTGTGTGTGCGTGCGCACACATGTGCGCGTGTGTGAGAGAGAGAGAGACAGAGACAGAGTCACAGAGAGAATCAACTGCATAGTTCTCAAGCAGATCACTGACTTTGCAGGTGATAATACATGTCATGATATCATTCAAACACATGCTCTCATAACCCGAGAACTGTTATTTTGGCACTCCTAGACTTAATGTGTGGCTTGAGGCAATTTTTCATCCGTTGGTACAGAGAAGCCCAAAGGATATATACTCCTGACTAAACAACATAAATGCTGTATCAACAGTTGTTCTAATACACCAGCTAGGAAATAAGAACAAAAACGAAAGCATCTGTACGTGTTTGGTAAAGACATAGTTCTTCTCTGAAATATTTTTGATTCACAGTTGGGTGGGTCTCCAAAGGTCAAACCTATGCATATGGCAGACTACCTATGTATACAGCAGGCTACCTGTACATATGGCAGACTACCTATGTATATGGTAGGCATTCTATGCATATGGCAGGCTACCTATGCATAGAATGGGCTACCTATGCATATATGAGCTACCTATGCATATGTGGGCTATCTGTGTATATGTGGGCTATCTGTGTATATGTGGGCTATCTGTGTATATGGCTGTGCTTTGTGAATTAGCCCAAGTCTAACAATCATAGCAGACTTTTGATTTTTTTTTCCAGAAGAGGTTCTCTATATTTTGATTTAAAAAAAAAAATCACTTGGAAATAGTTCAATAGATCAAAATACTCAGTGCATGGAACCCTAATGAAAAATTTAAAAAGCTGTTGATAAATTTTCAATGATTAAAATCAAAGTGTACCTATGACAGAGTGCTTGTCTGCCTGGTGAAGGCCTTGGGTTCAATTTTCAGCACTGGGAAGAAGAGAAAAAGAACTCAAGGTTTGCATTTGGCAAAGTGTGGAGGTGAATCCCTGAGGACCAGAAGGGACTCCACAAAGGCAAGGGTGAGCACATCTGCAGTACCGCCCACACTCTGCTCTAGATAATCTTAACTTGGGGGAAGAAGAGTTGAATATTGAGATAGTTGTATAAATTCATATATTTTACCAGAGTGGGGTAGAATTGAGAAGGCTAACTCTAAGAGTGGCGAGATATAATAATAAAATCTTTTAATTGATGATTTAAAAAAACTTGTAACTTTATTTTATCAAAGAGAGGTACTCTAAAAGCAGATAAAAAGACAGTTTCTATAAAAATATTTGGGTTGAAATAGTTATGCTTTGGGGTATGAAACAGGTTAAAAAGGAGATCATTGTCCTTGAATAGTATTTTCTAAACTGGCTGCAGTTGTACATGTCTGTAATTTTAGCACTCAAGAGGCTGAGGCAGGAGAATTGCCATAGGTAATAGGCCAGCCTGAGCTATTCTGTGAGAGTCTGTCTCAGAAGGACGTTTTCTCCATCGAACATATCATGATCCATAGAGAAGTGTATTTAGAGATGTTGACAATTTCAAATTTATTATCAATATGATGTAAAATTGAAAAAAATTTCAGTCTACTTTATGAAAACCCCAAAATAATAAGACCAAAATACAACCCATTCTTTCGAAATATAATCATGAGAAAGTATTAAAACTTTATATATATGTATATATGTATATATATACACACATATATATGTATATTCATGTGATAATAATGAATTGCTGACCCCTTACTGTGGACCTCCAGGCTTCAGAATAGAGTTGATGACAGGATATCACCTAGTCTGTGATATTCTGCTGTGGTAGATCCTGCTGGAGAGGACACTTGGATTCCAGAGAGATCTCCCAAGCCAGGAGGATGGTCAAATTCACCAGCAGGATTCTACCTAGGCTGGGTCATGTTAGATCTTTCTGGAATCTTATAGGCATAATCTGGCAGCAAATAATTCTCTCCTGGCAGAGCACAACTTCCTTCTGTTGAAAGCAGAGCTTAACAAAGGCTACTGAACTATCTCCCAAGGCTTCCTGGGTATCAAATGGCTTTCATCAAAAAAGCGACGATTTAAAAGCCCCAGGCATATGCATATTGGGTTTCCCCAAAGCTTGTATGCTTTTACAAGTTCTCTTCTCACAATCCTTAGCCTGGATCACTTTTCTCTTGGCCACTTCTTTATTACTATTATATGTTTACGTTATGTGTCTGAGTGCTTTGTCTGTGTGTAGGCATGTATGTAACGTGAGTGCCTGGTATTTTTATGTTATGTGTCTGAGTGCTTTGTCTGTGTGTAGGCATGTATGTAACGTGAGTGCCTGGTGCTCATGGAGGCCACAAGATGGTGTTAGATCCTCTGGAACTGTAGCTGCAGACTGTTGATAGCCAACACGCAGGTACTGGGACGTGAACCCTGGTCCTCTGCAAGAGTAGTAAGTACTCCTAACTGCTTAGTCATCTCTCCTACCCAGAAGTCTCTTAACGATGTGCCTAGAGCAAAGGCTGAGTTGTAGAGACTACGGTAAAACCCCAGTCTTGTACTAGGAATGAGTTTGGTACCACCAGGTTTATTCTGCACAGCACAGGTCCCAGTGTCCACAGACAAAGTTTATAAGTCATTAACTTCTTCCTTCCTGCCCCTCTGCTTTTGTTCTATTTTCCTGGGCTGCAGTCCCTGGCCTCCCCACCATCCTTCCTGTCCCAGGCTAGGTCACATATCTCCCAGCTGTATTCTGGGTAACCTTGTGTCTCTTCTTGTCTTTGCTTGTTGAAGACTCAGCATAATGTCACATCCCAGGACTTCACAAGGTCAACGGTGGACCCTACTAAGAGGCCAGGGCTGGCTGAGACTCGCTGGGGTCTACTGACTCCAGAACTGAGTAGATGGAAGTCCTATATGGAAGGATCAGGAGGGGGTGAAGCTGGACTTTATGCTTAGGAATGAAGGTGTTAAGAGTGATGCTCACTCCACTCCAGCACCTTCTTTAGTGTGCATCTGGGACCTCCCCACGCACTGGCTATACTGAGGCAGGTCTAGGAGTGGGTCCTGGATGCTGCATTTCTAGAAGCTTCTAAGAAGTGTAGCAGACGCTAGAGGTGCATGCACTTTAAGTATCAAGGCCCCGTGGCATTGTATTTTTGGAGGGACACCTGAGCTGGGATTTTAGGAGCCTTGAAGGTACGAGGGCTTCTCAGCACTATGACCTCCAGGACGATGACCCCTGGGAGATGAGGAGCCCTGGCCCTCCTTCTGCCCCTGCACTTTGGATCTGCAGACAGTTTGTGCACCACTGTGCATTAGAACCACTTGGAGGGCAGAACACAGCAGCTGCTTCCCCTCCCCCAACAGACTTTCTGATTCAGAAGCTCTAGGGTTGGGCTTAAGACTGCATCTGTAGCAACTTGCCAGGTGACCCTAATGCTGCATGTTGGGGGAGTGCTGTTAGCCAATCATCTACAACCTCCCGCACCTCACCTCACCTCGTGATACCTCACAGGTTCTATAAGAAAGGATCACATGAACCTGAGTGTGACGCCTGCTCTGTCTTTTATCATCACTGTGATATTGGGCAAATCCTTCCCACTTTCTGAGATCCTACTTCCAGTCTTCAGAACCATGGTGATGCACTCACTCTGTGGAGCTCCTGAACAGATGGCAGCAAATGTTGGCATGGACTCACAAAGGCTCGTCCATACACTGATTATTCAGCCTGCATCAGTAGCGTCACACTAATTTAAAAAACCGGCTTTAGAGGTGGCATGTAGCAGAGTCTAAGCATTGCATAAGAAGGTTCTGGGTTAGGTTCCCAGCACCATAAACCCCCACGGCGTAGCCATTTTAGTTGCTTGACTTACCCTATGCATAGAATGGAGTTAGTGATCTGAATGAATTGGTATTGTTTGTTTGTTTTGTTTAGGGGGATTTCTAGATAGGAATGGCCTCTCAGATCTTCAAGCGCCGACATGGCTTCTAGATCTTCAAAATGATGGCTTTCGTGCGTAGTAAGGCTGGGACAAGAACTTGAATATTTGCATTTCTAACAAATTCCCGGGTGGTTTTGGTCTTGGGGACCACACTTTGAGTGTCAAGAATTTTAGAATGGGGCTCGGCAGATGGCTCAGTGGTTGAGAGTACTTTCTGCTCCTGCAGAGGACCCTGGTTCAGTTTCCAGCATCCACGTGGCAGCTCACAACCATGTGTAACTCCAGTTCCAGCAGTATCCAGCCTTCTCTGGCCTTCATTGACTCCAGGAAAGCACACAGTAGTACCCACTCGCCCATGTAGGCAGCACACATTCATATCAAAAATTTAAAAGCCTTTAAGAAAAACAATCCCAAGGCCCTGCCCAATCTTAGCCTATGATTTCCTGGGTGGCTTTTCAGCAAACAGGAATTTGAAAGCTCCTCTCTGTGTCACTTTGAGTATACCTTGACTCCTAGATAAGTATGGCATCATCACCTGGCCAACTCTACCCTGCTTCACAGGCCTGTGGAGTGGGGTGGGGGAAGAAGAGTCTGTTTCAAGTCAGGGTCTGTGTGATTCGGTGGGAACCATTCCAATTGATTTAATTCTCCTAAAATAATCTGTTCATCTGTAAAATGGGAAAAAAAATTATCTGTCCTTGTAATGAGTCACTGCGGATCTGGATGACCCATTCATTGCATCAAAAGCACTTTGGAGATTGCAAATTTGTAAATACAAAGGATTATCAAAAAAAAAAAAAAAAACAAAAACAAAAAAAAAAAAAAAAAAAAAAAACAAAAAAAACAAAAACAGGCTCCAGCAAAGCTCTCTGTCCCCAACTTCCAAAAAACTGACTTCAGCGACTTTGCAGAGGGATCTCAGGATGAAGGCAGACTGGCAACAAAAGCGATCAAATATTTTGGTGTTGTTCCTGACTTTATCCAACAACGCATTGTAATCTTTTAATTTTGACCACCTCCAAGGACAGGCAGCTGGAAGGAAACACCCTTTAACAATCAGTTCCACCTAAGCTGTTAACCATACATCATCACATCAGCAACAGTTAGGCACACATGCCTGCCTGCGTTCGAGACACTGGGCTGAAGGAGCAGTTTCACAGCACAATCAACACGGTCCTCACTTGAGCTCCAGCACCAGTCCAGAAGCTGGTTTACTTCCTCCTGTAGCTGAATCCAGTCATAAAATACAACAGTAAAAACGTGTAAGCATGTGAAAACTTCCGAAGCGTTTCTAGGTCTATGATTATCTGAAGCTCCCAGCTATGCCCTGCTAGGATTTTACATCCTTTCCATTTCAAAGATGAGGAAGTTGGAAGTTGACGTTGAAAGAGGTTGAGGGTCAAGACTCTAAAGTTATCGAGCAATGGTCGAGACTGTGTTGGACTGTGCTGATTTCAAAACAGGAAAACAGCTGTGCTTTATAGTCTTCTAGAGGAAGCCCCAGTGAGCAGTTCTCAGCACTGGATTGTGGGTTCTGTACCTCTTTTACGCACACACACACACACACAGAGAGAGAGAGAGAGAGAGAGAGAGAGAGAGAGAGAGAACCAAAACAATAACAAAACCCCAAACCTTCAATCTAATCTTGTTTAAGCAATCTTTATTTTTAAAGTGTCCCCTCCTGCTGCTTTCAGCTGAAATCAGCTAAAAATCTGTGTCTTTCTGTTTCTGTCTCTCTCTGTCTCTCTCTCTGTCTCTTTCTCTGTCTCTCTCTGTCTTTGTCTCTCTGTCTCTTTTTCTCCCTCCCTCCCTCCCTCTCTCCCTCCTCCTCCTCCTTCTTCTTCCTCTCTCTCTCTCTCTCTCTCTCTCTCTCTCTCTCTCTCTCTCTCTCTCTCTCTTTCTCTCTCTCTCTACTTTTCCTGGGGTGCTGGTAGCCATTGCCCCAGGGGTACAGTCTTGGACTGCACATGGAAGAGCAGAGATCAGGCCTTCTGTTGTATCCCTGAGCTACAAAATCAACCAGTCTAAAAGCCCTCTCTGTACTGCCATGCTGTTGATGCTGCTGCCTGTCTCTCTTATTTTGAGAAGATCTCCATCATCTGTATCTCAGAGCAGGATAGCTGTCATGAGTGGTGTTGCATTAGACTCAGGAGCCCTCTCTCTTTTTGGCTAATTAGACTTCAGAGGTGCATCGGAGAGAGTCTGGGGTGGGGCAGAGGAGAGGATAATGATCTTGATATTCAGGGTCCTGACATCAAGACAATCGTATGAATCAAGTCTCAGCTTGTTTCTATTTCAGTATGAAAGCAGTAAACACCCCCAAATCCTATTAACTTGGGTTAAATGGAGGGGAGAGCCTGAGATACAGCTTTAGTCCTAGGAACACAATTTTATTCTATTGTCAAGTGTATTGTAACTGGACCAAGCTCGGCCAAGAGGTCCTGCTGGGATGTTCTGGGGAGATGCAATTAACATATTGTTGCTATGCCAACACTAATCATTTCTTTGGGGACTTGTTTTCTTCATATAGGCACTGTGGCCGAGTCAGTGGTATAGAGGAGGCGGCTGCCATTGGAAGGGAAGGTTAACGTGTTTCAGGGAACAGGCTGTTTTCAAGGACTTGAGCAGTGGCCCTTGGCAGGACAACAGAGTGCTAATTATGCATTCATTAAAGAAGGCTCCACGATGCCAACCTGGCACTGCCCAAATGCCCACAGGTTTTAAGTCTGAGGAATCCTGGGCACTGCTCCTTCCATGATATGTGCCTCGAGAGGTGGCAGTGCAGATGGCTGAATACAGGAATTCACTGTCAGGGCCAAAGAGGCACACACTAGCCATTTCCAAAGACACTTGAGCATGCCCCCTTGGTCCCTTATTCCTCTCCAGGTTTTCTCAGTGACTTCTCAGACTACCAGAAACCTTGGAGACAGGAGCAAACTGGGTTGCTCAATGTTAAGACAGCTGCCCTACGATCTCCACATCCAGTTAGATACGGGTGGGGAGAAGACCCCTTTAAGTAGGGAATGAGACCCCTCAGCTGTCGCACGTGTTGGAAATCTTTCCTGAGCTATGTTGGGTCTGGACTTCTTTCATTCTTCCTTTATCACCATGTTAGGGTTTTATTGCTACGAAAAGACACCATGATCACAACTCTTCTAAAGGCCAACATTTAATTGGGGCTGGCTTACAGTTTCAGAGGTTCAGTCCATTATGATCATAGCAGGAAGCATGGCAGCGTGCAGGCAGACATGGTGCTGGAGAACGAGCTGGGAGTTCTGCATCTCCATCTGCAGACACTAAAAAGAGCCACACTGGGGGTAGCTTGATCATACGAGACCTCAAAACATGCCCCGACAGTGACTCACTGCCTCCAACAAGGCCACACCTCCTAATAGTGCCAAGCATTCAAACATATGAGGCTATGGGGGGTGGGGGAGGGGCATTCCTATTCAAACCACCACTGTTGCATACAACTTTTCTCTTTCTCCCTTCATCTGGAACACCTGCTTTATGTCAAACATGGTGTAGCATGAATGTGAAGGTGAATGAGATGCAGAAGCTGCTGTTGTGGGTCTCTGAGTCTAATGAGGCACGTGCAGACACTTGTTCATTCACACAAGGCTCTAGTATATGTTGTGTACAGGAGAACGCAGAGGCAGAGCCTTCCAGCTGGAAGCTGAAGGTCAAGGTAGGTGGTCTGTGCCCAGGAGGGAAGAGTAGAGCACGTGAGCAAAGGCTTGATGACCTGGTAGTGTGAAGATGAGTGACTAGAACAACCGAGGACCTGTGGCTGGTGGTGTTGTGGCCTTGAATACAAGTTCTGCACGTGGGTTAGCTGGGTTTGAACTCAGCAGGACTTTTGGTGTGTGAATTTGGTTTCTTGTGTGTGAAAAGCAGAAGGATCACAAGCATGCTTCAGCCAGGGGCTTGGGGTTGGGTGGGGGGGAGACGAAGCAGCCGAGCAGCCCCCATGCAGGTAGAAAGTTTGTTCATTCACTGATTTCCTCAGGCTTCTTTCTGGGGAAGATTTGGCTTGGGATCTTCTTCTTCTTCTTCTTCTTCTTCTTCTTCTTCTTCTTCTTCTTCTTCTTCTTCTTCTTCTTCTTCTTCTTCTTCTTCTTCTTCTTCTTCTTCTTCCATTTAAAAAAAAAGAATATGGGGGTTTTGCCTGCTTGTATATCTTTACACTGTGTTTAAGCAATGCCTGTAGAGGTCAGAGAGTGGATAGGATCCCCAGGAACTGGAGTTTCAGACAGCTGTGAGCTGCCATGTGGGTACTGAAAACTAAATCCAAGTTCTCTGGAAGAGCAACCAGTGCACTTGGCCACTGAGAAATCTCTCTAGGACCCAGGGTTTTGCCCCCTTTAAAGCCAGTGCTCAGGTTTCTTCTTCAAGCTACTTTAGTTCTGTCAGGCAAGTCTTTGCCACAAGATCTGTAGGCTATTTTTTTTTTTTAAATGATGTTCAGGCTTGGTCCATCAGTAAAGTGCTTGCCAAGCAAACATGAGTACCCAAGTTCAGGCTTTCAGACCTCGTGTAAAAAGTTGGAAAGGGTGGCACATACCTGTAACCTCAGAGCTGGGGAGACAGAACTAGGAAGGTTGCTGGAGTGCACTGGCCAGTCAGCCTCACAGAGGTGATGAGTCCTAGATTAAGTGAGAGACTGTGGCTCAAAAAGACTAAGGTAGGAGGCACAGAGGAAGACACTTGACAGTAGCCTCTGGTCTTTTTGTACCTGCACACATGTGCACACAGAATCGGGCACAGATATGCAGACACAAAGACATGCACACACCACACACACTAAAAAAAAAAAAAATATGAGGCTCAGCAAGATACGATATAGAAGTAAAACTATCAATGTAATTTCATTATGTCAAAAATAAATGTTTCCAACTTTGCCAATAGTAAACCATTAACAGTCAGACTCTGCCCCTGCCCTGAAGCCAGGGCCTGAGCCTGCTTTGCAAGGGCTCCACTGCTGATCTTCACCTGTGCCCATGGAGCTACAACCCTAGGCTTCCAGCCAGACTCTAGACTCTCTTTCCCCTTCCAGCCTCTCTTCCTTCCTGCCTCTCTCTATCTTTCTACCCCCTGTCCCTTCCTTCCTTTGATAGAATCTTGCTATGAAGTCCATGCTGCTTCAAATTTAAAATTTCCCCCTACCTCTGCCTCCTGAGTGCTGTGATTACAGACATGTGCCTCCACGCCACGTCCAGATTTCAATTTTCTATGCTGTCTATCAGTGATGTCAGGACTCTGCTGATTATCGTGGCTTGAGTCAAAAGACAAAGAAGGTGGGAAATTTGGGGTCACTACTTACTGTTGTCGGAAGGAAGCATGCTTTCAAAACTGCCAGGGGCACCCCCAAGTGCTCACATGGGTAAGCCTGAAAATCTGACCCTTGGTGAATGTGGTTAACTGGCGCAAACTCGTGAAAGGCCATGAGTACAGAGCACTGTGCAATCGAGAAAAGCTAGTTTAAAGCTTAACAAAAGGGTAATTGAGTGCCTTGAGGAGGCTGGCAAGTGGAATGTTCTTATGTAGTTTATAAGTATTGACAGTCATGGGCAGTTTGTCTCTGTGTGTGACGGTTTGTGGTGACTGGGATGTGCATGTGAGCCTCAGCTGTACTCTTCACTAGGAGACAGACCCTGACAGGCTGAACTTCTCAGGAGTCTGGCTGAGTCAGAGCAGTTGGGAAGGAGGCTGGGAGTCAGGAAGACAGTCTGTCTTCCACTGTGCTCTGCCTCCAGAGAAGCCATGGCATTGACTTTGTTTCCTCTCTGCATGGCTTCTATGGCTACAAGCTGTCATCCTTATGTGAGATTACAGAGACCAACTTCTCCCCAGACTAGGCAGCCTTCTGCAGGGCCGGTTTATGGTTCTGCACTCCAGCTGCAAGGGACATGGGTACCACAGCTGCTGAAGATGTGACTCCTGCTTCAGGAGGCCTTGCTCCATATCTGCAGCAGCATGGGAAGCCTTCACTCCATGCAAGACAAATCTTGATAGACTCTAAGTGACCTCACTTTTGGTCGTTCCAGAGAGCCTGACCTCTGGCAGCTCCAGTGTAGTACAACCAGACCAAACCTCAACACTCTAGACCTTGTCAAAGCATCTTCTTCTATCAGATCGGAGGAGCTAGTAACTCAGAAAAATCAGGTATGGGCAGGGGAGAGGATTGTACCAATGTTTGGCTCAGACGAGCTTGACAAAACTGGAAGTGTGCTGAGTGGTGCAATTTATAAGTACCATATTTGCATACCACACCCATGCCACTCCTCTTGGATCTATAACCAGACAGCCCTATTCACTTTTGGGGTCACCCAGGAGGTCCCTTCTGTGTGGCCCACTCCGGTGTTACAACACTAGGTCCTGATAAAAGACTTCTCCCAAGTCTTTTGATCTCTGGTGTGAAGTGCTGCTCTGTGTGTTGTAGTGGCAACACCAGCAGCCACAGCACAGGAAGGCAGCTGGACGGTGTCCAAGAGCAACCAGGGGCAGAGTTGGTCAAAGAAGCAGAGCTAGTGGGGATGACCAAGGGCTGTGGGCGAAACGAGGATTGGGGAAGGTTGAGTCAGTGAAGGGCCGCAGGTCATAGTGACTGGAAGAGTTCCAGGGAGCTGCCAAGGCCTAAAGGCTGTTGCTGTGCTAATCATTATGTCAGAAGGCACAACGACCAATGTTCTTAAGGAAGAAAAAGTTTATTTTGGCTTACGGTTCCAGAGGGATAGTGTCTGTTCACAGCAATGGGGCATGGCAGGGCAAGAATGGGAAGCTGACTCATCAAATTTTCATCCACACAGAACCCTGAGAAGAGTAGCAGGAAGTAGGGTGAGGTTCTAAACCCTCAAAGCCCGCCCCCAGTGACGTACTTCCTCCAGCCGGGCTCTGCTTCCTAAAGGTTCCATAGCCTTCCCAGGCAGTGCCCACATGGGGATCAAGTACTCAAAGACATGAGCCCATGGGGGCATTTGTTACTCAAACCGCCACAGCTACAATACCCCAAGCCCCAGAGCTGTAACAGGAATTGCTGTTAGGAACCCCAAAACCCAACTCCCCCAAGACTGACTGCAGTAACAATGGCCCTCACCTGCTGCTAACTCAGCAACAGATACAACAGGTGGATCTGGCTTGAGCAGGATTATGAACACCTAGAGAAGAGAGTGCCTTTGCAGGACCCACTGTTCCTCCAGGAACACGGTCTGATATTATTGTTAATAAACCTCTAATAAAGAGTGTGGATGTTTTAACTAATATCATCAGAGCCAGTCGAGATATTATTGTGTGCCATAGAATGATGCGTTTGATGCCATCATTCCAGAAGTAGTTATAGGCTTTCCAGTAAGACATCAAGATTTGCCATGCTGGCAGCGATCCATCCGCTCACCACACATTCTCACTTGTCAACAGGACAGTGCTAAGTTGCAAGCTCCATGTCTCTGTTGGGGCTATCTCTAGTTATTCAGGCCGGTGTGGCCCACATGGTGCAGAGTAGAAGCATCTAGATCCTGGTCACCCTCCATCAATGGCTTCACAGAACAAAAGATAAGAATCCTTGTCTCCTGGAGGGTAGCTCTGAGCTGCCCTTTTGACCATCTCCTGTGTTTCCAGGGAGGCCTGAGTCCTGGTTGCACACTGTGATAACCTGTTTGTTCTCTGGGCCTCTGTTCATCTCCCCTTTGGATATCTCACATCCTCACTCTATCAGGTAATATGGAGAATCACTTACCAACTTCTACTCATACCCTTCTGTTGGCATCTGCCTCTGGGGGACCCCAACCTACGATAGATAGTATTTTTCAAAATAAATTAGTTTGGAATAATTTTGGATTCATAGTCAAGTTGCAAATTGTGCAGAGAGGTTGTGAATATCCCTTCCTGCCTCCTTCTGTGGGTCCTACTGTGATGCTGTCACTGTCACTGTCACTGAGAGGTCCACACTGGTTTGCTCCAATTAACTAAACTCTAGACCAATGGTACTCAACCTGTGGGTCATGACCCCTATGAGGATGAATGACCCTTTCACAGGGGTCACAGATCATGACAATTCATAACAGTAGCAAAATTACATTTATGAAGTAGCAACAAAAATAATTTTATGGTTGGGGGGTCACTGTAACATAAACTGTGTTAAAGGGTCTCAGAGTTAAGAAGGTTGAGAACCTCTGTTCTAGAATGTATTGGAATAGGATGTCATCCAAGTTTTGGTAGAAGTCTCTTTTCTGGGGCAGGATTTCATGAAGGGATGCGACCCATAGGCCTCCTTCGTGGCCCCTGCTCTATCACAGCTTCTCAGTCCTTGTCTCTATGACCTTGCAGTTTTGAGGAATCACATCAGGTTTTTGTACTTTTCCTTGGGTTGAGTTTAGCTACTGTGGTAGGTTTGGACAAGGTCTCACAGGCCAGGTGCCCTTCCTGTTCCACCACACCAAAGACACCACATTTTAAAACTTAAAATGCTTTTTTTAAATCTTCAAGTCATCACAAGAAGCCCTTTCTTCTGAAGAGGGAGCTGGCCAGAGAGGGGGGGGGGGGGTGTTTGAGTTGTCCCAGCAGGAGTCAGTTTCCTATGTTCTGCTGTTCTGAGATTGTCCTCTCAAGTGTTTTGGGGTCTGTTGAGAGTCAGATCCTCTTTAGTCAGCCAAAGGGATACAACACATGGAAACACTAAGATGATACAAAGGCATGCAAATCAAAACTACAGTGAAATTCCATCCCCAGTCAGAATGGCCATCATCAAGAAAACAACAAGTCGTGGGGAGGATTCCAAACAGTACCCTTATTCTCTGCGGGAGGATGTAAATTAGTTCAGTCACTATGCAAATCAGGACGGAAACTCTGGGGAAAAAAAAAAAAACCTAAGAATAGAACTTCCTTATGATCCAGCCGCTCCACTGTTGGATGGAAGACTCAGAGCTGGCATGCTTCAGGGATAGCTGCATTATCCAGAGTAGTCAAGTTACGCAATTACTTTAAGGTGTCTGTTAACGGATGAGTGGCATCTATACACAGTGGGGTGTTACTGAGCAATAAAAAAGAATGGCATTGTGACTTGTTTTGTTTTTTTTTAATGGCTGGAACTGGAGAGCATCATGTTCAGGAGACTAAGCCAGGCTCAGGAAGATGTTTCCTCATACCTGTAAAAACTAGGGAAAAAAAAAAAAAGATTTAAACTAATGGGGGCCATGCTGGGGTTGTAGAAGAGAATCAGGAAAGGAAGGGTGTGGAGGGCCATAACAAAGCTGGGTGCAGGTGACCCAGGTACATGATCTGCAAGTATGCAAATGTCACAGTGAAACACTTTATGTAGCGAATTAACATATGCTAATTTAAAGGAAAAAATGTAGAGCTGGATGTCGTGGTATAAACTTATAATCTTAGCATTCTAGAAGTCAGGAGGATGGGGAGTTCAAGGCCAGCCTGGAATATATGAGAGCTGTCTGGAACAAACAAAAATCATGTTACTAAATAAGAAATGAATGTTCCAATCTGGGGAAGATACTGTATCCATTGCAGGTCATAGCTACAGTGTGGCTGACCCAGAGTGAGCCAAGAGTGTCTAGTAACCACTTGGAGCCATTCTGTTGCTGATGTTTGTCTGTTTGCAGAACCTGGAATCCTGGATAGAAACTAATTCACTGTTGTTGTTGGTTTTTTTTTTTTTTTAAACCATGTTTGAAATGTTTTAAGAAATTTAATGAATCAAATTCATCATCGAGAAAAACGGGTTTCCTTAGTTCTGTGGATTAGGTACAGTTGGAACACATGATAGAAAAGCCCCTTAAGAATTAGATCTATCAACACTTCAGGTGGGACCATCAGGCCCCACTGGGCTCTTTCAAAACTGTTAGTTTTCAGACTGTTGAAGTAATAAAGTAGTTCTTATGAAAGCCATGGCATTCTCAAATCTTTCATCCCATCTTACCTGCATTTGGCAAATGCAGAAAGGGGATATATCTTGTTGTAAGAAAGAGAACACTGGACCAAAAAGACTTCTTTGAAAATCAGGCCTACTGGCTACAGGGTCTACACAACAGCAGGCCTCATGGGTGCATCACCTATAGCAGTTCCAGACATGCAGAGTATCTTGGGGGGGGGGGGGGCGGGGGAAGGTAGTCTTTCCTATGGCATTTGTGGTGTCTGAAAATCCTTTCTCAGCACTCCTGTGCTTACTTCCTGTCACTGTCTAGGACCGAATTCTGTGTTCAGGTTTCAGCCAATCAGAAGAACAGAGTTACCATGACTGACATGTACTAATCAACTTTTGTCCCCTGTGATGGGTAGTATAAACATACAACTATATCAGTAAGGAAAATGGACAACAAGACAGCATACTTGGAGGACCCGAGAGGGAGCCTGGCTGGCCTATACCTGCCAAGACTGGGATCTTGGGAACCACCTTACACACCTGGCATTTCCCACCAGTCTCCTTGAGATCTTAGCATGAGATCAGGCCTTGAGATGGATTCAGCTGAGATGGTATATGGCCATCCCCTTGGGAGGTAGAGGGAGGCTTGAACTACAGAACTGATAGTTATAGCTCCTTGAGTGTGTCCCTTTGTCTGCATAGATGGGATGAGGAAGTGCAAGGGGCACAAGGTCACAAAGCCTGGTTGGAGGCTACGATATCGAAGCCCCCATCTTTTGGTCCTTCACTGTGTTCCGTCTGCCATTTCTGACCACTCTTCAGGTGGATAGACCAACTCACCTCCCTCCATCTCTCCCATCTCCCTCCCTCCCATTTTCTTTCTTTTTTTTCTCTTCTTCCCTTTCCCCTTCCTTTCCTTTCCTTTCCTTTCCTCTCTCTCTCTCTCTCTCTCTCTCTCTCTCTCTCTCTCTCTCTTTCTTTCTTCCTTTCTTCCTTTCTTCCTTTCTTCCTTTCTTCCTTTCTTTCGAACTGGGGATTGACCATAAGCTAAGTCCTCACACATGCTAAGCAATCACTCTGCCATTGATCAATATTCCCAGCTCTCACCAGTTGCCCAGGCTGGCCTTGAACTCACTCTATAGCCCAGAAAGACCTTGGCCTTCAGGTTTTCCTGATTTAGCTAGAGTATCTGGTTTTATGAGTCGGCATCACCAGCCCCATATTTTGTGTGTATTGGTATTTTGGCTGTACCACTTGTATTCCTGGTGCCCATGGAGGCCAGAAGAGCCCATGAAATTAGAGTTATAGTTGGTTGTGAGCTGCCATATGGGTGCTGGGACTTGAACCAAGGTCATCTAGAAGAGTAGCCAGGCTTCTTAACTGCCGAACCATCTCTCCAGTCCTATGTCTATAACTTCTGAGAAGCAGCAGTTTTGGTTCCAAAACCGACTACTCTCCTCCAGAAATAAAACCAATGAAAATTCTATAATGTCAGGCTTGCTCTGTTTCCTGTGGCTGTAACAAAATACCGGAGAAATGCCTTATAGAGAAGAGTGGTTTATTTAGCTTGCAATTCTAGAGGGTCAAGAGCACAGTGCTGACATCTGTCCAGCTCAATGCCACCACCATGGTAGGAAAGGCATGCTGAAAATGTCATATATCACGGCAGTGAGGAAGGGATGAAAGAGAGGGAAAGGGAAGCTCAGTGTTTATAGTACCCTCTTCTGGTAGAAAGTGATTCACTCCTACCAGACCTGCTACACTAGATCTGCAGGACCCTTCTAAGGGTGATCATAACTCAGTCACATTCTCTATGATTCATCTTTCAAAGGTCCCATGGCCTCTCAACATGGCTACACTGGGAACCAAGCTGTCAGCACACGGAATCTTTAGGGGCACTTGAGCCACATCTAAAGCTTGGCATTGACCTATGGTGTGGTTTCCAGCTGCAGGTGTCCACATGGAATTTACCAAAGGTATGGTAGCCTGCTACATTCTCTTTTGGGAAGGCCATGTGGCTACATGCAAGGACACCGAGTCTGGAGTTATAGGACATACATTCGAGTTGCTTCTGGGAGGCAATAGAGAACTCTTACATCGTCATGTTCATATGGAGCCATGTATGCTGCAGCCTGGCCAATCTTGGTGTACAACTGTCACTACAAAGGTCTGTTACTTTTCATGTCCACCTCTCTCCACACTCTAAGCAGGCTTAAGGCCTGGCTTGACCTCAGTACTCTATTAATCTTTGAGCCCGCTAGTACTTGACTTAAGGTCTAGCAAATTGTTGTAAAAACGACAGTGATGGCCTGGGGAAGACAGTCAGTCTGTAAAGCACTTCCTGAGCAAGCCTGAGGACGGGAGTTTGAACTCCAGCAGTTACAAAAACAAGGTACACTAGCTTACCTGTAACCCCAGCTCTGGGGAATCAGAGACAGGGGGATCCCCAGAACTTACTGGCCAGCTGAGTTAGCTGAACTGGTGAACTACAGGTTTAGTGAGTCCCTGTCTCAAAAGATAAAAGAAGACGATCAAGGAGGACATCTACCCACACGTGTGTGTGTGTGCTCACACACAGACAGAAACACATGCACACACATAGAAATATCATACTACAAGCGCTCACTGTCCGCCAAGCATAGTTCATTCATGTGTCAATTCATTTAATCCCCCACAAGCAGGCCCCGTGATTGTGTAACCCTATGTGTGTGTAACACACACATATACATACACACATACATATACACATATGTATATATATACACACATATGTAATACATACATATCATGGTTAGGAAATCACACACAGGAAATATAGATGAAAGCACCCACCATTCTGCTACACTTGCTTGAGGTCTAGAAAAGATTGCACTTGTGCCTCTAACAAAGCTCCAGATAGCTTCCTGTATCACCTGTAACTTGGTGGTGGAGGCAGGGCTGAAAAACACAGAAGACAAGACTCACTTCTTCCGTTGCTTGGGAAAGGATTATAGATACTCAGGTTTGATGCTTTGAAGGTGTGATGAAGACTGGTCAAGCCAAGCAACTTCAAAAGCCTCATTGGATTTGTCCATGTTTACAGTCTCTGGGGATAGAACTTTAGAGAGGTCCCGTAGTGCTGGCTGCCAAGTGGCCCAGAGCCTGCTGTCTAGGCAGGGCTATGACCCTTTCCAAGGCTGCCATGGATCAAGTAGAAGTGAAGAGGGCTCCCTGGAGTGGGACGATGTCGAGAGTTAGTGCAGGAAGTGGACAGTTGAAACACCTGTCTTATGGCCAGGCAGCACTGTGTTCGAATTCAGCATCATCAACCATAAACTGTCCAACCAGTGGTAAGGGGCTTTCGGGGTTCTGTTTGCTTGGCGTGGATGTAGAAAATGTGGGCTCCACAGGCCTTCCCAAGAAATGGGAGGCCCTGGAGATTTGAAGACAGAACATTCTGAACAGGGAATTGGGCTCCTGGGTAACGGCTAATCTGGGAAGTCAGTGTGGAAAGTAAGGCATGCCAAAGATAAATAGAAACTAGCTCTGGGCCTGAGGGTCCCAGGAGGAGGTTATGTGACCCTAGCCTAGGGTTACACAATCATGGGGCCTGGCCCTGTCAGTGTGAACAGCCCTAATCACAAGACCACTTGAGACAAAAAGAAGAGATCTCAGGGCTCTGTCTCCACATTCCACTTTCCTGGCTGGACTCGGGAGATGGCAGAGGACATCGCTGCTGTCAGCCAGAGCAGGGAGACTCAAAACCTGCTTGTCAGGGTCAGGGAAGGCACTCAAGACCTAAGATGCCTGGACTCATTTTAGGGGTCATCAGCCCTGTGACCATCTCAGACTCTAGACTCTGCCTACTTCCTTAAGTCATGGTGTCTTCTGGTATGACTTTCCAAAAGTCATCCATTGCTCTCTCCATCTCTGTGTGTGGGAAACTCCAGACTGTATTACACAGGAGTCCTCTCTAGTGGCATTTTATGAGTTGAGGAAGCACAGGAGGGGTTCCTCAGACCAAAAGACCACTGAGGCCAGAGGAAGTGGATAAGGCTGGATGCAGAAACTTCAGGGAAGTAAGGATTAGAGGTGTATCTCTGCCTTCTTTCCCAATCCCTCTCTATTGTTTTCTGGAGTGGAGGCAGGAGACTTGCTGTATAGCAAGTTGACCTTGAAGTTTCCTGATTCCACTTCCCAAGTCCTGAGATTATAGATGGATGCTACCAGGTGGCTTTCCCTTTCTTTCTTTCTTTCTTTCTTTCTTTCTTTCTTTCTTTCTTCCTTCCTTCCTTCCTTCCTTCCTTCCTTCCTTCCTCTCTCTCTCTTCCTCTCTCTCTCTCTCTCTCTCTCTCTCTCTCTCTCTCTCTCTCTCTCTTTCTTTCTTTCTTTCTTTCTTTCTGAGACAGGGTCTCTATGTAATCCTGGTTGTCCTCAGTCTCCCTAAGTAGACCAGGCTGCCTTCAAGGAGATACGGCTGCTTCTGCCAGACTGCTGGAATTAAAGATGTGCACCTGTCACACCCGGCCATGCCTGGCTCTCTTAAAGGAGCATTTGTCTATCCAGAAACCACAGGAGTATCTTGGCATGCAGAAGGTGCCCCCTAGGCTGCCCTGTGAGAGCCACACATTAACAGTCAGTCAGTTAGAGCTACCTAAGTGTAAGAAGCAAGCATCCACTCCAGCACTCTGGAAGTCAAGAGTCCTTCTGAAAGAAAAGGGGATCTGTTAGGATCAAGTGCAACAAGTGTAGCTGAACTCAGGAGAGTTGCTGTTCTTCCTTCAGGCCCTCCAAGCACTGGTCCACTCACACTCTACAAAGCACACCCTTCCTGCTCCTACATAACTCTGGGTGGCTTTTGACTTTCCAAGATATCATCTGACTCAGCCCTTGAAGTCCCGGAAGTTACAAATTCAGCATTTTCTCACCAACTGGCTCCATTTGCTGGGTTCTTAGGTTAAATTACGATGTCAGTCTCTGGGTCTGACATAGTAGGGTGAAGAATGGGACAGGGGAGGGGCCTGTGAGCCTTTGGAGGAGCAGGTTGTGGCCAGGCAGACTATGAAGCATGTTTCCTGTCAGAAGCAATTGCACATCTGCCCTGAGGGCAGAACTGGATGAGGCAAAGCCTTCAAAAGAACAATAGCAATCAAACCTTTCTGTGTCCTGTGTGCTACGTCAGCTACTGTTAGCTGGATCTCAGGTGCACAGGCTGGGGAGCTGGCTCCCTAGTTTAGGGCTCATCATCACCTCCTCACCCCAGCGTTCCCATCCTCTTTTGAGTTCTTGTTTGCTTTAGAAAAAGTCTTTATTTTCTTTCACTTTTGATGGACAGTTTTGCTGGATATGGATTTTTCTAGTTGGTGATTTGTCTCCCCCTTTAATACTTTAAGTCTACGGCTCCATTTTCTTCCTGCTGGTGTGTGTGTGTGTGACACTGTTGACTTCTCTCCCTGCTTGTGCATAGCTAAGGCATTTCAGTACCTCGGGATTCTTTTTCTCTTTGTCCTTTCTAGTCTGTACTTTGAACATGTGTGGTGTGCCTAGCTAGATGTGGGGTGACTTTATCTTCCTTGTTTGTTTTGCGTTTATTCTACCTAGTAAATTGTCTAGGAGTTGTGACCATTATTCCTTCAAACACTTCTGCTCTGTTTTCTCTTTCTGGCACTATAATTTTGCACCTGCTATGTTTTTTTTAAAATATTATCCCACTGTTCTTTAAATTCTTTTGCAGTTGTTTATTTGTATGTGTGTGTGTGTGTGTGTGCGCGCGTGCGCGTGTGTGTTTGTGTGTGTGTGTGTGTGTGTGTAGGTACACTTATTCCACAGTGCACATGTGGAGGTCAGAGGACAACCCACAGGAGTTGTTTCTCTCTTTCCACCACATGGGCTCCAGGGATCAAACTCAGAACTCAGGTCATCATCACAGGCTTCCCGCTGAAAGCTCTTATCTACTGGGCCATCTTGAATGCCCTGCCCCACCAGCCTTGATGTCCTGCTTTGTCTTGGCCATTCCCTTGTTCCTTGTCTTTCTTGCATTTCAGTTAGAAATAATTCTATTGACCTGTCTTCAAGCTGCCTGAGTTGACTACGTTAGTCTCCTGATGACCCTTGAAAGGCATTCCTTCCCTTTCTCCCTCCCTCTGTCCCTCCCCCGTCCCTCCCTCTGTCCCTCTCCTTCCTTCCCTCCCTTCCTTCCTCTATCCTCTCTTCCCTCCTTTCCTCCCTCCCTCCCTCTGTCGCTCCCTTTCTCCCTCCTTTCCTCCATCCCTCTCCCCCTCCCTCCTGTCCTCCCTTCCTCTTTCCTCTCTTCTTTTCTTTCTTTGTTTCTTTGTTTCTTTCTTTCTGCCATGCTGGGGATTGAAAACCTTCCATCACTGAGTGACGTCTTCAGTCCTGAGTCTCAGACTTGATTTCTGTCATCGGATATTTAATTTCTAACATTCCCTCTTGATGGCTTCTTAAAGGCCACTCCTTTTGCTTCCATTAGTCATACGTCCTTACGCGCACACATCACAGTCAGATTCCCTACCTGACATCCTACATCTGCCCTGTCGGAGCGAGTCTGGTTCTGGTGACTGCCTCATGGATTTGGGGTGGATTTTCTTACTTTTGGGCAAGCCTTGTAACTTCTGGCTGGGGGCTGGTTGTATCACACTGGGACACAGGAATGGAAGTAAGCAGGCAGTTAGTGGGAGGTCTCAGTCATCATGTGTTTAATATTTAATGTGGTTGTGTGCTATAAACCCCTTAGATTCCTCTGCTGTCCTTGTTTCATCTCCAATTGACTTTGACTTTCCCTACTTGGCTTTCCTGCCTAGACAAAAAGTCTGTCCTGTAGACTTCTCAGCTGTAATCTGCTGCTTCTATGTTGAGCTCTTGGTGTGGTGGTCTGGCTTCTCATTAGCTTTGTGACTTTGGACATGTTTCTTCACTGAGCCTCTTTTCTCATCCATAATATAAGACAGGAATAATATCCCCTCATAGTACTGGGCTGAGGATTAAATGGAATACTAAATTAAAAATGACGAGCGCTGTGCCCTAGATAGACCACATTCTTGATTGAATCAATGGATCCTTCGGGCTCTGGATCACTAATTGCTACTTGTTGAGCTTGATGCTTGCAGAGTGTTGCTCTGTGTCTTTCGGCTGTGTAGTTAGAATAGAAACTCATCTCTCCTCGTCCTAGAGGCTCCGCTGTACGGATGTTGCAATAGGCAAGTATCTTAAAAATAAATGAAGGTGCCTTCCAGGTACCCCAGATACTTTAAGCAGCACCTAATGACATATTTAAGTGCAAGACCTGCCGGAACCAGAGAAAATAATAACCTCCTTAATTGCACAGACATCCAAGCTACATTCTCCCATGTAAATAATACGCCCTTCAGAAGCAGCCTAATTAGGTATTTACCTCAGCGATTGCAGCGGCTTCACCCTGCTCCTTAGGGACGTATTAAACATCATATCAGGATGGCTGGGATTGAAAACAAACCAGCATCAAGAAAATAAACGGTGTCAAAGATGTGTGTGTGTGTGTGTGTGTGTGTGTGAGAGAGAGAGAGAGAGAGAGAGAGAGAGAGAGAGAGAGAGAGAGAAAGAGAGAGAGACAGACAGAGAGAGAGAGACAGAGAGAGAGACACACACACAGAGAGAGAGAGAGAGAGAGAGAGAGAGAGAGAGAGAGAGAGAGAGAGAGAGAGAGAGAAGGTAGATGGTGGTTGGGGCTCTAGTTGGGAAGAGTGGAGAGAACCTCAGGGCTGGGCAGCTTACCTGTGTGTCGAGGCCTCTATACAGAAGGCAGAGAGGTAGCACCTCCTGTCCATACCCACTTTACAGAATTAGGATTTAGGTCTACAGGGGAATAGCTCCACCTAGTCACATACTGGTAGGGAAAAGGGTTTTTACCATAAAGAATCACTGGTTTGGGAGATGCTGAGGTGTGAAGATATCCCGCCAAAGTCCTCATTTTTATTGTCCTGGGTCATCTGCAGTCCCTGGAGAAACAAAGGAGCCTCTGACAACCTTGGCCAGAGATAAGATGATGACCTGCTGTCCTGTTCTCTTTCTCTTCCTCTTCTTTCTTCTTCCTGTATCTCCTATTGCTCTGACATACTTCTCCTCACCCAGACCTGCACCTCCTCTTCCATTATTCCCTCTGTCCACCTGCAGTCCTTCTTCCTCTCCAGAACCCTGAGATGCCCAGACCGTCCTCCTGCCTACATATCACCTCTCTCTGGCTGGGGGATGGCATGCCCTGGGCAGCTATCTCAATGCTTCTAAAGTAGTGATAGTGTGGGGACATCCAGACAGCTCCCCACTAGGATCTGACAGCGATCTCAGTTCTTCAAGTCTGTTCTGTCACTTGCAGCCACCATCACTGTGCCCCAGGGTCCAAGTCTTATAGCCTTGTGGGCCTGGGCTATTTGCTGATATGCTGTGAAGTCCATGGGACTGTTTGCCTTTGAGGTTATCTCCCAGATTCTACAGGTAGAAGTGTAGGGATATGAGACTAGCTCACAGGGATAGCAGCAGTTTGGGTGCTAATGGGGCCCAACAGAGTTTGGGTATTGCTGCCACTTTCCCTTGTAGCTGCAGTAGTCCAAAGGCTTGACCTTCCTATTTGCATCCTCGGCACCTATTATGGTTCTAGTATGAAGTGTGGCTCATAGGCTCATCCTCTGTGCAGTTGGTCCCCAGCTGGTGGTCAGTTTTATGGGAGGTTTTAGGATCCTCTGAACATGGAGCCTATCTGACAGATACAGGGTGGAGGCTCATGACTTGTCCTCATGACGTAAAGCCAAGAGCTGGTTCTGCCCTGAGCTCGTTTTCTCTGCTTCCTGGTTGGTGCTTAGATTGGAGGAAGCCTCAAGCTGCTCCTGCTGGTGCAGCAAGCACCATTCCCACCACCACACCTTCCCGCCATGATAGGAGGCATCTCACTCAAAACTCAGAGCCAAAAAATAAATCCTCCATTAAGTTGCTTCTTATTGGGCATTCGGTCATAGCAAAAAAGAATACATTATCTGGTGCCCTTCTTGCCTGGTAAAGGTGCCTTGGTAACATGAGAAAGTTAAAGGGACCTATAGCATTGTCTAATTCTGTGGTTTTTAACCTGGTACCTATTGACTGCAGAGTTGTGTCAATCTGTGGGTGGTGCTATAACAAACACTGTGGGCTGAGTTTCTTTTTTGTTTTGTTTTTCAAGACAGGGTTTCTCTGTATAACCCTGGCTGTCCTGGAACTCACTCTGTAGACCGGGCTGGCCTCGAACTCAGAAATCCGCCTGTCTCTGCCTCCCAAGTGCTGGGATTAAAGGTGTGCACCACCACTGCCAGGCTCTGGGCTGAGTTTCTTAAACAACAAAACTGTGTTTCTCATAGTTCAGGAGTTCAGAAGCCCAAGGTCAAGATGTTGCTTGGTTTCTCCTGAGGTTGATCTCTTTGGCATGCATATGGCTGCCTCCCTGGATCCTCCCTGGGTCCTCTCTTTGTATATCTGTGTCCTATTCTATGCTGTTAATAAGGTTAGCAAGTCTCCATATGACATTATTGAACTGTAGTTTGCCTGTTTGAGTCCCTGTCTGCAGAATCAAATCCTTAGCTACAGAGATTTGAAACTTCAACATATGAGGTATGTGTGTGTGTGTGTGTGTGTGTGTGTGTGTGTGTGTGTGTGTACATGTGCAAAGGCATACCTGCACATATGGGGGCTCTGCATGTGTGCATGCAGGTATATATGTATGTGTGTGTGTGCGTGAGAACACACACCCAAATATACATGCAGGTACATGTGTGTATTTGTATCTGTTTGTGGTATGCATGTGAGTGTGTGCACATGTGCTCAAGTATAGATGCACATGTGTCAAATGTGCACATATGCATGATGGTGCATGTGTGTGTGTGTGTGTTGTGCACATGTGATTGTGTGCACATGTGCCTAAGTGTACAGGCATATATGTCAAATGTGCACATGTGCATGCAGGTGTTGGTGTGGTTGTATGTGTAGACAAGAGAACAATGTCAGATGATTTCCTCAATCGCTCCACTTTGTTGCTGAGACAGGATTGATTGCTCAGTAATTTGTGGAGCCAGTGAGTGGTAGAGGTCACCTCTCTGTGATCCCTTCTTCCCTGGACACTAAAGTTATAGATATGTGCCTCTGTGTCTCATGTTGGGATCCAAACTCAGATCCTCATGGTGTGAGGCAAGCACTTTGTAATCGAGCCATCTCCCTAGCCCCTAACTTAAAATTTTATGAATAAAATGGAGCCCAGAGAGGGTGATCCATACAGCTGGCTCTTGTGGGGCTGTTACTGTGAGTGGAACTTAGGGCCGAGGGTCCCTAGCTATGTCTAGGTCTGCTCTGTCACCTTTGGTTAGGTGTTTTCCTGTGGCAAGAACTACTGTAAAATCACTAGCTATAGTATGGATTTCAAAACACCCTCAGATTGCTAAGATACTTCCTATGCTCCCCAGATGCCAGGGTCGGCTTTTCCTTCAATAGCTAACCAGTTTTGTCTTCCTTCAAAGCATTCTACTCACTCCTGACATGATATCTCAGAAGGCTGCTTATACAGGCTACAAATGGGCTCTGTCTCCCATTGCTCCATGTAGTAGAATGATCAGCTTGTCCTGGTCTGCCAGGATTAGCCAGGATAAGCACTGACATCCCATGTCCTGGGTAACCTTCAGTCTCTAGAAAACATGGATGATTGAAAACCTCCCAGCCAGACTCCTCCCTGAGCTCATCTCTCTACCAGCCCCTTCAGTACCCCAATATGGCTCTCTAAAGCCCAGTTAAAACCATTGTCTTGCCAATATCTTCAAACCTTCAGGAATTATGGTGGGAACGGGAGCACATGGCATCTGAGACTGGATCTCCATGCTCCTGGCAGGCTGCTCAGGACCCTGGCTGATGGGTTTTCTGTCTTTCTGTGGTTCCACCTGCTGCTGTTGGGCTTGTGCAGGGGATTACTGTCCATCTCTCCTTAATATACCTCCTGCTTCTTAGGGTCCATGTTAGCATCCTTTCTCTCCTTGGTCCCTGTCCTGAAACCTCTCTGAGGGGGTTCTCTGCCTTGAGTACCACATACCTAGCAGGTTAGCTTCCAATTCCCAGCCTCCCCAACTCAGCTTTCCCTCCGCACAGTGAGAAGATCCATTGACATGGATTTCTCAAAGCAATTAGTGCTTCCTTCCCTCTGAGGGAGACTTCTACAGGCAACACTGGAACTGCAGTTTATCCTGCTTCAGAGCTTTGCATCACTGTCAATGATGCCCTGATATGAATGTTATAAATGCATGCATGGCAGGCTGTCATTCACTCACTTGAGAATGACATTTATCAATCAAGCTCTGGCATGTGCCCACAATGAGCAAGGATGTGTAGACACAGAGATGACCAGAACCATATCCCTTGCGCTCAGACTGATCTCTCTCTATAAGGGAGACAGGCTGTCAGCAGCACCTAGCAGGAGCCATGGATTACAACCTACCACAGACTGGGTCATCTTAGTGAAGATGTGATCATTCCTGCTGAGGGTGGGCATCAGGAAGAGGTAGTGTGGTGAGATCTCAAACAGTGCATGGTTAGGAATTGATTAGAAATGCAACTACCTGCCCAGCGCAGCAATATCCAGCCTCCCTAGATCAGAGATACTGGGATGAGACTCAGCAATATGTTCTAAGAAGCTCTCTAGGGGTTTGAGAGCCACCTGGTAGCTCCTCAGTGTCCTCAGTAGGTCACTGTTGCTGACCCTTCATTATAACCTCTTTGCTGGAGAATTGGCCCTGGTAGCAGGCTGCCCCACTTGGTGCCTCTACAGTAAGAGCAGTGACTGACATGGCTGTACAGTCACCTCCCCTGCCTCCTCTGTGGAGAAGTGCTAGTTTGGGGATGCAGAACATGACCCATGGAGCCTCATATGCTCCATCTGTGGTCCCCACTCCACTTAGCCAAGTCCTGTTCATTTCTGGTTCCTTCATATCCATCTGTGTTCTGGAGATCAACCAGTTAATTGCTTGAGTGAGAAACCCTGTCTCAGGCTCTGCTTCTCAGAACCAAAGTCAAAGGCTTCTCTGGGGAAGGGAATCTTTTGCTGGTGTTTTGGCAGGACCTGTCAATCAGGAAAGCAGAGGACAGATAGGTCAAAGGAATCTAGTGTGCAGAGGCCTAACGGTTTGACCAGCATGAGAGGCTGGGGTGCTGATGGTTTTATAATGGCTGCAGTGTGGGTGCCTGGGGAGAGTGTGGGAAGTTGGGACAGGAAATCAGGTGGAAACCAGGGACCGAAAATGTTATGAGCCATAATGAGGGCTTGAATGTCATGGACAGTGAGTGGGAGGCCACAAGAGGCGAAGGAGGATGGGAAAGACTAGATTTGCATTTTGGACAGATGACTGTACTATAAGAAGAGAGGTTAGAGAGTGGAGAGACAGGAGGCTGGAAACACTTGGGAGGATCATCCAGCAGTCCCAGAATTATTCAGGCTGGGGACTACTGCAGAATCAAGAAGAGTTCTGTGGGTAAGAAATGCAGCCTGGGGACTTGGGCAAGAGTAGATAACAATCCCTCCTGCCTAGATGGCTGGACAGAGCTGGGTGACAGAACTGAGTCCATGTAGTGTTGTTCCTGAAGAGAGCTGGACTCAGCTATGCATCACACATGATCAATAGCAGTGTCTGGAGGTAACTGAAGATGTCCACTTGGCATAGAGATGGCACTTGGATTTCCAAGGGTTAGAGTAAAAAGTTTAAAGGCTTGAATAGCAGGTGGAGGATAAAACAGAGATAGACACAGACACTGGAGCTGGCATGATGTGATGTCAAGGGAATCAGGCACAGAGCAGGAGGTAGAAGAGGGAGGTCATTGGAACCAATCAGAAGGTATGCAGCTGACCACTGGTTATCAGCCACCTTAACTGTACCTCATGGCCAGGGTGTATAAACAGCCCACTGGCTGCTGATTGAATGAAGTCTTAAGAGGTGCAGAATGATATGAAGGTAATTCCACGATGCTTGGTCATAATGGAAAAGAGACAGCTGAACTCTCCTGGTCCTACCCCCCCCCCACTACCATCCTGGGTCCTCCTGGAGCTGGTGGCATGTCATTGTCAACAATGGGTCACAGCTGGGTGGAGGCTAGTTGCAGGGAGGTTGCAAGGGTGACCTCCACCTGGTAGGCCCAGCTTTTACCATCATAGCTACCTGCCATACAGAGGGTGTTGATGTAGAAACTTGCACACATGCAGACGTATAGAGCACACTCCAAAATTTCTCTGCCTTCCAACACACTTGGTCTTTGCATCTGCAGGGTAATTTGTTTTTCTCTGGACAGATGGTGGCCCGATTTATTTAAACATGCAGCTTCCACTTGAGATGCAAATACATTCCCAGAGGTAGGTTTTTGTTTTTGTTTTCTTCTTTTTTGGATACTTAAAAAAAAAAAAAAAAAAAAAAAAAAAGACACACTAACCAATCACTTCTGATTCCCTGGCTGCTTATTGGAGCCATCAATCACTGAGAACCCTCCTGACATTAGTGAGAATGTCAGTATTACTTCTCTAGTGTTCTTCCAGAGACTTGGCTTTAATTAACAAGATTATTATTTCTGACCTGTTATTAAAGTTTCTTTCCCCCACTGCTTCAAAGCTCCTCTCCCCTTGGGATCAGGTCTCCTGATCTTCCAATGGAGAGGTGTTTGCCTAAGATTTAGAAAGGGTAGACCTAAGCCAACATGTCTTCACATAGACTGATTGGGTGGGGCGTAGCTGCAGGTGTTCCCAAATCTTTTCAAGCGCTGCACCTGCCTCCCTTGATGTTGAATATTTATCTTTCCCCCAAGACTTGGTTGGCATCCTCCAGGGATCTGATGGTTGCCAGAGTTCATAAGGAATGTTCCCCAGAGTCTGAAGATTCAGGACTCATGGATGATACTGTTTAAGAACAGGAGGAGATCAATGTCCCACCCCTTCTGCTTTTCTCTATGTGATGTACGGACATAATGTCTGCTCACACTGGTGAGGATGATCTTCACTCTGTGTACTGAATCTAATGCTAATGTCTCAGGAAACACCCCGACAGACCCACCTAGAAATAACATTTTACCAGCTTTCTGCCCATTCCTTATCCTAGAGAAGTTAACACATGGTATTAACTATCATGACCTAGGTGTTCAGTGAGCATGGACTGAGTGAGTAAATGACTGTAGGTCACACTTTGCTTAGCTTATTCCCCACAACGGACCTTCATCTTCTCCTCCCTGGCTTGGAATGATGCCCATATGCTCTATTTTCTAGCCCCCACCATGCCATCTTTTGAGATTTAGCGCATATATTGTTTCTACCTGTCTCTTGATTTAGTTACTTTTCTATTGCTGTGAAAACATACAATGACCAAGGCTATTTATAAATGAAAACATGTAATTGGGGACTTCTTTACAGTTTCAGAGGGTGAGTTTGTGACCGCAGTGGCAGGAATCATGGAAGCAGGGAGGTGGGGGTGGGGCACTGGAGCAGTAGCTAAGAGCTTCTATCAGATCCACAAGCATAAGGCAGAGAAGGGGGGGGGGGTGAGGGAGAGGGGAGGAAGGAAGAAAGGGAAAAGAGAGGGGAGAGGGAGAGAGCATATACAAAAGTGCTAACTGGGAATGGTTTTTGGAACCTCAAATCCCACCCTATGCCCCAGTGACATACCTGCTCCAAGGCCACACCTCCTAATCCTTCCCAAACCGTTCCACTAACTTCAGTCCAAGCATTCAGATATATGAATTCTATGGGGATCATTCTCATTCAAACCACCACATCTCTCTTTTAGGCTTTGGGAAAACAAATGTGGTCCTGCCCTCTCTTCTAAAACTTTTAAATATCTTTCTATTGCTACCTACTCATTTAAAGAGTATTTTTTGAACTCTTGCTGAAAACTGTAATGGCCTTTCAGTGACTGGCACAGAGCCACGCGAGACCAGAAGGTCTGTGTCTTCTTGTAGCTCATGTTCTAGTAGAGGAGAGTCCACAGACAAGGAACGATACCCTGCAGGCTATATCCCTTGGAACACAGGGGCCTGTGACAGAAGATCCATGCCAAGGTTCAGAGACTGTAGTCTCATTCTGCTCACCTCTGCCATCTCTGTCTGGCTCTGAACCTCTGTCTCTTTGACATACAACTCTGGCTTCTCAGATGGTCACAAGAAGCTAAATGCCACATTGAAGACAGCAGTTTAAACACAGAGGATGAACTTCCCTGGGACATGGTTTTGGAAAGACTTTCACTGGTCTGGAACTTGCCAATTAGGGTTTGTCGGCTGTCTGAAAAGCTATAGGGATCTACCTGTGCCTGCCTCCTTAATGCTAGGATTATAAGTATTATGTTATCATGCTTGTTTTGATGTGTGTGTGTGAGTGTGTTTGCATGTGTGTGTGTGAGTGTGTGTGAGTGTGTGTGTGTGTGTGAGTGTGTTTGCATGTGTGTGTGAGTGTGTGTGTGTGTGTGTGTGTGTGAGTGTGTGTATGTGTTGTGGGGCTGACATGGCTCCAGGGATTCAAATCAGGCCCTCACACTTGCCATGCAAGCATTTAACCAATGTCTCCCTAGCCTACAACTTGATTTTTCAATTTTTTTTTTTAATAAAATGATGTCAAGTAATAAAGTCCTGTGTCAGTCTATTTTCTGTTACTAAGACAAAAATATAGGACGTTAGGAAATTTGTAAAAAAAAAAAAAAAAAAAAAGATGTCTAATTAACCCACAGGGGCATGGTGCTGGTTCAGCCTAACTCTGAATACCCCATGGCAGGCATGTATGAGAGACAGTGAGGGATCATCTGGAGGGACAGGAAGCCAGACAATGACCAAGAGTCCTATGTTAATCCCTTCCTAGGCATGCCCCCAATGGGTTAATGACCTCCCACTAGGCCCTGCCTCTTAAATATCTCACCACCTCTTAACATTACCAACATTCAAGCCAACCTTCCAATTTACAAACATACGGGGAACACACTTAGACTATGTCCAAGCCACTTTAGTCCTCCATGTAAAACAAATGAGAGAAAAAGTTCCGACTGTAGCAGGTCAGAGTTCTGCCTGTCTTTCACCTTGGGTGGTTTTGAAGAACTCATAGCAGCCTTTCAAGCAAAGTTTCAAAACTGGCCTATAGACTAAACTCCTAAAGTCCTTGTACATGGCCCGTCTGTGCTGATCCAGCTTGTCTGCACTGTTCTTTGGCCCCACCTTTCCACTTCATCCCATACAATACGAGCACACGCTTCACTACACTCTACTAACATGTTTGTCTTCCAAGACACAGTTCTATAGGCAGGAAGCAAACCCAGCTCAGCGTGTGGCTTGGTTCCTTTACGCCTCTGGCTTGAAGCCTTAACCGCTTTTTAATGAGTCTCTCTCCTCACCCAGCAGAGTTGCGAGTGACCATGGGCAGGAACTATGCTTCTTAGCTTTGCAGGTTGAGTACGTGAGTGGAACACAGGAAGCCATAGTGGAATAAATGGGTAGAATTTGGGTGACTTCATGTGTAGTCTCACCTAAGTAAATTCTTCCTGACCCACACATGAGATCAGCGTCATCTCTGTTACTGGGTATCGACACTGCATGGTATTCTTAGCTCTGTCCCCGTGCAGCAGGAGGAACACTGCCACAGTAGGACCTGGGACTCAGCAGCATCTCATTGTTTCCTCCTACAAATATATTTATGAGGGGCCTACTGTGTGTCATGAAAGGGCTGATAGAGCCTGACCAAGCCACACGACAGCTTGCCCTCAGAGTTTACACGATAAGTACGTAACTGGAGACTGGGCGAACGAGCACTTTGGCAGGAGGCAGCATTCAAGCAGGGAGTGGGGGAGGGGAAGTGGACATGAGGACAGAGCAGTGTTAGGGGGTCACGGTCTTCAGCAGGATAAACACGTAGATCTCAGGAGTGATGGAGCACTCAAGAGCCCTGTAGGGAGCCAGGTGAGAATCTGGGAAGAGGAGCCAGCAAAGACAACGGTCCTGAGGCAGTGGGGTGACAGACATATTTGAGTGTGAATATGGGAGTTGTGAACATGGGTGTGGGGACCACAGGTCAGCTATCTTCCTCAATCACTTACTACCCTTTTGTTTCTCTCTCTTTCCCACCCTCACTCTCTACCTCTCCCTCTTTCTCTCTCTCTCTCTCTCTCTCTCTCTCTCTCTCTCTCTCTCTCTCTCTCGGCAGGGTTTCTCACTGATTTGGTTAGACTGGCTGGCCAATAAGCCTAAGGCTGCCCCTGTTTCTGCTCCCCAGTGCTGAGATTACAGGTGCATGCCACCATGCCTGGCTTTTTGTGTGGATGCTGGGGTCTGAACTTGGGCCTGTGAGCACCTTCCCTAGCTGAGCCACCTCCACAGTCCTCAGACTTCACATTGGATCCATCAGCAGATCTCCTTAGCCACAGCCACAAAATAGTACCTGACTGCTTCCCACCGTCTCCTCTGTCACCTCCCAGGTCCAAACCAATCATTTTTTTCCCCTTTGAGTAAATTTATACTTACACAACCGCTGCCACAATCTAATTTTAGAGCCTGTCTGTCATGTCTCCTCTAGCCTTTGACATACGTAGATCATACCATATGCGGTATGTGGTCTCTTGTGTCTGGCTCCTTCCGTCCCACATAATGTTCTGAGGTTATCCATGCTGTGGCATGTATGAGCGAGCTGGTTGTACATTGATGCTGAATCATGTCTGTTACATGTCAGGAATGGCCTCCTTGTGGGTCTCCCTTCCTATCCACCCTGACTCCCTGGAGCACAGAAGCTATACAGATTCATTTGAAATCTAACTTAGTACGTGCTGTTCTAGACTCAAACCCTCTCATGGCTTCCAGTATGGAGTAAAAGGCAAATTCTCAGCAGAGGTGTCTTAGCCAGATCAGACTGCCATAACAAGACACCTAGAGTGGCTTGCCTAGCTCTGGAGGCTGCTGGCCTGAGCTGAGGGTGTCAGCCTGCCTGGGTACTGGTGAGACCTGTCCTACTGGAGAATGTACCATGACCTTCTGTCTGTGTCTTCAAGTGGCCATTGCTTAGAGGGTATTCTACCATCTTAAAGGCCTTAGTGTTTTTCCCAACACCTGACTCTGAATACAACCACACAGGCTTAGGACCTCAGTAAATGGATGAACAGATGAAACATAATTTAATAGATAGCTAGAAGCCATCGAGGCTCTGCCTGATTGTGCCTCAAAACTTTATTCGGGATGGAAGGAGCCAAACACAAGAGACCACATACCGCATATGGTATGATCTACGTATGTCAAAGGCTAGAGGAGACATGACAGACAGGCTCTAAAATTAGATTGTGGCAGCGGTTGTGTAAGTATAAATTTACTCAAAGGGAAAAAAATGATTGGTTTGGACCTGGGAGGTGACAGAGGAGACGGTGGGAAGCAGTCAGGTACTATTTTGTGGCTGTGGCTAAGGAGATCTGCTGATGGATCCAATGTGAAGTCTGAGGACTGTGGAGGTGGCTCAGCTAGGGAAAGTGCTCACAGACCCAAGTTCAGACCCCAGCATCCACACAAAAAGCCAGGCATGGTGGCATGCACCTGTAATCTCAGCACTGGGGAGCAGAAACAGGGGCAGCCTTAGGCTTATTGGCCAGCCAGTCTAACCAAATCAGTGAGAAACCCTGCTGAGAGAGAGAGAGAGAGAGAGAGAGAGAGAGAGAGAGAGAGAGATTGAGGAAGACACCTGATGTTGACCTCTGACCTCCACACCCACTTGCATGCACCCATACCCTAACAGTAAAAACAGGAAAGGAAACAAAGAGGCAAGGGTTGGTTTAATAAAACATAGTTAAAGCAATTGGTAACACTTTCGGTATCTCAACCTAGGTCTAGGTCTTTTACAGAGGTGAAAAGACTACCTTCTTACAACAGCTGTACAAAGCATCTCATTTTACAGAGGAGAAGGGACTTTGTTAAAGCACAGAGTACTAAGCAATTTGCCTAAGTCACACTGTTAGGGTGACCCCAGGGAATGAATGGAGTTGACAGATGCTCGGATGAGAAGCATCTGTGAGAGAAGAGTGTGCATGCAGTGTGGATGGGTGCACCAAGGGAGCGAAATATACTTGGGATAAGTCAAGGAAACGTCAGAGAGAGAGAGAGAGAGAGAGAGAGAGAGAGAGAGAGAGAGAGAGAGAGAGAGATTAGTTCCTATATGGTATTTAAATATTTAAAGCCACAAGACTCAACCAAGGATTGCATGTAGACAAAGCAGAGAAGGGACCCCGGAACTGATCCCTGGGACTCTCTAAACTGCTGCCAAGAGGAATATGTTAGCTATTTTTCTGACACTGTGAATTGAAAACAAACAAACAAACCAAACCAAACCAAACCAAACCAAACCAAAAAAAAAAAAAAAAAAAAAAAAAAAAAAAAAAAAAAAAAAAAAAAAAAAAAACTTGAAAGGAGAAAAGAAAGAAATTGGCTCCTGATTTCAGGAGTTTTGGTCCATGGTTGCTTGATCTCATCTTCATGTGCCTGTGGCAGCCGGAGAGCACAGGGAGAAGCTGCTCTAGGAGGAAAAGGGAGAGATGGAGGGAGGAAGAGGCTTGGGTTCCAGTGACCTAACTCCTTTCCACTAGGCCCCACCTTCTAAAGGTCTCACAACCTCCCAGTGGCACCATAAGCTGGGTACCATGCTTTAAGCACATGGTCTTTGTGGAGCACATAATTTTCAAACTGTAGTGGGAGAGTTGGCCATAGGCTCATCAAAGACACTAGTCCAGTAGCCCATCTGGGGCCAACTCCTAAACTGTCTGGGACTTTGGGAGAGCAGGTCTGTATCTGTGGAGATAAAAGGAGAGTGAACATATGGGAACAAGGCTGTGTACACCAGGAGGCCCCTGTGATGAAGCATAAAATAGAAGGTGGTTTGGCTTAGAAAGGAAATTCAGTTCTGCCTCAGGATGGAGGGCTATAGATGGGGGGTGGGGGGTGGATCCCTGTGCAGTGGGCAGGAGACAGCATGTGCACAGTCTAGTTTCCACAGGACACCTGGTTTTCCACTCCAGTTTCAGGACGAGCAGAATGTGAAGGCAAAAATACTAGATTCTAGACATGAGTCAGCAAACCAGGTGAGGCTGCGAGCCCAGGCAATGACTAAAATCCCCTTTTGGTCAAGTAGACGAGGTCTCAACACAGAGATTTGGGTAATTCATGTAATTTGGGTAATTAATTGGTCTGATTTGCTCTCATCTGGGCCACACAGGTCTGGACAGTATTTGAGATACAATTAGAGGTTGCTACACGATTCCTTATTGACTCAGCTTGCGGGAGACTCTTTTTGCGTCTACCTGGCGTGGTGTGAATTACTTCACCTGACTTACAGAGTAAACATGCAGTGTCTATATTTTCAGCTCTGCAGCATGTGGAGAACAGGGGACAGGAAGCCACAAGATTGACTTCTGGTCATCACAAGGCAATTTATACAGGGCAGACAGTCGGGCAAGCTGATCTGCAAAATCCCCTGTGAGTTTGTTAGGGATGACAAAACCAAGAACCACAGACCTGGGCTTAAACAAGTCTATTTTCTCACAACCCTGGTCTCTGGAAGTATGAGATCAAAGTGTTGACAGAGTGTGTTTCTCTACGGCCTCTCCTTTGGCTTGCTATGGTGCTTCTCTCTCTCTGTTTTCATGGGGTCTGCATGAGCCTGGGTCTCAATCTATTCCTGAGCCAGCACCAACTGTACTGGCTGAAGTCCCATCCATATGACCTCACTGGACCCTAAACACATCAGAGTTTTTGTTTGTTTTGGGTTTTGGTGCATGTGTGTTCACCTATGTCTCAGTTCATCTGTGTGAGCACCCATATATGTGTGTGGGAAGGTCAAAGGTCAACATCAGGTGTCATCCTTCAGGTTGTTGTCCATCTTGTTTCTTTTAGACAGTCTCTCACTGGCCTGTAACATGCTAATTTAGCCAGACTAGCCAGCCAGCGAGCCCAGGACCTTCTTGTCTCTGCCTCTCTCACTCTGGGATTACAAATGTGAGCCACTATGCCTGGCTTTTTTAAAAATGTGGTTTCTGGGGATCAAACTCAGATCCCTCTGCTTGTGTGGCAAGTGCTTAACCTGAATGAGCTATCTCTCAGCTCTTTAAACCATGTCTGCATCCCACTGTTGCTGTGAGGGATGAGGGACTGAGAAGGGTGATTTAAGGAGGATACCGTTAGGCTCACAAGACAATCTGTCTCAAGATGCTGGGCTACTAGGTCCGTCCCCTCTGCCCTGTTGACTCCCCAGGTGGACCGTCCTCTCTCTGGACCCCAGCTTTTTAATAGCTGTTCTGTGCTCCTCCAATGGGAGTGGCACATCAGTGAATGTATAGGAGGGGATAATGTGAACTCTCCAGCAAGATACTCTGAGAAACAGCATCCCCTAAGGTGAATTTTGGAAATCGGTGTTGTGTGTGTTGGGTTGTTAAGATGGTTGGGGGCCCCTGGACATTTAGTGAACAGGAGCTAGGGAGAAGTATGAATACATGAGGGTCGTCAGTCCTGTACAACAAGCTCTGTCAGTCATGGATGTCTCTGTACATTTGTGTGGTAAGGGAAGAGTGTCCATAATACTCTAACATCAAATTCCATCCATTCCATACCTAATCACAAAGCACAGTGGGTCCCTGGTACCCATGGATTTGCCAGCCTCATAGAGAAAACATTAGCAGGAAAATTTTGTCTGTACTGAACACATATTCTCTTTTTTCTTGTCATTATCCCCTAAAATACAGCACAAGAGCAACTGCTTCTCTCCAGCCTGCATCTTGTATTAAGTATCATCAGTGGTGGCCTTAAGGTATCCAGGAGGATGTTTGCAGGGTATGTGCAAACATGATGGACATCTGTGGGGAATTCTGGAGCCAATGCACTATGGAAAGACTTCATTTTCCCTCTGCAAACTGTAAGTGCACGCCCTTTGTAGATATACCTAGCCAGTCAGACACAGGGGAGGTTGTATGTGACTTACTTTAAAACTTGACCAAAATTTATAGTCAGTCTAGAGAATGCTTACTTCCTATGACACAGGTTCCTGGAGCAGGTCTCTAATAGCAACCATGATCGTGGTGCCTGATTCATAGGCAGTTCGTACATTGTACAGGCATTGTCTGTCATAGCAGTTCTACCCATGCCTGTAGGTGTCTGCCCTCTGGTCCTCCAGTACAACCTGGACATGTGTGATGACAATTCCCTTGTAGTCTTCTACATTCAACATATTGTATGGTTTTTTAAAATGAGTTGGGTGGTTAGATTATCTAAAAACTTCATTTAAAGGTATAGGAGAAGTTATGAGCCTATTTTGAAATTGGGTTTGTGGCAGTATTACAAGAGATTTTAAGGACTCCATGCTATGCCAGCTTTGTCTGAGCAGTGGCTCCCTGGGTGACTGGCATCTCTTTACATTCTTGGTGTCACTGTACCTGGGTGACCTGACTGACGTGGCGCCTTCCTGGAACCAGTATTATTCTGTCACTTGCCGAGACTGTGAATCGGGACTTGGGCGATAGATCAGCCACTGTGGAAGTTCCTGAACATCGGTCTCCTTGCTCTTCGTGTAGGAGAGCCAAGGATGAGGACAGGTAGCTGGAGGAGCAGGTCCTCTGAGCCAGTTACATATGCCAGGCAATTGGTAACAGCCTGGGAAGACTGTACACCTAGAGGCCCAGACTGGGGCAGAGCTGTGGAGACGTCATCAGCAACGTCACTGGGTGGAGACAAGGTGTCCACAGATGCTGCACTCAGGGACAGGCCAGCTTGTTGTTGTTACCATTTTACCCCAAGCCCAGGAACCAGTCCCTGCCTCACCTTGGGGCTTTGGGATCAATTAGCAACACAACATATAAATGAGGTCTGGGTCCCTTGGGATGGCCAGCCTCCCCTGTCACTGCCTCGAAGAGGTGGATCCTGCCCCTCCCTTCCTCCCGCCTTGGTTCAGGTTCTTCTTCCTGGGTGCATCACTTCAAGACATCATGGACAATCCACCAGAGGAAACCCTCCTTGGCATCATGTCAGGACCCTTCTTCCACATCAGCCTGTGAGTGTTGTTGGGTACCTGCTATTGGTATATACTACCATGGAGGCCCACTTCGTGCCCGTCCTCCTGCAGGCCAGTCTCACAGGACACCATCGAGAGCTCCCAGACACACTTGTTGTCATGTCTCAGCTCTTCCAGACAGCTGCTACACCGTCCCAAAGCAGTGCGGCCACAGTGCACATTTCGAGGTCCTACCCCACTTCTGCAGGATCCCAGTTGCTGATGCTACAGCTTCGGAATGAGCATTGGACTTATTTGTTTAGCCAGGGTCTGGCCAGTCACTACTTTGATAGAAGCTTCTTAGATGACTCAAGAGTTCTATGTGTTCGACAGCCCTTGCCTGTGGAACACAATCCCAAGGCCTCCACAGCACCTGTGACCTTTACAGCTGTGATTTTGCCTCCCTTCTCATAACCAGACTCACATGAACCTTGGCCCTGTTCCCCCCCTTCCTCTCTCCTGAGCTCTCTGCACACACTCCATCTCCTGTCTGAACAAAATCATCCCCTTGCCCTTCTAGACTTTAAACATCTTTTAGAACAAGGTCAACAGCACAGTTTCTGGAAGCTCCCCCTTTCCACCCTCCCCCGCCCCAAGCTGTGTGGCTGTTCAGCACTGACATAAGTCAATTATAATTGTCCTCGTCTTGTCCTGTCCTCTTCCTTTGTCCCCACACAGCACCCCACCATTGGTGCTAGCCCCCAGAGTGCAAAGGGAGTATCTTATTTACCCCTCAAGTCCCAGTAGCCAGGGCATTCCTGGTACATGGCCATGTAAGTGGTCTCTTAGACCCTGATTTCCCATCTCGTCTTAATTGGAGTTCTGCCTTCTGCTGTTGGGCTTTGGGTAAACCTCCTTCATTAAGAACGCAGTTCCTTTGTTTCCTCTGTGTGGTTCATATTTAGCCAAAGAGATTTATCTCTCCAATAAATGCCACTCTGCAGGCATCTACATTCATCTGCTGTTCCTATGGGGAAATGAAAGCCAGCCCCACGATGTACCCAGAACCCCTGTGTTGTTGAATGCAGGACAAAAAGGAGCATGGGAATTTGCTGAAACCTTCCTGCCAGCTGGTGATCAAGGCAGCGTCCCTGGCATTTGTCTTCATGTTCATAGGTCTAACCTGGTAGAGGGAGGGGAGGGGGGCGTGGAGCTACGTTCTTTGTTCTGTTGGCAACTTTAATTGTTAATACGAGAGAGAAGATGGTTTATGTTTTAACAGAGTGGCTCACCTGTCAGGGAAAGTAGAGGTGATAGGCATGGCTGTCAGCAAACTCATAACTCTGTAAGGGACCAAGCTGGTCCTGCAAGCTCCAAGCTTCGGAATTACAGAGCTGCAGAGAACACCTGGCTCCTGGCAACCCAGAATGAAGGACAGCTTCTGCCTGACATCGTACATTCCAGTAAGGTCAGTCTGAAAAAGTCAGGGGGTTTGAAAACCACACATACCTGTGTATACAAGTGTACATTATTAGAGAATAACCATGGATATGGTCCCTCAGGGGCTATCCAATTGGTTAGTTTTGAAATGTAGTTTCTCTCTCTTTCATTCTCTCTCTCTCTCTCTCTCTGGCACACACACACACACACACACACACACACACACACACACACACACACACACACACACTGGCCTTCTACCTTGTTAAGTAGGGTAGACTGACTGTCCAGAAAGTCCCAGGGATAGGCCTGTCTCTACCTCCTCAGTGCCTCAGTGCTGGAAATACAATCACACAATCACGCTATCACTTATGAGTTTGTTTGTTTTGAGACAGGGTCAAATGTAGGCCTGGAGGTCCTCAGAGTCTCTCTGTTGCTGAAGATGACCCTGAACCCTTCTTTAAAACTTCCATTTGTTTGTTTATTTACTTATTTGTGTGGGGGTGGGGTGGGGTTGTGCCACAAGGTGTGTGTGGTGGTCAGAGGTTAACTCTTTCCTTCCATCATGTAGGTGCTGGGGATTAATCTCAACTTGATAGATTTGATCACATTCACCATTACCCACTGAGTCATCTCACTGCTCTTGGATTTGTTTTTAAGATTTATTTCTTATTTATTCTTGAGACAGGGTCTTACAATATAGGCCCAACTAGCCTGAGAGTCACTATGTAGACCGGGCAGGTCTTAAAGTCACAGACATATATCTGCCCTGCCTCCCATGTACTGGTATTAAAGAGATGAACCACTACTTGGGTAGGTGGGGGAACAAAAAAACAAAACAAACAACAAAAACAAAACAAAACAAAAAACAAACAAAAAACCCCAGCAACATGGAATCTTGGGATACAGCTCAGCTCCACATTCTTGTAAAACAAGACCTGTACCAACAGCAATGTCCCCAGCCCTGGATCTTCTGTCCAAGATTTTTGCAGCTAAGCTGATTTCATAGATAGACATACCAGACAACTTGTCCGGTGGAGCGGCTGGCATATTTTCTGCATCTGATCTGCTGCTGCATTGGAAGCTTGGGCTATGGGGAGGCAAACATTGCTGGTCTGGCTATGTGCAGAAAGCTGAAGGGGACACACAGGATAGTCATTCACATAGATGTCTGAAACTTGTGAGTGAAAAGGGAACTTTGAAGATCACCTTGCCTGGCTCCTCCATCCCATGCTTGAATTCCCTCTGTGACAGCCCCAGCAAATGATAATTATCCAGCCCTGTGCAATCATGTCTAGTGCCCAGAAAACTCATTACCTTCCCTGGCGGCCCACTTCATTTGCAGACCACTCTCTAGCCAGCGGTTTCCTAGGTAAGGCAGATACCTACTTCCTGTGACTGTATAGGACAGTTTTGCTGCAGGCTGACCCTGGCAAGTGGAGAAAACCTTCACAGATTTGAAGTCTCCCCATTCCTGGGTCACCACATACCACTTCTGTGGGTGGCAGGAACCTGCTTCACCTTTCCCATGCACAATGAAGATGTTTGACAAAGGCATTTGAGCAAAGGTTTCTGCCAGAATCGCTCATGAATTTATTTATTTCTCTTCAAGGTCGCAAGACTGGCGTACACACTACCCACACCACAATGCTTGGCTGATACCACCTGAGACCTTGGTGCCATGTTGGACACTCTGATATTTATTTGTTGACTGACTACAAGGATAGGTGGGGGGATGGTTGAATGAGTGAGTGGCTGAGTGAATGAATAGATAAATGGGTGAATGAAGGAATGAGAGACTTAGTAAGTAGAGGACACCAACCTGGGAATGTGTAGGGGAGATAACACCCAAGGAACCTTCTTTATATCAACACCACAGTGGGTAAGAGAGCTTGAGGCAAAAATGAGGCATTGACAGAGTCTACATAATATCTATCTGAATGTTGGAAGCAAGTTGAATCCAAATTTCTCCCCTCTGATGCCTGTTAATATCTGTCACTGTCATAAGAATTTTGGTTTCTTTAAAAACACAGAAATAATATGTTTTTGTTTTAATCCCAGGTGTGGGATATGGCGCTGCTTCAGATTGTCCACAGCAGCTGACTGTGATTTGCTTTGTGCTCTAGCAGAGGCGTAGTTTTGCCAGCTGAAGATAGTTTCTGCAATTATGTGATGTTTGGAATTCTGGGAACTTTTCAGAGGGTATACAAATGTTAGAGCCCCATACGGTGGTTGTTGGTGGACTGTTGGTTAAGTAGTCCTGCACAAACAACAAGAAGAAATTAGCCTGCTGGTGAAGATCAAACTTGTCCCTGAAGAATTCTGTACCCCCAATCATCAGGACGTAGTCTAATGATAACATCACCACCTTCCCCTTCTATCCGTTTTTCTCTCCTATCTAGTGTTAGAGGGGTTGAAAGGGTTAAAGTAGAAGGATGGAGAGGGTGGAAGAAGAACCCACAGAGTAGCCAAAGTCTGGGTACATGTCACATAGCCAGTCACCAGCAGCATAGCAAGGAAGCAACTGGAAGGTGTGTTAGTGGCAAATGGGTTGTACCATATTGTACATCGAGAAGCTAGAGACAGAAGTGACTGCCCAAGTCACCTGGGACATTTTTAGTGCCAGAGCCAGTTCTGCAGTCCCTGTCTCAGCTCCTTGTCTAGTCCTTATTTTCAACTACGCTTTATTTGCTCAGAGGTTATTCTGTTTTCTCTAGATCTCTTTTGTGTTTGTTCTCTGCTTTCCATTGACCTTGCAGACCCAGGTTTGGATTCTGTGAAGCACATCCATTCATTTGTCTCTGGCTGTCTCTTTGGCCACACATGCACACTAGCAATGATGAAGCAGGGCTTGGGGGATACGTGGTGAGACATGACCCCTTTCGGAGAAGAATTTATCTGGAGAGAATGAGTCACACATAACCAGAAGGCAACGTGATCGGGCTGTATAATGGAAGTGGGTGCTCAAAGGTCTTCCAGGCCAGAGGAAGCTGTAAGGTGTTTTACCTGCTTTGTGCTTCTGTCACAGAATGTCATAGGCTGGTTAATTTGTAACAAAACATTGTCTCGTGGTTTTGGAGGCTAGGAAGTCCAAGATCAAAGAGCTGCACCTGGTGAAGGCTTCAGGTTGCAGCATCATTACATGGTAGAAAGTGTTAAATGATGTATGTGTGAGACAGAAGTGGGAAGGGAGGGAGAGAGAGAGAGAGAGAGAGAGAGAGAGAGAGAGATAGAGAGAGAGAGAGAGAGAGAGAGAACATGAGCCAAACACACTTAAAAAACAAACCAGGAATCCACTTACACCGTAACAGGACGCCTCAGGTTCTTTGCTATTACTGAGGTGAACAGCATGACCAAAAGCAACCTGAGGAGGGAAGGGTGTATCTGTCCTAGAAGTCTGCTCACAGTCCTTCCCTGAGGAATGCCAAAGCCGGAACTCAAGCATTGCAGGGACCTGGAGGCACAAACTGAAGCAGAGGCCATGAAAGGACGCTGCTACTGGCTTGCTTCTCACTGGGTACGCAGTCTTCTTCCTTATACACCCCAGGACAGTCTGCGCAGATGTGGCACTACCCACAGTGGGCTGAGCTCTCCCCTACCAATTATTATTCCAGAAGATGCTTCATAGACACTTTGATGGAACCAATTTGGTAACCAAGGTTTCTTCTTCCCAGATGACTTTAGTCTGTGTCAAGTTGACAAACCAAACAGCAGACAACATTAGCCTGTTTCCCTCATTCGAGAGCCGACTCCCAACACTATTATGCTAAAGGATACTAACACACATTTTGGAGGATGAAGTCTTGAAGGATCAATAGGAGTTTGCTAATGCTTACAAAGGGCAGACGTTTAGAGCAGAGAAAATGCATTCGTTTAGGCAACAAGCTTGAAAAATCTCAGCTTATCTTTTGCTCAAAGTCTGAGCAATGTAGGCTGGACTGACTCTACATAGGATTCAGGGTCCCAGCGTCCAGGGTCCTCAACCAGGGGAAAGTATACAATTGACTCCACCATTCTGTGACTGGTTGTTCTTGTGTCTTGATGAGATTCTGGCTAGTAAAAACTGAGAAAAATGAACATAGTTCAGAGAGAAGTCTCTCAAAAGCCTGCTTATGACTTAGCCACAGAGTGAGCTGCAAGTCCCGTGGCTGATGTGGAGACGCAATGGCTTGCAAATATTTGTAAATGTATTTTTGACTTTCACTTTGGGCCTTAGTATGGAGGTTAAACAATCCTCCACTTGTGTATCTTACAAATGAGCTAACATCTGACATTAGGCTCTCTTTGATCTGTTTAAAATTATGTGTATGTGTTCACGTACATGAATGTATTTGTATGTGCGTGTCCGTGTGTGTGTGTGTGTGTGCACAAGTTTGTGTGTAGCTATGGAGGCCTAAAGTTGCTGTCTCACATCTTTCTAAGTTGCTCACCGCCTTACTTTATTTTTTGAGACAGGTTTTGCAGGTTAGTGAGCCTTGAGCACACTAACTCAGCTTGACTAGTGATCAGCACCTGGGGTCCTCCAGTCTCTGTCTCTCCAGTGTTGGCATTCCAGCTATGTACTGTTGTGCTAGGATTTTTATGTGGGTGCTGGGCATCTGAATTCAGTTCCTCATATTTGCATAGCAAGCACTTTACCAATCAATCCATCTCCCCTTCCTTCCTGTTCTTTTCTTTCTTTTTTTCAAGGCCTCCAAAAGTCTCTGTGTGGAATTGAGGCTCTCTGTGATTTCAGTCCAAAGATGGGCCACGTCTGACCAGTGATCAGTTTCCTAAAGCTGTCGTGCATGTTGCAGAGACATTAGGGGAAGCTTGTAAACTACCTAATAGAGCACTTAAAACTCTAATAAATAAGAAACACAATGCCACTGTCAGAAGCTTTGATGGGGGTTGGCGAGAGCCAGAGAAGTAATTTGAGCAATAAATCCTGTGAATTCCCATTACTTAACCCCCCCTTCAGACAAGCTAAAAATAGAAGCCTCCAATAAATATATATCAGAAGTAGAAAAAAGAAAAATGATGATTTACAAGGAATTATTGGTGGACAGTCTAAGCCAACAGGGTGGAAATTAAAATCAAGATTACAAACATGAGATACTATAGTGTTTTCCAGAGAGGTAGTTGGGGGATAAATGTTCCTATGTCCTCTAGACACAAATCGAGACAAGCAAGGTGAAAAGCCAGGGGACTATGAGCTGGTAGCCACTTGTCTGTTGTCTCTTTGAGAACTCATGTGGAAGTTCTAACAGGGGAGTGTGGCTACTTTACCCCTGACAGAAGGTCAGTCAACAGCTCTGGCTGAAATACTGGGAAGACATGAGGAGAAGGTCCTCTGTACCAGTTACCTCTCCTGTTGCTGTCATATGTAGGGGGTTGGTCTTGTGCTGCTTGTATTCAAATGCTAAATTCTGTACCCAAAGATCTGGTTGCTCCAAGATGAGCAGATCCTCACATATACCAGCCTTCATTGTGTAACCCTGCTCCCCAATTTAAAGCTATTTGTTAAATAAAACAGGTGATAGCCAGTTACTGGAGGGAATAGAGAGGGGCAGAGTTTGAGTTTCCAGGCTGGGGCTTGCAGGTAGGGACCATGAAGAGAAGGAGAAGAGAGGAGGGGAGGGGAGGGGAGGGGAGGGGAGGGGAGGGGAGGGGAGGATGAAGGAGGACAAGACAGAGAGGACCAGAGGTTTCCATTTGTCATGATGGATCAGTAGCACATGCTCAAGTAAAATGTCTTCCAAGGACAGCTTGCTGGAGCAGAAATAATCCAGAGAATTTCCAACAGCAAGTATATGAGAAGCACAGTTGGAGTAGTAGCCAGACTAGCGTTAGAGATTTAGATTAGGGTTAATCTAATCCCCAGTGATTGCACAAAGCCTAATAAATATAAATCATAGTTTGAGTATCATTCATTTGAAGCTAGACAGGGATAAGATTAGTAAGTATTATTTTACGGCCACAAAATGTCCTGACGTAAACTAGAGAGAGCGCTTGTTTTGTTTCACAGATCCAAGATGTAGTTCACCATGGTGAGGAAGTCATGGCAGCTGAAAGGCTGGCCACATTGCACACACAGGAAGCAGCTCGACTCAGTCCTGGATCCCAGTCTATGGGATGGGGCCACCCACAATTAATGTGGATCTTCTTAACTCAAAGAACCTAATCCAGGCAATCTCTCACAGCTGTGCTCAGAGGCTTGCCTTCTAGGTGATTTTAGCCATTAATTCTAGCCTGTCAGGTTGACACTCACTATTAACCATTGCACCTTGCCTAGTCAACCAGTCAATCAGTTGCCAGGCTGAGTCAATTCTGACAACTAACAGGTGACCGGCGTGTCATAGCTAGATGCCTTCACTTGCTTGACTGCTGCCACCTGGATATCAATAGCTATGACTGGGACATCTTTGTACTGATCACAGAAGCCATCTGGCTTCCCCATCCACCCATTCAAAGAATCAGTGGTGACCTTCCTGTTGATGAGGTAAATGGACACTTTCCTTGGTTTTCTCTTCACTGCATATAGCTCTGCTGTGGACCCTTATGTGGAAGTTAGATCTGGTTCTACCTCCCAGGCCCATGTTCCCAGAAATAAGACTCAGACTCATTATGTATCTACAAATACCTTGGCCATATATCTAGACTCTTCTCTGACTAGATCATAACTTTAAAATCTCATTTATTCTAATCTATATTCTGCCACATGGCTGGTTACCTGTGCTCAGGGACTGTGTGTCTGTCTTGTCACACCTTCCTGGGTGAATCCCCCTCACCTGGCAGAATCCCAGAATCCTTTCTGCCAGATGTCCAACCTCCTATTTCCTGTCTAAGCCATAGGCCATCAAATTTATTATTGTCAGGTGCCACATCCACACAGACATAAGATTTCCTTTACATCCTTCCTTCCTAAAGGCTTCGACATGCCTTGTGCAGTTCTCAGGCCTTGTCCCATGTTCTTAGTAGGCTTTCCCAGTTCCTTTCTTTCCACTCCTGCACGGATGTTGCTGGCACACTGTCTTTTGCTGACTTCTCTTTCTGAACCCTCCAAGCACCTCAAATTTCTGCCCTCACCCAGTATATATATATATATATATATATATATATATATATATATGTCTTAGCTCCTCCCCGAGTTGAGTGGCTCATCGCACCAATGCCAGGCCAATTTAGTGGCACCAATTTAGTGGCTGTTCTAAATTCCAATTCTTTTTTTGTTGTTGTTGTTTTTCAAGACAGGGTTTCTCTGTGTAGTCCTGGCTGTCCTGGAACTCACTCTGTAGACCAGGCTGGCCTCGAACTCAGAAATCCGCCTGCCTCTGCCTCCCAAGTGCTGGGATTAAAGGTGTGCGCCACCACCGCCCGGCATCTAAATTCCAATTCTTAAAAAAAAAAGTCTTTAAATTTTTTTTATATCTATGGCTTTAAGAAAAAATACTTGTATACATTTTTTAATGTGTTTGACTGTTTTGCCTGCATTTATGTTTGTGTTGAGTACCTGGTACCCTTAGAGGTCAGAAAAGAACAAGTCATCTCTTAGAACTGAAGTTACAAATGGTTATGAGCCCCACATGTAAGTGCAGGAAATCAAATCTGGACCCTCTACATGAAAAACAAGTGCTTTAACCACTGAGACGTCTCTCCAGCTCCTCAAATACCAATTCTTAAAATAAAATTGAGGCCCAGCAAAATGGTTCATCAGGTAAAGGCACTTGCCACCAAGCCTGATGACCTGAATACAATCCCTGGAACCCACATTGTGGAAGGAAAGAACCAACTCTAGCAAATTGTTGTCTGACCTCTAAATCTCTGACATGGTACATGTACACCCAAACCCAATATACATGGGTGCACACACACAATGAATAGATAAATGTAATTTTAAAAATTAAAATAATAAAAACAAATTTGAATTAAACGCCCTGTTCTTCTGTCATGTAGGCTGCACTTTGACATATAGCAACCGTGTTGGACAGCACTGTTCAAGTTATTGCCCTTGGATATTCTGCAAGCACCTCACCACCATGTCTCAAGTATATTACTCACAGAATGTTGGAATGTTTGAACAAGAAGGTGACCAAGAGGAATGAGAGAGAGGAATAAAGAATCGGTATCCAGTGTGAAGAAGCATACAATCCACTATGAATGAACTTAAGTGATTAGGGGGAGTTTATTGTGCCATAAACTAAATAGAGCACGGGGGTTGCATGAAGCCTAATCCAGCAACTTGGCCGTGTTTTCAAAGGCCATCTCTCTGCCCACCCCCACATACACACTGCATAGGTTATCCAAAAGCAAACATCACCTTGGACATAGAGAGGTTACCAGTAGCTCCTAGGGTGTAGACATTCTTCATTTTGGTCTTGATAAGGACAAGGATCTTTCTGCAAATGTCTCACACACTTGAGCCAATCACTGTGACTTAGGCCACGGCCATGGAAAGCACTGCTTGGCTCAGTTTTGGGTTCCATTTTAGTCTCTGGAAACATGTAGCAGAAGCTACTTATGACTCAAAAAGACTCTCAGGCAGAAATCGAAGGCTAGTGGGGAGTAAGAGGAGGAACATGGTGCCAAGGAGATCCACGGATGCTCAGCGGAGGGGCGGAGGAGGAGGGTCTGAAAGGAGATGGGAAGTGAGGTGGACTGTGCATCCTATCTTTTCAGAATTAGGTGAGGACTTGGCTCTGTGGGTTGGCTGGAACAGAAGCAGTCAGCAGCTGCAGTAGAACCACATGCTATAACTCACTGATCCAGTGTGTGGACTGGCTCCTTCCACCTTATTTGTCTCTTAAGAAGAACATTCCTTCCTCAGCTGCAGAATCAAAGGTTTCCCAAGGTGTCCTGAGGACCAGAAATGGGTGTTTCTTTCAAATTTCAAAATGCACGGCTAGAAAGAAGACTTGATGGTTAAGAACACTTGTTGCTTTTCCAGAAAACCTAAGTTCCACCCACAGCATCATATAGATTTCGCTCGAGTGTGCAGGTGCGCACACACACACACACACACACACACACACACATAAATAAATAAAAATACATTTAAAAATTCAATGATGAAAGAAACCATGAATATAAAAGAGATCAAGGAGGGGTATATGGGAGGCTTTGGAGGAAGAAAAAGGAATATATATATATATATATATATATATATATATATATATACAATTTTAAAAAGTAAAAGGAATAATTTTTAAAATATGGTGAGTGGGGAGCATGCATATTAGACATTTTCTATAATTTCCCCTCTAAACATAGAAATGCACAAGATTCAGGGGAAGAATTAGATGAGTGATGGAGATGGTGAGATACCTCATCCAGAAACGGCGTTTGCCACCAAACCTGACTACCTGAGTTTCATTCCAAGGACTCGCAAGTGTCAAAGCTGACCTTTGACCTCCATATCATTGCATGGCACGCGTACACAGGCAACATGAGAGGACAGAGTGGACAACATCTCCATTTGACACCAAGCAAAAAAGCAAAACAAAGCAAAGACCACTCCCATGACAGCAGAACTAACGATGTGTCAGAATGGGAACGGACATCTTTTCTGTAATCTTTACCTCTGCTTTCTTTTATTTGTTTGCCATGAATCCCCACCACCTTTAACAAAAGCACCGTATCCCCTAATGTTCTGGCAAAAACCCTCTTCCATTCCCAGAGCCGAGGATGGTAGAGCCGCCTCTTTTGAAAGTATGAATTAAGATAAGCATTCAAATGGCTCAGCGTCACCGACCCGGCTTCCTAAGCACAGTGTGCACGGAGTGAGAGTGGCTTGCAAACGCCAACAATAGCCACTTTGTTCAGAGTGCTTTATGAACCCCACTTAGCATTAAGTAGTCTGTCACACCTAGAGGGGCTCCAATAGAAGGGCTCCAGTTTTCTTATAAGTAATATAGAGCACTGGGAAAATTGGCTTGAGGACACTGTAATTTCTTTCTTGCAAAAATATATTTTTCTTTGAAGTTGCTTAAGGTTTTTTTTTTTTTTTTTGTCCCAAAGTCAGAACATTTCAAATGTGACCATGGTAGGAAGCCTTTCTGACAACTATTTATGAAACCCCAAGAATTGGTGAAACGGAAAAAACACATATGTTATGAGTAAAACGTTGTCCCTTAAAAAGATACGTTAAGAGTGAAGTTACCACACCAGTGAATGAGATCTTATTTGAAAAGAGGGTCTTGGCAGATGTCATCAAATTAAGATACGGCAGGGTGAGTCCAAACCCAATGACAGGTGTCTTCACCGGATGAGATCCTCTGGAGTATCTATCATTCATTAGCCAGGCATGGTGGTGCACGTCTTTAGTTCCACCTCTCAGGAGGCAGAGGCAAGCAGATCCCTGTGAGTTTGAGGCCAGCCTGGTCTACATAATAAGTTCCAGGATGGCCAAGGCTACACAAAGAAACTCTGTCTAGAAAAACCAAAATAGGATGAGACTATCAGGACTTCAAGATCCAGACTCAGAGAGGAAAGCAGCTGGCAAATGACTGGGACAGACTAGACTAGACTAGACTAGACTAGACTAGACTAGACTAGACTAGACTAACAGACTAGAGTTGTGCAACTGCTAGTTGAGGAACACCAAGGGGACCCTAACTGAACCTAGGTTTCTATCTAGGACTCCTCCCAAGACCCTTCAGACAGAGTGTATATTTGTATGTGTGTGACTTGTGCATCTGTGTACAATATGTGCACCCTTAAGTGGGTATAGAGACCAGAAGCAGAAGCAGACATCTGTTGTTCTCTGCTTTATTCCACTTAGACAGGGCCTCTCGCTGAATATGGAGTTGCCATTTTTTAGCAAGGCTGATGCCATCAAACTCCAATAATCTTCCTGTCTCTGCCCCCATCCTCTCCCAGCCCTGATATTGTAGGCACATGTGGCTATACCTGCTGCTTTCTTCTTCCTCTTTCTTTCTTTCTTTCTTTCTTTCTTTCTTTCTTTCTTTCTTTCTTTCTCTTCTTCTTCTTCTTCTTCTTCTTCTTCTTCTTCCTCTTCTTCTTCTTCTTCTTCTTCTTCTTCTTCTTTTTCTTCTCCTCCTCCTCTTCCTCCTCCTTCTCCTCCCCCTTCCCCTCCCCCTTCTCCTCCTTCTCCTCCTCCTCCTTCTCCTCCTTCTCTTCTTCTTCCTCCTTCTCCTCCCCCTTCCCCTCCCCCTTCCCCTCCTTCTCCTCCTCCTCCTTCTCCTCCTTCTCCTCCTCCTCCTTCTCCTCCTTCTCCTCCTCCTCCTTCTCCTCCTTCTCTTCTTCTTCCTCCTTCTCCTCCTCTACTTACTCCTCCTCCTTCTCCTTCTTTCTGTTGCTGCTGCTTCTGCTTCATCTGTTTCTGCTTCCGTTTCTTCTGCTGCTTCTTCTTCCTCATCCTCTTGTTTTCTTTTCTTTTTTGCATGTGTGCTAAGGCTATGAACTCAGGCCCTTGAGTGATGCAGTAAGTGCTTCCCCACCTAACCACCTCCCTGCCCCTCTAAGTTCTTTTGAATATAGCAAGACATAGACCTTTCCTCCTCGGTTCTCCAGAGAAACACATCTTCAGCCTGCCAACTGGCCCCAATACCTCACAGACACCTTGCTGTCTTGGAAGGCCTCCCACTAGAGTCAGTCACTGTGTCCTTTTGCTGACTCCCAACCTCAGTGAGCTGCAGCCTTCTGAGCACACTCTCACCAACTGCAAAACACAGTCAGCCTGGAAAAGGAGATTCAGATAAAGACACAACATAGGATCTGGGTTTCTGGACATGAGTTTACCCCTGAACCCAAGGAAATGTGCTCTGGGACAAGGACTTAGCTGGAAGACTTGTACCCCTACTTTCTGGGGATCTTGAATGAGACATTTTACCTCTGTGAACCTCAGCCTGTTCACCTGTAAAATGGGTCTACAAATCCTACCCAGTCATTTTCTTAGTCCTGTTTCAGTGTCAGAAAATGAGGGCCAGCTATTTGGCAGTGGGAATTACCTATGCAGGCATTGCTTTCCCCAGGGTGACCACAAAATCCAGTTTCTTGGGGAAGAAAGAAGAGAATGAGGGTGAAGCAATAGATTTAATGTCCATCTGTCTGCTTCTCACTCAGGGTTCTGGGCAGGAGGACCAGCCACAGCAGAGAAGACCTCCAGCAGAGGCTATCTCCAAAGCTAAACCCCGACTCTCACCTTGGCGATACCTCACTCCCAACCCACTCCACTGATTTAATTCTTCACATTATATGTGTCTTGTACATGTATATACATGTGTATGTGTGTATGTATGTATGTGAGCATGTGTATGTTTGTGTATAAGTGTGAATGTGTGTGTGTGTATGCGTGTGTGTGTGTGTGTGTGTGTGTGTGTGTAGAGGTCAGAAGTCAACATTAGGCATCTTTGTCTGTCATTCTATACCCTCTTCTCTGAGACAGGGTCTCTTGCCATATTTGCCAGACTGTCTGGCCAGCAAGCCCTTGGAATTCCCAGCTCAGCCACCCACTGTATAGACACTGTACAGCCACTGTATAGACAGGCATGCCTGTGTTCAGTGTTCACGTTGGGATCAGAACTCAGGTCCTTATGTTTGCGTGGCAGTACTTTACCTACTGAGCCATCTCCTCAGCCTCTATAATACTCTCATAATTGGGAAACATATGACCCTAGTGCCTTTCAATCCCATCCCCCCTCTGCCCTCCCCTTCCTCTCATCTTCTCTCCCTGTCTCAAACCTCATCCTCCCTTTGAAAAGTTCCTAGTAGAATGAAGCCGCTGTTCTCAGAGGCTCGGCATAAAGAGCTCACTATGCACTTCAGCAGAAATTATCCCCTTTGAAGAGTCTCCACTTTAATCTCCTCCAAGGCAGGTCTTTGTGGTAAATAGAACAAAATGACAGAATACTCTTCAAACTAAAAGCCTTATTAAGTAGCATTCAGAAAATCTTGCAATTCTCTCATAATTGGAAGCATAATTAATTGGGTGGGTGATTTTTTTTAAATAGTATTTGGTGATTAGGACTAATCAAATATTTCAGATAATCTACTCAACTTTGTGCAGGGCAATTATCATCCCTAACGAGTGACTTAAAAACAAATATATCTTGGCTGGGTTAACACCGGAGCTAAGAGCTTCATGGCAGATTCGGTCACAACAGTGTAAGCATCTTTCTTTTTCTTCTGGGGTCTCTCCTGATACAGTGAGAACATTTAAAGGTCTGGTTGTGGGTTTAGGAGTGTTTTTTGCTGGAGCACAACCCAAAGAGAATGCCAAGATGGTGATTGCCACTATGAGAATGGCTATACTGGTCATGGGTGTTCCTTACACCCTAAAGACTGCTAGCGGGCCAGCATTCACTAGTGCATCCTTTGCCTGCACTGTCTCCCACTCGACTGGAATTCCCCATAACCCTCACAGCCAAGCTCTCATTGATCGGGCCCACTCCTCTCTCAAAAAAACAAGAGTGGGATAAGGGGGACTCAATCCCAGGATAAATTAGTAGAAGCATTATTTACTATAAATTTAAAAAATTTTGACAAATAGGGACTCTCCCCAGCATATAAACACTGGGGGGGGGGGGCTATGCTGCCAAGAATAACTCCTTTGACCCTGGTCTATTGGAGAGGCCCTATAAGTAACACCTGAAGAAGAAGTAGATAAGCCAGTTTGGGTTCCTGACAGATCCTTCAAGCCCTGCACTGCCAATGGTCCAGATGAAGTTGATGATGGAGCCTCAGTCTTGCAGAGGACATCCCCAGCCAGCCACCCAGGTGACCTGGGGGTATCTCAAGGTTCTTGCGAACCAGGTGCAGAGAATGTGTTCAGAAGGACCAGAGGCAGGACCATATACCATTTTGCTACTAATGTGTGCTATCATAATGACTAATTCTCAGGTCCAGCCACTCTTGTGGACTGCTGTTTGGAATCTGCCTATTTTTCTCCCTGTTATTTGGGATTCCTGGTTGCCTATCATGTACAGTAACAGTCCAGCAATGGGAGAGAGACAATTCTCTGTCAACTTTACTCTAGCACTTCCATTTAACCAGTCATTCAACCTGGCCCCAGGGGGTGATGGGGCTTTGTCTAACAGAAAATAGATGCCCAGGGGATTTTATCCTACTGGCTCAGGTAGTTCCTGGGGACATCTCCAAGTGGGTTAAGGCTCACTGAGCAGGCAGTGGACAATATACTTTCCTCCACTGCCTTCCGACAGGGAACCCCAACAGATACTTATCAGTGGGTCTATGTCAGGGATAGATAGGACATTCCCTGTCCCTCAAAATGTCAAGGCTCAACAGTTTGCAGCAAGTCATTATTCTTGGAAGTCCTTAGCCTTGAAATAAAAATAGAAGGGGGACCTGTAGGGGATGTGTATGTCAAACCTGTGAAGGAAAAAGTATGACGGAGAGTGAGGCACCACAGGCTCCTGTGACTCCTGGAAGAGTCCTGATCTGTAGCACTCAGCATTAGATCCAAGGTGGCTCCCAGAACCCTGGTAAGACAGCAAAAAGGAGCCAAGGTCAGGGTGGTGGCTGCATTCCCTGTCTTCACGGAAGTCCTAGCAGGTAAGGGTACTCCCCTCTCCTTCTGAGTAACCTCATCAGACAGGGCTTTCATTGGGGCATAATGATGGTGAGGCAGGAGATGATTGGCCAAAGATTTAGGGGCTTAGGACTGGCTCAAACACTGAATATAAGCTTAAGGCTGCTCAATAAACTCAGATCTGTTCCCTGATGCTGGTCTCTGGAGTCTGAATCCTGGGATTCATCACATGACTCCATCACCTCTCTCACACACACACACCCCGCCCCATCCTTAGTCCTGTTCCCACACAGGAGAGAGAGTGATGGGTTGGGAGCATCCACTCCTCCGTATAGTAACCGGCATCCCAGGAGGCAAACCCCTCACCTCTTGCTAACCGTGAGAATCCAAGAGTGTGAGGTTTCTGGGTTTTCAGCAGGACAAGAGAGCCAGGTGATGCTCTTCCTCATCTGCCTCACCACTGGAGAAAATTAGTAAGAATGGTCCTGGAAGCAAGTCACATGCATATAAATGAAAAGTGTATAATGGGAAGTGGAAAATGGCCTCTGTGGTAGCCTGTGACCCCAGAGACATCTGAATGGAACTGGGGGATACTATGATTTTCTTTAGCTTCAACTCTACATGAACCCTAACTCTTCCCTTCAGGAACTGGTCTGGACATGCATACCTGCTATACATTGAATCATATATAGAAAACGTGGTCCTGTTGGAGGAGACATTAAGAGGTAGTGGGACCTTTAAGAGGTGGAGCTATAGGAGGCTATAATTGGATTCTTCCTGGGACTGGCTTTCTGTTTTGCTATAGATTCTCTCCTCGCACCACCTCTGTCATAATTCTGTCCACCACAAGACAACTTAGCTAGCAGGGGGCCTCACCAGATCTGACACCAGGCAGTCATCTCTTGTACAGCAATTTCTTGAAACTGATGTGGGGGATCACTCTCTTTCATTCCTGCCTTTGGCAAGAAAAGTCATACCTATTCTCAGGACACAGACCTTAATCAGTTCTAAGAGCTGAGAAAGCCTGTGGGAGGAGAGGAGGAAGGGAGACCATAACTAGACCTTTTGGAGAGGACATTTGACACCAGAGCACCTGGGTCAGCAGGAAGGACCTGCCCTGGAGCAGTGGTCCCAGCAGGAGTTGAGTGTTTGAACACCCAAACTGGACTGTAGGGATTTTACCTCCACTTACTGGTACACCAATCTGTAAAGCTGGAAATGGGAGAAGCCAGGGGACATGTTGTCATGGGGACATTTGGGGATGCTTCTGCAGGCAGCCCTTCATGAGGAAAGCATTTCCACACCTGTACCCTTCAGTATGAGATGTCTGCCAGATCTGACCATCCTTTCAAGGTACATGGAAGCCAGCTGAGGTCATGCAGTTCTACACGGTGGGTTTCCCAAGGACATTTGTAACACCAGAAGAGGCACGTCACTCGGAGCTTATTCAAGGGACAAGAACTACATCTGGGTTTAAGGATGAAGGAAATATAAGGTTTCATGTGAGCTCCCCGTATATATCTGGTTCTTCCAGATTCTCAAGACAGAAGCTTGGGAGCCATCCCAGCTCCTCCTTCTTCTGCTATGCCAGGGTTGCCTCTGATCACCAGCCAGTCCATTCCACTCTGAGTGGAATACCGACTCTCTTGAGTCGGTACCCTGATGTCTAGGCTCACTGTCAGGTCTCGATACCTGGTTATCTTTCAGCTCATTTGCCTCTCTGTAATTGGTTTTTCTTCAACCTTTCTTCCGTGATAGTTGCAGAATGGTTTTATTTTTATGCATTTATGCATTTGTTTGTTTTGAGAGAGAATCTGCTAGGGAGTTGATATTCTAGGAGGACTTTAAGGTTATCCTGGTCCTCCTGCTTCTACCTTCTAAGTGCTGGGATTATAGATGTGTACCACTCAATATACCTGGCCTTGGAATTTATTTAATGTATATGGAGGTGGAGTGTGTATGTATATGGGGGTGGGTGCTTGTGGAGATAGAGGGATAGCCTCAAGCATCATCCTTACAAGTGCCATCCACCTCCACTGAGCCAGGGTCTTTCCGGCCTGCAATTTTCTAGTTAGGCTTAGCTGGAGCCAACCCTAAGGATACTGTCTCCACCTCTCCAGTATTGACAATATAAACAAGAGCTGCCCAACACTTCCATGTGGGTCCTGAGGTTTGAGTGCAGCTCTTCCTATTAGTAAGGCAAGCTTTAGAAACTGAGCCATAACCCAGTTCCTCAGAAATGCTTTTAAAATGTATTTTATTTTAAATTTATGTATATGTGCACAAGCACGGGTGTGTGCAGGTACTCACAGAGGTCAGAAGAGGGTGTTAGATGTCCTGAAGTTGGAGTGACAAGTAACTGTGACACACCCAACCTGACCACTATGAACCAAATCCATGTCCTCTGGAATAGCAGCAAATACCTTTAACTGTTAAGTCTTCTCTCCAGCCATCCCACCCACAAGAACAGTTTAATTAAAGACAGATCTGACTGTATCATTCACTCATGCAGAACTCTTGGGCTCTTTTCCTCTCCACTTCCATTGCCTGATACACCAGCCCTGAAGGCATGACCTTCCTTGGGTGTTCTAGGAGCACCTTTGATCCTAACACGGTCAGTCTTTCCTGCTACACCACTGGTAGGCTCAGGGTGTCCATTTCTCTTGTGCTGTTCTGTAATTCCAGAGACACATCTATCTAAAACACTTAGTTTTCTGGTTTCTGCCCCGATGAGTTTCTGGGAAGCAGACATAATCGAGCTGAGAAGCCAGCATGACAAGTGACCAAATCCCAAGAGAGGTGGGAAATGGACAGAGATGGGCTCTAGGATTCAAGCTTTACCTTGTGGAATGGAAAAGGAGAATGGGCAAGGTTAAAGCAGTTTGGTCAGGATGTGTCTTGAAGTCACATGAAGAATGGATGGAGAAACAGTGAGAATAGAGGATAGACAGGAGAATTAGACCTTAGAAGCAGTGATCCATAGGAGACACTAGAGATGAAGTCTCATCAACATGGCTGCCTAAACAAGACCTGAACAAAGACAACACCAACAGACATACTAACATGGAAGGGGTGACTCTCATGGGGAATCTAAACAAAGAATTACAGGTAACCAAAGGATGCCAAGAGTGGAAGTAACAGTTTTCCTCAGAAAAAGGTCCCCTAATTGGGTGTCCAATACCAAGTGGTCAGCCCTGAAACCACTGACATACAATTAACATTAGACAGCCTGAGGAGGTAATATTTATACATTTAGTTGAGTGTGTGTGTGTGTGTGTGTGTGTGTTGTGTAAAGCAATGAAATATAAAGAAGCCATGAATTTGAGAAAGCAAGATGGTGTTCACTGAGGGGTTGGATGGAAGAGAGGGAAGACAGAAATGATATGATTAGATTGTAATTCCAAAACATTTTTAAAAATATATTTTAAAAAAGCAACAGTCTACTAACACATAGTTAATAATTATCAGAGGAGGGCACACTTTGTAAAGAACCAGACAGCAAATTTTTTAGGTTTTATAGGCCTTTCTGTCTCTGTCAGGTTTATGTATCTGTTGGTATGGTAGCTTGAAAGCAGCCAGGCACTTTGTAAGTAAATAGTCATGGCTGTGTTCTAATAAAACTTTATTTATAAACTAAACATGTTGGATGGTACCCTGTGTAGAACGATACCCAGAATTTTCTTAATCAGAATTCTGTGCTTGGCAGAGATGAGGAGTCGAACAAATAAAGCTAAAAGCTGGAAAGCAAAGTCTTGTAAGTAGAGGTGAGAATACAATAAAACAAGAGTCAGAGGCCGAGACCTCGAGGCACGCGGTGAAGCAAGAGGACAACCGTATCCCTAGGTGTGAAGGTTCAAGAGAGTGAATGCAGTCAGTGGAGCCTGGGCATGAGATGGGGTCTAGAGAGAAGGACCTCCTGGGAGAGCACATGACTCCAGTGCAAAGTGATGATTCTAAAGGTTATACTCCAGCCAGGGAGAGGAAGACAGAGACAGATACCCTGACATTTCTCTTTATCATTTATTTTTTCCCAGAATTGGCATTTGCCTCACATCCTCATCTTTATCCCCATTCTGTGTGTGGTTCATCTCTCTGTCTCCAATCTATATGAATCTCAAGCCAATGAATATCTTTAAGATAACCCTGAAAGGCTGTTTCATAATCTCACTTCAGTAACTATATTAAGGGAGGTGGAGATCTGATCATGAGTGACTTTTAACTTTCTGGCAGGTCAATTCAGGCTGGCTTTGTGGGCACAGGGGTATGAATAGAGGGTCAAGCAACAGTTAAGCCTGTTGAGGTTTGGACTGTTACTACATATTGTAATGCTAAATTCTGCCCCCCCCCCCCCCCAAGAGCTGGTTGTCTCAGGGACAACAAGATCATCACACACATACATACACACACACACACACACACACACACACACACACCAAGTGATGCTATGTAACCTTGCTCCTTAATTTAAAACTATTGGTTGAATAAAGATGCCTACAGCCTGTGGCTGGGCAAAAGAGAGGTAAGTGAGGTTTTGATTTCTGGCCTTGGGGTCTGAAGCAGGACCACAAGGGAGGGAGAGAAGATGGAAAGAGGAGAAGATGATATAGGGTAGGTGAATCATGAAAACATGCCCATGAGGGCTAACCAGTTGGAATAAGAGTGCCCAGGAGGAGCAAGGTTAGTCGTATCTCACGGTTATTGGCAGAGAATTAAACATAATAGCATAAAGGGTAGCTATCTTCCCAGCTCTAGTGATCACTAAGGCTTCTTACAAAGTTTTGTGTATTTTATCTGGGAACTGAATGATCAAACGTGGGGTAGAAACATCCGACTGAGATTAAATATATACTACAACATAAGCCCATCACCTTGACAAGTAAATATTCATATTAAAAAGTTTAAAAGTCTCTGTCTCAAGCCCTGACAGCTTGCCTCCTTTCCCTAGCTCCTACCTGACCTGTTTATAACTCAGACACTGCTGCTCCCCCACCCCACAGCCCTTAGTTTGATTCAACCTCTTTTCAACTAAAATATCTTTTTTTCTAAACAGTTCAATATTCATCTCGACTTCTTATGAACTGCCTTTGGAAGATTTGCATGATAAAGGGGGAAAGATGGAATTGTCTTCTCCTTAGGGAAATAAGTTGTGTGCCTTCCATTTGGAAATTATTCCAAGTTTATGCTTCATGAGAAAGTCACAAGTTGTTTCCCGGGATGTCGCTAATGAACCCATCCACACATGTCCTTACCTTCATCTTGGTTCAGTGTTAACTAGAATATTCCACGGCCTTGAGAAAGGGAAAAAGGAGTCTTGGAGGAAGGTCACTCTTGGGCATTTGTTTTTTTCTTGGTGTGTGTGTGTGTGTGTGTGTGTTGAGGAGTACTTAAGTGTACATGTGTGCACATCTATGTGAAAGCCAGAGGAAAATCTCATGTGTTATTCTTTAGGTACCTTCCATTTTTTTTGTTTGTTTGAGGAAAGGTCTCTCATTGGTCTGGAGTTTTACAAATTAAGCAGGCTAGTTCACCTAGTCAGTGGGCTGCCAGAATCTGCGTGTCTACTGGCTACCTCACCATCTCTAGCTAACGCCACCGCAAACCTGGTTGTATTACAAGGGTTCTAGGGATCTAAATTCAGGTCTTCAGACTATAAGACACATGCTTTGCCAACTGAATTATGTCCCCAACTCTTGTTCTTTCCCTTATTGGGTATTTATTAACAATTGGTTAAGGGCCCAACACCAGCAAGATCTAGGCAGTACACATGTGTGTGAAAAAAGAATCTTCCATACAGCTGGAGCCCAGGAGAGCAGGGCTTTGCCTGTCTGGTGAATGTTTCAGGCCCATCTCTAGGCCAAGATTCGCACACAGTAGGTGCTTCATCACTGTCTACTAAGTGAATGAGAACCTGCAAGAAAGCTATGCTGTTTTAATCTTAGCCTCTAATAACAAGCAAACCAGCGTGCTCACCTATAAAAAATGACTTGTTTAATCTAGTGAGAGTTAATGAAGTTCTGCTCCTAAAATGTCACACACATGTAGTCACACACCACAGCATCATACTTCTTTATCCTGAGTGGGAGAGATTCATCTAAGCAAAAGTTATAAGCATCACAATCTCCAAAATGTCACCATGTCCTCTATGGGCCTCATAACTATAAACAGGACAGACTAAGAGTCCAACAGAATAAACGGTAAATCAGAGAATGAGTAACTGCTTTTTCAGTAGCACCCCCACCATGCATGGCTTTCTTTCTTTCTTTCTTTCTTTCTTTCTTTCTCTCTCTCTCTCTCTCTCTCTCTCTCTCTCTCTCTCTCTCTCTCTCTCTTTCTTTCTTTCTTTCCGCATGGCTATCAAGAAGAGCAGGCACAGAGCCCCCACCAATTCTCCCTCCGTCACAGTTGTATGCAGCCAGTTGATGGAACTTTCTCTGTCCCCAATGGTCACACAATCAGCAAAATGACTGGCCGAGAGTTCAGTGGCTGCCCTACTCGCTGCCCTTTGCTTTGTGGTCAACTGAGCCCTGACAATAGCCAGCCAGCGGCCCTTTCCGCGCAGTTGTCCCAGCTCAGATAATAGGTCCATGGACGTCAGCCCCACATTTGTTGGTTGACAATGGCTCAATTCTGCAGGGTGGCATTATCCAAAACCTGCTTCCCCACGCCCCACCCTTGAGGGAACTGTAAAAGAGGTCTCGGCAGAGCTGAGCCAAGCCAGAATGTTACAGCAAAGAGGCTCTCCTGAGAGGCCTGAGAAGCTTCTCTTGTAATAAAAATGTCAAGTGGGTTTATGGTCAAGAGCAGAGGAGCAGGGGACACATATCCTGCTTGCCTGGCAGAGTTCCAGGTAAGATGTCTTCTGACAGCAGTGGTCACAGGTGTGGGGCAGAAGAGATGGGGAGACGGAGACGGTTCAAATGTCCTGTTTAGGAAAATGCCATTCTCCTGTCCCTGGCACTCTTTCATGCGTGAGGTATTGAACTTTGATCCATGCTTAGCAGTTATTAGAGCCACTGTGCGGTAAGAGTATGTTATTATCATTGTGAGCTACGCTTTTGACTAGCTCTTACAGTTACAGAGCGCTTTGTCTATTTTCCCATTTGACTCAATTGAAACACACAAAGCAAGACGCTCACATTTATACACCAAAAAAAAAAAAAAAAAAAAAAAAAAAAAAAAAAAAAAATCCGGGGTTAAATGGCTTGCTTAGAGTTGCCAGCAAATATATTTTAGAGCTAACTACTCTGTGGTGGGGACTGACTTCAATCTCATCATTCCGAATCGTCCTTTTTGTAATATCTTGGAAAGTCACCTCAGGTCTGCTAGAAACCCAAACAATGAGGACCTAGTCCCCATAAGACAACCACCTTACTGCACTGCTAATTAAACCCCAATCATTACATTATGGAACCCAAGTTGGCCTCCCTATATCTTGTGCCCAATGATCATGGCTTCTGCTTTGACTGCGTTGAATAGGTCAAGATTTCTTCTATGACAGTCTTTTTTAATGTGCCCTCACTCCCAAGGGCTTCCTCTTCAATCCAAACAATCCCTCAATCCAAACAATCCCCCGATGATTAATGTTGCTATTAACCATGTTTTAAATGGTTAACTCAGCTTAGAACGGGCCACCAGCACATAACGTGACATGCAACCTTTGGCCTGAGAATCAGCATAGAATTGCCTCTATTACCTATCATCATTGGGATCTGTGCTTCCGTGGATGCCCCCAGGGCCTGCGTGAGCTGGTCTGGCTTAACTTCTACTTGGAATAATAGCAGGCAGAGAAGGGTAAGATTCAGGAACAAGAAATCAAGAAAATAAGAGATGCTGGAATGGAGGGGGTTACCGTGGGAACTCCACAGTGGGACTCAGGCAGTGCTAGGGTGCTAAAAAGGAGCAGAGTAGACACTAAGACAGAAAGGCCTTGGTCAGCTGGTCCAGCCACACGCCCTTTCTCTACCCTCCTTGGATTCTTGCAGGTGCATACACCTTTAGGCATCTTATTTTCAGGCTGAGCTGATTTAACCCCCCATATTGTCATTGCCAGGGTGACTAGAGGGCAGGTCCTGCTGAAGCTGCTAGTGGCCCGCCCAAATCTGTTCTCTCCTGTTATGTCTGGATCTAAGCTGTCCCCTGGAAGCCATGTGCTAACCGTTAGGTTGCTAGCTGAGAATCAGCTCTCCCACAGTGATTAGATCATGCTGGCTCCGACCTTACTGATGACAGATCAATCTACAGATAGACATAACTGAACAGGCTATGACAGAACCATAGAAGATTGCCCTAGCTGTAGGATGTAGCTTGATGGGTCCTTGAAGGGGACCTGCCATGGCCCCTCCCAGCTGTTTGCTGACTGCCATGAAGTGAGCAGCCTTCTCTGAGGCATGCTCCTGTCACACAATGTTCTGCTCCACCTCAGGCACAAAGCCATGCAGCCATCTGATTGTGAATTGAGAATTCTGAAACTGAGCCAAAAAGAAATCCTTTGATGCTTTAGTCATAGTGTGGTACAGCATCCCTTCCTCCTCTTTCTCTTCCTCCCCTTCCTTCTCCCGAGACAGGATCTCTTGTATTTCAAGCTGGCTTTGAACTCACTATATAGCCAAAGATGACCCTAAACTTTTATTCTCCTGACTCCACCTCCTGAGTTCTAGGATTGAAGGAATGTACTACCGAGTATAGTTTTACACAGTGATGGGGATAAAACCCAGGGCTTCATGCACAATAGGCAAACACATTGCCAATGGAGGCACATTTTTTTTTCACTTTGTAAAACTAGCTGTGGCTAAACACACACCTGCCTTACTAGAGATGACACTTCCTAGCCCTCCTTGTGGGTAGCTCTGGCCATGTGACCAGCTATCAGTGGAATGTGAGCCTCTTGTTAGCCTAGATAGGTTCTTCCATGTTTTTCCCCTTCCCCCACTCTGATTTTTTCTACCTGCTAGAGCAAAGGGTACCAAAGAAGCCCAGCTTCAATCAAACTAAAGAGAAAAACACCTAAGGTCTGCAGTTCTCAAACTCAAGCTAATCAGAATCACCTAGAGAGTTTGTTAATATATCCATTTCTGGACCCACCTTCAGGATGTCTGGGGCCCAAGAATTGGATCTTTGTCTTGTTTCCCAAAGATGCTGCTGCTGCTACTTGCTTCTGAACCATTATCTTGAGAGCTCCTTCCCCAGGGGATGGTGAAGCGGGAAGATGAAGGTGGGTCCCTGAATGACTAGCAGTCTAGACCAATAGAACTCTAAAGCGAGAGAAATGTGAACTTCTTTGGCTTGCTAAATTTAGCAAATATGAAGGGTGTTCAGTTAAAATGAACGAATTGGTTAAACCAGTGAATCTCAACCTTCCTAATGCTTGTGACCATTTAATACAGTTTCTCATGCTGTGGTGACCCTAGCCGTAAAATTATTTTTGTTGCTACTTTATAACTGTACTTTTGCTACTGTTATCAGTCATGATGTTAACATCTGTGTTTTCTGGTAGTCTTACATGACCCCTGTGGAAGATTGTTTTGACTCCAAAGGGGTCATGACCTACAGATTGGGAACCACTGGACAATAGATGGAACATACTTATGTCAAGATACTAGTTTTCAGACACCCCAAGTGCCTTGCCATGTTGCATTTTGTCTAGCAACCTGATGATCTTTGGGCCAGCATATTTTAGGTTGTCCTGATTGCAGGAGATTGACCCTCCTTATCTCAGATACAGAACTCAGCCCAGGACTTGGCAGAAACCAGGACTGAGTCCTAAGTCTCAGGCAGGGTCCTCCACATTTTGCCTGCTTTTGGGTCCCCGTGGTAACCACAGAACCTTCTTGCTGTCTACCTGATCCAGGTCTCTTAGCGGGGCTCGTGCTTTTCTCTGTTCTAAATCTCACTCTGGCAACTGCCTGGAAGCTCATCAGTGATAGAACTGAAGTCATGACTGTCCCCCAGCCACAGCTCCTTCTGTTATTTACACTAGGCCTCTGTGTGAGTCAGCTACTCGCTGCTGTGCCCAAACACCCAAGGAAGTCATCTAAAGGGAAGAAAATTAAATTATACGTGGTCATCATTTCAATGCATCATAGTAAAGAAGGCATGACAGAATAGAATATGGTCATGATGCCATGATGAGCAAGAGGGAAGGAGGGAGAGAGGGAGGAAGGGAGGAAGGGAGGGAGGGAGGGAGGGAGGGAGGGAGGGAGGGAGGGAGGGAGGGAGGGAAGGAAGGAAGGAAGAAGGAAGAGAGAGATTAAAAACTGTACTACTTTTTTAAAAATTTCCTTCTTTAGTCCATCTGGGCCCTAAGCCATTGGTGCCACACACAGTCAGGGTGGGTCTTTAGCTCTTAGTTACTGCCATACATGTCAATCATCTCCAGAAATGCCCTAACAGACAAACAAGAAGTGTGTCTTAATAAATGAGGTGCTGCTCCATTAAAATCAAGTCAATCCTCAAGATTAGCCATCAATTGGGCCAGTGATGTGGCTCAGTAGACACTTGCCACTGAGCCTGACCACCTCAGTTCAATCTCTGGAACCCATATGAAAGAGAACCAACTCTCACAGGTTAGCCTCTGATTTCTACATACCCACTCATATCCACTGTGGCATGAACATGACTTCCTACACACACACACACACACACACACACACACACACACACACACCTACCTAAATAAATATCTTAAAAGATTATTGTCTCTAGTCCCCTCTCTTAGACTCTGAACATCTTGGGGACAGAAGTTATCTCTTTTTTAGTCTCAGTCTTCTCAGGGGCCAGCACAAGATCCCAACAAATAGTCACTGTGACGGTTTGAATGTATCTCCCAAAGTTTACGTGTTAGAAACTTAATCTCTAATTTACATGTTACTAGCTGGAGCTGAGGCTGGAGAGAGATATCCTAGTTAGCTTTAACTTTAAACTTTAGCTTGACACAAATCTAGAGTCATTTGGGAAGAGAAAAACTCAACTGAAAAATTACCCATATCAGACTGTTCTGTGGCCATGTCTATGAGGCATTTTCTTACTTTCTAATTGGTATAGGAGGACCCAGCCCACCGTGGGTGGTACAATCCCTAGGCAGATGGGCCTAGACTATATAAAATAGGCAACTAAGCAAGCCACAGGGAGCAAGCCACTAAATACCCCTCTTTCATTGGTTTCTACTTCAAGCTCCTTCCTTGAGTTCCTGCCTTGATCTCCCCTAATGATGGACTATAAATAAACCTGTAAGCTAAAATAAACTCTTCCTTCCTCTCCACCTCAAGGGTCTGTCTTAGTAAAGAAACTAAATGAATGGGGGAGATAAATAGGTTTAGATGATGTCATGAGATTGGGACCCAGTGATGATATTAGTGGCTTCAGAAGAGAGACCAAGTTGGTACATTTGCATTGTCTCATCATGTGATATATTGCACTATGCCCCTCCCTGCAGGCCACCAGGAGGCCCTCCACAGGTGCCAACACTGGGCACTTGGACTTCCTGACATCCGGAGTCAGGAATCAAAGAAGCAGCTATTGTTTATAAACCATCCAGTCTCCGGTATTCAGTTATGGCAGCAGGAAACCAACTACAGCAGTCACCACTACATAGATATGACATTAACAAATGCTGTCTTGAGCCCAGGTTCTTGCTGACATGCTGGGGACTCCAGGCTTCTTGGGTCAGTTAACTGACCAGGTTTGTATCTAGGCCATAAAAGCACATGATGTTGGATCACCCCCCAGACACAGCATTGGTTCACTGAACTTGCAGGTTGTTGGGAGGAGATGGGAAACAAACAAAGAAGCTTCCCTGAGGAAAAGGACCAGGATCCAGCCTGTCCTCTGAAGTGACTCTGTTCTTCAGTGTACTTCTGTGGCAGATGTTGTAATGCAGCCCTTATACTAGATTCCTTGGGAGACTGGATGGAGGCAGAATGATTCAGTGAGGGCCAGAAGTCAAAAGCAAACAGGTGTTTAAATTCCAGAAGACACAGGTCCCAACCAACTGTAGAGTTTGTACTCCAGGGAAGTGGTTGGAAAAGTAATTTTCTGGGTATCCTACCTTACTCTTCCCAGAGCCACAGTGGGCTGGGTGAGACCCCACTGCCAGGCAGCACAACCATAGCCACCTGCAACCTCAGGCTCTGCCCAGTTGAAGGGGTATCCAAGTTCCTAGGCAGGAGGTGAGAGATGTCAGGTCTGGACCTCAGTGCTGCACACAGAAGCGCCTCTAAGGGATTCCTTAGCCTGAGCCTGCACTTGACATGGAGAAGATGAGCTATACTCTGGCCCCCATTGCCAGCAATGCCACTATCTGCATTCTTAAGTCTGGGAAGCCATAGGCCTGTGACTCCAGATCCAGTTCTCTGAAGATGGACTCTATTCATTCCTGGAAACTCCCCTTAGACTTGGGAGCCATCCACCCCTGGCAGCAGCAGCAGCAGCAGCAGCAGCAGCAGCAGCAGCAGCAGCAGCAGCAGCAGCAGGAGGAGGAGGAGGAGGAGGAGGAGGAGGAGGAGGAGGAGGAGGAGGAGGAGGAGAAGGAGAAGCAGAAGCAGTAGCAGTAGCAGTAGCAGTAGCAGTAGCAGTAGCAGTAGCAGTAGCAGTAGCAGTAGCAGTAGCAGTAGCAGTAGTAGTGGTGCCATTTCTCTTGCTGCAAGATGAATCTCAACTGATAGTTCCCATTCTTTAGGGGCTGATATCCTTTTAATCATGAACCATAATCAGATTTTTTCTGGAAGAACCTGTCAGGACCAGGAGCTACTGCACAATACCTCCTGTGTCCAGGGCACTGGGCAAGGCACACTAATCTTCCTCTGCCTGCCCAACCATGCTACCAACTTTTTCACAAACAGAAGTATCCTGGTTCCCTGAAAAGGAAGGTAAGGTAAATTTGTTTTATTAATTACAAAATTCCCATGAGGTAAAAATTATTATTTCTATTTCTTAAAGCAGAAGGTGCCATAAAGATGGCTCACCTATTTGCACTTGCTAATTTGCAGTGGACGTTAGTTCAGTTCCCAGCACCCACACACAGGGCAGCTTATAACCACCTGTAACTACAGTTCCAGGGCATCTATGCCTTCTTCTGGCCTCTAAGGGCTCCAAGCATGTACATACGTGCAAAAATGCAGTCAAACGTACATGCAAAATAAAAGCATCCTTGTTTTTTTTTTTAAGGTAAGAGCCTTTGCTTAGAGAGGTGGTGGGCACAAATAAGGGTAGAACTCCAATTTGAACATTGGTTGGTTTTTGTTCCAAACTGTATTCTCTGTTCCCAATTAAAAAAAAAAAATAGCTGAGGCTGCACATTTGGTACATATAAAGGAATATATGTAGTGCATATGTAGTTATAAAATTTAACAATAAATGCTATCCCTGTGAGCCTGGCACCCACAGGCTCACAATGCTTCCAAATGAATAGTACCAGGACCCTACCAGAGAATAAGCAAATGTCTGTAGCCACTATACCCATGACACCCTTAGCAGATATTTCATCTTTAGCGTACAGATAGAAACACAGAGGTATTGAGTTCCCAGTCTCACAAGTGTCCCTGGCAGCAAGATATGTCCTGGGAAGTCATGCCTGTTCTGATTGGCCCTTTGAGTTCACAGGTTTCACATGAGGCTGTTCCTTCCATGCTCTGGGTACAGTTGTACAGTTTTGAAAATGTAGGTCCCAAAGCTGCCTCCCTGGCCTTGTGAGTAAGAATTCACAGGACTGAAAGCTCCTACCCCAAATTCTCCAGACAATTGGGGGTGGAGCTGTCTCAGCATCTGCCGTATTTACTGGGTTGCCTGCAGTGGAGAACAGACGTTCAGACACATCTACTTATCCTGTACTGCATCTGGCTCTGCTGCTCAGGTTGTGGGTGATCTGTAGTCCTGGGGGGGGGGGGCACTCTGACACCCTCCTGACAAAAAGACACCAGTCTTTCTCTAGACAGACAGCACACTATTCCTAAAGGCTGTGGCTGTCACATACAATCAAGGTCACTTAACAGATGAGTATTGAAGGTTTCTGGTGTGTGGCGTGTGTAAAGTCAGATACACTTATCCACAGAGACTATGAAAGGCTGACATTCAATGTCCCTGTAAAGTTCAGCCGCCACCCAGCTCTGGGTAGCAGGGATGACTGGGAATCCTGCACTTTGAGGAAGGCTCTGTATCAGTGGTGTGGTAGCGGGTGGGATGGGCCTCCAGGCACTGCTCTTCCATGGCTTACAGTGCAGTGAATTCAGCAGCAGGTGTATCCATGCAGACTTTAATGGGACAATTGACTAACTTGGCAGTGTGGACAACTCTGAAGCTTTAATTTCCTAGTAACCAGACTCTGGCATTACAAACACTGACTCCCGTTTGAGCTGTCTATAATAATGTGCAAAAACAGACCTCTGACTTCGTCCAGATTTCCTTATAAGTGACAAGGCGTATTCTCCCACAATCTCTTTCCACTGGAAATTGGGACTGGAGGGGGTAGTGTCAGTGGGATCTCTGGGTGTTTTCAAATGAGTCCTCTGGCAACAATACATGAGAAGTATGCTGCATCTGAAGGTTCAACTCTTAGCGCTGGAGGAAGCCTCACCTGCAGAACCAGGAGCCCTATGTTGCTCTGTTTAACTAGCTAGATAGACATGCAAGATAGAAAGATAGCTTCTTCCTATTTTTTAAGAAAAGGCCAGGAACACAGTCAGTGGCCACCTGCCCAGTAATGTGATATTTCATTTACAACAGCCCAAGAGCGTAGCTTGTATGTGTTAATATTGGATTATTTCTCTTCGTAGTTAGCTGCCTCCTCACTTCACTGTTTCCATAGCAACACTCCTCAAACACCACTTCCTACTCTGAATACACAATGTAAACAATCTGCTGTTGAACATTTCCCAATTTAGGGGATTGGAGCCAAAGCTGAGAGGCCTGCGATTAGAGAGGAAGGTGAGCTGCTGAGAAGTGGGGTTCTGGTATCCACTCAGAGGGGTGCCCGTAACATCTTGTGGAGATCAAGATATCAGAAAGTTACAGATAATTCTTTCAGTGAGGGGACATTTAGGATAGAAAGAGTTCACAGGACTCCTCTATCATCAATTGGGGACAAAGAGCCTCAGGATCCCAGAAGTGACATAAGTCACTCCTATTGTCACGCAGCTTGTGATGGAACATAGCAAGAATTAGGGCTTGTTTGAGAAATACAAATGTTTTCCCTCCACATGTGTCCCAGCAGCCCCTGTCCTGAGCCCATGACACCGTGGTGCATGTGGACATTCTTCTGCAAAGCCTGCGTACTGAGCAATTCTTCCTAAGGTCAGCACCGTGTCTGTTGACCAGTTGGACAGTTTGCCACGCTGCAAATCCCTTGCTGAGCATGCATTCATAGGGTCTTAAGGCTTCGGGAGTTGTATTTCTCTGCTGAGGAAAGTAGGGACTCAGCCTGATGTCCCCAAAATAGCCTAGGACCCTGCTCAAGGCATCACTATTTTGCTTTTTATCAAAGGAGTTATTTTTGTTCCAGTCTCACCCACACATAGTAGTGTCCACGACTTCTACATCTTCAAAAGCAAGGCGAGACTGTTTGTTCTTTCTTCTTTTTCTTTTCCAAGTGTGTGTGTGTGGGGGGGGGGGGGGGGGGGGACTCAGACCATTTTCTTTCAACTTCTTAGCAACCCTTAGCATTCTTTGACTTCTGAGCAAATGATCACATGATTTCTGTGTCTTTAGCAATGAGCCAAAGGACACTCATGGCCTCAGGAAGTTCAGGAAAGGCTCACAGATGCCAACACCCAGCTGGGGGATGGGTACTGTTGGAAGGTGGTGGAGAGGTTACCCACCTAGCTGCTTGCTAGACTTTGGAGCAGGGAGAGGTTTGGAGAAGTTCATCATTGGAAGATTTTAAACAAGTGACAATCACTTAGGGGCACTGGTACAGACCACTTGCCACTCTTACAGGGTCCTGGGGGACCCATGGCTTGCTCCATTCACTGCCACCAAAACATTGCTATACTGAGGTAGGGCTTGTCTGCTGTCTATCCTCCTAAGGGATAACCCATCAAGTCTTCCCACAGACACCAGCTAGAGTCACTAGGAACTCCAAGAGGGTCCCCAAGAGGTAGGCCTGCCCTTGTTGCTTGTTCTGAGCAGGTCTGACTGAAGTCTCCATCAGACTTCTCAGACCCTCAGAATGTTTGATCTCAGATGAGATTTACAAGTCTATCAGGGGTCCAAGTTGTGAAGATCCAAGACAGTCGAGAACGTCAAGACCCTAGGGAACATTAGCAGGTGACAACCCACCCTTAGCCTCTCAGACACAGGGCTGTGCCTTCTGCTCTGAGACTTTCCTCTCAGAAAAACAAACAAACACAAAACAAACCAAAAACAACCCAAAACTCTTAAGGACATAAAGAGAGCTCTGGGACAGGAGATCAAGCTCAGACATCTGACTTCACAGCCGCTTCACTGTGACCCTGAGAAAGTCATGCTCCTTCCCTGAGCCTCAGCTTCCCTGTCTGTGGGGTTTAGTGACTAGTTTGTATTCATATTCTTTAAATACTAGTTCTGTAGGGATACTGGCTGGTAGGAGGAGCAAAAAGGACCCCAGGTGATATAGGTTTGAAAATGCCAAATGCAGCAAAGTACAAGATGCTTCCCCTATGAATCTTCTCAGCACCATCTGCAGTCGGTCCACATCCCCCAAGGGACAGAACGTAATGTGCCCAAAATTGTGAAAAATGAAATTTGGTTCTGTAGAGTTTGGAGATGAGAACATCCTAGATGAGACTGTAATGTCTTGTTGGGAATTAGAGGGTGTAAGTGACAGAAAAGGAAGAAGCAATGGAAAACAAGGGTAAGGGGTGGTGACTCTATCTCAAGAGGGCCATGGCATCCTTAACTTCCCTCCCTGGCCTGGTGTGAATGTTCTGAAAGTCACCATGTGGCTCTCCATTATGAAACTCATCTCCTGAATATTGATGCTCCATGGTAGAGACAAAATTATTGCCGTATCCAAAAGTCTGTCTCTTACAGGTCACCAGGGTGCCACTTATTAAATCATCATTCAAGGGCACACGGTTCTCTCTTGTTCAATGACACAGGCTGCTCACTAGGGGCTGCCTCCGTGAGAACTCAGGAGCCAGGTCGAGAAGCTGAGGAATGGAGGCAAGGGTTTCTGCCTCCTTCCATTACAGAGCCCAGCCTTCACACACGTGCGCACACACACACACACACACACACACACACACACACACCCCAAGGTGACTGAGAGAAGGTACCTAGGAACCAAGCTACACCCAGTGTGGAGAATCAGAAGGGAGTTCTAAGGCAGAGTTCTGACGTCCACTTTTCTGCCATCTGCTGCCTTTCGAGTGCTGGCCTTGGAAACAAAATGGTTATAATAAGTTTATATACTATATTTACCAGCAGCCGGAGGGATTAGCATTCTCTGGACTCGAGTGGCCGCATGACTACTCACACGGGTGACCTACAGGAGAATGGTTTTAGCCGCTGGTGATGAGAAGGACAGAAAGCTATTCTACTCTCAGAACCAAGGAGCTCTTTCCTGTCCCCACTTTGAGAATTTCAAAGGATTTGCATTTTCCCACCTGGAATTGTTCGGTCTAGTAGCAAGTAAGAGTTTGTCCCAGATTTTGTCTTCTAAACCTGGTTTAAAAGGAAGGAGGGAGCAAAGAGCGGTCCCCAAAGCTAACCAAGAGCATCCATCAGAAATCCTTTAAATTAAATTAAAACCCTGAATCATTCAGACCCATCCCATTGCATAACAGCCATTAAAGTATTAGCATTACTTTGGGGGTACTCTGTTATGCAAGCTACTGCTAAATCTCCTCTGGGCCTTTAAAAAAAATTTTTCCCCAAAGAGTTGTTGTTTGCTAATTTATTTTTAAATGGGCTGCATCTGTGTTGATCCTAGCCTTCAATTCTTTTTTTTTTTTTCTTTCTTTTTTTTTCTTTTCTTTTCTTTTTTTTTTTTTTTTTTTTTTTTTTTTCTTTTTTTTGCCTCCAAGCAAGGATGGCAGAGTGCACCAAAGTTGGGACCTAGCATTCAAGAGGTGCATGATATCTTTAATACTTTTCCATGTCTGCAGCAGCGTCAGTGGCTGTTTGTTCACTGGAACGAGTGTGTGATGGCAACGGATGCACGCATTCGGACACTGACTGTGTAGCACAACTCCTTGTTCTGTACGTCTTGGCCTCAGTTTTCTCATATATAAGAAGAGGGTTTGTATGACGAGGCCCATTGTTGGCAAGATGATTAAGAACAGGAATCTTAGACTCAAGTTTGTCACTTAGAGTTGTGTAACTTTGAGCAAATTGCTTAAGTGTTCAGAGTCTTAGCCTCTGACATCTGCAAAGGACACTCCTGATGGGACTCAGCCCATAGAGTCAGGAAGATTCAACGAGTAAATGGATATCAATCAAGGGTGGTGACCATCTGTCCCAGAGCAAGGACAGATAAGTGTGATTTGTGGTTATAATGAATCTTGTGGAGGCCCCAGCAAGATGACTGTGCACGGAAGAAAACCCTCCTCTCCTCTTAGGCTTCACTTCCCATCCCAACGGGCAGCCATAGCCAGATGGTTGGAATCCAACCCCTGAGAGAAGAGTCACCATGTCTAGGTCTGACCCATCAAAACCTTTCCATGTGGTTCTTTACAATCTTTCTCTTACTGCTGCCTCTACAGATAAGCATGTTTCCCTGGAAGCCATATTGTTAAAAGATGGCACAGTCACGGGATAAAAGGAACAAGAATGATTCCACAACCAGTTGGAGAATAGCCGCCTACTACACTCCCAGTTTGAAATAAATTCCTAAAGTTTAAGTCAGTGAGATTTGAAGGTGGCTGGAGTTCCCGTAACGATGCCCTGGGCTAAGTACCAGGTCTAATGGAATCAAAACACCTTCCCTAAGGGACCAAACCTCGTTCTAATTGTTTAATTCCTCAGCTCCTAGTTTCTGATGTAAACTGAGTAACAACCAAGGTACTCCCAGTTCTCTAGATGGGGACACAAGCTTGTGTGTCTGGCAAGTGCTGGCCTGGTACCTGGCGAGCTCTCTGCAGATGGTTGCCCAAGCTGGCCGCCTGGGCTGACTGCCCCTACTTTCTGGACAATGGAATGGCCTTTCTGCCCAGATGCCACAGGGAGCTGCTAGGGTTACCCAGGCAGTAGCCCACGTCCAAAATACAGCATTTTAGTGTGCAGAGTCTAGTCACAACCTGCCTTCCTAGCTCGGCCATCCTCAGAGTGGAAGTGAACAGGGATGCCTACCATGGAGGACCCAAAGCGGGGAAAGTGGAATGTTTCCTCAGAATGGACACACATCCCTGAAAATCATGGGGCCAGGGAGAGGCTCAGCGCATGGTACTGGCTCTGGAGGGGAGTTGCTGGCCAGCCTACGCCTGATCTAAAGTGGAGAGCATCTCCTGTATATCAGCTTAGTTTAGCAATTCCTATATGCAGACTACCCTTGGTATAGGGCCTCCAGCATCCTCTCTGCCCCTCTTTGCTGGTGCCTTGTCTCTTCTTTATACCGTCCTCATTCTCACCCAAGTATTAAGGCTCCTCCAGACAAACAGAGAGGCAGAGCTTTTGATTCCTGAGCTGTAACGAAGATGAAGAAATATGAAAACATAAATGGAGTGTACTGGCTAAAGATCAAACCCCCAAGCCTCCCTTGCTTTTGGCCAAACAGGGCACTGATCATAAAGGAAAGGCTGGCTTTTGTGCTTGTACTGAGCAAGAAGAGGCAAGTCTAACAGCATCATCAGGGGTCTAAACTGGAGCCAAACCACTTGCCAAACAGCTTTTGCCACTGGCCCTAAGATCTCGCTGCTTTGGGTGATGGGAGGGAGTCGGGTGAGCAGAGGACCCGTGGCAGGTACACCAGGGTTGGAAGCTCAGGTCTGAGCACTTCACTTTATCATAATTTGATATCTTAGTGGAAGTGGGTGGTGGTCCACTTAAAGTAACAGAAGTCCTCCCTGTGCCAAGATGCTCAGCTAGACATTTTCTGATCTCCCTTTGGTTTAAGTATGGTCACGTGACCAAGTTTCCACCGGTGGACTATAGGAAGTGTCATGGGGTGCCTCTGAATCTGGGACTTATGACACTGGATGTTACTCCTTTTTGCTCTCTTCCATATCCCTATTAACACAACCCAGGTGTGGTGCTGAGACAGCTGCGGTCCTGTAGATGAAACGTTCAAGCAGATGGCAGAGTCACAAGGTAAATGGGCCTTGGGGCCTTGGGTGACAATGAGGAACCTGGACTTCCAAACCTTTACTGCTTTTGATGACTATTGTATTGTCATATTGGAATTTGTGTGTGTGTGTGTGTGTGTGTGTGTGTGTGTGTGTGTGTGACAGAGAGAGAGAGAGAGAGAGAGAGAGAGAGAGAGAGAGAGAGAGAACATGCATGCATAGCCAGAACAGCGTTGAATCCCTGGAGCAGAAGTCACAAGAGGCTTCAAGCTGTCCGATGTGAGTACTGGGAACTGAACTTGGGTCCTCTGGAAGAGCACCCAGGGCTCTTAACCACTGAACCATCTCTCCAGCCCCAACCATCTTATTTGTGATCTAAACTCAGGTCCCCATGCCTGAGCAGCAAGCTCTTCACCCACTGAGCCATCTCCTGGTCTGACTGCATGTTCTCTTTGGCATCCTGGTGCTGAATCCCACTGCTGTGCTCTGCCAGTCCTTTTGGTGATATATTATAGGCAGGTTATCTTATGGAAAGATATTTAAGCTAAGCATTCTGTTACTAGGTGACTCGTCGGTGTCTTCTGAATGAAGAACACAGGCATCGATTGTTTCTGCATTTAAATCACAAGAACTTGATGGGGCAGGTTTACAAAGCACATAACAACTACATAACAACTACAGATCTTTATTTAAGGGGAACAGCTTTGTTAAGTAAGTGACTGTTGTAAGAAGCGGGCATGCAGCCGTGCCCAAGTCCACTGAGATGTAGCCACAAGTCCCTGATAACCTTGACCGTGAAGATGGGTAGGGATCTGGGCTGCTGCTGAAGTGATGGCGAGAGTGACTGGCAGGGAAACATTTTATCTCCTCCGTGTGTAGTCAAGAAATGTGTGTCCCTGTTCTTTATGAGCTGAAATAAGCCTGGGCACCACAAACTGCTGATAAGATAGCAAGTCCTCACTCACTGGGAGGAGACTGAGCTGTCATAGACACGCTACAGTAGAGATGTATACTATGGCCCTTTGGAACAGAATGGGACTGACTTCAGCAGGAGGAGGCAGAGGTAGGCAGGAAAAGTCTCAGAAGGCAAGGAGGAGGGGAAGCTCTACACTGATGCAGGTGACACGAGATGGTCTATTACAGAGCTGGGATCCGGCAGCTCCGACAGTGCTTCTGGAAGTCCCCGGGTCTTGGTGAGGCCAGAAAGTGGTGACCTTAGTCAACAGGTCACTTCCAGGTTATAGTATTTGTAATCAGCACAGGAGCCTGAAGGTCCCTTGTCCCTCTTGGCATAACAAGGAACAATGTTTGCTGCTGTGGCCGATCCCAGGGACCATGTGGCCCCACCCCTTGATACACTGCCTTTGAGAGACAAATAGCATAAACTTTATCCCACAGTGTACTCTGGCCCGTCAGTTCGGTGTGGGCCCAGGACAGGTAGCATTTGTTTTCCTAAGGAAGGCCCTAGATATACATACACATACTCAGGCCTTACCCAGAATGATTGAAGCAGAACTTGGGTAGGGCTCATCAGGGTAGGTTTTAACAAACCTTTCAGGAGATTCTGAGGAACAAGAGAGTTTGAGAACCATTGCCTGGCCAAGGTAGGAGAAATTAGAAGTCACAGAGGAAGGTGGGAGGATGGCTCAGTGGGTAAAGTGCTTGCTATACAAGTGTGAAGGCCCAAGTTCAAATTCCCAACACATATGACCCACATATAAGTCAGGTGTGTTGGCATCCAGGCCCAGTACCAGAGGTGGCAGGGGACAGTAGACAATTGGACCTCTGACACTCACTGGCCAATAAGACTAGCTTTAGGTTCAGTGAGATCTTGAATATGTTTAAATGTGGGGGGAAAGGTGTAAAGTAACAGAAGATACCCAATATGAATTTCTGGCCTACGCACACATATGTACACGCATACATGTGTTTCCCCCCAAAATAAATTTAGAGAAGTCACAGAGAATGTCATTCTAGCAAACTTTAAAACCCTGAGAAAAAACGCTAATGAAATGGGAAGATTTATTATGTGTTAGAAAGCAATTTTAAAGGAAAAATGGCACTGTACCCATCGCCCACCAACTGAGCCACCCTATGCAAATAGCTAAAAACTGTCAGACTGTATAGACGGATGTCTTCTACCGTGTCAAATAAAAAGAGAATGCACTGCTTCAGGAAGAGACACTCAGAGTCCAGTGGCACTCATGCCAGGGCTCAAGATAAACCCAGGGAAGCACTTTCCCTTTGTGCCCGTGGCCTAGCTTATTTAGGAAGTGCTCCTGAATGCTTCCAATTTGAAAGGTACATAGTATCCAATTCTCTCTTCTGCAGGCTGAGTCATTAGTGTGCTGTTGCCGAGGCTATTTGGTAATGGGCACTATTTAAATGAAGCCAAAAAAAAAAAAAAGAGTACAATTTCAAACGAATTGCTTTTTAAACTGTCAAATAAAAGGAATCCATTTGTGCATGTGAGATCATTCCAAGGATTCTAACTATTAACTGAAAGCAGTTGAAAAATGTCAAAGAGAAAGAAGTGTTCTATTATGGGCTGTTTGTTTCCAGGTGGAAACTAACGACTCCTCTGACCTGATCTGGACTCAGAACTTTCTGTTTTCATACTCCTGTGTGAACCCACCGGTGCACATTTTTGGCATTAAATCTTAGAAACAAGCTGCTAGGCTTAATTATTTATTTGTTTGTTTCTACACCAGGCATAGGTGTGTTATCTGTCAGTTCTCTCCTCTGTCTTAAATTGAGTGTCAAGGGCCCTTGCTAAGTAGCTTTCCAAGTAGCATAGTTAATAGATTTTTCTTCCCTTCATTGTTGATAAACTCATCCTTGTCTAGTCTAGTCAACGAAGGGAATTGTATGTATGTAATTTTTTCAGTCACCATCGTGCATGTTTGGTAGCTAGCACCAAACTGGAGGACAATGAGTTGGAGAAACACCACTACAGACCAGATGGAATCCTGGATTGTTCTACACAAGGCCCTCCAAGGGCTTTCTGGTTCATACTCTCTAGGGCTTTCCCTGTGGTTGGGTTTGTGTCCATGCCTTCAACGTCTTTATGATGTCCATTATATTGGTAAGTTATCCTGTGCTGTTTGAGTCCTCTGAGAAGTTGGAGATTCGGCTGTGATTCCCTCCTTCAGAGCCAACCATGTTTCCTTCTCAAGGTTCCTTATCTGGGGAAGGAATAACCTCTTCCAACTCTGTGATGGGTGTGTGGGGGAAGAGAACAACAGCAAAATGGTCAAGAATAAAACCATTGTGTCCTTGAGAGCAGCTAGAAGGTGAGCCCTTTCCAACAGATGTTAACTATTGTTTATCCCATAATATAAAAATGCCTGCAGCAGGGCACCAAGACCGCAAAGCTCATCCCTGAGGAGAAAGCTCAACTGGGTGGAAACTGCAGTCGACTCGCCCAGTGTTGTAACTGTCTCCAGTTTATAAGTCTCAGATTTGACCATGTTTTGCTATTTATCCACCTGCCTACTTTGTCTGCCTGCCTGCCTGCCCTCTGTTCTTCTGCTTAATTGTTTCCCCTATACTTAATAAACCCACCCATTCTCCTGACCATACTGAAGTGAAGATGCTGCAAACAGTGACAGCCCGCCCCACCCCCGCACCAGCCCTCCAGGTACCTCTGACCTGTGCCCCTCTGCTTGGCTAACAAATGTAAAATACCCTTGTCTATGAAGTACAAAGGAACCTTGAAGGTAGTGGCCAGTTAGAGGAGGCATTTGGGACAGTCCCCAGAAGGGAAGTCCTCACACTTGACTGTGCTCAAAGTCTCTAGGGAATCTGGCTTTAAAAAAAGCCCATTTTAGCCCAGTAGGTTGTAAGACCTGCCTGTCTCCTAAGCTCCCAGGCAAAAGGAATGCTTGCAGGCACTTTCAGAATCCCACTCAGCAGGCGTGCATATGAGGGGCAGACACCCCTTTAATTTAGGGTTCCTTGAAAGCAGACACTGGGTCTTAATATACATTGTTGTTCTTGTTGCTGCTGCTGCTGTTGTTGTTTTGTTTCTTGACTGGATGGCACTTGGCACAGAGCCCACACATGGTGGGTATGTATTTATTTAATTAAACAGACTTGGCTTTGATCCAAAAATGGTTTTAAGTGGAGTTAACCCCTAAATCAACACAGGATAGGAACCAACAGGGAAGTCTGAGTTAGAGACCCTTCCTGATAAAGGTCCCCTCCACTTATTTGCACCTGGATAACACCTCCACTGCTCTTCAGAAATTTCACTGCGCCCACATTTTAAAAGCGGTTTACACTAGAGAGCTGAAAGGAAGGAAGGTGGAAAAACAAACCCAAACCAGAAAGCCTTGCGAAGCTGTAAGGTTGCAAAACATCAAAAGCTCCCAACTGTTGGCGGTGGAGCCGCAGAACTGCGGGGTTTCTCCCTCTGTCAGATTACCAGCGTTTCGTAGGTCGGTGTTGCGCCCCCGCCACACAGGTCCCTAGTTAGCCCAGAAATCCTGGCAGAAACCGGTCCCGGCGGGCGTCGGTTGGCTTGGTGCAAGCCTGTTTGTTAGCACTGAGCGAGCAATTAAGCTGCTTGTGCATTGGCGACCTCGGGGTGGTAGTGATGACCGCCTTGGGTCGCTGGGGGGCTCGCGGGGAGCCGGGATCCGTGTGTGCCCTATAGAAACCCTGGTTCTGAGAGTCCCTGGTGATGCTATAACCTGTTCCACCTTACAGCAACCACAGATGCGGAGGACTCATTTCGGCTCCATTGGGTTAGAGGGAAAGGGGGAGGCAAGGAAAGGGGATTATATTGGTCAGTAGTTGGGCCTCACTTGGGGGAAGGGAGAAGCGCACTGGAGAGCGCCCTAGGGGAGGTGTACACGTGCAGGGAAAGGGGGGGGATGAGAGGCGGGCGGGAGGGGAGGAGTAGCTGTGAGAGCAGCTTGCGGGAGGCGCCACGGCCTCGCAGACGCAGGCGCTGGCCGCCGAGGAGCCAGAGAGAAAGTTCCCGGGGACAGTTCGCCCTCGGGAGGGCCCAAACTGCGGCCGCTGGCCGATAGGGTCTCGAGTCCCGCGAGTGCTGCTCGTGGTCCTCCTGCACGCACTTGGCTGTCCGGGCCCTGCTTTCCGAGAAGCAGAGGAACCTCGCGGGCGGGCAGCCGGGGCGGCCGGGGCTAAACTTGGACGAGGAGGATGCTGCGAGTGGGCGCGGCGGCGCGGGGAGCGGGGGCGCTCGCCAAGCACTGATCGCTCCCTGCGGACTCCGAGCGCGCGGAGGAGCAGTGGGCAGGTAGCGGCTCCAAGCGCCCGGACTGCGCCAAGTCGACCAGCAGGGCCGCCAGCGCCACCGTGCAGGCGTCGTCTCCTCTCCACAGAGTCATGGTGCGAGCAGCGCGCACACCCCGCGCGGAACTCTGAGCTCCGGCGTTCAGTGCGCCCCCTCCTCTGGTATTCCCATCCGGACTACCCGTGCCTGCCTTGCTCGCGGACCATGAAGCTCTCTCCCGGAGCCCCTTGCCTCTGAGCTGCGCATCGCCCGCTGCAGCTCCAACACCGCTGGGCCACAGACAGCGCTCCAACCCTTGAAGCTCGAGATCTTCTTCCAGGGACGCCGGGCATACGGAGATGGCGCTCCATGGACTCATCGGGCAGTGCAAAGTTCGCCGGAGGCGAGAGATGCTGCCGCAGCAAGTTGGCTTCGTGTGCGCTGTGCTGGCCCTGGTGTGCTGTGCCTCCGGCCTCTTTGGAAGCTTGGGTAGGTGTGGGGAAGGATGGTCTCCACCCGAGGAGTTGGGGGGCTGGAACTGGGACAGCTCCATCTTCTTCTCAGTCAGATTGGTCCCCAGGGTTTTCCCTCCTCGCCCGGCGTGTAGTGCTTACCCAGGAGTGCTGAGCCACTGAGCCACGCGCTGGACTGTAGCGAGGGTTCTGCCGAACTGCTCAAGCTCCCTGGGGGTTCCGGGCGCGATTGTAGGTGTGCTACTGGGACCAAAGCCTGCACCACCTCTGTCCCTGGAGTGTGTAGGCAATGGGAAACTCATGGCAGCCCAGGGGTGGATTCTCCCGCTTTAGGATGTATGAAACTGAGCGGTCTGCTTTCCTGTTCTGCATAGCTGCAAAGGTTGTGCTCCATCCCTCAGAGACGCAGATTCTCAAGCTGGGTCTCTGTTCTTCCCCTTGCACCTGCTCTGATCCAAATGCCTGGTCCTCCCCTACCCTAAAGGGAGCGAGGCAGTCAATCCCCGCGGGAGATTGCAGCCATGTTCCAGCATCCCTTCACTCAACTCTGCTTAATCCCCACGGAAAGGGAGGGCTGGTGTGCATAGCCGTGATCCACACTCCTCCAAGCAGAAGGCGACCTGGGAGTCTGTTAAGACATGCAAATTTCAGACAGAGTGGGGAAAGAGGAGAAACTTATGAAATATTCATTTCGGGGTGATTTGGGCTCCTGTTTAGCCTTTAAAGAATGTTTACTGCCTAAATATTTCAGAACTGGGTGCTGTGAACATTTGGGGTGCTCCCCTCACCCCCGTGAAATAAATGTTGTCAACTTAGCCAGAGGCACAGGAGGGAAGGCACCTTTTTTGAATGGTTAGTAAGGCCATTAACATAGTATCTTGGTATCATTAAGAGATCTGTACAGTGATGTTAAAAGCAAGTGAAACCTGGTTAAATTTTTAAAAAGAAAAAGAGACACCACTTTCTTTCAATACCCAGATTGTGATTTGGGGGTAGAAGGCTAGAGAGTGGCTCGTTTCTAAAGAAATCCAGAAAGTTTATTTTTAACACCTCCATACCCAGTGCTTTGCAATTGGACAATTAAACACAAGAAATAACAAAGTGTCTAGAGGGGCTGTGAGGTGCGGGCATTCTGGAGGAAGTATTGCTACCCAGCTGAAACGTCAGACATCTAGACAGGTAAAGAGTTAAGGTGTAGTCTGAAAGCCAGAACTATTTGTATTTGCTGGATCAGGAGTTTGCTTCCCATGCTACTATCTCTGCTCAGGGGCATACCTGCCTTCTCTGATATGGCTCTGTGTGACCCCCTGGACCACGGCGTGATGACCTGGACCTTGATACTGTGTCTCAATCTCTACCTGGGACCTACTGAATCAGAGTTTCATTTCGAGCAGATCCCTGGGTGATGTGTTTGCATACCTAGCCATGTACCATTAGCCTGCTGAGCCCACAAATTTAAGCATCTAACTGTGGGGACCACCTGAGCAAGTTCACTGAGAAAGTATCTAATGCTCCTAATGTAATCCTTTGTTGTGTGGAGGTGGAGAGAGCTGAGACCAGCTCAGTCTTGTCCAAGGTCGGATCACATCACACCTTGTGAGACTAGAAACAATGGGTTAGATTCAGGAAGCAGGTTAGTGTTTGTAAGCAGGTGATAGATAGCATGCTGCCCAGGACTGTAGCACTCACTACAGGTGCCTCTAAAGAGCCAAACCCGAGGCTAGAGAGATGTCTCGAGGTTAAAAGCATCTACTGCTCTTCCAGAAGACCTGAGGCCAATTCCCAGCACCCTCTTCAGTGCCCTCCCAACCACCTGTAACTCCAGCTCCGGGCAGATCTGACTTCTCTGGCCTCTGTGGACACCTGCATTCAAGTGCATCCTGTCCCCTCCCCACTGATACGTTTAAAGAAAAATAATAAAAATACGTACCCAATGTCTGTGCCGACCTAACTAGATGCATAGGTCATGTTTGAGAACTCAAGAATTACATTGACCTGATGATATCTGTGACTTGTTTTCTTTTCCAATCCAGGCCACAAAACAACTTCTGCTGGCAAACACGTTCTGCCAGACACGTGGCGAAATAGAAAGTTGATGGCACCAATAAATGGGACTCCGCTGGCTAAGAACTGCACAGATCCTGGTAAGGCATGCTCTCCCCTTCCCTGCAAGCATTTAACCCCAGCTTGGGTTTGATGCTTATGTGGACAGATCCAGCCAGTCCTGGGAAAGACGGTCTTAGGAACCTGAATGAGAAAGGGGAGCTGCATGGTGTTGAAATGAAACCTATAGACATTCGTCAGCCACGCTGCTAAGCAACACAAGCGCTTTCTTTATCCAGCAACTACGAAGGTCACATTCGAGAGTCTAAAAATGTTATCTTTTGTTCTAAAGGCGTTATATTTTTTCCTGCTCTCTTGTCTTTGCCCTGGTGTCTGTCATTTCTCCCTTTGCTCGACATGCGCATTTGATAGTCCCCTTGGGACAATGAATCCATAGCTTGCGTGGTGGGTTTCTTCGTCAGATGACCTACCAGGATGGGAGCACTCCAGGCCAGTGAAGGGAGGACTCTAGGTTAGTTGCTGGGCCTGTTCTGTCTAATGGACATCTTTGGGTAGTTGGGTTGTGCTTGTCCTGGGAACTCTTTTAATGTTCTTCACTAGGGTATGTGGGGTGGTAGGATCCCAGGGGTAACATTTGATCTATCCTGCTGCAGCCAGGCTTCACTTAAACCAGCAAAAACAGTTCTCAGAAGGAGGGAGTATACCTGTTGGCAGAGATGTGTGATGTCTGCTCAGGCCTCTCATAGGGCACGTCTAGGCATTTGTTCTGGATCTATCTCTTGGAGTCTTTGTGAAAAGAATGCAGTAGAGTGAAGAATTCAGGAGGTAGGAGATGTTGTTATAGATGGCTTTTCTATTGAGTTTCTGGGCAAATCATGCTATTTTCTGGGATTTCTAACCTGCGACGTGGGCAGAATGGTGCTTGCCTACTCTGGGTTGTTGAAGAATCTCTGCAAAGGACTGTGTGTAGGAGATGGAGCCACCAGGCAAAGGAGTAGGCTTGGGTGCAGAGCTCCAGGCTTCTGATGTCAGCCTCCAGAAGGCAGTGTCTTTTTATGTGGTGGAGACACAAGATGCTCAAAGTCACACAGTGACATTAGTGCCAACTCTGGCTTCAGAACCCAGGTCTGCGTGCCTAGACTGTGTGTTGGGCTTCATGTGCGCTGCTCCCTGAGATGGTGCTTCTCAACCTGTGGGTCTCGACCCCATTGGGTATTGAATGACTCTTTCACAAGGGTCACCTAAGACCATCAGAAAACCCAGATATTTGCATTATAATTCCTAACAGTATCAAAATTACAGCTACTTCGTAGCAATGAAAATAACTATGTTTGGGAGTCACCACAACATAAGGAAGCTATGGGTCAGAGTGTTAGGAGGGTTGGGAACCCCTGCTCTAAGTCTCCTTCTGTTCACCATGAACCTGTCTTTCCCTGGAGGCCTTCTAGAAGGATTTTGGTGTATGGGTGAATAGTGAGGACTTTCAAAGCAGCGTTTGTAAGTCCCACTGAGCTGCACATTTATCCCTGAATCATCCCATCATCTTGGTGACCCCATAGGCAGTGGTACACACACACACACACACACACACACACACACACACACTGATCTGCCTCCCGACTAGGGGCATTTACTCAATCATGAACACATGTTAAGCCGTGGACTTTAAGGCAGTGTGTTCTCTCCCACGGGAAGGACTGGCTTTGTCTACTTGCGGAGAGGGAAATGAGAGAAACCATCCATGTCTTTAGCAGTAATTGACACTCAAATTGTACTTTGTGCTGACTATATCCATAGTGGACCTAGCAATTGGGATGGTGTAATAAAAGCAACATCTTGACACACAGTAATCTTTGTGGTGTTTTGCAAAGATGGGGACATAAAGGTCAGTTCAGTGGCTCCTAAAGGTCTCATCTCTGAGTCAACTGAGTTTTGGTGCTGTCTCAGCTACTCTTATTGCTGTAGCCAGCACAACTTATAAGAGAAAGTATGTAATTGGGCTTACAGTTTCAGAGAGTCCATGACGGTGGAGCAAAGGCATGGCAGGAGTAACAGCTGAGAGCTCACATCTTGATCCACAAGCAGGAGGCGCGCGCGCACACACACACACACACACACACACACACACACACGGGGGGAGGTAGGTAATGGCATGAATCTTTTGAAATCTCAAGTCCAGCCCATGACACACCTTCAAAAGGCTACACATCCTAATTCTTTCCAAGTAGTTCTACCAATGTGGGGGCAAAGTAAACACTCTGAATGAAAGAGCCATTCTCATTCAAACCACCCCAAGGGCCATGCCCTTCCCATTCCCACTCCCATATCTTCCAAAGCCAAATGGGGGTTCCCATTCTGCTCTCTCTCTCTCTCTCTCTCTCTCTCTCTCTCTCTCTCTCTCTCTTTCTCTCTCCTTCCTTCCTTCCTTCCTTCCTTCCTTCCTTCCTTCCTTCCTTTCTTCTTCCTTTTTTTATCTTAGCAAGCAGTTACTATTGCCCACAAACTGTGGAATCCAAGCAGGTTACAAGAGGCAGCCTCCGCCATTAAGTAGCTTACAGTCAAGTAGAGTGGACAAGAATCTTGACCCAGAAAAGCCATATAACAATGAAGAATCACAGAGACTTGCAGTCAGTTCTGTAGGAGACACTTCCTTTCTGGTGTACACTGGAGGAGGAACTGACCTGCTGGAGTCCTGTGTAGTCATAGACGAGGTTGGCCTTTGTCTCCGTGACAGAAACCTTCCCAACTGAGTTTAGCAAACATGGAAAGTGATTAGCTTGGTAACTGCAAGACCGGGCTCGGAGGTTAAAAGGTGTCTGTACCTCAGCTTTGTCCAGTCTCTAGGACTCAGTTGTGTTCTAGCATGGGAGGATGGTCACCAAAAGGCCACTCCTTCTTATGTGAATTGGTGTTTTGCCTACAAGTGTGTCTGTGTGAGGATATCAGATCTCCTGCAACTGGAGTTACAGATGGTTGTGAGCCGCCATGTGGGTGCTGGGAATTGCACCAAGGTCCTTTGGAAGAGCAGCCAGAACTCTTAACCACTGAGCCATCTCTGCAGTTCAAAAAGCTACTCATATGTCCTTGCAGGCTCTGATTGTTGCAAAGAGTGTATCTGAACCCTGAGACACGTTCTGTTGGCTTGGGTTGACTTGGCTACATGATGATCCTAAGTTAACTATGTGGGCTAGATGAGAGTTGGGTGCTGCCTCAGTTATGGGCTGAGCATTCAGAGCCAACAAACAAAGCTGCTTCCCCAACCTCCACCTGTTAGTCAGTGTATACCTGGTGGTCAGTGTGTACCTGCGGTCAGTGTGCACCTGGTGGTCAGTGTGTACCTGCGGTCAGTGTGCACCTGGTGGTCAGTGTGCACCTGGAGGTCAGTGTGCACCTGGGAATCAGTGTGCACCTGGGAGTGAGCATGCACCTGGTGGTCAGTGTGCACCTGGAGGTCAGTGTGCATCTGGGAGTCAGTGTGCATCTGGGAGTGATCGTGTACCTGGGAGTGAGCACGTACCTGGTAGTCAGTGTGCACCTGGGAGTCAGTGTGCACCTGGGAGTCAGTGTGCACCTGGGATTGAGCATGCACCTGGGAGTGAGCATGTACCTGGTAGTCAGTGTGCACCTGGTGGTCAGTATGCACCTGGAGGTCAGTGTGCATCTCGGAGTCAGTGTGCACCTGGGAGTCAGTGTGGCTGGGCACTTAAGGGTTAATGTTGCTGGGAATGTGAGAATCTGTGTGCCCAACATCTGGGTATAAGTGTAGCTGACACCTGTTGATCACCTGTTGGGCACCTGGGGAGCAGATAGATGTTCACCCAAAGCTTTCATCCTGGGCTAGTGCTAAGATAAAGGTGGACTGGGGCTTCAGGTTAGCAGTTCAGAAATGTGGCAGAGTCTCTGCGTAAGTGGTATTTGCAAGAGGAAGTCAGATTTGCTGCTACCAAGGCTGGGGCCCAGAATGCATAGTAGGCCATCATGACAACCCTACTAGGAATATAGTTTCATTCTCTCTCCTGCTAGAACAGAATCCTAACAAGGTCCCCAGTGAGTTGGGTGTACACCAAATACCAGTGTGCCCTACCCTAGAGTGTTGCAGGACACTTGCAGGTAGGTGGTTGATCAGAGTTTGAATGTTAGGCTGGAGGTGTAGAGTATTTGCCATCATGTACAAGGCTCTGCCTTTAATCACCCCAGCATTGAAAAATCACTTGTGAATGTTTAATAAAAGTCAAGACTTGGTTTAATGTAGTAATTTTCCAAAGTATTTGCTTATTTATTATACACATAGGGAAATAAAAATAATTACTTAATTTTGGTCAATGATGTCAATAGAAAATTTGTAATTTTCCCTCAGAGACTTGAAGGCATGATCTAGACTCCAGGCTTTAGATATTTCTTTTCATAGTCTAGACCAGTGGTTCTCAATCTTACTGTGACTCTCTAATACAGTTCCTCATGTTTTGGTGACACCCCCCCCCCAACAAAAGATTGTTTGTTAATACTTCAAAACTGTAATTTAACTTCTATTATGAATTGTAATGTAAATATCTGTGCTTTCCTGTGGCCTTAGGTGACCCTTTGAAAGGGTCATTTGGGTTGTGGCTCATAGGTTGAGATACCCTGGTCTATGTAGAGCAAGCAATACAGAAGTCATTAGGTCGGCATGGCCCAAACCTGTGCCACAGTGATGAATGGCAGGGACCTTGAGTCTATCACTGGCTGCTATAACAAAATACCTCAGGCTAGGTGGCTAAAAAGATGTTTTCTCACAGATCAGTGTGTCCTTGGGAGGAAGGCTGGGAGGACCAGGCTGAAGATGAAGGGCCTTGTAGCATTTCAGGGGAGCGGAGCAAACTGATGCAGGCTTTGGATGGAGGATGCTTTGTGAACCACTTGCGTTAGTGACTCTGCCCTCTGGAAAGTTAAAGATGGAGCTACTGATTTTTCTGGTATCTTGGTGAGGACTGCCTGCCTTAGAGAGAGATGCCTCTGTGTGGCATGTTCCTATGATATTGAGAAAACTATTGAACTTCCTTCTGTTTCCCTTCTTCCTCTTCCTCTTCTTCCTCCTCCTCCTCCCCCTCTTCTTATAAGGGCACTAATCCATTATAGGAACCCACCATCATAGTCTCCTTTAATCCTCATCCCTATCTCATGCACCCAGAGGCCTCCCAATACTCTCATATAGAGATCTGTGGCTTGAATGTAAGGATTGGGACCATGGAGCCCATTCAGTCCACAGAGGGAACCAACAAGTTTCCAGGCCCCTCTTGGTGGTAGCACCTGGAATGCTTAAGGATGATTCTTCTCAAGCCTGGCCTGCAAGAAGAGACACTTCCTGGGCAATGCAGATGCCAAGGCCTGACTTGGAAATCAGGATGAGTGACAGGAGCATTGCATGGGCAACTTTTAAGGCTTCTAGGCTTCATGACCTCCCTGTCCCTATCTCTCATGGGTTTCTGCTCATCACTGCAACATCCTAAAGGTTGTCCATGTCCACCCAGGCGTTAAGTAGACCCCCAAACCGGTGCCTGTCATAGTGTCTTGTTCCAGCCCCTCACAAGTGTCCATTCTTCTGCCCACTGTCCTATTGCTCACCACTGTTCTGGAGCTTATACAATGAAAGCCTAGTTTGCTGTCTGAAGCCACAGTGTGCATTTCAGCTTTCCCATGTGCAGCATAGGATGCAGGGGTGATGACTACATCTGATTCACAGGCTCACTAGGATGATACACATTACCTGCATCAGTCCTTAACCTGCCGTTTGGCATGTAAGACACCCTCTACCCTGTATTATAGGACAGTTGCACACTTGGGTTTTCACCCGCTGTCTCTGGTCATGAGACAGAGCTGGGGCATTACAAGCACCGGGCAGCCATTTGTTGATGTATTGGGGTGAGTATGAGCTAGCCACGCCCCTTACCAAGCATTTGCTCTTGTCTAGTGGAAGCAAACATTTCAGAGTTTGCTGTACCTTATCCTCAAGGATTTAGACTTCTGAAGTTTATCTTGGAACAGTTTTACATAGAAAAAATGTTTACTTCCTACTTTGGTTTGGGTGTTTGTTTTTGTTTTAAACTGTGCCTAGCAGGGCTTCTCCTGTCCTTATCCCCACACAACCCCTCATTTGAGTTTGAGTGAGTGCCCCTTTTTCCAGCTCTGTCATCCTGCAGTTTTCTGGCATCTAGCATCTTTTAAAAGTAGGCAAAGGAGAGAGGAGGTGGGTTTGTTGTTACTGTGGGGGATTTCAGCCCTCCTGCAGAGCACTCTGAAGTGCCTGGTGGCTGTGTGTCCTTGAGAGCAAGGCTGGGAGGACCAGGCTGAAGATGAAGGGCCTTGTAGCATTTCAGGGAAGCAGAGCAAACTGGTGCAGGCTTTGGATGGAGGATGCTTTGTGAACCACTTGCTTTTGTGACTCTACCCTTGCTTTTGTTTCTGTACTGGGTAGAGCTGGAGGCAGGTGTGAAGGAAAGTATGTGACAGGGTAAGGATGGGAGGGGCATGCCAACGGTAGCTGGTACACAGCTGGATCAAGCAAACATGAAGTCATTGGATAGTACCCCAGCAATAGGTCTCATAGATGGCCCGTGCAGGCATCAGAGGTGCAAAAAGCATGAGAAAGAAAGAGGAGGAGGAAACCAGAACTGCAAAAGGTACATCAGGATTGTGTGGGGAGGCACCAGGCACAGGCTACAGGAACAGGGCTGTGGTAGAGCCAGCAGCCTGATCACAAGGGGGGGCTGGAGAAGACAGGCATTTGTCATCTAAACACCCACCTTTTGTTGCTTGGTGGGTGGGAAAGGATCAAATGGGTCCAAGTCTTTGGGAGGTAGAAGCTTGGGTTCCAATGTCAGCAGCACCAAGACTCTACCTGCTGGCATTTGGGCTCTTTCTGCCTCTCTTACTGTGAACAAAAAGAGGTCATGACGGCTAGTTAAGATTTCCAGGAGCTAACAAAGGCTTGTGTCTGCACATCTTGGAGTTAGTCATTTGTGTGGTGAAAGCAGGCCTAGGGTTTGAGTCCCAGCTAACTTCTTACTGGTGATGTGACCTTGAACAAGTCGTGTCATCTTTAAGTTTCAAGTTTTCCCTTTTGTAATGAGGATAATAGAAGTTTCTACCCACTAGACTGCCACGAGACTTAAGCCACTTGACAGGTGGAGTTGTTAAGTGGTACCTAGCACATGGTAGTGCTGCCCTGGGGCGTCATGTGTTGGGCACATTCTGAGTAGACTCTGTATCTCTTCTTCTAAGAACTCTTTACAAAGGGGCTATTAATGCTCTTGTTCTGCCGATGAGAAGACCAAAGCCACCCAGAGAACAAAAAAAAAAAAGAGGTGGGGGGAGTATACTCAGTATACTCAATAATTATTTTTCTAGAGAAGTTTTAGGTTTATAGAAAAAAACTTGAACAAACAACAACAAAAAATATGGAGAGCCACTTACCTGGTCCTGGCCCTCCAGCAGTGTACACATAGCTATTTACGCCTAGCTTTAGAATGTTACATTTGCACACATGAACTAATATTTATACATTGTTATTAATCAAAGTCTCAGTCGACTTCAGCATTCACTTCATCCTCCTTTGTGGGTTCTGTTAGATGTGTGTCCTCCATTACTGATTCATACTAAGTGGTTTGGCTGCCATTGAAGTCTCTCCTGGAACCAGCTGATAAAATGTGGTCTAGGGATGTGGCTGTTGGGCCTTGGACGAAGTAACTCCATTTAACCTGCAACCTTCAATCATGTAGCACAGGTAGAGGTCTCCACCTCCAGAGATTTAAATATTAATGAATTATCAAAAGGCCAGGGGCATAGCTAATTAAGTTATTCCCTCCCCTTTTCCCCTCCCTATAAAAGTCCTGCTCCCTTGGCTTTTGGCGGGGAAGCGCATACCACCTACATCCATTTACCATGTCATGAACAATAAAAGCTTTGGAAAACCACACTCCACGTGTCACCTGATCTTCCACTGCCAGGTTCCCAGCCTTTGAAAACTTGAGCCGCCCACCGCCAGCCCGCAGTGGCTATACCAATGTGGGACCCTCCGCTGGTGGCATGGGAAGCCCGCCCGGGACCCTGTTGCCAGACCGCCGTGGGACCCGGCCACCAGACTCCCTCTCCCCCCCCCCGCCCGCGAGATTTCTTCCCCACATGTGGCTAAGTTGGTAGAGTATTTTCCTAGCACGCCTGAGGTTCTGAGTTCTCTCCCCAGCACTGCACAAAACTGAGTGTGGTGGTACATGCTTGAATCTCAGCACTCAGGAGGTGGGGGCAGGAGGAGCAGCAGTTCAAGGTCATGCTTGGCTCTATAGTCCACTCAAAGCTAGCCTGGGCTATATAGAACCTTGACTTTAAAACGAAGTGGGCTTGGGGGGCGTGGAGTATGGAGAGATATCTCAGTAGTTAAGAGCCCTGACTGTTCCTCCAGAAGTCTCGAGTTCAGTTTACAGAACCCACATCCATCTGTAACGGAATCCAAGGGCCTCTTCTGGTGTGTCTGAGAAGAGCCACACTGTACTCATATACATAAAATAAATAAATACATCTTTTTTAAAAAGGAGTAGGGGAGGAGGGTGTTGAGCCTATATTCTGATCTCTAGTTATAGTAAATGGGGGTAGAAAAGACAAGATAGGAAAGTGAGCCCATCCCTGCTAGATGCATCTCTGAGGAACTAGGTGTGCGGATCCCTGGCAGCAGCAAACATCAAATTGCTTCTTGGTATGGTTCTGATACTGATTTGTTTGCAGTAAAAAAGCAGTCTTTCCATTATCCAACCGATTGTGGCCATCTGTGATCAAACCTTGCTCCTCGCTATGCCATCTGCAGCCCTCTGACATGCAGATCCTTAGCTCCCGACTCCACTTTCAGACCTCCCGCAATCCAGAGTGCGCCCACTCGGCTTCCTGCTCGGCTCTGAGAAGCGTTCCTGCCTGGGTTAAAAATGGGAATGAGTAAGCACTGCCGTGTGCTGCCTCCGGTAGGAGCAATCTCGCCGTGCGATTCCACACGGGAGTCACGGGCTTAAGATGGGAATTTTGTGTTTGATATGGCCCATTATTAATGAAGTCCTGGAACATAGCATCTCACCTTAAAACTACAAAAAAAGACAGATAATCATGATGGATTCTTTCAGCGTTTCTCTTGGGAACGTTGGGGATATCCTCCTAGGGTAGGTGGCTGAGAAGGAAGGAATGGGAGCCCTCCCTTGGCAGATGGGACTCTGTCCTGTTGAGTTATAGCCCCGTAGCTTCCTTTAACACTTCAGTAAATGCACAGCCCTGGCCCTGTACTTAAAGCAACTGCAGCAACACAACACTCATTTCTAGATGTCCATCTGCCTGCTTGGCTCCGTGCAAAGCTCTGAGCCCAAGGGACCCAATCCTTGCTGCAAAGGGGTAGAGACTTGAAGGAAGGAGCCTGTCCTCAAAGGGACATGACAGCACGGAACGACAGCTAAGCAGATGCTTTTGTAAGTCACAGCATCATGTCCATACCTGGAGGAATGCTTACCAGCAAAGGCTCACTGCATGACTGACCCAGGGGAGAGAGAAAACAAACAGCGGCCAGGAGTGCTGGCACAGTAGCAAAGTAATTAGGCTTCAGGGAGTTGTCAAGCAGTTAAGGTGAGGCCAAAGCAGATGACTTTGATTTTAATATTTTGTAGCAAAAGGGGTAGGGGCTGGGTATGTATACGCCATGGGGCCAGATGAAGTTGCCAGCTAGTTCCCAGCAGCCAGTCAGTTAGGAGAAATATTCATCCCAGTTCATAGTCTATGCTGGACCCATGAATGAGAGCTCATGGCAGGCTGCAAATGAAATGATACCGGCATTTGCCGGTCTTTACTCTTCAGCCTTTCAACTCCGTGAAGGCAGGGACCAGATGCACTTTGCCCTTGCCTCTGAGACTAAGGTATAAACTCACTTGGAGTATATGGTAACTGGCTGCATAGGCCCCTTCATTCTGTGCACTGGGGAGCTGTGCCCCACAGACATGGCCTCTCTTTCTTTCTCATCTAGCTTGTGCATTCCATGGGGTAGAGCAGGGACAGACATGAAAGGGAAGTTGAGGATTAAGAATATAACTCCAGAGACAAGCCTTCTGGTCTCTAAGCTCCTAGTTCTGAGACCTTGAACAATAGTTATCTCCTAGCCTGAGGGAAGGGGCAAGGTTGGTTCTGTGTGTGGATGTATCGCTATAGCCTCAAGTCTGGAACCATGACTGGTGTGCAGGAAGTGGTACACCATGCACATGTGGCGTGTGTGTGTGTGTGTGTGTGTGTGTGTGTGTCCCTTCCTTACAAGGCTGTGAGCACCACATGTGTTCATATGAGAGATGTGTTTGAGTTTCGGCTTTATTTTGAGCTTCACACCCCTATCCCAAAGAACAAATACCCTACTCTAGGCTTGCTACAGTTTCTTTGGAGAGCGGGACTGTTATATTTTGCAGGGATGACCACAAGACAATACAGACTGTGTCCTGCAATGGTCCTTAGTAGGTCTGTTCTAAATCTGGGAACTTCTATGGGTCATGTGATCCCTGAGAAATGAAACCAGAGCTCAGAGACCATTTGTTATGCTTTGACACTGACTGCCCAGAGTTTGTAGAGGACACTGGTTATCTGAGCCTTGGTTTCCTGGCTGTGAAATGGGCAGAATGCTGGCACAGGGTATCCCTCAGGCTTCTGTGGCCTCAGTGGCACAGGGTATCCCTCAGGCTTCTGTGGCCTCAGTGGCACAGGGTATCCCTCTGGCTTCTGTGGCCTCAGTGTGAAGTGTTGTGTAAATGTGATCACGCTCACTTGCTCAGGGTATTAATGCATCTCTCTCAAGACCACCCTCTTCCCTGCCACAGAGAGAACCAATTATTCGGGACCTTTCAGAATCGACCCTTTTATAACTAGGATTTGGTGAAAATGTGCCACCCTGTGTAAAGCAAAGACCTCACTGATCTCGTGTATAGCTAGAGTGGAAAGATAAAGACCCATGCAGCCAACGACAGTTATACAATCCTAAATTTACTTCAAACTTTATGGAGGGCGGTGGTGGTGGTGGTGGTGGTGGCATGTGGTCTATGTGTATGGTTCTTGATTGTGAATTCTATAGATGATAACATCATTCCCAGTGTCGGAAAGTTAGAGCCGTCTGCTAGACCATCTGTTTGCATGCTAGCCCCAGTGTGTCCACCATTGGTTAATTTCATCCAAACTACAAATGTCTGACTTTCAGTTATGGGCTCCAGTCCAGTGAGAGTTTGGCAGATCCCACACCAGCTGATTCCAGTCAGTAACGTGTGCTTACTGAGGTATCTACATGTATGTAAAATGGCCCCGAGGAGGTGGTCCCCTGGGTCATTTCTTTGGAGTAAGAAGTCATCTGTGTGTTGTAATATAGCTGCAGGACTGTAAACTGGGCCAGCTTCCTAAGGATGGACCCTGCCTCCAGGGAACATCCATTCTATTTAGGAGGGTAGAAACCTATGGAACTAACCTGTAATGTGCACAGTGCTAAGAGCTTGGTGTAGTCCTCAGTATCAGGGCCATGGAAAACATCACATAAAAGGAAGGACCGGGGGTCAGGAAGGCAGATTTTGAAGGTAAGAAGGCAGGCACTGTTCTAAGCACTTGACACACACGCCTTTGTCAATCCTGGTCACTCCTGCTGTAGGGCAGTAGGGTGGCATCCTCATTTCCATTTTTCCAAAGATGTAAGTTAGATACAAGGGGGCTAAATAACTTTTCCAAGGTCTCTAGCTCAGACTTGAATCTGAGCACCCTGACCCTAGCCCCTTAACATTGTGCTGAATATGCTTTCTTTGCCTTGGATTTGACAAAAGAAAGTGGAATTGGAACTATTCCATGCTATTGTAAGGAAATTTAGGCAAAGATAATAGTCTTGTGTAGGGTGCCGTTAAATAGAGCGATATGTGCAGAATCTGTTGGGTAGACTTGTCAGCTGTACCACTGTTGACATCTGTGGTCCATAACACTACCTCCCTCTGAGATGGGAGCAAAGGAAGTTCCTTCCTCTCTCCCTCCCTCCCTTTCCTCATAGACTTCTCTGTGGGGACCCTAATGCACCCTTCATTCTTTAAGTTGTTTTCATCAGGTATCTGTCACAGTGAAAAGGGAAACAGTGAAGGTCTTTCCCACACACACATTGCCTGAGTTTTACCTTATACTACAAAGTGTGCCTCTGACAGACATTCCCTGGGCATCTATGTCAGGATACTGGAGGATGCTGGAACTAAGGAAAGGCATCCTTATCCTCAGGCTGGAAGGATAAGGTCAGCATATCTTCATTCCCCACAATCTGGAATGGCACATGAAAGCATCTGGTGTGGATGGGAGGTTTTAAGAGGATACATCGGTTAGCTATCCCTTGCTGAAGATGGCTGTTGTCTGGACAGATGGGGTGGTGGGACATTCTTGCTACAGGAAGGCCAGAGAGACCCAAGGGTAAGAGAGATATTTTCAGCGGGCTTAGATTTGCCTTCCTGCCTGTCTTCCCTGTTTTCCTCTTCACTGTGCCCAACACCTGACAAAAACAACTGAAAGAATGAAGGATGTACTGTGGCCCACAGTCTGAGCACAGTGCCCATCATAGTGGGAAACATGTAGTGAGCAGAGCCTGAGGCAGCTGGTCATATTGCATTTGGCCACGGAGGCCCGATGGTGACTGGTCCTCTGTGCTGCCTCTGAAGTTGGGACTCTGCTTGCCTCCCATCATGGGAGGTTTGAAGGGCAGAAAAGATCATTGTTGCCTCCTACACTGGGCAGATGGGTGGCAGATTTGGGGACGATTGAAGTGTCGGTCTCATGAAGCATCATGGAGAGGGAGCACTGGTTGTTCTAACAGTATGCTCCCGACACATGGCATTTCCCAGGTGTGGATATCCAGTTTATTATAATTTAAAAAAAAACATTTATTTTTAAGTGTGGGTTTGTACACATGAGCACATGTACCCTTAGATTCCTGAGGTATCAGGTCTCCTGGAACTAGAGGTACAGGTGTGTGCTGGGAACTGAACTTGGGTCCCTACAGGAATAGTATGTGCTCTTAACTGTGGAGCCATCTCTCCAGACCCACTTATTATACTTTTTATGCCAGCAGGCTTTACTTCCATAGTTGTCCCCCTTAGACCACTGTGCAGGAATGTCTTTTGGAAGCAATGTGAGAAGCCCTTTAAACCACAAGGGAAATTATGAAATCTAAGCATAACAATGAGGACCTTGCCTGTCAGGGTTCTCATCTCTGCATCTTCTGCCTTATTCCACTGCACTGCTAAATCTTTTCGGGAGGAGCTGGTAGCTTCCTGTAGGAGGATCCATCACAAGCATGTGTTTTGGGGGAAAGGTGGCTGCAATCGAGCCTCATTTGTGAGGCCTGGTAGCCATGTGTCTGAACTTATTTAGAGATGAACTCCTGGGGAGAGGGTTCCCTGACTCCTTACTGAAACGTCTTCATGGGCATCGCCACCTCAAAATGCCTTCATCTAAGGGAAGCCTGGTTCTAGAAAGGGGTAGAAGTTCCCCAGGGGTTCACAGGTACATTGATAAAGACGATTAGTGGAGAAGATGGAATGATTTATGAGCAAGATTAGAGAAGCTAATCGGCTCTGGCTGAGGCCCCATGAAGGAAGACTGTGAGAACCGGCTCCTAGCCCTGCCTTACAACAATTCACTTGGCTTCAGGGCGAGGACCTAGGGAATCTTTAGGCCTAGGAGAAGCAGAACCAAGGGTTAGCTTCCTCTGCTAAAAAAATGCTTCTGGAACAAAACGCTGGCTTCTCAGCTTCTCTAGAAAACCCCAGGGAAGCCCATCACCCAGGAGGCTTTGCTTAGCTAGGGAAGGGCATGGGGCTTTATTGGGGGGAGGGAACCAGTAGGGTAGGCTAGCTGCAGCTCGGTATCTTTTCACTCTGTAATTCGAGGTGATTCCTCTGTGGTCCCAGGATTGGGTAGACTCTGCAAAGAATTGCTTTGAAATTCTTTGATCATCTAAACCTTGCCTATGTGTTCCTTAGCTGGCAAATATTCCAGTTTGATGTATTGTGACAAGAAGCTAAATTACTTGTAGACTTTGGCTGACCCATATCATTAGGAAGAAGCAAGGGGGTGGGGATTAACATGTTCTTCATTTGCAGGCCTCACACGGGGAAAGATGTTGTGATCTCCACCTGGCCTACCATGCATCTTCAACAACTAAACTACAGGGTCAGGAGAGAAGATGGCTGGGGTGGGGTGGGGGTGTTGTGGAGAGGGGAGACAGAGGAAGGCAGCATGTCCCACTAATGGACATGCTCACCCGGGCCCTTGCTAAAATGCAGATGCAGGGTGTCTGTACCACTGCCCAGTTCCCAGGTACCCCAAGGCTGCCTGTCTGGAGGTCAGCCTCACTTTGGATAGTGGCGGTGTAGTCGGTCTGCTCTGGGTTTGTGATCCTGATCTGTCAGTGATCTGTGTAGCCTGGAGCAAGTTGCTTGGCCTCCTTTCTTCTCCCTCAGTGGTCTGCAGGGTTTGCCTGGCATGAGTCCTGGCAGCTTGCGCCTCCTGTCTGCTGAGTCCTGTGACCCACACTTTGCTGGAGCTCAATGCTAGAAGCTGGTCATGAGAAGCTTACTCTGGTATCCCCCAAGCTTCTCTGAGGAGCCCTCTTGGTCTACAAGACGATGTCCCCCTGTCTCTATCCCTTCCTTGAGGTACTTTCCATAAGCAAATAGTTTGGGACAAAACCGTAGAGTCAGCCTTTCTTGGTGACAGAACCACAGAAATATATTCAAGGTCCTGAGATGTTTCGCAGTCAAGAAACCTTTAAACAGTAAAAGTAGACATTCTAATTACATTCTATACATTTTAATTAATTCTATACATTTAACTGTGTATAAGGGTGGAGTTTAGAGAGTGTGCTACATTCACACTGTGGTATAACCATCTCCACTATCCATGTCTGTCACCTTTTCATCTTTGTAACCCAAAATTCCGTGCCCATTAACGGTGATCTCCACTTCCCTCCCTAGCCCAGGACAACTGCCTTCAGACTCTCTGGGCCTCTTAATGTGACTGCTCTTATCGGTAGGACCATGTAATATTTGCCCTTTGGTGTCTGGCTTCACCTTTGTACCATAATGTCCTCAAAGATCATTTATGCTGTAACAGGTGTCAAAAATCCCTCCTTGTTGTAATTGTGTGTGTCAGGGGCAAAAGGTGTGTGTGTGTGTGTGTGTGTGTGTGTGTGTGTGTGTGTGTGTGCAGGCCAGAGGTCAGCTCTGAAGTTATTCCTCAAGTGTCAACCCTACCCTGGCCAGAGTCATTTTTTTTTTTTTTTTTTTTTTGAGACAGAGTTTCTCACTGGCCTATAACTCTCCAAGTGAATGAGGCTGGCTGAAGAGAGCCCCATGGGTCTACTCACCTCTGCCTTTCCAGAACTGGGATTACAAGTACTTGCCACAGCATCCAGCTTTTAATATAGGTTCTAGGAACTGAACTCAGGTTCTCATGCTTGTAAAACAACCACTTTCTGTTCTGAGACATCTGCCCAGCCCCAGAGATTCCTTCCTTTCTCCGGTTAAATGCTATTTCATTGTATGCACAAATTGCATTTTGTTTATTCATCTAAGGCATGGTTAGTTGTTTCTATTTTTTGTTGTTTTGAATAATACCACTGTGAATGTGTATATGAAATAAATTTTACTATACATTTTTATAAACTTAATATTAAACATTTTTTTTTGCCAGGGGAACATAGGTCCTTAGCTGAGATTCTTGGCCCTGATTATGCCATAGAGTCATTGTGAGCTAGATAAAAATATCTATGCTAGGTTCTCCCATGGGCCAACTGGTTCAGACCCTCTATGGTCAGAGCCAGGACACAAGTATTTCAGTCTCCTAGGTGATGTTCTGAGGGGCCCCAGGTTGGGAGATGCTTTCTGACACAATCTATCAGCAGTTCAAGCTCAGATCAAGAATTGGGAATAACTGAATCCCAGGATGCCCTGTGACTTGTTTCCTGGGTGGGTCCCCTCATCCAGAGCCTCTGACTGCCTTGGAGTTCCTGCCACAGTCTATCAGGGGTATAGGGAGGCAAAGATGGAACTAGCAGGATTAAGGGATGGATAGACATCAACAACAGCCTTGCCTCTGGCTCCTCAAATCCATCTTCTGCTAAGGAGTCTGTGAGAGTCCTGTCTGATAGGGAGTACCCAACCAGGAATGGGTCTGTATCCACATGAAATCACCAAGCAGATGTACATGACAGGATGCAAGCCAGCACCCACACCAGGATCCACTTCTCTGTACTGGGACCAGACTCTGTACTGTATGCAGGACTGGCTGCAGCTTCAAAGAGTTGTTTTTTTATGTGGATGATGAGTTTTTGTTTGTAAGGCTCCGAAAACACCAGAGTTCACACTCCTCAACAAGGATGGTGGCATCTGCTGTCACTTAGAATTCAGGAGATTGGAGTCTCTAGCCTAGCGTTTCTGACCACACAGCCCATGCTCATGGATGGCACCCCTCCCTAGAGACAGGGATTTACCTCACTGCGGTTTGACTCCAGAGCCCCTATTTAGTGGTCTGCCAGCCTGTCTGGCATCACAATATCTGAGCTCACTTTGGTTAGATGTTTGAGAGTGTGGGGAATAACTTCAGTTATCACTTCTAAAGCAGTCTGCTTTTATTCTAAATGAAGCCTTCTGACTTGATTGCCCTTTAGAGGTGTCTGATGCTGGGGTCTTTTGTAAAGACCCCCCCCCCCCACCATTAAAGCAAGTGCTAGATCTTAGCAATGTTTTACCACTTCCTCTGGGCACTCTGGGGACTTCTGTTTCCTGGCTCCCTGAGCACAGTTTGCAGGAGCGGAGCTGGTGAACCCATGGTAACGGGGCCCACATGTTCCCTTCAGACTTAGTAACCAGTCCTCAGGCAGGCTGCTCAGCCTAGGATGAGAAACCCCCCTTCCAGTGCAATGTCTCTGACCATAGTGTCATGGGGCAGTGGACTGTGGTTATCATTCTTTTTCCATTTGGAGTGAGTGACCCATGTGTTTGGCAAAGATTCCCAGAGCTGGTGTCCTCCATTGTGATGTGTGACATCAGAGGGAGTGACGAGAGAACAATAGCAAAGGTGATCACTGGTCCTTAACAATAGCCCCCTTCAAAGAATTTTGATGGGGAGGAAAATCTGCCAATACCATACTTGCTGTGCAAGCAGGAAGACCTGGGTTCCACCCCCAGAACCTACATTTTAAAAAAAAAAGCTAGAAAGACCTGTCTCCTTTTAAAGTTTTTAAATTGGCTTTTAATTCAAATTTAAATATTAAATTTAAAAATGTAGCTCGGTGGTACTGGATTTGCTTAGTGTCCCCAACAACAGACATTTTAAAAGAAGGCCAGTTTGTGGCTTCGTGATGACCTCAGTTTCTAGTGCCTGTGCTGGCAGCTCTGGCTACTCCTCCGTTAAGTATCAGGGTGCTGCATGCATGTCTTCTTACAAACATTTCCTTGTACCAGCCATAAAATTCCACGGAGTGGGAACATCGCATTCTTGATAAGTGTGTGAGTTTGGGATCCTGGGCTGGTGGGCCTGGCTTCCAGGGCTGTGGGGCTGCAGGTAGTCAGGGCTTGTCATCTGGCACTTGGCTCTGAAACCCTGAGCCACTGTTCCTGGCCCTGCTCAGCCTGCCTTTCCACTATGTAGGTCTTGTCCAACATTTCCCACTCTTCTCCCTTCTTGCCTTCAGCTAGATGAGGTCAGGAGAGCATAAGGAGCATCTGTGAGCCCCTGAGAGGCCAGGACAAAACCATTCTTCATGTCTGCTCACTGGGATTTGATGATGGTTCCTCTTCCATCCCTCTATGCACCCTTTCTGTGGTTGGAAAAGCTATTTCTGAGTGAAAGGGTGTTTTGCCTGCAGGCATATCTATGTGTATGCATGTATGGAATTGTCAAATAATAGATAAAAGATATTCTATTTTTAATATGATCTGGAGGACTAGATATGGCTCGTGTGTATGCAGTGTCCACAGAGGCCAGAAGAGGGCGTTGGTCCCTAGAAGTAGCACTCCAGATGACTGTGAGTCACCATCTGGGTTCTGGAAACAGTATCCCGGTCCCCTGGAAGAGTGACCAGTGCCCATAACTGCTGAGCCATCTCCAGTCCTCCAGATCATTTAAAAAATAGAATATCTTTTATCTATTATTTGACAATTCTATACATGTAAATGAGCATTTTAATCGCGTGCACCCCAAATGTCCTCTTCCCACTGCCTCGGGAACCCCATCACACTTTCCCTTGCAGTCAGATCTTGAGCTCCGCCTTCTGCCTGCTGGCTGTCAGGGAACTGTAGTGCCTGGTGTCTCTTTTTAGGAGTAGTTGGCAGACAGTAAGGAGCGCCTGCAGACTTATCAGACATTTACTGTCACTCTCCATAGCCTTGAGTGATACTTACTTTCAAGAACAGCTAATCCCGGAGGCTGGATTTTTCTAAACAGCTCAGCTTCTCTGGCCTCCTAGGCCAGTCAGCTTCCACTTTCCTTTCTCTTCTCCCACCTCTGGGGCTGAAGTCTGCTCAGGCATCTGCTTATTTATTTGTTATTTAGCCAAGAAATCCCAGCACCTCTGATGTAAGTAACAGCTCAGCAAGTGCAGATGAATAGAACAAAGCTCACCCCGAGGAACGCTCAGGGAGATGGGGAGGAGAGGTGGATCTGACGTCGTGAACATCGCTCACGATGTAGCTGTTCAACAGCCCCTCCACACCATACATAATCTCTAAATCAAATGGAAGACTGGTTCTCCATAAACTCATCCACTCACTAAATGAGCATTGCCTTAAAGCTGTGTGGAGATGGCTCAGGTAAGGAGATAAGCTTCCTGTTCAGGGATTCTAACTCATCTCCTGATAGGAAAGTTAAACCGGGAAGCACCATAACTGAGAAATATATGGATAGTATCATGTATATCTGTATACCCAGGGAGCAGAAGAAACCATTCCTCAACTCGGAGGAACAAGAAAACTTTCCTTGTGGTCTCCAGGAAGGATTGGCCTTGAAGGTAGGGGTAATTTTGATACTATGAGGAGAAGAAGCGCAGGCCCCAATGCCCTGCTGGCTTGTGCTGTCATTTGCATTGACTTACTACTAACTCTACTTACACAGGTAGGGAGGGTCCAATTCAAAGACTGAATCTTAGAGTGACATAGATGTGGCAGCTGCCTAGGGATTGATGGGGGTGAGGATGGTTTCTTTCAGGAGAGGAGCCCTCTTCAGACTGGCAGGGAGGATAGGCTGGCCCAGTGTGCACTCTGGCTGCCCTACCAAGTGTCCTAGCATTGCCTCTATCCAAACTGCAGCCTTTGTTTGTACAAGCAAAGCAAGAAGTCTAGGGAGCCATGCCAGGAGTTGGGTGGACTTCAAGTTCTCACTCTGCTTTGAAATCTCTCAAGGTCCCGCTGCTATTCTTGTTGAGGGGATGGAGGTGTGAAGAGGCTGTCTGAGATGAACGGAATGATGGCTGTGAGGGTGAGCCCTTCAAGTGTACTGTACCCCATAGCAGAATGCAAGTGTCCATATGTAGGGGTCTCACTGACAGCCCTTCACATCTGTCAGCAGAACACCAGTCATTCGTCAGTCACTCCTCATCTAGAAGCATGGTTAAGAGAGCAGACTGAGCCAGGCATGGTGGTACCTCCCCTCCCAAATATGCAAAGAAGTATGGGGTGTGCTGCCTGGTTCTGTTAAAGCATGGCTCTGCCATCTCCCACACTGGCCTCCAGCAAGCCAGTTGCAAACCCTTCTGTTCCACAGATTCCTTATGTGTATACAGTGGGGATGAGAATTTGAGGGTGATGGCTTTAATGAGGTGTGTGTGTGTGTGTGTGTGTGTGTGTGTGTGTGTGTGTGTGTATGATTCAGGAAATCCCCCCCCCTTTACATGCTCCAGGCACTAGAGAGACAATAGTGAATAAAGCCTTTGCTTTTGAGAGTTAGATTTAGTGCAGGGAAGCAGAGAATAAAATAAATATGCAAACAAGTAAATGCATATCTTGTGTCAGTGACAAATACTATGAGGAAAACTGTGGATAATAAGATAGTTACCAAGATGAGTTTGCAGGGCTGTGGGATGTTTGGGAATGCCTCTTGGATGCTATTGGGACCCAAAGACAGTTGAAAGAACTGTGTTGTTATCTGGCAGAGAAATGGACTATGTGGACTTTGGACTTCATATGTCTGGCCAAGGGACAGGAATTATGAAGGCCTTGAAGGGGCCTGTCCTGGTCTGTTCCAGGTGTGGTCAGCACAGAGGGAACTCATTCTGATAATTTCTCTGCCCACTGATAACATCACAGGTCTCTACATCCACAACACATCTAGGTTTCATAGTGTATGCAGTGTTCTAGAAAGTACTACAGCAGGGTGTGAAGATTCCCATCTGTGACCCTAGCTAGCACTTGGTAGCCTGGGGCACAGGAGGACAAGCATGAGTTCGAAGCCAGCTTGGGTTACTCTTAAGACTCCGTCTCCAAAACAAAGCAAAACACAACCTATGAATCAGTGCTATCCCTGGGAAAGGGTGACTGAAGTCAGGATGGGAGCATCTCCCAGATGACACATCAGGATAAAAGCTGAACTCAGGAGAGAGGGATGGCTCACTAATGAAACCATCCTCTTAAAAATGGAAAGGGTCTGTCTTCCAGCTGTGATTTAAAACCACAGTGGTTGCTTGTGGTGGTGATGTCTCCAGTGAAAGGAGAAAATGATCCTGGAGGTCATGAACTGGTATCTTGGGCTGTGGTTCTCTGTGGTGGCTGATCCATCGTTACCTGGGAGCTTTGGAAAGCCCCCGGTTCTCAGACCCATCATAATCCTGGACAAGGAGCAGTCTGAGTGGGTGGTAAACTTCTCCCTTGGCCAGAGCATGAAGCCATGGTTAGGAACCACTGAGCTGGGCTGGGTTGGGGTGTAACCACCCTTGTTCTAGAAGATTCTGGATGGACAGGTTCAGGATCACCTCCACTGAGGTGAAGACCATGGTAAAGAATGGCCTCCAGGTCAAGGTTGCCTAGGCTAGCTCCTCTGGATCCTGCTTCTCGTGTACTTCATTCATGTAGCTGTGCAGATTTTTAGTTTTGTAATCCCTTGAAACAAGTGTCATAAACAATGACAATGCTTTAGGAAGAGATCCGCTCGTAGTAAAAAAGCAAGGGCACACTAATCCCAGGACCCGTTATCAGTCTTAGTTTATCCCAGGGAGTTAATGGTAACTCTCAGTCAGGGTGCTATAGGGTAGTGATGTGATACATTGTGTTTGTGTGTGTGTGTGGGGGGGTGTCCAGATGTGAGTGTATATACCTATGTGCACAGGTGCTCACACCTGTGTGTGCATGAGCAGGAACAGAGGAGAGCAGCCCATGACGTGTTCCCTCACTTCCTACCCACCTTATTCCTATGGGGCAGGGTCTCTCACTCAACCTGGAGTGATGTTGGTAGGCAGTGGGTCCTAGTGATTCTTTTGCCTCTGCCCCCTCCCCCACCACAGCACAGGGGTTGATGACATGGCCTCGTGGTCATGCCTGGCATTTGATGTGAGTACTAGGAATTTGAACTCTGGTTCATATGTTTGTACAGCAAGCAATCTTATCCACTGAGCCATATCTCTGGTCCCAATCTTATAATATTGAGACAAAAATCTCTCACTGAGACTTAGAGCTTCATCTGAGCATCAGGCCTGTCTGAGCATGACTTCTCCACACTGTGACTTGGCCTTTGACAGTTTTACTCTGCTGTCAAACCATTTGGAGCTATTTGTATTACAAAAATACTTTTAGGGCTGCAGAGACAGCTTAATCAATAACATGCTTACAGAGCAAGCAGGAGGACCTGAAATTGGGCCCTAGAACCCAAGAGTAGGAAGCTCACAGATCCCGAATCTTGCTGGCCTGTCAATCTAGCCTGATTTGTGAGTTCCAGATCAGTGAGAGCCTGTCTCAAAGTATAAGTGCGTGGTGCCTGGGGACTTCCAGACACTTGTGCATTTGAAACATACACACAGGCACACACACTTTTGAAGAATTATGCCTTGTGCCTAGCTATCTCATTGGCAGAGTGGTTCTTCTTATTTTAAAAAGAACAGATGAAGCGCCAGGGCTGCTTGTACATCCCTGCTGTCCCCAGATGAGCATGCAAGGGTAAGAACCAACTCTTCAGAAAGAACCTCCCACCCCACCCCCACCCCCTGTCTCCTTATTCATGAGATGCCAATGGGAGCTGAGGTACAGAATGACATTTGGATTCATAAAAGTGAGTTAAGCTCTAAGCAAGTGACCTGTTCTGAAACACTGACTTGGTAATATTTTTATACCAAAGTTTGCTCTAATTCAGGGTCAATCAACTGTCTCTGTAAAGAGAACATAGACTGTGTAGTCTGCAGCAGCCATTCAACTTGGCTATTCTAGAGTGAATCTGTAAATGAATGGGTTACAATAAAGCTTTATTAACACCAGGCTGAGGTCACAAAGCTCTCAGTTTCTACAGCCTGGGGCTCCTTCTCCAGCTCCATGCTACTCACCATCGGAAACAGAACTAGCCACTGACTGCTTCAGGGTTGACCATTGCTTCCTTCTGTGGGTCCACTTTCTCTCTGGGAGTCAAACTAAGTAAAGGCTTTATTCATGCCCTTGTGTTTCTCCAAGTTTTATTTAAGAGTTGTTTTGGTGAAGGCTTTCTGGAGCCTGAGACCCTGAGATGTGGAGTCTGGTGCTTATTGCTTGCAATGAGTGATTTGTGGGAGTGGAAGATAACTCAGGATAGAAGGCCAAGGGTGGGCTATGACCCAGTTACAAGGGAAAAGGCCCATTCATGGTGACAGCTCAGGGAAGCCTATCAAATGGACCATCACAGAGCCTTTCTTCCAGGTAGGAAGGCTGGCGAGAGGCTGGCTTGCTGCGTCCTGACAGCACCCCCAGGTTCCCATTATCTAAGGAAAGCAGCTGGCAGGCATTTCCTGAGAACAAAGTGCATTTTCCTTTTTCAGTCTCTTTAGGCTGAACTTTTCAAATTGAGCTAATTGCAGATTCACACACAACTGGAAAAAAAAAATACTTCCATTTTCTTGTCTTTCTTACTTCCATTCCCCAGTGGCAGAATTTCTGAAAACTCCAAGACACGACCACAGTCAAGGAGCTGACATTGCACAGCTGAGACACAGGGCTCACCCATTACCCCAAGAAGGATTTATTTTGAGTCATGATCGCACTATGTATCCCCTGGCTGGCCTGCAACTTGCTCTGTAGACCAGGATAGCCTAGAACCCACAAAGATCTGCCTGCCTGTGTCTAGGAGTAAAGGCATGTACTACCACATCTGGTGTGAGTGTAAGCTTGTGTTGAAATTTTGAGGACCTAATGGCCAGGGGTGACTAGAACGTGTTAATGACTCCCGTTTTCAATTGTTGCCTGTAGCTAAGATAAGAGCCTTGTTGCCAGCACTGGCATCTGAGAGCTTTGCAAATGAGTGTCTCCCTAAATGGAAACTCTTGTGGCTTTGAGGATGAGCCACCCAATGGGTCCCACAGGGAAGATCTTGGCCTTTTCACCTGGCAGACACTGGACGGAGGAACCTAGGGGCTGACCACAGACATTATCTTTCCTGCAAAGCAAAGATCGCTATGGAAACTTGCCAAGGTGAGCAGAATGAATTCACTCATGTTGACTGCGGGCAGATGGATGTTGTATGGAACCTGCTAACATCTCATCCGACACAGTCAGTATAGAACAATGGCTACCGCTGACTAACCTGTGCCATCAATAATGCAGGTAGATTGGGGGCTGGGGGAAGCTCCTTAAGAGCAGGAGTCAGGACCAGCTGCTTCCCAGAACCCTGGCTACAAGGTTATAGAGAAAGTGTGTTGCAGGGGCTGGCGAGATGGCTCAGTGAGTAAATCACTTGCTGAGAAAACAAGAGAACCTAAGCGCTACTTCCAGAACCCATGTAAAAACAGCTGGACATAGTGGCGCACAGCTGTCATCCCAGCACTGGGGAGATGGAGCTAGCTGGCCCACCTAGCCTAATTGGTGAGTCCTGCGCTAGTAAGCGACCTGTCTCAAAAAACACTGGAATCTGACCTCTGGCTTCCACAGGCACCCACGTGCACACACACACACACACACACACACACACACACACACACACAGAGAGAGAGAGAGAGAGAGAGAGAGAGAGAGAGAGAGAGAGAGAGAGAGAGAGAGGAAAATATGTCTCACACAGATATCTGATCTTCAGTAAGTCAGATGGAAACTCAGCACTGCACCCGTACTTTCAAGTACTCTGAATAAAACCTGCAAGAGAGAGACTCAAGAGCGGTCAGTTGTACCCCTCAATCCTGAGCAGCAATCATACACATGCACGAACATGTGGCTCACCCACAGTCAGGTTCACTGTACCGTGGCTGGAACTCAGAACCATTTGGAGATCAGGCTTTGGGTACCATGCTAAGAACCCAGGATGCAGGTGTCTATCCTAAGTGAAGATGATCTTCAAACTCCCTCAGCTTATCCATCCATCTATCCATCCATCTCAAGTGATATTGAAGGCATCCGGGCATGTCCATGTTTAGCCCCTACTATGCTGATGGTTGTCCTAAGTTACCAGAAAAACCACCCGATTCTTCAAATTAGCAGAGCAGCTGATGTTCGTGAGAAAGAAGTAGGTCTGTGGAGTTTGGCCAGTCATCTTGGCTTACTCAGAAAGAGCCAAATGTTTGTGCCCCCACCCTCAGGGTGGTGGCATTTGGAAGTGGAGAGTCTGAAAAGTAGATCATGAGGGTGGACCCCCCATAAATGAAATGTGTGTAGGGGGTCATTCTATTTTGTTTTCTTGGTTGGGCGGGTTACTGTTGCATTAGGTGTTTGTTTTTTGAGAATAAACTGAAAGTTGGATAAATGGGGGGGATCTAGAAAGACTTGGGGGGAGAGGAAAACATCAAAATATATTTACATTTAAAATTGTTTTAAATAATAAAAAGTATAACAAAAAAAAATTTTTTTTCTGGACCTTGGAATACTTTGGATTTCAGACTCACCCATCTGGGAATGCTCACCTGAAAAATTCTACACAGACATTCCAAAGTCCAGAAACATCCAAAATCTAGATCCCGTCTGTCCCCAGGCACACCGGAGAAGGTAGATTCAACCTGAGTGTGTACAGAGTGTGAGGTGTATCATAACCCAGGAGTTTCCTGCTGTGGTGAGAAGCCTGATCCTGGTGTTGTTTAGTGTGTTCCTTCTCCAACCTCAGAAGGCCAGCCCTGATCATAAATAAAATGGAGTCGGCCTTCCCTTCCCCTCTTCCCACCCAGATTCTGCTGTGCTATGGGCTGTGGTCATTCCTGCCTCCCTAGGGATCCACATACGTTTACACTGATGCTGCCACCCAGAAGAGAGCAGAACCAATGAGCAATGAGTAGGCCAGAAACAGCAATCCCTGGCCCAGAGATAGTATCACATGGTCCTGAGTTAAGTTCCCATTGGTTAGCAACCTCATCCTACCTCCATGGAAGAGAGAGCCTGGTTGTCCAGCACCCATGTTGGTGGTAGTGGGAGGAGAATCAGACATGGTGGAGCTTTGAGTCCTGCTTTACTCATGATGGGTGCTGAGTGTCTTCCTGTCTGTGTCACGTGGGCTCCCACTCTGCCAGCTGTTTGTGGTCCAGACCCTTTTCTTTGCAGACATCTGATCAGTCTCTCCTGGCTTGAGCTTGGTGGTGTTAGAAAGGGTGCTAGTTTGGTCAGACTGACAGACAGACTCCTCAGGGGTCAGCCTAGGGTAGCCAGGAAAGGGCTCAGGTATCTAAAGTAGCTAGTTGTCCCACCTGCACCTGCCATAGCCCTCTAGGTCTGGAGCTACCCCACAGTTACCCACTGAGAGAACTGCCTGGGTTTTGTAGCCCTCTCGTGAGCTTGGTCACAGGGATTTGCCTGTGGGAAATCCAGAGCTGGGGCTGGGGCCTCAGGGTGCCAACCTGCCCCCTGGTGAGGTATGTCCAGCCCCTGTGCTAGCCTCCACATTACTGACCTGGATTACTTATGACTTGTGCATTTGTTTGTTATCAGAGACGTGCATGCAGTGATGTGGGTACTTTTCTCTCTGGAGACACAGTGGTATTCAGACAGTTGAATGCCTACCCATGATGCTTACAGTAGAGGGGAAAGAAAACAAACACATTGCCCAAGAGTGTGTGGAAGTGGACTTCTCAGCACACATGCCTTTCTGACAGGGCAGTCAGCCTGTGCCTGTGGGATCTGGGGACTCTGATGAGGTGCAGCCCCTGACTGCAGACATATCGTGTGTGTGTGTGTGTGTGTGTGTGTGTGTGTGTGTGTTTCCCTGAGATTTTACATGTTGACTAGCAAGGCCCTGAGCGCTATTCCTCCTGGGAGAAGAGAGCAGAGTGAGGAGACCCAGCACGCTGGCATCTCACTAGGCTCTTCAGCAAAGGCCTCACTGACAAAGTGACATTTGTGCCAAAGAGGGAATGAAAAGGGGGGTTTGAGGGGAAAGCCACTCTGTGAGGCCTGAAGGTGGGTGGCTGGGGACTAGCAGGTGAGGGGAGCTAGAGTCAACTGAGAGAGGATGAAAGGATGAGCTCCAGAGGTGGGAAGAGGGCAGGGTGTCCATCCCGGTGTCAGTCGTTCACAGCAATAGGAACTGAGGCTGCTCACACGTGCTGACAGCAGCAGCCCCTGAGGGTCCAGCTCTCGTGTAGAAGCTGGATGGCACACCTAGGTGACTTACCCAGAGGCTCTTCTGCAGCTCAGCCTTCAATCCCTGGCATCAGTGCTTGAAGATGAAGGCATGGAGGACACTCAGCATTCACACAGATACTGGCCTGTTGTTTCAGCACAGACTGAGCCATCTCTGGGGCCAGGAGAGTTTTAGATGCTTTTCAGTCTTGGATATTTGCATATGCAAAATGAGATGTCTTGGGTATGGGACCCAAGTCTAAACAAAAAAATCTATTTATATTTTATATACTTCACACTTGTAGCCTGGGGGTAATTTTATTTAATATTTTAGTGTATTTTTTATTGTATTGTATTGTATTGTATTTAGTGTATTTTTACTTTGGTCTATCACATGAGATTGGGGGTGGAATTCCATTGTGTTGATGAAAATGTTTCAGACTTTAGAGCACTTTATAGTTGGGATTTTTTTGGGGTGCATGGTACTCAAATACCATCCTGGGGGAGGGCAAAATACAAAGTGAAGCTCAGACAGGGTTTCCGTGAGCAGTCAGTACATGGAAATCCAAGGGTACAGTGCCTAGAGCATCCTTCAGACTTGGGAGTGCCCAGCAGTGTGGACCACTCCTCCTTGACACAGCACTAGTCAATCCCTATGGATAGAGGACAAAGTCGAGAAGGCCACAGGCATGTCTAGTTCTTAAGGAACCAGGCTCTGCCATCTCTTCCTGCTCCTCCTCAGCCTGATAGTCAGGTCTAGTGGACGCTCTCACACATTCATGATAACCTTGAGGGTCTCGTACTCTACCAGAGCCTTTCTGGGAGGGTAAACACTGAGGAGAGCTGATCACCACAGTATGGCAGGTTGCTAGGTGGACGGAGACAGGCAATGTGTGGTCCCGGGGCTGAGTGCTCCTGCTTCCTTCCCATCTCCACTGCACTTCCTGCTTTGGTGGGTATCAGATAGAGCAGTGGTTCTCAACCTGTGAGTCACATGAGTCTCAACACGTGAGTTATGAACCCTCTGGGGGAGGGGGGTCACATATCAGGTATGCTGCATGTCATATATTTACATTACAATTCATAGCAGTAGCAAAATTATAGTTTTAAAGTAGCAATAAAATAATTTTATGGCTGGGGGTCACCACAGCGTGAGGAACTGTATTAGAAGAATCACACATTAGGAAGACTGAGAATCACTGAGCTAGACTATCCAATTCTTCCCCAGGATTGGAGCCTTGTTTGTTCCTTAGTTTCTTGAGACATGAGGCATTTTGTCATTGGTGACTGCCTAGATTTCATAAGCTTCCTTAGAGGGATAGGTTTGGGGTCAGCTGTGGCAGGATTTGGCATAGCTAAGACCCAGAGAGAACTACTTCCTTAGTTGTTAGTAAACATCGGAAAGGATGGTTGCCTGAAGAATCAGATATCCTGGTGTCAAAGCAGAAACTGGCCACCTTTATTGAGTATCATGAAGGTATCCAAACTGCAAAGAAGAGAGATTTGTGAAGTGGTTTTCATTTGGAGTGGGATTTTTGCAAAGGAAGAGAATTTATTAAGAAAGATGAACTTCCAAAGAAGGGATCTGGCTGAAGCAGAGGTAGGTTTGTTACTTTTATTTTGTTTCATTTTTTTAAACAGAGAGAGAGAGGGGTTGGTTTTGATCATGTACATGGGTGGGTATGCAATTTTGTTTGTGTGGGTATTAATGAATATGTGGGAGTATGGCGGTCAGAGGACACCCTGGCATGTCATCTCTCAGGCCCCTTCCTTCTGTCTTTTGGTCTGAGACAGGGTCTCTTGCTGACCTGGAACTTTACCAAGTAGGCTAGGCCAGTAGCCAGTGAGTTTGCAGGGATCTGCCTGCCTCCCTCTCCCATCTCACCACCACAGGGATTAGAGGTGCATATCACTGTGGCTTTTTATATGGGATACGGGGATCTGAACTCAGATCCTCATGCTTGAGAGGCAGATACTCAGCTGACTGGTGACTGAGCCATCTCCCCAATCTCTGTTTTGTTTTTTTTTTTTTTTAATTTACTTTATTTTTTTTTTTTAATTTTGAGTTGGGTTTTTTAGGCAGGGTCTTGCTATGTCGCTGAGGCTGGCCTTGAACATATAAAACCTTCCTGTCTCCACCTCTCTAGTGCTGGGCCTACAATCATGCAGCACCACAGCCAGCCTTAAAAGAGATATTTGTACATCTGCTCAAAGCAGCCATATTCATAGCAGTCAGAGGGTAAACAATGAGAATGCCTATTGACAGCTGAATGGATTAGCAAACAAGGTTTGTACAAACAGTGGGCTGTCATTCAGCTTTTAACGGGAAGGGAATTCTGACACCGGAGACAGCACAGATGGATCTGAGGACATCAGGCTAAGAACAATGATCGTGTCCCAAGCCTACGTGTTTCCGGGTCTCTGAAGCACCTGGAGTAGTCAGATTCATAAAGATGGAAAGTGGAACGGGGCTTGCAAAGGCCGAGGAAGAACGGGTCTAGTTTCTGTTGGGGGAGACTCACAGTCCTGGAGATTGGTAGTGGGGACTGTATAACAGTTCATGGCGTCAAAGCCATTAAACCATGCACTTGAATATGGTTGGTAATGAATTTGTGTCATGTGTTAACATGATTTCTAAAAATTAAAGTATACGAATTGGAGTTCAAAATCATAACACACCAGGGAAATTTGTTTCACCCTGTCTCCACCTGTCCTCTTGAGGGGCTCTCCTCAGGTCTAGCCTTGTTCTGGGACTGTGTTGTTAGCTGGCCCAGCCTGGCTGGTGGTCTAGCCTGGTGCAAGGCCTTCTTACTGTGTTTACTGCCTTCCTTCTCTCCCTGTCTCAGTCAGGAGGCAGCTGAAGCTCTCCCAAAGGCCATTAAACATTTCCACACACAGACGAGTGTGCAAATGTACGTAAAGCAGAATTCTAGACAGAAGAGTCATATGGAGTGAGCCAGTGACTGACACACTGGTTCCAGAGGCAGCTTTGCCAGGACCCCAAAAAGCCATCTCCTGTCTGCGGCTCAGCAGACAGTCTACCTTCCCCCAGAAACATGGGCTAACCCAGATATAACCAGCCCCTGCTTTGTGTTTCCTAAACTGAGTTCAGCTTGCTTGATCTTTAAAAACCCCTTTCCTAGTGAACGGACTCATCCTCGGGGGGGGGGCGGGGGGGGGAGGGACGACTGTTTAGTGAGTGAAGCACTGCCCAGCCCAGCTCGTCCTGTGCACGGTAGATGTGTGGGCTGTTGTTTCCTGTGTACACCAGGTGCCCCTGTCACCTGACACACCTTCTTACATTTCTGTTGAGTAAGACATAGAAATAGACCAACCGCTTTCCCCAAACCTCTGTACCAACTATGTTCCCTCTAGTGGTATTTGTACGTTTCGGTAGTTCTAGAATTTCGCAAAAAGTTAGTTATAGTGGCCCTTACATGCAAACCTCCTGCAGTGGTAGTTCAGTATTGTTATACTCCAGCAGAGCTGAGCTGCTCTCTGGCTCTGACTCACTGTTGATCGAGTGTGTAAGGCAGGATTTTTGTGGACAAGAAATCCTGTAGGAAAATGACGTATTGTCTTAAAGGCTTTTTGTGGGGCCAGGGAGGCGGCTCAGCTGGGAAAGTGCTAAGCAGGCATGAATTGTGCGAACACGAGTTCAGTCCCTAGCCCCAGGTAAAAAGCCAGGCGTGGTGGCATGCATGTTAAATCCTAGTGCTGGGGTGGCAAAGACAGGAGGGTCCTTGGGGCTCACTGGTGGCCAAGTTAGCTGAATCAGACAGCCCCAGGCCCCAGTGAGGCCAACATGGTCAACAGCTCCTTAGGAATAACATTCAAGGTTGATATATGTTCAGAGAGAGAGAGAGAGAGAGAGAGAGAGAGAGAGAAGGGGGAGGGGGAGGGAGAGAGAGAGAGAGGAAGAGGGAGAGAGGCAGAGAGGGAGAGGGGGAGGGGGAGAGAGAGAGACAGAGAGAGAGAGAGAGAGAGAGAGAGAGAGAGAGAGAGAGAGAGAAACTGAAGGTACTATTGATTATATTCAGATTTTTTTTAACCATCATTTATATGGTGCTTACACAGACCAGGCATTGTTGTTACATTAATTCCTTTCCAAAACAAGAACTCGGTAATAGAAACCATTTGGAGTCAAAATTAGTGTCATTGTGTCCATTTTTCAGATAAGAAAAGTAAAGGATGACATTAAATACTCAAGTTCATCTAGCTGGGGCATGGAAAGACTGGGCTGCATGTTCAGGCAGGAAAGGGGTACATCTGAGAATGTGGCACAAAGAGGGAGAAGGGGGGGCATTGTCTTTCCAGGATTTTCAAGCCTTAAATCCCCAGCATGCACTGGGGTCTACAGTGGTGTCTTTCAGGACCCCTACCAACTTGACCTGTGGTGTTGGGAAATGCATACCTGTATAACTTGAAGAGGGATGACACAGTGCAGACCGCTGTGTGCTTTAGCACCCCAGCGCCCCAACATCCCCCCAGCACCCCCAGCACCCCGGCTCCACATGAACACAATCCACTTGTGGCATTACTAGTAACCATGTACTCATGACCTTGCATGGAACAGATTTTTAGAAGTAAGTTTATTGTAACTTGAAATACATTTGTATTTAGCAAATAAAGGGGAAATATACGTAAACATGAGTAATACTAAGAGTTTGAGCACATTTCTTCCCATCCCTTCTTTAATAAAGGAAGTTGGTTTTTTTTTTTTGTTTTTTTTTTTTGTTTTTGTTTTTTTTTTTTTTTTTGTAATTTTTTGTTTGTTTTGTTTTACATACGGACGAGTATTGATCAGCCTTCCAGTCTGATTTTTCTTCGCCTTTACAACTTGGTTCACAAATCAATTTCGACATTCAGTTTTTCTGGCTTAGGGCTCTTTCCTGGAAGTGGAATTATTTGGGCAGAGCACCCATGTTTTTAAGGCCTTGATTTGTCAAACCACCTTCTAAAGGAAATCATACTGGTTCACTATCTGTGAGATAAAAAAAAAAATTCTTTTGTTTTTTAATCAAGCCCGTTTTTTTTTTTAATTAGAAAATTCTGGGGTAACAGGGGAGTGTACAGCCATCAGAGCAGAAGAGTTGCTGGTCAGAGATGAGCATCATGGCTGCTGGGGCTGGAGGTTTAGCTCAGAGCACGAACATGTCAGCACTAGGTCCTGGCTATGGAAACTCACATCCTTCTGGCCTGAGCCTAGCCACATATGAAACCTGCTAAGGATCTAGACTCAGTTTCTCCTGTTCACAGCTGGAGCAGGAGTTAATGTCTCCACCAGTCTCCCTCCCCTGTATTTTAGTAGCATCCTGGAGAACCCAAATGTTCGAAGGCCAGAAGGGAGATCCTTATGGGAAAGGATGTGGGGTGTTCTCATTGGTTGCTGGAGAGGATGCATTGGCTGGGTGCCTAGTCCACATGAAATTTTATATTCCTGTACTGCATACAGTTTGTAACAGGTGGACATGCTGAGTCTCCTCATGTGATCCTTGCAGAAGCTGGTGAGGCAGGAAGAGAATCTGTCTCAGTCTATAAGCACCCATTGATGGGTGAGGGAGCCTCTACACTGAGAAGCCAAGAAGTCGCTGGGCTGTCCTTCACCCCCTCTGAGTGTGGAAGCCTGTCTCCCCAAGGCAATTGTCCTCTCATCTAAACTGTGGTATCTAACAAACACATTTCATGTCACCTGTCCAGCTTGGGTCAAATCCTTGGGTGACACAGATAATAAGCTTCCCTCTTGACACCTGGATCTGCCATCTCCCCTTTTATCTACCACGCACATACATGCAAGTGACCGCACAACCTCCTTTTGGAATTTCTACCACAAAAAATCCGGTGTGTCCAGCTCAGCTGCACTTTTCATAGGACAAGACAGTTTGTGCTGACCAAATAGAATAAAGCACTTGAAGCTTCTCGGGACACATTTGAAACAAGGGGGGAATATTTTCCACAGAGGTCATGGTGCTGCCATGTCCCAGCATGCACTGGAGCTTGGCTTCTATGTCAGAGATGTCAGGATGTGCAGTCGTAGGTGTTCACAGTCAAGTGTGCGCCCGTGGCTGTAACTGTCTCCCCACACATGTTTCTGCTAAAGGATGTTGACCAATTATGTAATAGAATGCTTTTTAGTTCTGAAGATATCGTCTGAAAGTGCAAAAATGTTCCCTGCGCTAGCTATATAAAAAAAAAAGAGAGAGAGAGAGAGAGTGTGTTTTAAAAACAATCTTCGGCTCCATGTATTCTCCTTAGAATGTGTCACTTGGGGGAAGAGAAGGCAGGCTGGAGCGTTTGGATGACTTAGAAGTAGTGGGGGCAGGTGAAGTCATTTTTTTATTTAAAATAACAAGATCTCTGCTACACATTTTTTTTTTTTTTTTTTTTTTTTTTTTTTTTTTTTTTTTTTTGCTTGTTGTCTGTATTTGTGATGACTAAAGGCTCTGAAGGTCGGGATCAAAAGGAAAGGTGTAAAGGGAGAGACCTTCCCAAGCCAGCTGCAGGAATGTATTCATTCCAGGAGAAGCTCAGGTGTGGGACAGAGGAAGACAGACTGAAGTGCTCAGTACAAGTGGGCTGTGATCGGGAGAGTGACCAGCACAGGTCATCATTACATCTTGAATAAGGACATCTGGGTCAGCAGATGGCTTTGTGGGGCAGGCCAGAGCAGCTCTGCTTTGGTGGCTTTAGTGATGAGGTCCTCATGGCTCTTCCAGAAAGGAGGGAGTGTCCTGTTAGAGGTTGGAAATGTAGCTTGGATGTCAGGTCAGAGGCTGGCTGTGGGATCTTGAGGTGAAGTAAAGATTGTTCCTTGGGAAATACCCAGTCTTGAGCCACTGCCCCTCCCTACACTCCTTTTGCCCAGGAAGATTCCAGAACAATGTCTGGGCTCCTGTGTGCTTGAGACTGTTGAAGTGATGTATAGGACTGTTAGATAGCCTGAGCCAAGGAGGCATAGCAGGCCTGGCTCCTGGGAGCATAAGGCCTGGAGTTTTCTGTCCTTCCTTGCTTGGATCAGAATATAAACCTCAGGGCATGGATTCCTTATAAACTCCAATGTGGTTGACCCTGGTGTGTGCCCACAGGTCTCTGATGGCTCAGCTCTGTGCCAGGCTTTCCAAGGCTTGGAGGAAACCCAGTGCTCAATATTAACAATATAGAGAAACAGCTTGGCAGGGGCCAAACATTGTTTGCCTGCAACCATGACTTCTGAAAGCACTTCCTAGCCACCTCTGACTTTAGGTTGAAATATCCAGCTGGGCGGTGGTGGCGCACACCTTTAATCCCAGCACTTGGGAGGCAGAGGCAGGCAGATCTCTGAGTTCGAGGCCAGCCTGGTCTACAGAGTGAGTTCCAGGACAGCCAGGGCTACACAGAGAAACCCTGTCTCGAAAAAACAAAACAAAACAAAACAAAACAAAACAAAAAAATCCAGATATCCAGACTCCTCCATCCCCTTGGAATGCAGTAAAACTTCCTAGCCTATGGTTCTTCTATCCACTATAACTCCATTTGCATAGGATTCCAGCCATATGGTCGCCACAGTGTTCCTTGTTGGTAGCACCTCAGGAACTCCCTCACCTCTGTGCGCCTCCCTCCAGTTGCTTCCAGCTCCTTCTTTCCCCAGCCTACACAGCCCCTCCCTATAGGAGAATTCCCCAGCTTGCTCAGGCAGTGTTATTCTGTTTTTTTCCACTGCTGCTTTCATGACATAATTAGATTATAATTATTAGTGTGTCACATAATTAGCTTATCACAATTAGCTGTCTTTCTAGACAGGCTGTGAGTGCTGGGGTTCGCACCAGCTGGTGGTGATGGTCCCTAACCCCTGTGGGGTAGACTAATGGAGGGTGCCAGTGCTTACGAACAGGGTATCCTGCTAGTCCCCACCCCAGGGCCCCAGAGAAGTGGGAAAGCCAAAAAGAAGCCAAGTAGGGGAGCCCTGCGTGGGAAGGAGGAGGCAGGAAGACTGCTCTTGAGGACAATGGACAGGAAGGGACTAAGAGTTATCCATAAACACACAGGGCAAAGATGGTATACACACAGCAGCAGCTGTGTGCAGCAGATGTCGGAGTTGGGGACAGTGGCCTCAGGCAAGAAAAGTGACTTTGGACACCAGAGAAAACAATCTGTTTCCCTTGCTGTCAGTGTGATCATAGGAGGGAGAAGGTTGGAGAAGGATGAAGGGAGAGAAAAAGAGAAGAAGGGAGGGAGGAAAGAAAGGAGAAGGAGGAAGTTAGGGAAGAGGGAGAGAAAGGAGTAGGGAGGGAGTCCCCTCTGCCCAAGATTTTCTTCCCTGTCTTTACATGGTCAGCTCCCTGCCTTTCTTCGGGTTTCCTTCTTGTGATCCCCAATGTCCCTGCTGGATGGCAAACTGCACCAGTGACCAGAACAGGTGCTTCCCATTTAAGCAATCTTTCCCCAAATACAATCTTAATGTCGTGAATCACAGCGTCGTATACCTGTTCAGGCTGTGTGGACTAAAGGAAGCTCCTCTCTTGCCCTTTTCCCTCCTCTGAGTGACCTGTTCACATCTCGCATGCGTCCTGGAATCACTCTGCCCCTGCGTTCCCCTCTCTCACCTAGGCCATTTCTCTACTTGAGCCCCTGTGGTACCCCCATGTCCTTTGGGATGCCTCCGTGTGAATGGGGCTGTCCTCAGTCAGCACAGCCAAGCCACTTGATGTTCACATCACCCTACCAGGTCTCCTGCCATCCCATAATACTGTCCTGTCTTGAGAGCTGCCCAAGCATGAGGCCCACTTACTTAATATTCTGGGGATTGAAAGTTTGAGTTCAACTAAAATCCTCCTGGCTGAGCAGCTAGGGTGTTGGGGAGTCTGCTGGGTGGCCACCTGGGCTCTTAAGAGACCTCTGGTCACTCCATGCCATCCTGTCACCCCTGAGATCCTCACTCAGAGCAGAGCCTTCTGTAGGACTCTCAGCTTATGGCCAGGGCCTTTTAGTCTGGACAGCCAGCCTGTGCAGGCTTAGCCTGACTCCTGCAGTCTTTGATGGTCTCCAGGTATTGGGAGCTCTCCTGAGCTCTGAGGACAGTTGAACTCTGAGTACTCATTCCTGATTCTCTCTCTTCCTAAGTCCTCCTCTGAGCTGGATACCCATTGTGGCTTCTCTTATGCTGTGGCATGTTGGGGACAACCAACCAGACTTCCTTCCTAGCTTGTTAAAATCACTTGGTCCCCAAGCAGACCAAAGAAGGCTAGAATGTCACATTCCTGTTCAGCAATTACTATGCATTGAACATCGTTTTTGCAGATTAATGTATAATAAGCAATCCTTACAAGACTTAGGGAAACTGAGGCAGAAGGTAAGAAAAATGAACTTGTACTATTCCATGGTATGAGTGGCAGGGGTAGTATTGGTTAGGTCTTGATACCCACCCATATTCTCAGACCTGCCCCTCAGCCCCATGGGACTGAGGCAGGGATGGGATAGAATTTTGTTCCCAGGAGGATGACTCCCGGCCTGGTTTAGAATAGGAGACATCCCTCTGAGCTGGAATGTTCCACCTGGAAAGTGGTTGAAAACCGAGGGGTAACAAGGAAAGAAGCCAGCTGTGTAGAGCAACAGCAGGTGGGTAGAGTCACTAGCAAGCACCTCCAGGAGAGAGATGGCCCATCCTGCTGTTGGGGTCAGTTTGGCCAGGTGGCTGATGTATGCTGGGATGCAGAGGGGTGGTGAAAGCATACACCAACCCCTCTAGTCTCTACTACATGGAGAGCATCTGAGGTTGGAGTCTTTCAGGAAATTGATACCCACAGTAGGTAATTCTGCAGCCTGGGGGCCAAGTGGAGAAAGGAAGGAAGCATGGCTGCCTGTGGTTACTGGTGGACTGTCAGAGGGAACCCAGTGGGACTTAAGAGGACAGTGGATACCCATGTATATCATATTGGCTTTTCGTATAAATTATTTCCTAGAAGTGGTAAGTCTGGGACAGGTGCCTCTGAATTCCTCCAGTAAATGGTTTTGGGATCCAGTTGCTATTTCAGTATTAAAGGCCACCAACTCACTGTTAAACGCCGCAAGCTGAAATGTATCCTGACCTCCATTGCTCTTCAGAGGCCCATCACAGAAGCAAGAAATCAATTAAAAATTTAAATCCAGGAAGTAAAGAAAGCAAACAGATCAAGGATTCTGGAAGAGAGAGAGGTCTGAGAAGAAAGTCAGTTGTCTGGAGGAGGCTGTGAGTGTGAGTGTGAGTGTGAGGAGGGGTTTTGAGGGGTGGAGTGGGCAGAGGTGGACAGGGTGTGTCAGGGATGTGGTGGGGATGGGCAGGAGTGTGTCAGGGTTGTGTCAGGAGCAGGCAGGGGTCAGAGCGACAGAGGGCTGGTACATCAGTCAGAGATTTTTGTCATTGTGACGAATACCCAAGAGAAACAATCTTAAGGAGAATATCTATGTTTTGCCTGATAATTGCAGAGGCATCAGTCTCATGGTGTCCAGGAAGAGAGAGCACCTCTGTGCTAATTGGCTGTCCCTTTTGTCTCTCATCCCATCTGGGGTCCCAGCATTTAGACTCACCCTGTTGGATGTTGCTACCCAGGTTCAAGGTGGGTCTCTCCCCCTTGGCTGTTTTTGAAGACACCTCCACAGACACCAATAGGTGTGCTTCACTGGTCTTCCTGCCTCTTAATCCTGTCAAGTTGATAGTCAGTATTAACCAGCACAGCTGGGAAAGGCCCAGAACCCCTTGCCCTTCCAGCATTAATAGAATTCCCATTGCCTTTGGAAGCAAATGCAGGTTGACTGTAGAGAGAAGGAAGCTGGGAGCATATGGAAGAAGGTAGTTAGGAGGGTGTATACCTTAGAATGCCAATACCTATAATCCCTTTCCCCATACCAGCCAGCCAGCGGCCAGGTCTGGTTCCCATCAGGAGACTAGAAAGTTTTTCTCTGGGGAGACTGCTCAGCCCAAGTGTAGTATTCTACAGACCCTTTCTCCAGGGGTATCAACCAAAGTCTGTTCATCACCTTATTACAAGCCAACTGCACCCACACACACCTAGAGCTGGCTGGAAGTACATCATGAAAAACCAAGAAAGGCATGACCTCATGAATCCAAGACAAACAGCTTTTGTTCATCAATATATGAGCTCCAGGACACCCTTCAAACCTGGGATAACTCCCCACAAAATAACCACCTAACATAACAATGGCATTGAAGTTGCCTGCCTGCCCCAATACACACACACACACACACACACACACACACACACACACACGCTATTATGACTGCCAAGAAAAACATCATGAAGGCAACCAGTCATGAAGGGTAGGAGATGAAAGGAGAGAACCACATGCTTCTGGAAGGAAAGTGGGCTTTGTCTTCCCCCATAGAGTGCTCTTGCCAGGATATGGCAGACCCATATGTGGGGTGCTCTGTATTGGGCTTGACTGGAGACCTCAAAGGTATCAATGAGAAGAGTAAGAAAATCTTCAGAACAAAAGAGCCAGTAGAGCCAGCCCCACCAAACACAATGGGAACCTTGAGACCAGGAAACATGCCCTGGGGAATCTATTGAACAGTTCAGCAAAGCCAATGTGTGGTGCAGAGAAGATACTGGCAAATACCCACTGACCAACCCAGTAAAGGGCTGGTGACTATTGGCTATATATGCTTTGGGGAAAATTAGAGAATTCTGAATGTGAGCTGTGTATGATCATTAGAATTAAACTCCTTGGCAGTCCACAGTGTGGGTAGATGGAGGAGGTGCCAGCTTCCATGTCATCGGTACACTGGGTGTGATTGCTTTGTTGAGGATCTGTCCTGGGCTTTGAAGGGTGTCCTGCTGCCTCCTGGTCTCTAGCTACAAGATGCCTGCCGTGCAGTCACCTCCATATCTTAATGAATAAAAGTAAGGCATCTCTAAACCTTTCAAAGGTTTCCTTTTGAAGGAGATAGTCTGCAAATCTGCCCTTTCTTGAGACTCATTGACAGAGAAGAGAAGAATTTTGTTCTGGGGAGGAAGAAAAAGCAAGATATTTAGGGTAGGATTGCATGGGTTAGCAGTCTCCTTTCAAATGACTTAGGCAAACAAGTGTGCAGGAGCTCAGAGAGATGGATTAGTGACCTGGGTCAGAATCCCCGGCACCCACATAAAAAGTTGGGAGTGACTACATACAGCTGCATCCCCAGTGCTGGGGTAGGTAGGCAGAGACACGAGGATCACTGGGGCTTGGTGTAGGCCTATCTTGCTCAATGTCCAGTAAGAGAGACAGACTCCATCTCAAGGGAATAAGACTCAGGACACACATGTTCTTCTCTGGCCTTTGCATGCACATGAGTCTGTGCTCCCACATGAGTGCACATACAACACTCATACACGCACTATGTGTGTACACTCACACACACCACATGTTCATACTCTCTTACACACACCACATGTGCATACTCACACACACACCACATGTGCACACTCTCTCACACACACCACATGTATACACTCACACACACCACATGTGCATACTCTCTCACACACACCACATATGCAAACTCTCTCTCACACACATACCACATATGCAAACTCTCTCACACATGCCACATATGCATACTCTCTCTCCCCCCCCCACATACCACATATGAACACTCACCTACACACTACATATATGCATGCTCATGCATACCATATATGCACCCTCACACACATTACATATGCACACACACACCACATATGCATACTCACAAACCACATATGCACACTCACATACATTACATATGCACTCACACACCACATATGCACACTCACAAACCACATATGCACACTCACACTCACCACAACAACATACAAATGAGTGTGTGGTGCTGTGTGGCAGTTTGCATTGGCTGGTCTGAGTAAAAGACCCATGGGTGTTCATTGAATCTCTAAACGTTTATTTAGGTCTGGGAACACTCAATATAAGTTGATGCAAAAATGTCAGAAGGGGGCCCGCAGAAAAAAGTACAGATGAAGTAAAGAACCCTGAAGTGTCCCAGAGGGTGGAGCACAAGGACCACAGCTGCCTAAATCTGCCCGTGTTAGCTGTGTGACTCAGGGACAGCTCCCGAGTCTATGAGTCTTTGTCACAGGGTGGAGGAGAGCTTGTCACTCCTGTCTGCCTCCCACACAGTGGCTTGGTACAGAGTGAAGACCCAATGCTCAGAAGAGCTGCCTTCCAAGGATGGCGTCTGCCTACCCTTTGCTCTGATTGCAATTGTTGGCCCATTTTATTTACTTGAGAAACATTATTTGAAAAATGAGTGTATATGGAGAAAACATTCTTTCAACGAAACAAATGCGAAAGAATTAAATGAGAGAATACCATCAAAATGTCCAGTGTCTAAGGTCCAACAACAAGAATATTCTAGAAAAGGGAAACAAAACGAAACAGAGGATAGCAATCATAAAAGTTCATCTGAGAACATTTGGAATTGACTTTCCAAACAGTAAGTCTGTTAAGTCCCCGGTGTGGGCCGGGGATGTGGCTCAGTTGACAGAGTAATTAGTACCCACAAGGCCATGAGTGTGATCTCCAGCACCACATAAACTGAGTGTGGTGGCATATGCCCATGATGCTAGCACTCAGGAGGCATAGTTGGGAAGATCAGGAGTTCAAGATCAACCTCAGTTAGTTGGAGCATTTGAAGCTAGCCAGAGCCACACGGGATCCTGCATCAAACCAAACAAACCCTTAGCGAAAGGCCCGAGTTAGGTTCACTAATTTGACAGGCCTTTACCACTGTGAGATTGTGTTCAGTATTGAGAAAGTGTCTGGAAGCTTCCAAAGGGAGAGGGAGGGGTCACAAGCAGAGGAGATGGCATGAGATGACAGTGACGGTGCTGACGCTGGAGGCTACCGGATGGGTCTCAGCAAAGCCATGAGCCTTTTCTCTATTCAATTCACCTATAGCCTGAGCCTCCATCTTGGCTCAGAAAGAAACAGGCAGGCATGTGAGCTCTCACAGGGCATATCAGAATCACAGTGGCCTTCTAGTCTTCACTCTGGTCCCTGGTGGCCTTCCACAGTCTACTGTGTATCCTTGACAGGAAGGGCTCAGCCAAGAGCCCGAGCTTTCCCTCGCCTCTGCGCTCCCTGTCTGCCACTAGTCAGATGTTTGCTGGTGGCCTCTGATGTCAGTAGAAGAAGACACCTCACAGCCCCTGGACTCAGCTTGTCTTGGGGTACCCCATTAAGGTGCTGTGGTCTCCTCCCTCACTGTCCAGACTGCCACAGTCAGAGAAGGGTGACATGAGGGTTGTTGAGGACAGAGCAGAGTGGAACGCTAGTGGTGGTGTGGCTCAGACCTGTGACATCCATAAACTACTCAGGGTCTGGGTGGGATACAGGGTACAGGAGGGGAGCCAGCACATATAAAAGCAGGAAAGCATCAACCAATACTGGATGATCAATAAGTTAGGGGTTACCAGAGTGTGTCAGTTTCCTGACAGCCCCTGAGATTTAGGTACAGAGTAAGTGAGCCTCACTAGGCAGGCTCACCCCTCACTTCCATACCCCAGACCCAATTAGAACAGCAAGGTGCCAGGGTACGATCTGGCTACCTTTGACCTTTACCAACTGCTTCCTATGGGTCTCTGAAGCTGGAATTGAGTTTGACCTTCCAGAGAATATAGTTTATGGACATCCTTTTACTGGACACAGAGAACCCTGGGCTTGGTCCCTAAAGTGTCTGAGAGGTGATGGGAAGCCATCATCAACCACCCTGTACATGTACATGTGTGTGGTGGCCCTGTTGAGGGGTGCGGAGGTGGACATGGCAGCACCTTACAATGCAAGTGTCTCTGGGGGAGGATTCTGCAGAGGAATGTACCAGGATTCCAAAGTGGAGGCTCCAGCATAATTCGACCACCCCCTCTGTAGCAGTCAGTTTCCATTGCTGTAATAAAACACTGACCAAGATCAACTGATAGAAGAGAGTCTTTATTTCAGTTTACAAGTCCAGAGGGAGAGTCTATAATGTCAGGGGAAGCCCATAGCAGTGGTCAGGTGGAGCAGGAAGCTGAGTGAGCCTATCCATTGCAAACAGGAAGTAGAATGACTACAAACTTTCAAAGCCTGCTCCTGGTGTCTTCCTTCCAAGTGCATACTTTCTAAAGGTTCCGTAATGGCCAACAACTGGGGACCACATACTCAAACGCCTGCACCTATGTGGGACCACCACTACCTTATCCATCACCCTGTTAAACCTAACAGTCAGCTTGTGCCCAGTCTCTGATGGCCTCTCCCTGCATTTACCTCTTCCTGTATTGCTCAGTGAATATCCCACAAGGCAGCTCCCCGTGTCAACTTCAATACAGACTATTGAATTCTGTAACCGCCATGCCTGCAGACTCTTCTCAGACCTGAGAAATCTCTTTATTCAAACCATACCTGGGCTTATTCAAACCAAATGCTGCTTTGGAGGGGGAGCCCCCAAGCTCTAGAGCAGAGAGATCAACCTCCAGAGTCCTACACTTTGCTTGTTCTCAGGCCTGGTCCTAGAGATCAAAGCTGTTTGGTGGATGAGTATGAATGTGAGCTTACCAGGGTCCTGCTCTGCCACCAGCTCAAATAAAGCTCTGCAGGGGATGGAACCTGCTGTCTCCTGTGTGAGGAGCCTCAGAGGTAGTGAGCTGCCACCTAACCAAGAGGATAAAGCCCCAGCTTGTCTTGAGGCTTTAAGTAACCCAACCAAGATGGAATTCAAGATCACCTTGCAGTACCCACCTCTGGCCATCAGCTTGTGAGCAGTCAGTTCCTGGAAAGTTGGCGGAAACAGAGTTGATCTGTGACTATGGAAGCTTCTCTTTGGGCCTGAAGCTACCCTGTGGATGCCACTAGGATGGGCTGACCACCTTGTCCACTCAGTGTAGAAGTTCTGAGGAAGCTAAACGTGATTCTTTGAGGGAACAACTTGTCTTCTCTAGTAGTTCCCCTGTGTGCCTTCCCTTTTCTCACATTCCCCCCATCCATTTTTGACATCTTCTCACTAGGGTCAGCCATTATGATCTGAGCTTGAATTTGAAATTGTGTTCTTAGTATATTGAACCTCAAAAAGCAGGGTGTTTTAGCACGCTGTAACACAATTGGAGTTAGGGGACCTTTAAACAGTGGGCGTGATGCTTTGCGATTTGCTTGCTTGACCTATTTTTGTTAATAGGTCTTTAATTCTCCTTAAATTTGCCCCATCCTTGGGTTTTATTAAATTCTGGAATGCACATGTATCGTTGAGTCCTCCGGGGTAACAAAATGTCAACAGATTAAAGAGTACATTTTTTTTTTCATTGCCTGCAACCTTCTGGAGTAGAACACCAACCTAAATCTCATTAGAAAGGAGACTTGACCCCCCCGCCGGTCCTACCCCAGAACTTCTGATTATAAGACTGGGAAAACCCAAGAAATTAAACCAAAGATTAAGTTCTCCTCCAGCAATTCCAGCATTTCCCAAATTCTTCTCTAGGGATTGGGCTTAGCAGAATGAGGTGATTTTAACCCTGTGTTCCTCCGAGTGAATTGTGCTCGCTGGGTGCTTGATCCGGAGATAGTTTGGAGGAGATGCCAATTTAGACCCACTCGAATGTTCCCAGTTTAAAATAAGAGCGTCAGGAAGGACTTGGAGAAGCGGTCAGTACTGCGTGTTGCTGGTGGGAATGTAACATAGATGCTGCCATCGTGGAGAGCAGCATGGTAGTCCTTGAGTGGGTTAAACAAAGAGTGGCCCACCACGTGCTCTATAATTCCTCTCCCAGCTCTCCCTTTGGAGTAAACACATGCAGACACCCAAACTGAGAAACGGCTGACAAATATTCATAGCTGTAGTACTCAAAATAGACAAAAGTAAAAACAATACAGATAAAACGATGCAGATGTTCATCAGCTAAGAAATGAATGGATAAAATGTGGTATGTCCATAAAATGAAATATTACTTATAAGGAACAGGGCACTGGTTATTTCAATAATGTCAGTTGAGATAGAAAACATTGTGCTAAAAGAAAGAAGCCAGACATAAAAAAAAAAAAAAAAAAAAAAAAAAAAAAAAAAAAAAAGCTAGAGGGAATGATTTTATCTATAGGAAATTATTTGAATAGCCAGATTCATAGACTAGTCGTTGTCAAGGGCTATGCTTGTGTGTGTGTGGGGGGTGGGGGTGGGGGAATGGATACAGAATATTAGGATAGAGAAAATGTTTTACTGCTAGGTGATGTCTCTGCATACCGTCATGGCTATTAAACGTATGTCTCATGAATACGGTTGCATGATTAGATATCACTAATTGGGCTGGATGACTTTTTAAAAAGAGAGAGTATGTGAAGTTGGTAAAAAAGAATATGGTGGAGGAGGATGAGGGAGGGAGGGATTGGTGGAGAGGGAATAGGTGGTGGACCAAAACATATGATCAAAAAGCATCGTATACATGTTTGCGAGTCCCCAAAAATTCATCAGGAAATCAAAAAGGGCTGAGGGCTGCGGCTCAGTGCCATGGCATGTGCTTAGCATGCACAAGACCCACACATGAACTACACACACACACACACACATACACATGCTGGACACCCACGGTGCGGGTACGCACACCTGCAGGCAGGCAGAAAAACAGCACCAATTTGGGCTCTCATACTCAATTCACATCCATGATCCTTTCTGTTATTGCAAACAAAAGAATCAGGTCTTCTCTGGCAAGCCAGTAGCTTGCAGGGCACAACACGGTGGCAGAAGGGGCACTCGGGAGAGGGAGGCATGGTTCAGTCCTGGCTCCTCTGTGCGTTGTGTTGTTAGATGCCTTACCAATTTTCCTCATATGAAGCATGGCGTGGCCCACAGGGCCTACCTCACAGGGTTGCTGGGGACATAGCGCTATCTATGAAAAACAACTTGTACCCCACATTCCAGTTACTTCTTCTATATGAGTGGGAACCACTCAGTGGGTCCCTGAGTCTTGCATGAAGGATCTCATGTGTGAAAGTGCACTCTGCATCCCCAACCAGTGGCTCTCAGGCTTCAGGGCAGTGTGGAGAATTTATTTAGTGTGTGGCGTATGCCTGTCTAAGTATGTGTAAGTGCTGTGTACTCCTTAAACAAGATCGTGTGCTTGTGTGTATGCGTGTGCGGAGGCTATCACTATTCATCCTAGTTTTTGAGACAGGGTTTCTCCTTGAGCCTGCAGCTTGCTATTTTGGATAAACTAGCTGGCCAGTGAGTCCCCAGGACCCTCTTGTTTCCTCCTCCATGCTGTCACAGCACTGGGACTGCAGACCCTCATCACCATGCCTGGCTTTTGATATGGATGCAGGGTGTGGAGACTCAGGTCTCCATTCTTGTGTACCAAGCACTTTACTCCATGCAGGCAAAATTCAAAATGTGGCTGGCTTGCCCCTCCCCTGGGACCTGGCTGCTATACGCTGCCCACAGGAGCCTGTGCAAGCTGACCAAGACCCCCTGAACTCTCTGCCAGTGCTAGGCCAGTTCCTACCTGTCTAGCTCCTTCTGGGAGGCAACACAGGTCACCTGGCCCCAGCTGGGCTACAGATTTTTCCACTGGGGATTATATCCCAGCCCCAGGGCCAACTGTTAAAGCAGCTTTAGCACAGGTGCCCAGAGATTTTAGGTTCTTGCAATCAGATTTTAAGTCAGGGGCTCCAAGTGTTCATTCCACAGTGTTGAGGTTTCTGAGCCTGGATGTGGGCAGGAAGGCTTCAGAATAGCCTGCAGGGCACAGGGTAGCTCAGACAAAGCTGTATGGCTTAGGGTATCCATAGTGCTAAGGCTGAGGCCCCTGATCTTGGTGACTCCGTTGCCCAGAAATCTCCCCGTAGGGCTCTTACCCTGTGCACCACCTCCACATCCCAGTAGCTGGGAAGGTGTCATTCTACTCCATGGATGCGGACAGTAAAGATTCATAAGGGATGAACAACGTAAGAACCAGGACTACCTCCTGGGATTCAGACTTAGATCTATCTGTCCAGGCCCTGTTGATTTAACCACCCATTAGTAAAATGAGGGAAAGACTCAGACCTTTGGCCACACCAGATCAAACAGGAATAAAAGACCTTTACCTAGATAAGCCTGGCTTCATAAGTGCCTTTTCTTGCCTGAGAACTGTGTAGTGCAGTCCTCGTTTGTGATACCCCTTTGGAGCATCCTGGGGAGGCAAGCAGACTTTCCAACAGACTAATTAAACATGTCATGCTAAGTATGAAGAACCCAAGGCAAGGGAGACCTGCGTCCTCACACTGCAGAGCAGATGCCCGAACCTGTTCTGAATTTGAGGCCAGCATCACAGGGAAGGGAGGAAGGAAGGACATGGAACAGCATCAGCGAAGAGTTGGCTGAGTGGTCATCCTGGAGTGCCAGGATAGAAGCATGGCTCTAGAGATGAAGGGGACTTTCCCACAGAACCTACTGTTCTGCCTAAGGAATGGGATATATGGGAGAAAGAGGCCATGTTCTACTTACTAGTCACCTTTCCCTATGGTGCAGAGGAAGAACCAGAGGGCCGCTTCAGCCTGCACTGTGGTAGAGCAGAATAGCTGTACCTCACAGCAAGGCTTCAAATGGGAGCCCTGTGGGAAGCCCCACCACCGTGGGAAGCAGGGTTTCCCCAGTGGACAGTTGAGGCTGGCCTTGGGAACAGGTGGACTGGAGCCCAGCTGCCTAGGCATCTCGCGTGTGTGATGTCCACCTGCAGCGTTGTGCACAGCAAGTGCCCACTCTTTTCCAGCTTTTCATGTTCCCATGGTAGGAACGTGAGTAAATCACTCTATGCACTTGATTGCCGACGTTTGGCACTGTTACGGGTAACGCAGCCGTCAGCATCCTCGCACCTGCAGTTTGAGGGACCTAGGTGTCATTTCTGTCAGGTAGTGGTAGGGTTTATTGGGTTGTGGCCATGTGTCTGCATCATCCGTAGCCAGACCCAAATGGTTTCCAGAGTCCACCACTTCATGTCCCACCTGGATGTGTAGGCTGTCTGGTTGCTTCCTGTCACCGTCAACAGCTTTGTTCTTGGATCCAGTAAATTTAAGGTGCATTTCCTGAAGAGTCAAGGTTCTGAGTGACTTTATAAAAAAGATTCATTTTATGTTTTTAATTATGTCTATTTGGGAGTAGTATGTGCATTTGGGTTTAGGTGCCAAAAGGTCAGAGCAAGAGTAACAGGTGGTTATGAGCTGCCCAATGAGGGTGCCGGGAACAGAACTTGGGTCCTCTGAAAGAGTAGCAAGCGTTATTAACTTCTGAGCCTTCTCGCTTGTCACTAAAGTACCTTTAAGAAAAAAAGTGTGTGTGTGTGTGTGTGTGTGTGTGTGTGTGTGTGTGTGTGTGTGTGTGTAAGTAGAGGACAGAGGGTAACCTTAGCTGTCATTCCTCAGGACATTGTCTCCCTCGTGTTTTAAATACATGTTGTCTCTGTGACCTGGCACTAGGCTAGTCTGGCTGTCCAATGAGATCCGGGGACCTGCCTGTTCCTGCCACAGTTACAAGCATACAGCTCTGCCACTCTCAGCATTTAATAGGTTCTGGGGCCCAAATTCAGTTCCTCATGCGTGTAAGGCGAGCTCTCCTCTGACTGAGCCTCATAGTGCCTTTTCGTGTGCTTACTGGACAGTTAAGTATCTTTGCCGGGTTTTCTATCTGTACTCTGTCTTCAGCAGCTTCTATCTACCATCCTGCTTGTTGTTTGTGGTAGTTCTGCCGGCTCTTTACCTGACCCCTGGCATCAGTTTCCTCCCAATCCCTTTCTGCCTCAGGACTTTAGCACCTGCTACTACTTGCTGGCAGTTCTTGCTGGAACATTCATCCTGGATTTTGATGGTTGTTCGGTGCCTAACTCAAGTGTCATCTCTTCAGAGAAGCCTTCCCTTCAGCTCACAGACACAATGCAGTCATGCCAGGCCATGCTACCCTCAACAGCACTGGCGTCATTTTGATTTGACCCACTGATTTATGTTAAAACAGAAGTGCTGAGAGCCAGTCCTGCCAGGCACGCTCACTGGTTCCCCCGTTGCCTGGCACGCAGGAAGCTGCTGACAAGTGCCGTTTTCCTGTGAGCAAGGTGGAATGTTTCATGTTGACTGTGCAGTCTAAGTGTTTGCTGATTCTTAATGGGTTGAGTCCACAGCAGTTCCTGGCCCTGGGGTGGAATTGCTGACAAGGGCTGGGGGGGGGGGTGAATATATTCACCAGCTCGGTATACAGTCAGCATCTGCATGAGAAGAACAGTCTGTGTGGCTTTAGGGTACTGTGAGGCTGGGCATGAGGTCAGTGTCAAAATCATTGTGCACAGTTTCAGTTTGCAATCATCAGTGCATAGGCTCTTACCTGCAGAGTCAACCAACACTGGGTGGAAACTATTCTTTAAAAACTGCACAGGTATAGACCGTGCACTGGCCTTGTTTTTCATTCCCTGACAATACAGTGCAAAAACTGCTTAGACAGCATTTAGGCTGTATCCGGTGTTGCAGGATTCAAAGCACATGAAAGATCCGAATGGGCGACATGCACACACTGCAGCGCTTTTGAAAAGGACTCAACTATCTGTGCATTTTGATGCTCGGGGAAGGGTGATTATAAGCAGTTAAAAGATGATCTGTAAAGATTCTGGCTGCAAGCTGAGGGTCGGTATCTGAGTGAGCTTCAGTTTTTTCTTTGATACTTTGAGATTTTTTTTCTATAGAAAGCACAGCTTTTTTTTTTTTTCAACCACCAGGAAGATTAAAATTTAAAGGAAGATTCATGTTTTCTCAAGATTTGAGCAGTGGCTTCAGGAAAAAGAAAATCTGCCTTCAATAAAAAGGAAAAATGTGTAAAAGAAAACAGTACATGTACACACAAGTGTATGGATATACAGATGTGCTTGCACACATGCAAACACACACAAGTGCATGTACACACATAAGCACATGCATACATACAACTGCAAACATACAAGTGCACGCACACAGATGTGCTTGCACACACATGCATGAATACAGACAAGTGCATGTGCACATGAAAGCACATGCATACACACAAGTGCATCCATAGGCACACATGCACACACACATCCATGCATACACATACACACGAGTGAATGCAAGTATACACACACACACATGCATACATATACACACAGTGAAAAATGGAGAAGATCCTTCAGCTTAAAGACAAATCCATCCTTGTTCTGCAACCCAAAGCTGAACTTCAGGCAAATTAGCTAAGCCCTTTGAGCCTTGGTGATCCCCTCTGTAAAATGGAGGTGGTAATCAATACATCATCATCATCATCATCAATACCTCACACAGTAATCAATACTGTGTGAGGGTTACACATTTCACATGTGTGACTGTGGCTAGCACATAACAAGTATGCCATTTGTGTCAGCTGACCTTTGGGACATGCCAAAAGACTATGTTAGGCTCTGCTAAGTACAGAATCAGAGCTGTTTAATCCCTCCCGCCCGCCCCTGACTGAGTTTCTCTGTGAGGGAGGGGAAGTCCATTGACAGAGTGGAAACTGGACAGGGATTCAAGCCACCTATTCCATAGGACATTTAACTATTAACTCCAAGACCCAGACCTGTAACTCCATCCTGGAGAAGCTGCTGAGAAAGCTGCTGGAACAGGATATTCATTCCTCCAGGCTGAGACTCTGACCCAGGCCTGCCTTGGACATTCTGCCCTCTGGTGGCAGGTTTTGGAAGTGCAACTTTTCTATGGTGTGCAGCCTCCCAGGGGGCTCCACTGCCTCTCAGTTCTGACTCCAGGTCCATCTTGCCTTCCATCTACCCCTACTGGCCAAGATGACCATGGCAGTCATAGGCCAGCTATCACAGGGCCCAGACTCTCATTACACCGGCAGCCTGGTTCCTGTCACTTTCATAGGTAGAGTTCAGGAGCAGTCCTGTTGATGAATGGCTGAACCCCAAGATTGAAGTGTGCCACATATCTGGGTCCCCAACCCTGCCCCCTAGTCTAATCTGGGGACCTCCTCCCCTGCACACATTTATTCATGAACCCAGAGATTGCTTAGTGAAATACCTTTCCATGTGTGGTTGGAGCTGGGTGGAGAAGCTACACAGATTACATCAGATGGAAGACCAGCATCCTTGGGCATTGCTGGCACTGTGCCCCACCCCCATGCACATGTCTACATTGCCTATAAGATACAAACGTGTCTCTTCTCCTCTGAAACAGCCCTTCCTGGCTCACACCACCCTGGCTCAGAGAAGCGACTTGTTCCTCAGCTCTTGCTGTATTTAGTTCTCGCCTCTCCCTCACACAGGAATCCCCTGTCCTGCACAAGTTCTCACCCGGCTAACGTGAGATTGGCAGCTGCAGGCTCAGGCAAGGGACAGTGTAGGACTTCCCACTTGGACAGTAAATTCGCTAAGGAAGCAACAAGTGTGCCAGGCACCTCTCTCAGCAACTAAGGTGCCCAACACAGGAAGGGACCAGTGTTAGTGAATGAATGAATGAATGAATGAATGTGCAAATCATGAGAAATGCTGCTCACCCTTCAACATCAGGAGCCTTCTCTTCACACCCCCATGCTTGTGGGGCCTCTGGATCCCCTTGCTCCTTTGTCCACCCCAGACCCCTCATTATGCTGAGTGTCTCCAGTACATAAGCCAGAATTACTTTGCAGCAAACACCATAATGACTTCTGGCTTGACTCAAAAGAGACGTGAGCCCATCAGCATGAGCAAAATGAATTTCTGATTGCTGCTCGGGCGCTGTGAATATTTTTGTCTTGCCTGCTGTTTTTTTCCCCCCTTAACTGAAGCATGAAATATGCTGGACAGCTCCTCAGAAAAGCTGGGCGGGGGGTGGGGGGGTGGGGTGGGGGGGGGCGCTAGTGGAGCTTGGAGGCCGATCTCTGAGGACAGAGCAACGCTGAGAATAATCCACGGGAGAAAGGAAAGGACAGGCTTGATCCGGCAGTGGTCTTGACTCTAGCCTGTAATTATAATTTGCTTTCGATTTCACGGCTGCATTGGTCAAGGCCGGGGGATAAGAGCCAACAGTACCACATCAACCAGATTTGTGAGCCTGTGGTTTTGGAGGGAGGTTAATGGAGAGGGGGGTTGTAAGACTCATTCTATTCTAATGTCCACAAATGCTCTCAGCGTGTACTGGAGGCTCCTTTGTGCCTGCGGTGTGGGGACAGAAAGGTGAGTTGGCTAAGAGCATGTAGCACAGGGCTGTGGACTGAAGTAGACAGACAGGACCTGATGTTCAAATAAGGGCAGTAAGTTCAGAGCCTAACAGGTGATCCTGGGTGGCTTCACAGATGTGGTTTTCTTAGCAAGTCATGGCATAGACAGTGTCAGTATCAACCCCCCATAAACTAGCACCATCCCAGGGCTAGTTAGATGGTCCTGTTGCTGAGTGACCCCGTTGACTGGAGATGAGATCAGGAGGGCTGAGCTTCTCACCATTCACTTCCTGCACCTCTTTCTGCAAGGCCTGGCTCGGATTGGCCCCTCTCAGAGGACCGTGACACTGAGGAAGCTGAGCTCCGTGGGTAGGGATCACTGCATTCAAACCATGGCTTTTCCCTTTCACTTACTGTGATTTTAGACTCTGGGCCCCGTTTTCCCTGCCTGGAGTGCATTGGGGCATCGATCATACCCAGAAAGCGAGGGGGTTCTGAGTGGCCAGGGCAGTTTACAAGATTTAGAGCCCTGACCAGCAGACAATTCTCTCAGTCACAAGTCCTGGGCATCCACAGTCAATCTCTCCCTAGGGTGCTCAGGGAAAGCAGTGGGCCCTATCTGGTGAGGACGAGCTAGGATCTCCCAGGACCATATCTTTTCCACCTTGGACTTTTCTGTACTTTTCAGCCTGACGTTCCAATGCCTGGAACACATATGCTGTGCACTTCTTCGAGGGCTGGGCCAGCCATCATTGGAGACAGAAAGTCTCCAGATGGCAGCTCTCTCGACCCAAGTGGTTTGCAGCCTGCTTGCCCTCTACAGGGTGCTGGGCCCTCCCCAGTTTAAGAGAGCATCTTAAGTGAGATCCCTAGAAGCATGATTTTCAGGCTCGGAGACCCTATCTTGGGCTTTATGACTGTTTTCCTGTGTGGTTTAACACTTTCTCTCCCATAGATGTTTTTAGCTCGGTGGAGAATATTTGGGAAGGCAGTGTGGCAAGAGAAAGGGTGGCATGGAATGTGACAAGGAAGTCTAAAGTGATGTCAGTAGGTCAAGTCTGACTCCTGTAAAGCCTCCACTCTCTCACCTGTAAAATGGGATGAGGACGGACCAATTGTAGTGACCGAGAGACCTGACAGAACCAACTTCAGAGAGAAAATCATGGTGTCAGAATCTTTCAGTCCACCAGGGCAGGGTAGGTGGGGCAGGTAACCTTGACTTGAGCTGCAGGAGTCCCGAGCACAGGTGTTTCACACCATGGCCAACCAGGAAGCAGAGAGGTGGCACACTTGCCCTCAGCTGACTCTCTCCTTTCTACCCTGCAGTCCATCCAGGCCCCCAGCCCATGGGAAGATGTCAGTCACATCCAAGGTGGCTCTAGCCCTGCAGTGGCCTTCTGCTATAATATACTCACAGGCACACCCAGGGTGTGCCACAACCTTCTAGGGCGTTCTAAATTTAGTCAAGCTGACGGTGGGCATAAACCTTACGCATACTAACCTCCTGGGGCTGCTGTGCAGGATCTTACAGCTGCAGAAGGCTCTTGAGGTCCCTTCAGCTCCCCTGGAGTGTAGCTGGGAGGCCTCCAGCAGCTGTTCTGAGGCCCAGCTGGAAGCAAACAGCTCAAGCCTTTTTCCAGGGGGAAGGGTCAGTGTTCACCCCTGTGCCCTGCAGGGTCAGTCCTGAAGGAGGAGCAAGTGGGCAATGCTCTAACCGAACAAGTCAAGCCCTTCTCCTGTAGACCCAAAGAGCAGTTAAGCCAGTACATAACAGAGCAGGCCACAGGCCGTAGCACGAGCCCGTCCTTCTAATGGTTCTGTGTGATGTATGTTTCTGAAGTAAGCAAATTGTCTGAGCAGAACTGGGCCCCATGAGACGTGACAGGCCAGACGGAGACCTGAACAGTGGGCCTATCTGTCATGTGAACCCTAAGGCTTGTTTACTCCTTGGGTGGAAATTCCACAGCAGTGACATTCTGGGTTAGGAAGGAGGCCCCCATGGCTGTGAAAGCATGTCCTCAAAGGTGACTGTCAACCCTGGCACCCCTGAGGTCCAGAGAGAGAACCCACTGTCACCCTTGACTCTGATAAACCCCCTTCAACAAGCTTCCACCCTTCCCGTGAGAAAAGGAAGCAACAGGGGGTTAAGAAGCAGCATGAGCAGTGATCCATCCCCAGAGAGGAGTTTTCATGTTGTTTTTATTGCTGACATGATTTAAAACTACCAGCCAGATGTGGTGAGAAGCCATGCAGAGTTGACTCCTGTTTTGATGTAGTAAGATAGATGTGACGTACAACTTCTTTTACCACCTCGGCATGGGCAAGCCATGCCCACCCAGAAGCCCTGTTAGCAGCTTCTTTCTCACTTTCCTTCCCCCTGTGTCTGGCAGCCACCATTTCCGTTTGCTGGGCCTGTGATTTCGAATATCCTAAGCATCTTGTGAAGATGGAGTCAGGAAGTCCCCACCCTGTATCTAACTTACTTCTCTTAGTATAATGACTTCAGAGTTCAGCCATGTTGAACCCACCATCACGTCCTCTCCCCTTTTCAGGGCTGAATAGTATTCTAGTCTTTGCACACAGCACATTCTATTTCATTATCTGTTCATGGACGTTCGAGTTTCCTCTTCCTTTGTTGTTGTAAATATTCTACTGAGTATAGTCATGTTTGGATTTCTGCTCAAGTACCTGCTTTCAGTCCTTCAGGATCTACACCTGGAAGTGGAATCCCTGCTGGACCCTGTGGTGATGCTATGCTTTGCTTGTAGAAATTTCATCATGGTATTAAATTGTTTATATGCAATGCAATTGGGGTTTTCTTCAAAATAAAGGGAGGGTGGGGTATAGGAGACTGCAGCAAAGGAGGAGAGAGAAAGAGAGGGATGGAAGGAGAGAGGAGAGGGGGAAGGAAAGGGAGAGGGAGAAAGAAGGAAGAAGGGGAGGAAGAGGGAGAGGGAGGGAGGGAGGGAGAGGGAAAAAGAGAGGGAGATATCACATCAGCCATGGGCTGACCATTATCTGAGCCACGATGGACACATGGGTGTCCACACGATATTCTGTAACTGTCTGAGCACTTTTGATACTTTCTGGATGCAGTGATTCCACCCAGCATGGCGACCACAGTACTTTATCTCCACACAGTAAGGGTTTATGCCCCTTGTGCAATAGTCCAGGCTGAGCTCCTGGCTGGTAGACTAACTTCCACATGGTCACTCCAGGACCCAGACTCCTTCCTGCTTGTGGCTCAGCCTCCTTCGGTAGGATAAATGTATATGCTGTGTGACTGGTGGGTTTGGAGGGCACGTGTCCCTAAACTAGTGAGAACAGAACATCTGGACCCATGTACCAGCAAAAGGGCCTGAGAAGTATGCAACCTTTTTCTTGTTCTGCCCTTGGAAGGGCACCATTGTCTCTTGCCCATCTCTCCCATGTGACCATTCTGTCCACCCTGCCATTGGGCGCTCACAACACACAGGCGATGGGTACGACTGTGTGAGTAACTGAGGCTTCCTGACACCTCTTCCACGGTGATTGAACTAGGATCTGAACCCAGACCTCTCATCCTCTGCACAACTGCTCTCTGGGTAAATTGTGCTAGGCCCTGAGGGTTGTACAGCCCAAGCTAACACAGCCCCTAGAATCCAGCCTTACCCGGCTTCTCTGGCCTCCCTTGTGACTTGACCCATCTCCTTTCCCTCCCCCATAACTCCTGCCTTGGGTACTATGACAGAGATGATCACACAGAAAGTTAAGTGGGGTGATGACATGGCCTGGGACACCAGAGTCCTCAGGGGCAAAACTGCATCCTCTCTGCCTCCTTCCCACAGTCTCCATCCCTGCTGCATCCTCCAAAGCATAGCCTCTGCCCTCCCTCAAATCCCAGGGTTCCACTGCTCATTAGCAGCTGTCATTTCCTGTGCCTTCCCTGGGCTCCTGAACTTTGCTACTCAAATCTTTGCTGGCCCTCAGGCTCCCTCATTCCCTGAGAGTCAAATTCCCAGGCACCCCCTTCTACTTGTTTTCTTCCGGTTGTCTGGTGCCTCCCTGCTTGTTTGCTCTGATGCTAGGAAGTCCCTTGCCCCATATGTTTCCAGGAACTCCGGTCTTATAGGATCCCTCTGCACCCTTGGTCCCCTGCCGCAGGCTCCTCTGGATCCATCTTCCCAGCCTACAGTGTCCTTGCTGTGCCGAGGCCAATGTCTTCTCTCCTGGATTGTCCCCAATTCTGTCTTCTTCCTCAGCTCAGGCTGAGTTTCCTCTGAGATCACAAAAAAAAAAAAAAAAAAAAAAAAAAAAAAAAAAAAAAAACAAAAAAAAAACCAAAACAAAAAAACAAACGGAGAGCAGCCACATCAGCCACTGGGCCAAACCATGATGGTGTATCTCCCAAACAGAGCTATCAGCTGCTAACAGACAGGACCCAGCACCCATACCTCTTCAGTGTCACATGGGGGAGACTCACAAACACTCCTTACTACCTTTGTCCCGTTTTCAGCCCCTCCTGATGGAGGTCCTGCCTCTGACCACTTGGTTCCCCCACTTTAAAACCTAACATGGGTTTGATTTGTTTTTTTTTGTTTTTGTTTTTTTTTCAGCCTTGGATTTGAGATTCAAACAGGGAGTTACTCTGTGGCTCTGTTCTGTCCCTTGTTGCTGGCAGGGCAGGGGTTCCTCTGCAGGCCCCTGGCCCCTCCAGGCATTTCTTTCTGCCTCTTTATTCTTCACCCCACTCACAGTCAACAGTTTTCAACACAAGTGGCCTGGGGACATTATGGTTCTAACTGTAGGAACCAAAGGTCCCTTGTGACCAAGGAGGCGGTGTGGTGGCGCTGGGTGGGCTGATGCTACTCTGTGTGACAAGCCCTGATAGTACATCATCTTAGTAGTGTTCCAGATTGGGTGCTTGGCTGATGGAACAACGTCCATACAATTACTTAGGGACCCAGGCTCCTTCCCTGTTGTGGCTCAGCCTCCTCTTTGGTGGAATAAACACACATGCTGCCTGGCTGGTGGATCTGTACATATGTGTCTCTACACTGGTGAGAATAGGGTATCTGGTTCTATGCACCAGCAAAGGGCCTGAGAAATGTGCTTGTGTGGATGAAACTTGGCAACGTTGCCAACATTGCCATGGGAAGAGAGGACCACAGGCAGCACTAGTGGATAGCTGACTGTGTCTGACCCACATGGTGATTGAGAGGAGGAGGGTAGAAGAGAGTTGTCATGTGACTCATGACCTCGGTGAACAACAGGCCTCCTCAGAATCTGCCCTGGTGCCTCCTATTATTGCTGCTGGAAAGTGAACCCCATGGAAAGAGACCTTCAGACTCCTGGCTGCACCCCATGCCCCTGCCATGGGTACCAGCGTGTAGCATATGGCAAGGGTTTGTCATGGCCATCCCTAGCAACAGCATCAGGCTCACTCTGCTGTAGTGTGGCTCTGCCACTAAGTTGTCATGGTTTCTCCCTCTGAGTCTGGGCATAGGACTTTCTGGATCAGTAGCACGTGACAGAAAAGACCATGTGCTTACTGGAGACCCCATTAGCAGCTTCCATCTGTCTCCTAGAACTCACAGCCGTGCAGGTGACAAAGACAGGTTTCCAGCTGACTGCTAGTGCTACTCACGTGTGCCCCACACTGGGTGAGGCCTTCGGATGGCAGAGCCATCTGCTGCTGTGCCCGAGACCCCCAGGTACAGATGACCCCAGGTGTAGCTCTGTGTTCTCATCCAGCTGCTCTGGCCACAGGAGGACATTGTGGCTCCTTTCTCCATAAGCTTTTTCTCCTATCCCTGTCCCCTGTCCATCATCTTGTTCTTTCTTTTAACAGTATCAGAAACTCAAGCAGGAAGTCTTCCAGTGACGGGGCAGGGCTTCCATGTGAGGGAAAGGGAGCATATCTGGTAGCTGATGACTCCTGGGATCACTTGGAATGATCGAAAGATGAGAGCCCTGAGCTGTCAGCCTGGAGTTACGCCAGCCTGGTGTAGCCTCACAAGGCCTATAGATTAGAGCTCTGTTTGCTGTAACACCAGGGTTGCTTATGTCTGGCTTGTGTGGGCAAATTTGGCTCTTAGCAACAACCGTCCATCATTAGGACTCATCCTGTTCATAGTATTTCCTTCCAGATCATTCCATAGCCTCAGGTAGTCATGTAGATGATGCCTTTGTTAAGTTTGAATTCTGGTGTCCTCCTCACCAAAATTCTCATGTTGAAATTTAATCTCTGTATGGTAGAGTTAAGATGAAGGGCCTTTGGAGAAGTGAGGGACCAGTGTCCAGGACTGGGGAGATCCCAGTTGCCTGTCATGTAAGGACACATAAAAGGGCTATCACTGACAAGGCTGCTGGCACCTTGACCTTGAGCCTCTGAGCCTTCAGAACAGTGAATTTCTGATGTTTATGAGCTGCATGGTGTGAGCCTCTGAGGCTCCATCTCAGTCATCTCAGCAATGCCTTCTGAGGTGTGCAGAGGAGGTGTCAAAGCACGGAAGGGATACAGCCATTGGCCTGGCCTTGTCTGGAGGGGATACAGCCATTGGCCTGGACTTGCTTTCCTTTCCCAGCATTTGTGGGATCCAAAGTAGCATAGTAGCACCTCTTCTGGGGTTTTCTAGAGGACAGTTGCTAACTGAAGGTTCTAGAAGTTTCCATCATTGTCCAGCTAGTAACCCACTGTCAGCATGGACTGCACAGTGAGCATGAGCACTGGGTACTGCTGTCCCACATGAGAATAAACAGCCATGGTATCCAGGTCCATTCAGGGGGCCAAGCTCTGCATAGAGTTCATGCTGCGATGACCCCTGGACTTTTCTTCTCAGTCTCTGTGTGTGCCGCGTTCTTTATAAATGGGAAGGTTCTGCTTGTCTTAGGGAAAAAATCACATCCATTTTTAATGTTTTAAAAAATGTGTGTGTAATACAGAGTAGGGTAGGGAGGAAGGGAGGAATGGAGAGAGGGAGGGAGGGATGGAGAGGGGGAAGGAGGAAGTGAGAGATGAAGAGAGAGAGGGAGGGATGGAGAGAGCACCTATGGAAGTCAAAAGACAAATATTTGAGAACTCATTACTCTTCTTTAACTGTGTAGGTCCTGGGGATTGAACTCAGATCATCTGTCATGGTCTTTACCCACTGAGCTATCTCCCTGACCCCAAGACATCTTTCTTACAAAATAGAATTGATGCATTTCTAGAGCAGGAAGGCCATAGTGCAAGGTTCCATAGGAAGTCTGGATTCCCCTGCTGTCGACACCTCTAAGTTCTGTCTGTCTGTGTGGATATGCCGTGCCTGACTCCCTGGACTGGGGGCAGTGTGCTTTGCTCTCTGAGACTCTGGTCATTGGTTGTCTTGAGATGGCTCTCCTCTTTCATGGCCGCCCTTCCTGCTCTCTACTGTTAAGTAAAGCCCTGTTAGTTCCATCTCTGGCTCCCTGTGGTGACAGTGTTCATGTGCATCATGGGGTGAAGTTAACTACATATGCTATCTTGACTATCGTTTGCTAAGAATTAGGCTGAGGGGCTGAGATGGCTCAATGAGTAGAGAGTTCATGCTAGCATGAGGACCTGAGTTCAAATCTCCAGCACCCACATAAAAAGCTGGGCATGGCCGTGCCCATAACCCTAGTGTTGTGAGGGCAGAGACAGTAGGATTGCTGGAGCTTCCTGGCTGCCAGCCTAGCTCTAGGTTCAGTAAGAGATGGCCTCAAAGGAATAAGGAGGAAAGTGGATAGAACAGGACACCTGACACCATCCTGTAGCCTTTGTGTGCATCTGTACACCCATGTACACATATACCCCAACACGCACAGGCACACACGCACGTGCACACACGCGTGTGCACACACACAGCTTCGTTGCCTTTTTGGCCCTTTTACTGTAGCACTTCACAGTTGGTTCTCAGCTGCTTGTCGTTGAGCCTAGTGTGAAATCCACCAGAGTGGTTGGCTGGGGTTGTATTTGGGAATGCAGAGGTGTCTATTCTGAGACTCCCCCAGCACAGGAGCTGCCTTCTGTGCCCGGCACCTGCTGTTCCTGCCTGGCTCCAGCCTGAGTCACTTTTGCTTGTGGCCATCTGTGACTAAATGAGCGATCACGGCCTGGAGTTATTTGGGTTTGTGTCTTTGGCTTGAAAATGGATCTGTAATGAGTCAAGGGTAGCGTCTTCACTCTCTTGCCGCCTGGCGATGAGGGAAGAGCTTTGCACGTGTGATAAGGTGGGCCAGAGCTGTGGAGCCTGGGCCCCCTCCAGGCTAGCATCAATCCAATTTTCTTTACATTTTGGAGTGTGAAGGATCAAACCCAAGGCCTTGCAAGCATTAGGGCAATGCTCTATCATAGGAGCACACTCTTCCCACAGCTCCTCAGGCAGGGGAGGGTGTATATATTTATTGACTTACTTGCTTTTGAGACAAACCTTTGCCATGTGGCCTAGGCTTGCCTTGAACACCTGGGTTCAAGCGTTGGGCTCAGGTGATTCTCCTGCCTCTACCTCCGGAGTGGTCATGGTTATAAGTGTGTGCTGTGCCACCATCCCAAGGAGAGATTAGCAAACTCAGAAAGGGCAAGTGAGCAAGTATGAAGGTCAGAGAAGAGAAAGTAGGGTGACAGAGGGTGATAAGGCTTGAGGGAGGGGTATTTAGAGAGCTCCTGAGTAGGCTAGAGCAATGGGCAGGGCCAAAGTTTGGAGCAGTGAGGATGGTTGCTTAGAGTTCTATTTGGCACAACCTGAAATCAACACACTGGGCTTCAGTAAAGGTAACCTATGATTTCACCTGTAGAAAGGTCTTTCCTAACAATACCTTTCTCACTCGGAACATTGGTGCACTAACATACTGGTATTTTGAACCTATAGAATGTATGGGATTTGTATCCCAATAGGCCCTGACTCCTCGGCATCCCCATTGAGAAGAAGCCACAAAATCAAACCAAATGATGGATGGATGCCAGACACCCTTCATCTCGGCAGCCCACTTGTCCACACATCCATTGATCCACCCGTGTCAACATCCAAAATTGGGCATCAGGGTTGCCAAATGTCTTGGAAGCCAATGGTCATAGGCTGTTTTAGTGCCGAACTAAGTGTTCACATCTTTTGGTCAGTAGAAGCCACAGAGGGACTCTGAAGACCAGCCTGGCCCAACCACATTGGTTGGTGAGGTGAGGCTGGCACCAGCTCACAGCTGGAGTGGGCATCACTGGGGAGTGCCAGAGATGTGGTCACCTAAGAACAATTTTGGAGAGAAGACTGCTGGGAGACATGTTTCAGTGGCAGCTGCTCTATTGCTCATGCAATCTGGAATCTTCCTCAGCTCCTTATGCCAACCTCTGTGGCAGGAATTCAGCTGGCCGCCGAGGCTGTGAATGTGGAGCAAAGGACCCTTCACTCCCTGGGTAGCTAGAGGCTCTAGAAGGAAGGGTTCTTGTGGATTGAAGAATTACAAAAGAGGGAGTAAAATTTGTTCACTGTGAAGATGGACAGAATAGGGGAACCATCTGCAGGTGCACAGAGAGGAGAGCCTGCAGGTGTGCAGAGAGGAGAACCTGCAGATGTGCAGGGAGGAGAACCTGCAGGTGTGCAGAGAGGAGAGCCTGCAGGTGTGCAGGGAGGAGAACCTGCAGGTGTGCAGGGAGGAGAACCTGCAGGTGTGCAGAGAGGAGAGCCTGCAGGTGTGCAGAGAGGAGAACCTGCAGGTGTGCAGAGAGGAGAGCCTGCAGGTGTGCAGAGAGGAGAACCTGCAGGTGTTCAGGGAGGAGAACCTGCAGGTGTGCAGGGAGGAGAACCTGCAGGTGTGCAGAGAGGAGAGCCTGCGGGTGTGCAGGGAGGAGAACCTGCAGGTGTGCAGAGAGGAGAGCCTGTGGGTGTGCAGAGAGGAGAACCTGCATGTGCAGAGAGGAGAGCCTGCAGGTGTGCAGAGAGGAGAACCTGCAGGTGTGCAGAGAGAAGAACCTGCAGGTGTGCAGAGAGGAGAGCCTGCAGGTGTGCAGAGAGGAGAACCTGCAGGTGTGCAGAGAGGAGAACCTGCAGGTGTGCAGGAGGAGAACCTGCAGGTGTTCAGGGAGGAGAACCTGCAGGTGTGCAGAGAGGAGAACCTGCAGGTGTGCAGAGAGGAGAACCTGAAGGTGTGCAGGGAGGAGAACCTGCAGGTGTGCAGAGAGGAGAGCCTGCAGGTGTGCAGAGAGGAGAGCCTGCAGATGTGCAGAGAGGAGAGCCTGTAGCTGTGCAGAGAGGAGAACCTGCAGGTGTGCAGGGAGGAGAACCTGCAGGTGTGCAGAGAGGAGAACCTGTCTGGTTGGGGAAAGGAAGATGCACCTGGAAAAGAGAAAATGGCAAGCAGCACTCAAGCTTCAGTGGAGTAACACTGTGGCCTGTTATAACCCTGAGCATATTGGAGAGAAAGGGAAAGGGGGATGGATGAGAGAGAGAGAGAGAGAGAGAGAGAGAGAGAGAGAGAGAGAGAGAAAAGAACCAGCTAGGACAGAGAAGATATAGGCTGTGTCCAGGACACCATGGATGCAGCTGCTACCTTTGGGCCACATAGTCTGTCAGTTTTACCCTTGACATTGACCACTGTGCTCCAGTTCGGGACATACTCAGTAGTGTCGAATTGCATGCACAGTCTCCTGTGAGGCGATCCCATGGCAATGGGCCACAATGAGAGGCAGCCATTCATTTGGCTTCATCCTGCTGACCTGAGTGGGGAGTTTGCTGTTCAGTTTGGTTTTCCTCCATGTGGGCATTGGTGTTTACAGGGAGACACAGGCTGAGCAAATGCAAGTTCAGGCTGTAGCCTACAGCCTGCATGCCTGGGACAAATGTGTTTGAAGAATGTGTTTGAACGAGTCGGTCTTAACACAAAGGAAGCTGGGAAATAAATGGGAAGGCCTAGTCAACCATGATCCCCCAATCATGGGTCTCCTTGGGTTAGTATGTCTGACATGTGGGGACAGGAATAAATGCAATACAACAGGACAGCTGCTTCAGTAGGTATACATTGAAAGCTCAGAGGAACTTAGAAGCACCATCTATGTGCCTCAGAGAGTCATGGAGGACTCCTCAAGGGGCTGCTCTCACTGGGAAAAGCATTCCCCTACACAGAGGGTCAGCTCTTTGTGATTGCAAACCTAGACTGCCTGAGTTCAAATCCTAACTGTGTTGCTTACTGTGTGACCTCAGGTGAGGTATCTAACCTCTCTGTGCACTACCTGAGTTCCTACTCTTTCTGCAATACTCCAGGGTGGGTATGCCCACCCAGGTAAGTGGTCATGTAGGAAGGAAGTCTAGAGACCACGAAGAGTCTAGTGCCATACATTAGTATTCTCTCCACCCTTCCCATGATCCTTCAGTTTCTCCCTGAGGTCCAGACCAGGCCAAGTGCATTCAGCACACTCCAGTATCTTTCTCTTTGAACCCTGATGCTTATGAAAGAAGAGAAACACGGGGCACACACAGTCACTGATGCCCAGTTTCCTGGTTGGTGGGCATCAAGGAAAGGCGTAGGGTCTCAGCCTTTCAAATGCTGTGGCCCTTTAATACAGTTCCTCATGCTCTGGTGACCTCCAACCATAACATTATCCTGCTTCTACTTTGTAACTGTATGAATCTGCTACTGTTATGAATTATAGTATAAATATCTGATATGTGATCCCAGTGAAATTGTCGCTATGGGTTGCGAACTGCTGTTCTAAAATCTTCCAGAATTTTATCACGAACTGACTACAATCTCTGGATGACTTTATCAACTCACAAGGGTGAAGGTGAACAGGGTTCATAATTACAGGAAAGAGTGAACTGGGTGTGTCAAATGCCCTATGGTGTGTGAGTCCTGGGAGCTGTGGGACCGTGGATTCATATGTTGTAGTCACCTGTGGTCCCCAAGTGCTGTCATTATTTGTCTCTTTGAAACATGGTTTCACATAACCATACTGGCCTTAAATTTCCTAAAGCTAAGATGCCCCTGAATTCCGATCCTCCTGCCTCCCCTTCCTCAGTACTGGCATGACAGCCTGCACCCAGAATTCTCATGCCTGATTCACATCTTGCTGAGAATTAAACCCAGGGCTTCTTGTATACAAGGCAAGCACTCTGCCAACTGAGCTACATCCCTGGGCCCCAACGTGTGCAGAATTGAGGTCCCACACCCTCCCCTCTACCCTTCTGGCTCTGCACATTTAGTGACCACTGGGAAAGAAGCCTTGCTCTCTGAGAAACCATTCCTGGGTGTCTCTAATACCATTAGAACAGTGGTGGGCTGTAAGGTGACTCACGAGCTGTTCCAGCCCCTTAGAAAGTGATGTGGGGTCACAACCACAGTGGCCGAGAAAGCCAGAAACCTCCAAGGTCACTGTGTGCCTTTCAGTCTGCATGCACAGCAGCAGCTCCCATGGGGATGCAGGGACCTGGGCTCCTGGAGCTCCACTATCTTCCAGAGGTGGCTTTTGAGGAGTAGGGTTGAGCGAAGAAGGGGCTGCTTCTGCATAGCTGTGGACAGTGACCTGTGAATACAATCTGGGGGTGTTTCCCTCCAGGCAGCACCTCTGCCGTGTGGGCACAGGGCCATGGGGAGCACTCCTCCTAACCTGCAGCTTCATCCTATGCCAGGGCAAGCAGGATTCATTAGCGCCTTGCCCCACATACGTAGTTCTCAATAACGAACTCCAGACACCATTCGGGTCGCCTTTAACTAGATTGTGACGTGGCATCTGTTTGCTTTCTTTCTTCCACCTTTTTCTAGTATACTTCTCTACAGATTCTGTGATGTGTGTTTGGCTGATGGTATTTACTCCCTGGAAAATTACTGCTGCATTTTAAAAAAGAAAACATTTGAACAAACCACTCTAGTTGAACTATCATTAGAAAAGAGTAAATTGGTGCCCTTGGTCCTATATGTATGCCTTGGTCCCGCCCTGAATAGGCAAGCCACACAGTCACACAGTAGTGATGGAGGGCTGACTGACCACTTGCTGTGTGACTTCAGCCAAGCTGCCTAACTTCTCTATGGTCCTTCACTCAGCTATTGTAGAAATATATACAACCTTCCAGGATGGTGTATGCAGGACCAGGCAGATTAAATTGATCGTAGCCTCCACCCAGAGGTCACAGTCCCTCCTGAAAGAGGTCAGGCATGACCAAATGCCTAGTCAAGTGCAGTTGGCATTTGTATCAGTGTGTTAAAGCTGAGCAGAGGGCAGGACCTTTCTTTGGCCTGTGGTTGGAGGGACAAGGAGGAGTCTTTGACATTGTCACTGTGGTGGAACCCAGTAGCAGTGGGATCCTAGGGTCTGGCATCCAATAAATGACAACATCAGTGTGTGTGTGTGTGTGTGTGTGTGTGTGTGTGCGCGCGCGCGCGTTTATACTTAAAAGGGGGATAAGTCAGGATGGAAATAAAAGGCCAAGAAGGTGACTAAATTGACAAATTGACCTGGGACTTAGACTGTTGTGATACTGAGCTGTGGGTTAATGCAGTCTTCTGGGTCCAAGCTTAAGGAAGTGGCTTCCCCCATGTGGACTTGGCCATCCCAGAATAGCAATCGGCCTGCAGCCCTGTGCTGGAAACTGTACAGCAAGGGAGCTGATTCTTCAGAGCCCACAGGGGATGGAAGTTACTGTTTCAGGATGGTGGCCACAGGAAGGGGGCCAAGATGGAGAAGCCACTGGCTGGGAGCTGTCCCCTCAGGGTAGGATGGTGCAGGCCAATCACAACCTCTCTCAGCTTCTCTTCTCACCCACAAACTAGAGCTAGTAGGCTCTTCCCTTGAGGACCTAGGATAAAAAGAGGCCAAGTTAAAGGTTGCTTCCTTCCTTTCTTCCCTGGTGTTGAACATGTGTTACCTCATCCCTTGTCCCAAAGTGGGTCAGTCACTGCATTCCCCTGGGGAAACTGAGTCAGGAAGGTTTATTTCTGTGCCTTCCACCCTTTGCCCCCAGAGAATACAGGGAGCTTTAAGCCCTAGGAGGTCTGAGCTGCTGTTGTCAACATACATTCAAGACTGGAGGATCTCTCTGAGAGCACAGAGATCTGAAAGGGAGCTTGCCCTCAGGCTCCTGTTTGAGTGGTTCCCGATGCACTCTCTGGTCAGCTGTGGGCCAGGCTTCCTGCCAGAGCCAAGGGAGCCTCAGCTATATGCCTTTGGAGAACTTTCTAGAGGACTGATTATGGCTCAGTGGTGGAGGACTGGGAATGTGCCAGGCCCTGGGTTCGATTCCGTGCAACACAGTCATAAATAAGAAAGATTTCCCAACTTGATCAGAGACATTTCCCATCTAAGCTAGCGGCGAGTACAAAGAGACTCAGTCTCTGGTCAGGGTGCTGAGAGCACGGGACAGTTGAGTGTTCAGTGCTAAACAAGGCACTTGTATCAGCCATCCACGGTACTAGGACATTAGGAACAGAAGGTTGGGAATGCTGTATTATGCTTGACTTAGCTGTGCCACTTATGACCTCACAGCAGCAGTGGTTTCCCATTATAGGGCCTGCTCAAGACTGGGCTGTGAACAATCACAGCAGAGGGAGGGGCAAAAGAGAATGTCCCATTGAAGGATGACCCAGAAAAGTCAGCATTTTGCCACCTCAGCATACCAGTGTCACACACCCAGGCCAAGTAACAAATACTGCCATTCACAGGACACCTTCTTCCCACTGTCCCTGCACCCTCTTCCATATGACCCCTCTCTCTCTACTGGAAATAAAGGCGGCTACTTTTGTAAGGACAGCTCTTTAAGATAAGTACTCTCCTGGCACCAAGAGACTGTCATGGCCCCCACTGTTCTTAGTCACAGTCACAAAAGTAGGGAACCTCACTCAAAACCAAAGTCCTCTCTTCACCCCCACCCCGTGTGCCTTGGCCCTCTCATCTCTCAGTCTAAAAGGTGGATTCTAATATCACCTCTTTTGTACCAAGATGTTGGCACGACATGACAGAAAACCAAGGCCATTCAGAGGAGTCATGACAGTTGACTGGACATGTTGAGAAGGCAGTGACTGTGCACTGACAGCTCCACAGCTGGATTCCTAACAGAGGGTATGAACATCTATAATCTCTGAGCCATCCAGAGATGGGCACTCCCTTCTTAGAGACAGCCTCCTCCTGAGCAGAGGAAGGATTGTGTTCTCTATAGGAGCAGATGGTGCATTGTGTGATTGTCGGTCCAGCCTGGATTCTCTGGAGGAGCAGACAGTGCATTATGTGATTGTGGGTCCAGCCTCAGTAGCCCTGCCCACTGCTCTGCCTCTTGCCAGCTGCCTAACTGGCCAGCCTCTTTCTGCTCTCATCCCATGTAGCTCATGATTGAGTACCATAAGGAAGGATGGCCTAAGGCCTGACTCTGCCTCTCCAGCATCTCCCTCTACCCCCCACCAGCCTAACACCCCCCAGAATAGGTCAGGAAGGGAGATAGGAGCTTTCTATCCTCATTTGCTCTTTTACATAGGCCACCCTGCCACAGGCATGTGCGATGCCCTTGTCCTGCCCATCTCTGAGAGCAGCGCCTCCATCCTTTGGTTGGGCATTTACCCTAAAGTCCTCGTAGCTGGCAGTAGTCCCACTAGCTGCTACCTCCCAGCTGAGCTTACCCTTGTGCCATAAGTCAGTCTTAGGTCCCTGAGGCTGACGTTGTCTGCGTCCATGTCTGCTGAGAACCCCACACTGCCTCTTAAAGTGCCCCTGAAGAGGATGTCCTCAGCTCATTATGTCTCTCTGCACGTCCTTGGACTCAGCTTTTCCCGGAGCTGTCTGTCCCAACTAGAGTTCATTGTTCATATCCCACAAAAGCCTGGCTCAGCTTCCCACTGTGGTACCTTGTTTTGTTACAGTCACCATTAGCCACATCTGTCTCCCCCTTCCCAGCGACTGCAAAGGGAGCCCGTTACATCCTTGCTTTGTAACATCCCTCAGTACAGATCTTCCTGGGAGTAGAGCATGCTCTGTTCTTGCGGCTAGGGAGAGCAGTCAGCGTGCGGCTTATGAGGACTTCTGCTCCCAGGACCAGCATGCTGGCTATATGTTGTCAGACAACCATCGGTGGCACAATTAAAGGATTGGGCAAGAATGAACAGAAGCCATTCTACATTGTTCAAGGAGAGCTGACTTACGCAGGCAAAACATGTGCTGATCTTGAAGGATGTGGGTTTAAGTTGACTTAACTAGATGCTAGGAAACAGATCAGAGAAGCCACGGAACACTCTTATGCATCTCTGGCCTACCAGTTTGGGTGAACTCCTTCCAGGAAGGATAGCATGTGTTCTGAGGGAATAAATCATGATGGAGGCAGGGAGAGTGAAGTTATTAATAAGAAGGTAGGGTGAGGCCAGCGTCCGTGTTCAGTGTGAGAAGAAAGCAGCCACCATTCCAGCTGGTTTGGGACCAGGGTTTCACAGCCAGACATTACTGGCACCTGGAGCTAGCTAACTCCTCCTTATGAATTTTTATAGGATTTTTATCAGTGTCCCTGGTCTGCCTGCTACTTCCTGTTTGTTTGTGTGTGGCTGTTTGTCTATATGTGTGTGTTGTGTGTGCCTGTATGTGTCTGTGTGTGTGCAGGCAGGCTAGAGGTTATCAGCTATCTTCTTCAAATGCTCTCCTCCTTGCTTTGTTGTTGTTGTTGTTTATTTTCTTCTTTGCTTTTTATTTTAAAAGGTTTATTTTTTTTTTATTTTACGTATATGAGTGATCTATCTGCATGTACACCTGCATGCCAGAAGAAGGCATCAGATCCCATTACAGATGGTTGTGAGCCACCATATGGTTGCTGGGAATTGAACTCAGGACCTCTAGAGAGAGCAGCCAGTCAGTGCTCTTAACCTCTGCACCATCTCCCCAGACCCTCCATTTTGCTTTTTGAGACAGGGACACTTGAGTTTGACATTGGCTGGACTGGCAGGCTACCAGGCTCCAGGGCTCCTCCTGTCTCTGCCTCCACAGCTCTAGGGCTACATTGCACACCTTCACGGCCAGCTCTTACATGGCTGCTACAGATCCTAACTCAGGCCTCATGCTTCTGCAGCCAGCACGTCACCCACAGACCCATCTCTACCGCACTGATGCTTTCCCTGTTTCTTCTCATCATCTGTGTGTACTTTTTTCTTCCAGCATGTACATTCAGGTGAGAGAAAGGACCTGAAGAGAGATGGCTGACCTCTGGTAGGAAGGCAGATCATAGATTCTTCCATGATGAGCAGCTCTGAGGGTCCCCAGATTTTGGAACCTTCTTGGGTGGGGCGGGGGCTGCAGCAGTATTTTCCCATCATCACCTTATGTACCTATCCAGCATCTTCTTATGTGTTGCTTCACCTCCTGGTCATTTTCCCAAGCTGGTAACTTTGGAACTGGGGGTCTTGGTGGCAAATCCTGTGCCAGCTCCTCTGTGGAGACAGGTGGATCATATTCTGTATTCTGGCCCTGAGTACAGGCTAACTCCTGTCTTTGTTGAGTATTTGTTCTGATGTCCTAGCCTTTTATTCTATGGCCCAGGGGGAGAGGCAGCACAAAAATACATAGGCTTTAAATTCAAGGCCTGAAACTGTCAAGGTGGAAATGCCTATAATCTTCGCTGGGTCAGGAAAGCACCCTGTGCCTGTGTGCATGGCAAGCCGAAGGAAGTGCATAGCCAGTGACTTTCACATTGTCACCTTCCCTGGCTGTTCAGAGTAGGCATGACATGCTGTCGACTCAGTGAAGAATTCGTAGCATTCGGCAGGAAAGAATATGAGAGAGATGCCAGGGAAGCAAAGAGGTGACTTTCAGTCCCGATCGGCTTCCTGCTGCTGCCCCACGGGAGGGAAAAGATTGAACTTTAATTGGGCAGACATGTAGCAAAGCAGTTCACAGATCACTGTGTGCTCCTTAGGCCAGCTCTGGGTAACAGCATCAGCTGAGCTTTCCAGACATTCTGCCAGTGCCATCAGGTTCCTTGCTGCCTAGCTTCTGTGGTCTGTGTTTGAAGGGAGGTGATAATCCCAGAAGACATCTGGAGGAGTAGAAGGCCACAAAATGGGCCCGGTGACCCAGTGTGGCTCATCATGTATTCTGTTCACTGGTTCCATAAGACCTTCAGTTTATAATGAGCTGAGAGCCTCCCCCAACCTCTCATGCCTATAGGGAAAGCAACAAACTCAACCGTTTCCTTTATGCTTACAAAGGAAAAGCCAGGAATAAAACTTAGACCCTAGTGAAATGTTCTTTACAATTAGATCCAAAGATGAAAATCAGCCCCAAGCCTAGAGAAAGAATTACAGGGGTATTTTTATTCTTCTGAGATTGTAGGGGTTGGAAGCCCAAATCCTGACATCATTTGAATGTTAGTGACATACTTACTGTACATGACCCACCTGCAAAACACATGACCTGCCTTCCCTTCTATCTGGGACCCTGCTTCGTGTTACTTAGTGTACCCCAATGGGTAAATGGTCTCCCTGTAAATATTCACAAGGATCATATGTCTGCCTGCCAGCACTTGTGCAGAAACTACCTGCTCAAGGTAAGCAGCTTTGAACAAGGACAGGGTTCAGTCCTATCCAGAAAGGTCTCAGCAGACCTCCCAGATATGCCAAGAGACTTCTTGCTTTGAGTCTACTGTGGGAGGAGCAGGAAGGTAGGGATTTGGTGTAAGACATGGGCTTATATCAAGGATGCTATGTAATCAGATAAGCCACAGGGGCTGAGAATATGAAGGCCGGGCAGCCTTGGCCCACAGCAGTGCAGTACAGGTCCCTCCGGAAACTCTCAAATGTTTGTCCTTTTGTCCTTTACTAGCCTGCCTGCCTACTTCTGTCTTATCTGAGGTCAGGGTGGCTTCTCATTCCTCAGATCCCAGCCTAAGCATGGCATGGTCCAGTAGGAGCTAAACACACACACGCACACGCACACGCACACGCGCACACGCGCACACACACACACACACACACGCACACGCATGCACGCAGCACGCACACAGCACGCACGCACTGATATGTTTAAAGCATTGGTTTACAGGCTCACCAGGAGTGGCTAGCAGTAGGGGATTCACAGACAAGAGCTGGAGTGCTGTCTGCAGGCAGAGTCTATTCTAGAAGCCTTAGCTTTGCTGTGAAGTCTTCAACTAACGTGAGTAGAGCCGAATTCACAGCCCCAGTATTGGGAGTAATCTCATTTACTTAAACTCAGCAGATGGTAACGGTTAGCTGCATTTATACAACAGGCTCACAGCAAAGCCTAGATTTGCATATGATTAAGGAGCTAGTTGTGACAGCCGGGTCAAGTTGGCACATACAACTCACATGGCAACCAGCTCTCAGCTTCCTACCCTGAGGACCAGAGCCTGTAAGAGAACAGGAGATCCAGCTTTCCTCAATGTTCCTCCCTGTCCCAGCAAGCCTGAACTACCACCCCTCAGACACAGGTTGGGGAGCCTCTGGACACCAGAACCCACCTTTCCCCAACCCATATCCCATAGGTTGAGTGTGAGGCTGGTGAGGACAAGGAAGACCCAGTGTCCCTGGCAACCACAGAGATCTTTCCTGGCTCATGCCTATAATCCCAGCACTGGGGAAGCTCTGGCAGGAGGATTACCTTAAGTTCAAAGCTGCCCTGGGTTATATAACAAATCCCAAGACCTAGACTATAGAACTTAAACAGTGACCAATGGCTGTCCCCATGGTCTAGCACTTGCTTACAGTGGTGCTCCAGGTACCTGTGTTCTGTGAACAGAATTAAAGGACTCAACAGACATGTGTATGATGCAGGGTGAGTTGTTTTTCAAACATCATAGCCCTAACTCCTGGAACCTATGACTGTGCAGTTGCTTGGAAACAGGAACTTTTTAATTAGTCAAAATGATGTCATGCTGGGTAAAGGTGGGACCCAAAGCCAGTGCCTGGTATACTTTTGAGAAAGCCACATGGAGACCCAGTAAGAGGAGAGTGTGGAATGATGGTAGAGGCTGACAGAGGAGTAACGTGTCTACCAGCCGGGAAATACTGAGGACCTTGGCCACTACCCAGTGCTGAGAGAGACCGGAATGTGTGTTCCCTGAGGCTGCAATGGGAACCAGTCTATACCAGTCTGTATTGGTTGTTTTTCTTGCTGGTGTGACAAAATACTTGGAAAAAACAACTTAAGGGGATAAGGTTTATTTTTGCTCCCAGCTTGAAAGCACAGGCCATCAAGATGGGGGGAATCATAACGATCAGAGTGTGAACTGCCTGGTCACGTTGTATCCTCAGTTAGGAAGCAGAAAGACAGATGTGGGTGCCCAGCTCACTCTCTCCTTTTTATTCAGCCTTGTACCCTAGCCTGTGGAATGGTACTACCCACATTTAGGGTGAGTCTTCCCACCTCCGTTATCCAGGCTAGCGAGCCCATCACACACATGCCCAGGCTTGTCTCTGAAGTGACTGTACAACCTGTCAAGTGGTATCTGTCACCCTGTCTTGTCAACACCTGGATTCTGGGTGCCCAGAAGTGTAGTGGGACGGATCCCAGGGATTTAGGCGTGTGGCACTTTGCTTTCTTTCATGGTCCTAGGAAATTCTGCTGGTGACACCCTACCCACGTGTCCAGATCATGCCCAGTTTGGCCATGAATGCCAAGAACACATCACGACCGCAGCTGAAACAACTCACTCTCAGGAGAGTCCAGCCAGGGGACTTTCCGCAGCCTGCTGCCATCTGGCCCTCGCCAGACAATGAATAATTATTTCTGCCGGTGGAGAGACAGCTCCAGTTAACACATGGCCTAGATTCACTCAGGCAGCCACCTCTGCCAGCCAAGAATGCGTAGGGGGCACGTGGGGCCTGGCCCCAGCACATTTAGTTCCATTGTTACCATTGGTGACAGTGACAGCTCAGATGACATCTGTTATCCTGTTCCCTAGAAGGCACAGTGCACATTGACAAGGACTTACCTGAGACTGGTCCCAGCATAAGAGCCTCCCTAGTAGCTTCCAAGGCTTCTGCAGTTGACTTCTGGCTGATGGAGGCATGTCTGTCCATCAAGCTCACGTCTACCCATGGATAATTTGTGCACACATAGGAACTAGGTACCAGTTGCCTGTTTGTCCTTGTCATGAGCAGAAACATACCTGGGAGCCCTTAAGGCTGTTAGGGGTGACATCCTTCCACCTAATGGACTATGATGCATTCAGCTCTGACTTTTTAAGGGTTTGTTTGTGGTGTGTGTGTCTTTGTGTGTGTATGTGTCTGTGTGTATGTGTCTCTGTGTGTGTCAGTGTGTGTCTGTGTGCATGCGCCTGTGTCTGTACTCAAACCCAGGGCCTTGTAAACACTAGGCATGCACTCTACCCCTGAGCCATATGCATAGCCCCTTATGAGGTGTAACTTTTATACAATAAAATGCAGATTTTGAAGCACACTGTGTCTTGACAAATGTAATTAACGGTGTAACTACCACTCTAATTATAACCTGGAAAAAAAAATCTCCATTATTTCAGAAAGTTCCTTGTGATCTTTTCTACAAAGTTTCTCCCTTGCCCAAGCATTCTGTACATTATGGTTTTTTTAAATGACCATGAAAGGTAACAGCTCTCCTTATGGCACTTCCATATGTCCTTAGGTTTGATTTTTCATCCCTGAGTCTCCACCCCCTTGCTTTTGCTTCCTGATTGCTGTACCCTTCTGCCCCACCCCCACTATTCTTCTTTTGGCTTTGCTATCATATATGTATTCCTTATCTTCTTTCTTGAAGCCTTGTGCTTTCTTTTCAGGGACTCATGCATCACCTTTACCCTTGAGTCTTTTTTATGAGTCATAGTAAGTTGATTTAATATGTTTGTGATATAAGTATTCCAGAGGGGAACCATGAAGACCCCTTTCCTTGCTTTGCTTACCTAAGTCACTTTGGGACACTTCCTAATTTCCCATCATGGGCTTCGTCATTCACAGCTGTAAATAAACCACATGTAACTTAGGTATTACTCTTTAAAACCCATAGCAACAATCTTTCCACAAGTATCAGGAGGGTGGAGCTATAGCCCTTCTCTTTCAAGGATATAGACCCCCAAATCAGCAACAGGGCAATGCCCAAGGAAAGACTAGAGGGAAGCGTCATAATAATTTGATCATGATTGTCTTTCTGGACAGCTGGTGGCTCCTAGTGTCTTATGGTTAGTGGTAACAAGAGTCCTCATGTATGCCTTTCCTCCACCCCGTTAAAATGTTATTCTTAGAACAAACACCAGATGAAGAACTGTTGGACCAACAGAAAAAATGTTTCATGGCTCTTGCTGTACAGTCCAGTGCTGTTGAGAGTTTGCCAGTCAGTGAATGGAGCTGATATTTCACAGACTTCTTAAGGATTGACTGTGACATTGTGCATAAAAGCCCATCTGTTAGCCTTCCACTGCTATAATGGAATACCTGAGGAAATCCACTTATAAAGAGAAAAGGTTTATTTTGTCCATGTATAATAGTCCTGTTACTTTGGGGCCTGTGAAGAGGAAATACATAGTGGGAATGAATGCCTGATGGGAAAGCCTGTTCACCTCATGGACAGAGAGCAGAAAGATAAAGAGACATGTTCTATAGCCCCCTTCAAGAGCACACCCCCATTGACTTAAAACCTCCCAGTATGCTCTACCTTTTCAAGGCTGTGCCCCACATGCAGCACCACACATGGATACAATGTATTTTGAACAGAGTCCTGCCTCTTGTTACGTTGTTTCTCTTTCTCACCTCACCACCTCCCATCTTCATTTACTCTTTCCTCTTCTACAATCCAAATATTTCCCTCTCGAGTCATCCTTTTTCCCTAGCTTCCAAATATTAGAGAAAATGTGGCATTTGTCTTTTGAGTCTAGCTTATTTCACTTAACATTATAAGCTTAGGTTCCTACCTGGTCTCCTGCAAACCCACGCTTCTTTAGCACTGAGTAGAACTCCACTGTGTGTGTGTACAGCCTGTTTTCTCTATCTGTTCATCAGTTGTGAACCTAGGCTTTTTCCATAACCTGGCTGTTGTGAGGAGTGCACAGCAAACTTGGTGTAAGTATCTCTATAGGAAGCTATGTCTGTAGGAGGCGACTTAGGTTCTTTGGGATGCATACTCAAATCTGGTTTGGCTGGATTACATGAAGAGTTAAAAGCAAACCCACATAATAGAAGAGAATTGTTGTCAATATTCATCTGACAAGGAATTAATATAGAAAAAGTAGGAAGAAGTCAAAGAATTGAGCAACAAAAGAGTAAATAATCCATTCAATAAGCACATGGTAGATTTCAAAAGAATGAAATTATTTCATCTGATGGTCATCAAAAGAGAGGAGGGATGGGGTGGATCTGGCAATCCTCTTTGAGGGTGTGTCCTTGATGACCAGAGGATTTATAACCCACCTTTAAAGCCTCCATGATCTCCTGGTAGTCATTCCTGGGGGCTAAGCCTTTAACACATGAACCTTCAGAAGACACTCAAGAGCCAAGCTTCAGCAGCTGGCCTTGAGTTGGTGGTGACTGAGGTTAAACCCTGGGCACTGGGGCTGATGACTACCAAGCCCATGTTCCAGAGACTTGAGGTCAGATCTGTTGTCCTGTCTGGGTTCACCACAGTCTGTTTGTATGTTCTGGGGCTTAGAGTTTTGTCACTAGCTGATTGGGATGCTGAGCAAAGCAGCTGACCTCTCTGGACACTCACATCACCTTTTAGACTTGGGGCTGATGAGATGAGGCCAGAAAGGGTGGTCGGTGACTTGGAGCCTGACTGGGTGACTTGGAGATCATAGCCCTTGTGACACCAGTGAACCTTCATCCCTTCCTGGATGGAAATGAACAAAAACATAGTGCCTGGGCAGCATCAGGTATAAAATCCCATGCTTCTAGGAAGGAATAATACCATTGCGAGGTTTTCAATATTTTATTTTTTTCTAGTCCATGGTCTATTTTTAGAATATACTGAAGATAGGATTTCAAACTCCTTTTCATGCTGGCTGAGGCAACAGTTTCATATAATTATGTGTACTCCTGTTCGGGACAGGAGGCAGTGGTATAAGACCTTAACATGCGAACAATTGCCCATGAAAGGCATGAGATTTTCAGCAATGTTATTTTAAACCAATGCATTGAGGGTGGGGGAATCTTGATATTTTTTGGCTTTTGGCTCCCAGTGCCTGAGTGGTTTCTAAAACACATACCTTATGTAAGTTGAAATAATGGAAATTTGAAGCTATTTAAATGACTTCCCAGACTCCCAGTCTCCTTTTCATAGTTTCATAATAAACGTCATGGCTTAGAACATGGGGTTATTTTTACCCAGAAAGCAAAGAAAATGGCATGTTTAGAGGCAGTATCAAAAAAAAAAAAAAAAAAAAAAAAAAAAAAAAAAAAAAAAAAAAAAAAAAAAGAATTCACTTCACAGTTTACATTCCCTAAAGAGACTCGACTAATTGAAAGGTTTGGGGAAATTTTGCAGCTACCAGAAAGCCCAGCTCTGTGGACTTTCTGTCTGTGGAAAAGCAGTGTGCAGAGGCTGAGATCCCAGTGCTAAGGATGCAAGGTCAGGCCGGCCAGGCCTCCAAGCCTTCTGAGCAGGGCTTTTTGATTGCCCTTCAGTTAAGTAGAAAGCCAAATGCTTGACCTCCCAAAAGCATCCTGAATGTTGGCCTGGTAGCAGGTTGTACCAGGACCTGGCAGTGTGAGCCTGGCCAGCACAGCTGGGTAGAGCGTGCACCTTGGGACGATCCAGGCCAGACAGATAGAGAGAGAGCCAGACAGTGATGAGCTCGGAAGGTCTAGACTAGCTTCAGTATTTGTCTTCTATGGATGTTGAGAAGCTGCCTTGATTTTAGACTTCATACCCTCCAAAACTGAGAGAAGTAAGCTTTATGCATTAAGCACCTCGGGTTAGCATTTTGTTTGTTATAGCAGTGCAGACGGAGTAGAATAAATCCAACCCCCAAACACCCTGCTCAAAATTCAGGTTGTAGAGCTGTTGCCAACAGAGCCCGTCAGTGTCTGTAGCCGTGGTTGCCCATGGAAACAGCAATGAGAAGACAGTCTGACCTCTTTTCTGCTCTGGAAGTCCCCATGGTCAACAGGACCTATTTTACAGTCAGAACCATAGCTGTATGAGAGCCAAGGCTTATCAGAACATGGTGTATGATGGTATGCATGTCCTACACGGAAAGGCCCATGGAAGGAAGCAAAATGGAAGCTGGGTGTGTCATCGTCTGTCCTGCACCATAAGCTCTGAGGGAACAAGAGATATCAAGAATGCCAGGATTACCTTCCTGTAGCCCATGTAGATGGTGGCCCATTCACCGAGGACACATTTAGGATGCATACGGGAGCAGCTGTGTTACAGCCGCTGCTTGGAAAGGTTAAAACGTGGAAGGTGTCTTCAGAGATTAGAAAAACAAGACCACAGAGACGAGGAGAGAGAGAAGGCAGCTAGGGAGGAAGCCCTAAGAACACAGAGTTCAGGGGTCCTGCTGTAGATGGGGACCCTCTACCGCACAGTAAGATGAGGAACAAAGAAGCTAAACAGTGAAGGCTAAGGAGGTGGGAACATAAAAGATGGTTGTCTCTCTGTGTTGTTGAGTGAAAGACGCTGACTGTAAAAGCTCCCTGTAATAGAACTCCATTGGTAGGACCTTCTGGAAACAGCACATATCCATCTCCAGTGGCTAAGAAATTTGGGGGAGCATGGAACTTTTGTTATCTTGGAGTACGATGGTGGATGCCTCATGCATTTCTCAAAACTCAGAGAGCTCCACGCCACAAAGAATAGACTTTATCATATAGAGGATGGATAAGTGGATGGGTGGGTGGATGGATGGATGGTGAGTGGGTGAATGGATGGATAGATGATAAATAGATGAAGAGATGGATGACAAGTGGAATGAACAGGTGGATGGATGGATAAATGGATGGGTGGGTGGATGGATGGATGAGTAGATGGGTAGATGGACAGGTGGGTGGATGACAGGTGGATGGACAGGTAAATAGACAGGTAGTTAGACAGGTGAGTAGATGACATGTGGATGGATAGACAGGTGGATGGATAGACAGGTGGATGGATGGACAGGTGGATGGATAGACAGGTGGATGGCACACACACATATCTTCTTGTATTGCTTTCTGCCTTTATTTTATTTTTTGAGATTTATATTTTTTTACATGGGTAGGTGGATGTTTTACCTGCATGTATGTCTGTGTGCTACGAGTATGTCTGACATTCATGGAGGCCAGAAGAGGGTGTCAGAAACCTATGAAACTTTACTTATAGATGGTTAGCTGCAATGTAGGGGCCAGAATCAAACCCAGGTCCTCTGGAAAAGCAGTTCATGCTCTTAACCACTAAGCTATCTCTGTAGCCATTCACATTACTTTTCTGAGATACAGTGTCTTACTGAACCTGAAGATCTTCATTATATCCGGCCTGCCAGCCCCAGGCATCTACCCATCTCCACGCTGGGATCTCAGCCATGCACTGTCATACACGGAGTGCTGGGAATTTGAACTCAGATCCTCACACTTGTGTAGTAAGTACTTACCCACTGAGCCATCTCCCCAGCCTGAGAAGTGATCTCTCCTATCAATTGTACCAATTATTCTAAGGAGGTTGAGGAATACACAGACTGGGTTACCCCTGGATCCATGGAATTTATAGCGGATTGTGGCCCATAGTGAATGCCAGGCACACTCCTCTTCCCAAGAGCACCATCTCTTGTCATGACCCCTAGAAATCCCAGGAAAACAGAGCCTGCCCCTGAGATAAAAGAGACCTTAGCCCTGAGAAGTATGTCTGTTGTGGATAAGATGCCAAACTGAGGCAAGCCAGGTATTGGTTGAGTTCCATCTCAGTTCCTGTGGTGGTTGTGTGACTGTAGGTGACTCCTTTACCCTTGAATGCCAGCTAGCTTGTCAGTAAGTGGGAATGAGCTCCTTGGGGTTGTTTGGGAGATTAGGGCTTCGATAAGTTGGCAATGCAAGCTTCAGGCCTTGCCATGAGCACTCTTCCTTCTAGGGAGCCCCTTCAGTCCTCCATTTCCCCGAGTCAGCAGCGGCTGGCTCAGTCACCATCCCAGAGGCCTTTTCATGGCTCAGTCAGTTGGTTGCTTGTCCCAGCGCACTAGACCAGGTAGGTGTGCCACAGGGGCAGATGCCGGGGACTCAGCATGCTGAGTGTTGTTAGGCTTGACACCGGTGTTAGGTGAACCCTCGAGGTGCAGGTAGAGGTATTTCCACAGTGATCGGTGTTGTGCTTAATGTTCTGGGGGGTTGATACACCCTCTTGTTCCCTTTAAATATCTATTAGGGATTTCTACCCCACTTCAAATCATTTAGTTCCCAAATAAAAGGCATAGAGACCTTTAGATTTATAGTTAGCCTTAGAGCACTAGAGCTGGGCAGATATCAACCCTCTATGATATTTTGTCTGTTTCCCTGAGAAACTTGCGCATTTTGTTTGGGTCGCTCCTGCTCCATCAGGGCAGCCCTCGTGGCCATGTGCTTACAATCTACTCTACCCCGTGGTGACATCTTCCTTCTTCTCTGTCACTCCTCATGGTCCTCACCCGAGACCCCTCTGACCCCTCTTCACTCTGACCCCTCTCTTCTGCCCAGCCCAGGCTGTAGGCATTTTTATTAACCAATCAGGGATAACTTGGGGGAGGAGGGGGCAAGGTTTATATAGCATCATTTGGTGTACTTAAAGACCTACTCATGGAAGGAGGCAACTAGATCTTGGGAGCCAGTATTTAGCATTTGAATACATAGCAGCATCAGACCAACCCCCTACAGCCAGGATTCCACTTTCTCAGTAGATTTGGCAGTCTTTGGAAGTCGGGTTACCCTTCAGGATACAGCCATTGTCTTCGAGGAGGTTCAAGATACACTGAATATTATTGGGCAGTTCCCAGAGTCTGGGTCCACTGAGTAAGTGCTCTGAAACTATCCACTGAATAGATTTGTACATATTGTTGTGCAACACCACGTAGCTTAAAAAGCAACAATGTTGGAAGAAAATCATAATGTAGCTTTCTGTGTGTACAACAATGCTAAAGTGTATCTCGGAGACTTCAAATGACAGTTTGTAGCCACTGTAGTCTGGGTCTATAAGTACCCACTTATAGACCCAGAGCCCATAGGTTCTCTGCCTCAGTGCTCAGGAAGGTAGCTAGCAAGAGAGATCTCCCCAGATGTCCTAGGTGTTGCGTACAAGCCAAAGCAGAATGAAAAACAGGTAGATACTGCGATGTGAGGATGCCTGAGTATGTCCAGGATCAGGGGTGATACTCAAATCCTTCTTGGCCCAAGGTTCTAAGAGAAGGTTGCCTTCTACCGTGATACTACCCTGGCTCCTTCCTCCTGAGCTCTGGAGGGTGCCGGCATCACCCTACTTCCCTGAGCTCCACAGGGCCTGCTGACAAATCTCTCCTCACCCCACACCTGCCACCAGGGATTTCTGCAGCTTAAAGGCTTAGGTGTGACCTCAAAAGCCATGTGTGTGCCCTGCTGATTCCTCCTCCCCGAGGTAGAGCTGTCCAGTTGGGGGGGGGGGTGATGAGCCCTTTCAGACCGCAAGCCTCACATGCTTGACTGGTCTGGGTGCGTCTCATCCCCGTAAGCCATAGAAAGGGGGAGAAGGTTTCCTCGGGAACAGGATGACTGCTGTCTAAGACAGGTTCTTTTGTGGCCTGTGAAGTCCATGGGTTTGCTGTCCCCATCTATGGTTTTTGCTTTCTTTCCCCCACAAAACCAGTTTGTTGTCTCTCTTATGGTCACAAACCAAGGATGCACATCACCTGCAGCTGTGGGAACAGATGAGAGGTATGTGAACAGTCGTTGGGGTTGCTATATCCCTCATACAGAGTGTGTTGGGATCAAGCTTACATGCAAGGTTCATACAAGCCCCTGAGATGTCATCAGCTAAGGTGACACAGGACCTAAGAGACAGAAGTGTCTCTCAAAACCTCAGCCCATCTGCTCTAAAGACAATGGATGCTAGAACACATGGCATGCCTTCAGGTCAGAGTCGTTCTTGGTGATGGTGTGAGGAGGACAGGGATTGACATCAGCACTGTGCCAGCTTCTGGAAGGTTCAGTCCTGTAGCAGGAAGTGGACTAGACTCAGCCAGTAGCTAACTGGGACGTGTGGTATGGCTTCTGCCAACTGAAGCCTCTGCTGCCCAAGCAGAGGGACGCCATACACATTCAGCAGGCCTGTGTTTTCAGTTGATTGTCACTGAAGAGGCAGAGGCCCTACAGGTTAGGTGACTCAGCCACATAGCCCATGGGTAGGTAGCTTAGTTTCTTTTCTGTTGCAGTGATAAAGCATTACTACTAAAAGCAACTTACAGAAGGATGAGATGGCTCTAAGATTCAGCATGGTTAGGGAGACGTGGTAGCAGGCAAGCATGGTGGTGGGAGCAGGGAACTGAGCGATCACATCCCGCCAGCAAGCATGAAGCAGAGAGAGTGAGCTGCGGTGAGGCAGAGCTTTAGGTACTTGAAGCCCACGACCTTGACATACTTCCTCCAGCAAGGCTGCATCTACCAAACCTTCCCAAACAGACCAACAAGACATTTCATATTCAACACACCAAAGTAGAAGAAACCTGAGATCCTGAAGGTGATATCCAGAGTCTTGGATTCTCTTACCCTGCCACTCCTCTCTCAGAATCTATATGCTTGTGAAATGCTTTGGGTGGGCACTGAGTACAGGGGGACCATAGCTCCTGGGAGCTCTACGGGTCACCTACTGATTTGCTGCCAAAATTTAGAATCTGGGTGACATTCACTGTACCCTGAAGCCTTCCTGCATGCACTTAAGGGTGCATGGAGGGCAGCAAGGCTTTGTGACAAGTCTGGTCCTGCCAGGGACAAAGCCATTTATATAGCCCTCGGCTGCATCCTGGCTGGAGGACAGATGTCATGTCCTCCACCTCAGGAAAGCAGAGATGTACTCTTATTCCCAGAGCTGCCTCCAGCAGTGTGTAGATCACTGGCTTTCCTCATACTGGCTTGAGAATCAGGAAGTGTCTTGAAATCTTGCAGCAGAACCACCGTCTAGGGATCTGCACTGGAAAGTTCCAGACATTTCTACTTCTGGAAACAGAACCATGTCCACAGGAACGTGGAGCCTCTTCCTCCACAGTCTCCCATCTCCAAAGAGCAGATCCAGGCCCTTGAAATGGTAGCTGCAATTCTATTAGAGAAATTTGTTTAGAAAATAAAAATATAAAGAAGAGAACAAAGGTATTCTTCATTAAATACTTCTTGCTTCTAAGAACGAAAGCTCTCTGGTTCCTAGACAGGTGCCAGTTTCACTGTCTTGTCAGGTAAATCTGAGGTTGAAAAGTGAGATTTTATTACTTTCGTTTTCAGAGCTTAGGGATTTTTGTCTGGGCCATCTATTGTGTACCCACTGTGGACCACACATCTTGTGGATGCTGCAATTGTGCTAGCATCCCAGTACCAGGAGATGATGTAGGTTACCCCCCAATAATACTGTACCATAATTTATTCATTGGATTGTTGAAGTCTATTGAGAGTCTACCACACCTGGTCCAACTTGGACTCTCAAAGATGCAGTAGGGACCTGGGTCGTGTGAATCCTAACCTTTTGGAAGCTTCTATTTTAGCTGGTGCCACTCGGGGGAGGGGTTTCTTAGGGATCTGGGAAGGTCTTGCTAGCATTCATCCATGAAATCACATATCCATCGGCCATCCTAGGAGGCAAGGAAGTGAGAAGGGACCGTTCCTCCATTGGCTGAGGCATTCTAGGGCAGAGGAGCTGTTAGAGTTTACTGAGACTGCAGACAGGTACTCGAGTCTAAGCTTTGACTAGTTTGTTCTCATGTCTGGACCATTAAATAACACAGCTATGGGTTCATGTATGTTTCTGTGGGGATATATATGTTTTCCGACTCACTAGGCATATTGTGTCACTGGCTGAAGGGCACTTAAAGCCTTCCTATTTCTCATCCCACCAACAGTGTGTCTGTCTTTTGGATCACAACTCTCCCATTGTGTGAAGTGTGTTGTTCCATCGTTCAAGACACAACACAAATCTAAATCCCAGCCAGTTGTCAAATACTGAGGTATCTGTGGCCAATCCCACAGCTTCTCCTAAAAGCACCAGTCTGCTCAGCATTGAGATTCAGCTGGCTTTCCCTCCAGTCAGTCAGTCTGAATCTAGTGGCCCCTGAGCTCCTTGGTGGGCTGTGGGTCTCAGGCAGGTTTGCTGAAGGTACGTTGCCACCTAACGTCCTCTGTCTCCTCTTCTCTTCCAGCGATTCACGAGTTCCCCACAGACCTGTTCTCCAACAAAGAACGACAGCACGGCGCTGTCCTGCTACACATCCTTGGTGTAAGTGTCCTCCAGGGCCAGAAGCCACTAACCTTCTGACACAGGAACCCAGTCTGTATAGCATATAATGACCACAGAGCAGTGGCTCTCCAGTTCCCTAATTAATTCTGAGACCCTTTCATACAGTCCGTCATGTGGCAGTGACCTCTGACCATAAAAGTATTCCATCACTTCTTCATAGCTGTAATGTTGCTTCTGTTATAAATTGTAATGTGAATATCTGATATGCAGGATATCTGATATGACCCCTGTGAAAGGGTCCTTGAAGCCCCAAACGGACTGTGATCCAAAGGTTGAGAACCACTGCCGTTGTTACTCAATCCTTGTAACAGCCTGGGAAGAGAACAGACACTAGGCCAGTTTGCCCATAAAGAGGATTTTCTTAAATGTCAAGTGGCTTGTCCAGCGTCACATACTGCTCCCTGTGCCTCATTTTCTACTTTCATAAAATAGGGGTCCTCTGCTCTCTCTCTCTGCCGCCTGTTCGAATCCCGCTCCGTCCCATTTGTCTCCACCCAAGTCTCATGGGAAAAAAAAAAAAGCCAGGCAGTGGTGGCGCACCTTTAATCCCAGCACTTGGGAGGTGAGGCAGGCGGATTTCTGAGTTCGAGGCCAGCCTGGTCTACAGAGTGAGTTCCAGGACAGCCAGGACTACACAGAGAAACCCTGTCTCAAAAAACCAAAATAACAACAACAACAACAATAATAATAATAAAATAGGGGTGGCGGCCCCTGTGTACACTTCAGGACTAGACATCAGCTGCAGCAAATGTGATGTGGCACACAGGTCCTCAGTCATGCTTGCTACTCCCTGTGTCTGCTCTCCGACTCCCTTTGCCACACTCCTCACCTCCCCCCCTTCTCCATTCTGATGCGACACAGCATGTTCAGGGTGGTTGGCCATAGACAACTCTCTGTGTTCAGACAGACCCTGATGGCAGACAGTTCAATAGCAATTTAGATGGGAATGAGGAATTCAAGACCAAAGTATAGATTGCTGTTCTTGGACAGACAAACCCTAGCCCCAGCCAGATTTTACCTCCCTGCCTATTTTTTGCAAAGGTTTGTTCATTTGTTTGAGGCAGCATCTTCTGTATCCAGACCTCTGGCTTCAAACCTGCTGCGTAGCTCAGGATGACCAAGAACTAACTCATTCATTCTCTCTCTCTCTCTCTCTCTCTCTCTCTCTCTCTCTCTCTCTCTCCCCACACACACACACACAAACACACACACACACCCCACTCCCAAGTGCTGGGATTAGAAGTGTATGCCACCTTGTCCAGTTTATGTGGTACTGAGAACTAAACCCTCATATATGTTAGGCAAGCAGTCTACTAAATGAACTATAGCCCCGCCCCCTCCATGAGTAAAGTTCTTTATTAGAACACAGCCACTCCATTCATGGCTGTGCTCTCTCTGGCTGCTTCTGAGCTTCAGTGACAGGACAAAAAGCCTCATCGGACTACATGGTCTGCAGAGCCCAGTTTTTTTTTTTTTTTTTTTTTTTTTCTGGCCCATGTGAGAACCAGTACAAGACTGTTGAATGGTTGCCAGGAAGCAAGGCTGGTCTGGGTTGGCTTTTCTGTTTCGGATCAGCCCCAGCAAATTTCCTCCTGCACAGCAATCTGGCCACCCAACACTGTCTGCTTATAAATTTAAATTCAGCCAGTATTTCTCTAGAGGTCATTTATTGAAAGAGGAATCTGGAATTCTCTGGTGGAGAATAAAGACCAGAAGATGACAAAGGAGCAGTGTTTTGGTTGGAAGTGGAGGTCAGAGTGAGGATTGTAGGCAAATTGTGAACGGCGGGCCGCATATTATTTCTAGAATGGAGTTATTGTCTTTCAGACATCCTGGCATGTGCATCCCATCCCCTTTCAGCAAGAGATGTAAATTTGGCAGATTTTCCCCGTAGTTCTGTGGCCCAGCCCCATAAGCAAAACCTTATGATCGAACCTGAGAGTGAATACCTCAGGAATTTTGCAAGACCCCTTCAGAGTGCTAATTACTAAGCTAAAAGTGGAGGGCTGAACCCAGCCCATAACTCAATTTTACAAATAAAGTTTTATTAGAACACACACACGGGGGGTGGGGGGGGAGAAAGAGAGGGAGAGAAAGACAGAGAGAGAAAGACAGAGAGGAGAGAAGAGAGAGAGAAGAGAGGAGAGAAGAGAGAGAGGAGAGAGAAGAGAGAAAAGAGAGAGAGAGAGAGAGAGAGAGAGAGAGAGAGAGAGAGAGAGAGAGAGAGAGATCAATTGATTTCAGGGCTGCTTTGGTTTTATAAGAGCAGGGCGGGTATATAGCAGAGACCATTTGACCTACAGAGTCTAAAATATGACTTCTGTAGTTTATTTATGCCTTCCTTAGAGCAGGAAGTCTCACACATAGGAGCCAGTGAAGTGTTTTAGCCTTCCCTGACCCAAAGGAGAGAAACTGTAAAGCCATCCAGGCTCCATTTTCCTCTCCAGTGTTCTGAGGTGCCATGAGAGAGAGGCCCTTTGACCTCATGGGTCACTTTGCCTGGGTCATGATGTTGGGAGGAATTGGTGGTGGTGTGGAGTATATTTAGAATCCTGGGGTGCACAGTGAGGGGTCCCCCAGTTGGCCTCTCCTTTAGCCACATGCCCACAGTCTCTCCTAGCTTATGGCAGAAGACAATGAGTCACAGTGCTAGGGCAGTCACAGTACAGGCTTGCTTCGCTTCATCTCGATTCCTGTGGTGCCATGTGTTGGGGCTGACACAGCCTGGCCTCCTTCTCCATTTTGCATACATGGCATCATGTCATGCCTTAGAATGTTCTCATCTCCTTTCAGGGGTTCTGGTCCTTGTCTCTTCCTCCAGCTTCACATTCTGCCCTTCCCACTCCTCCTTCCCTTCTCCCTGTTGAGCTCACAGTTGCCTCAGAGCCTTTGCATTTTTAGTTTTCTGCTCCCTATAGAGGCTTCATTCACCTGTTTTCTTTATCCCACACTGGGATTAAGTCTCAAGATGCAGACTCTTTCCCACACACCATCCCTGCCATCTTCCACACACCATCCCTGCTGTGCACAGTAACACCTGACACATAGGATGCGTTCAGCAAAACCATGGTCGGTGGTCGTATAGACAGACAGGACAGGGAAAGGTTCCTACTAGAAAACCTCTTAGAAACAACTGCCTGCCCCTGCTTCATCATTAAGTAGAAATAGAAACTGAGGCCTGGAGACATGGTCCATTGAAAGTCACGGGCCAGATGAGTCCCAGAGTCTGCATGTTGTACTACAGACTTCCCTGTACACATGTGCAGATGCTCACTGGACCCTTGAAAACAAGCCTCGGGGATGAGCAGAGGTTTGGCAGCAAGCAAACTATTGATAACACGGAAATAATGCTTTCTCTAAAGTTAAAGATAGGAAATGGGGGGTTAATTGCTCCAAGGGACTTCTCTCTTGGCCTTTATGCTAGAGCCAGCTTGGTTGGTTGGTTGGTTGGTTGGTTGGTTGGTTGGTCGGTCGGTTATGATTGGCTCTAGCAATCAGAGTCCTCTTAAACAAGAGGTGCCAGTCTGATATGTCAGTAGTCTCAGTACCCGGGAGGTAGAAACAAGAGGATCAGTCAGCCAAGGTCAGCCTTTACCACATCGTGAATTCAAGGCTATCCTGTGCTACATGAGATCTTGTCTCAACATTTAAACAAACACAAACAAATAAAAAAGCAAGAGTGCCTGAGGTCACATTTGGAGCTCCATAATGCCTCTGTCCAACAGGAAGAGGCAGGGCACACCTTCTGCAGAGTTCTCCAGCAGGTGCCCTGATTCAGCTGTTTAGGAAAAATACTCTCTCCCCGCCTCCACGGATACAGTGTCAGATCCTGAGGCTCAGGGCTCAGTCCCAAGACTGTCCCTGCTTTCCATGGAGCAGCCCCAGGCAGAGTCTCCATGCTTTGGATTACCTGCTGCAACAGTGCACAGAGCACGGGAAACACATGTAGCTATGTGTTATAAGGAGTCTGACTCAGACATAGGTGACTGTGTGGGTGGAGGAGATGCCCAGAGCAAGCATCAGGGAGGAGTGGGGTTCCCCATCTTCTCTGGGCACTGTACCCCAGAAACCTGCCCATGTTCAGCCAACCGCAGCAATTCCGAGCCTGTTTTTCTGGGCTCATGGAGGTTCCCCCACATAGGTACTGCTCACCAGACCAGCCCTCAGTGCCTCTGGACTCTTCAGATGTTTGCCTCACCCTTCTAATCCTGCCTGGGACTTTCCAGTGACCAGTGCCACCCTGTCTAGGGCTACCAACTCCCAGCCATCTCATTAACATACCTGAGACACTGTAGCACTGGAGAGATACGAAGGGTTCTAGGATGTGTGTGCCAGGGACCAGGGACAGAGACCTCATCTCTCTCCTCATGCCCCTCCCTTCCTCCTTTCACGTATGTGTATGTTCTCTCTCTCTCTCTCTCTCTCTCTCTGTCTCTGTCTGTCTCTCTCTGTGTCTCTGTCTCTCTCTGTCTCTCTGTCTCTGTCTGTCTCTCTCTGTGTCTCTGTCTCTCTCTGTCTCTCTGTCTCTGTCTGTCTCTCTCTGTCTCTCTGTCTCTGTCTGTCTCTCTCTGTGTCTCTGTCTCTCTCTGTCTCTCTCTCTGTCTGTCTCTCTCTCTGTCTCTCTGTCTCTGTCTGTCTCTGTCTGTCTCTGTCTCTCTCTGTGTGTCTCTGTCTCTCTCTGTCTCTCTGTCTCTGTCTGTCTCTCTCTCTCTTCTCTCTCTGTCTCTCTGTCTCTGTCTGTCTCTGTCTCTCTCTGTGTGTCTCTGTCTCTCTCTGTCTCTCTTTCTTTCTCTCTCTCTCTCTCTCTCTCTCTCTCTCTCTCTCTCTCTCTCTCCACACGTATGTGTTTATGTGTGCATGTACTTATGGAGGCCAGAGTTTCTATATCCAGTGTTTTCCTGAGTTGTATTTTCCCCTTATTTTTTGAGACAGCATCGCTTACTGAACCTGGGCTTACCAATTCAGCCAGACTTGTTGTTCAGCAAGCTCCTAGGGTTCCCCTGTCTCCGCCTCCCCAGAGCTGGGGGTTACAGGAATGTGCCCCTGCACCCACTTTTTACACAGGTGCTGGGGATCTAAACCCAGGTCCTCATGTTTACATAGCAAGTACTTTGCCAACTGAACCATTTTCCCAGCTCCTCACTCTTAGCATTTGAAATACAGTCATACTATGTAGTCCAGGCTGGCCTGGAACCTGCGACCTTCCTACGTTAGCTTCCCGAGGGCTGAGATTGCAGGCATGTGCCACCTTGCCCAGCTCCAAATCTGTATTTCTTGCTCTGCAACAGTGCTGAGAGAAAGCACAGACCCAGCTCAGCATTCAATTTCCCGTCTCCAGGCCTCAGTTTCTTTATCTGTCAGGGAGGCTCTGGAGAGAGCAAGTCTCTGATGTTGGAGCTTTCCAGTGTGCTCATCCGCCTGTATTTCTGCCCACAACCTGATGTGGGCATAAGGGACTCTCACTGAAACCTGCTCTCTGTCCACAGGCTCTCTATATGTTCTACGCTCTGGCTATCGTGTGTGATGACTTCTTTGTCCCATCCCTAGAGAAGATCTGTGAGGTACGTGGCAAGGATCGGGAACCCCCCACAAAACCCAGGGTACCCAAGGCAGTGTGTTATGTAAATGACAAGGCAAGAAGCCTGGATGGGACAGGAAGCACTCTGGTAGACAAGGCCATCACACAGCCACCTCGGGTCTGCTCCTCAGCCACACCTCATCCTCACAACACCAAATCAACGTCAAAGTGGCTCTTAGGGACAAGTGCCCACCTTCCCTTCAACGTGTTTCTGGACACAACATAGTAAGGAGGGACTGCTTTAGAACTTGGGTCCCCCAGACTGTGAGCTGGCAGAAGGATTCCAGCCTTCCTGGCCTCTGACTCTCCCTCTGTTTACCCTTGCATCCCCTCAAATGGAGCATGGGAAGTTAGTAGAGAGGGTTCTCTCAGGACCCCTAGAGCGGAGGCTGGGGGACAGTGGTTCCTACAAGGATGCTGTGGCTGCCTCTGTTTCCTGGAAGCTGCCCCCATCTAGGAAAGACACAGCCATAGATCCTAGGTTGTGTGAGTTAGATCTTTGCTTTGTCTCTCTGACAAGATACCTGACATACTAATTTAAGGAAGAAGATATTTATTTAGGCTCATGATTTCAGGGACTTAAGTCCATGATCAGCTAGCTCCACTGTTTCTAGGTTGTGTGGGGCAGACAAGATTGTGGGAGGATATGGTGGAATAAAGCTACCCATCTATGGTGGCCAGAAGCTGAGACTGAGAGAGACAGATATTGAATATAAATGACTACCCCAAGGCCACACTCCCAGTGACCCACTTTTTTCTCTAGATCCCACCTCCAAAAGTTTCCAATGCCTTTAGATAACAGCATCAAAAACTATGACTCCATCTGTGACTTAATCCGTTGATGAGGTCAGAGTCCACTCGATTGAGTCACTTCTTGGTAACCTGAACACTGAGGCACTGGGAATCAAGCCTTTAACCCAGGAGCCTTTTGGGAAATACCTTGTATCAGACTAATGTATACTGAGCACACCTCCAGGCCGCTCCTAGGCTGATAGTTTGGGAAAACTATAGGGTTGGGGGTCTTTGCCCTCTGGGGTTGAAAGATACCCATGGAAAGTGGGCTGGGGTGGCAAGCATTGAGGGTACCGGTGCTGTCAGGGTTACCATGAGGACAGAGTGTAAGGTAAGTAAGGATGGGTGCTGGTCTTAGTCTTTCTTTAAGAGCCTTAGATGTCAAGGAAGCTAAAGGGATGGCATGTCACTGTTGGGGAAAAGCATAGGAAGGCTTCCTGGAGGGGATGACATTTACACAGGCTGGAGAAGTGGGAAGTATGTTCAGTAAGCAGAGGGGGAAAATGGTGCAGGCCAAGGCCAAGAGGTGGCAGAGCAGCAGGCAGCATGGCCCTGGTCCTTCAGACGGTGACTGCAGTGTCAGGTGGGCATCTACCCCCTCTACAGAGCCTTCTCCTTGGCAGCACTGAGATGGAGCACTGACTCCTTAGGGAGCAGTGCTGTCCCCCTAGCCTGTATGGAGTCCAGAGCTCTGACCCTTCTGTAGCTAACTGACCAGTGGGGAGAGGATGTTGGCCCAAACTTCCTGCACAGCTCCAGATCCCTGGCAGCCTAGGGGTATCTAGGTCACCTGTCTTCCATTTTGGATCAGATACTGGGTCTTCAAGGCCAGAACACGGCTTTGCTGAACATGATGGACTCATACAAAAAGTTCCTAGCTTGTTCCATGCCAGCTCAATCCTGGGGACAGGCCTAGGGGTGTCTGAGACTCTGGGTGCTGGGCTTGCCATGGAGGAACATCCAGGATGCAGGAACCAGGAATGTCTTGGGGCTCAGATCCCACAGCCTCAGGACAGCTTCTAGACCCTGTTTGTGTACCACTGGCCACTCCAACCTGTTCTAGGCTCTAGGGACTCACAGGTGACATGTGCCAGCTCTGTCTTCATGGTCCAGAGGCAAAGGTGAGCGAGCATATGTACAGCAAGCCCTCTGCAAATCGCAGAATCTATTTCAATAAGGGTAGAGCCTTATTGCCTTAGATGGCAAGAAAGCTAAAGGAACAGAATATCACTTTTGGGGAGAAGCATAGAAAGGCTTCCTGGAGGAGATGATGTTTGTACAGGCCGGAGAAGTGGGGAGCATGTTCAGCAAGCAGAGGGGAAAGGGTTCTAGGAAGAACTTCTCAGATGGCTTCTGAGAGTATATGGCTGGCCCTGGGGATCCAGGGAAGGCTTCCTCAAGGGTCACGGGCAGGGCTCTAGGAACATGGAGTGAATAGAGAGAAGGCAGATGGGTCAGAAGGGAGAGGGGGAGTTGAAGCGTGGAAAAGGGTGTGTGCTTTGTGCAGAGACGCTCTGGCTATAGAGCTGGGCTCAGATCCGCACTCTGCCACTGAGAGATTTCTGTTGTCCACCTGCCCAGGGGCTGTGTGCTCCCTGCCCTTGTCACAGCCCAGCTGCCTGTGTTCTTTGTTTCAGAAACTTCATCTGAGTGAAGATGTGGCAGGTGCCACCTTCATGGCTGCAGGAAGCTCTACACCAGAGCTGTTTGCGTCTGTCATTGGTAAGGACATCAGGCTAATGGGACACCGTGCAGAGAGAGCAAGGGCTTGCTGCCCAGTGCAATGGGGCTTTTACCAGCTCTGACCCTTGATTTTCTCACTTGTAAACCCAAGGGGTCAAAGGGACAAGAAGTAGACTGGTGATGATGATGATGGTGATGGTGATGATGATGAAATATTTAATTTGATAAGTGCATGGAAGGAACTGGTTTCCAAGACTCTACTCTGTCTGGCTCTGCCATCATCTCTTTCTTATTCCAGGTGTGTTCATCACCCATGGAGATGTCGGTGTAGGAACGATTGTGGGCTCTGCTGTGTTCAACATCCTATGTATCATTGGAGTGTGTGGACTCTTTGCTGGACAGGTGAGTGGATTTTTTTCTCTGCTTATCTGACCCATAGGATGGGAGTGAGCATCTCCAGAGATGGTTGTGGTGACAATGGCCACACCCTAATGAGCTGGTCATGTCATTCTCTGTGGCTTTGAGAATATCTACTTTCTCCCCTGGGCCCATGTCCTCCCTATGAAGTAGCCAGGATACTCCTTCCTGTCCATCAGTGTGAGAGCCCGGGGGCTGGAGCCTTGTTGGTGGGCCTGGCCAGTTTATGGGTGGAGATTCATTCAACAGCAATAGCTATTTAAGAAAGGCCTCCAATTCCCTGGTTGGAGTGAGGACTTGCCGCTACCTGGGCTGCTCATCTCCCCTGCAGGCACAAGGCTAGCTGTGGTCAGACTCCATTCAACACAAGTCCAGAGTCTTAGGCTTGCCTCATGGAGAAAGATGGCGAGGACCTACCTTGCTCAGGATGACAGAAGTAGACAACTGATGGGACATGGTGATACTTCTGGTCTCTACCTTAATGGCCAGCTCTTGCTATGAAATGTGGTCAGCGCCACAGAGGAGTAGGCCAGTTTCTGGTTTCCCCATCCCTGAGAATTTACTGGGTTCTGTTGTCTTCACTGACTGTAACCAAGAGCTAGAGGTAGCCAGGGAGGCACCCTGAGGCCCATCCTTCTGCTCTCTGGGCAGCTGACCCCATTTCCAGCCTCCAGGCAATAGCAGCTGATGACTTCTCTCTGCCATGGCAGGTGGTTCGGTTGACATGGTGGGCTGTGTGTCGTGACTCTGTGTACTACACACTCTCAGTCATCGTACTCATTGCGGTGAGTCTCTCCTCACAAGCCAAGTGTTGGGTGTGTCAGGGCCCTGTGAGGGTGTGGGTACCTGCCTGTCTGTCCTGACTCTATGACCAGAGAGGTCACCGTACCAACAGTGGAATGTGTTTATCCATCTCTCCATGTTTACATTGGCCCCTCACACATCCACCCAGGCCTAGCAGGCTACCACACCACTGTAGCTTGCAGTGCTCCTACCCTCACAACAAAGGTGAGGAGGTGAGAAGGTCAGGTTACAGGCTGTGACCTCCACCTTGGAAATGGCCCGGGGACCAATCAGCAGGTCCCCACAATGTTCAGAAGGAGCACAGATATCCGTAGGATTTCTGAGGGCAGCTCAGAAACTTCCCACCGCACTCAGCACATGACGTCAATAGGAGAAACAAGATACCTATGTGAAATTTCAAAAGATAAATCCACAGTATCCTAAATATACCATAAATGGGCAATAAAAACAACTCATAAAAGACTGACGTTCTTTGGGTAATCATTTTGGCAGAAAGTCGCTGGAATATCTCATGATGTCATCTGTTGCCTGCTCAGAAACTCTCCAGCCCTCCGCTGCAAATGCAGACTGGTGCCAATATTTGGGGCTTAACCACAGAGGTGGTGCTCCTCCCCCAGACTGTGATGCCATTTCCCAGAGAGAATGACTCCTTATAGACCTCCAAATGACCTAGGAACATTCTTTAGTTTTCAAAAGGGTGCATTTCCCTGGTTGTGAATTAAATATTCACATTAAACACTTGGATTTAATAGATTTAAATAGAGTTAAAGTCAAGGACATAGTTTTTCTGTTGCCTGCATATTTGTTATAACATACTTATTACATATTTTATATTTCCATTATATATATTATATACTTTTCATCCCAAGTGTGAGAAAACTTCACGGTGTAGAAATGTCTTCATGTCTTCTCACATTCCTGCTGTCGGTGCCTGTAAATGCCAGTAGCCCTCCTTTGGGCTATATAAGCTAAAAATGTCCCTGGAAAAGCCTCTCAGATTCTCACTCTCTCTCTGTCAAGTGGCCTTCCTCAGAGCCTTGTGACCAAAAGGCTCTCATTGATGCCTGGCTAGGGAGTATGAAGTGACTTCCTAAAGCAGAGCCTGTGTGCAGCCCCTATGACAGACGTAGAACCAAGCCTACACAGTAGCTTCCCCCTCCCCTGCTTCTTCTGGTACCCTTATAGGGACCCTTTGTTTCCATAGTCAGGCTGGTGGGAGCAGCCCTGCCACCTCCTCCTACACTGGGCCTCGGAGTCTACCCCTTCCCTTGACCACAGAGCATCCTTCATTTGTGTCTGGTCCCAAAGATGCTGGATGTGAGGCATGTTAAGTAGAGTTGTGTAGGAAAAAAAAAAAAGAACCAATAAGAGACAGATGAAGTGATAGGTTAGATGGATGGATGGATGGATGGATGGATGGATGGATGGATGGATAGATGGATGGATAGATAAGTGGATGGATGGACAGACAGACAGATAGACAGATGGATGAATAGCTGGATGGATGGATGGATGGATAGGTGGATGGATGGACAAACAGAAGGATGGACAGACAGATGGATGAACAGATGGATGGATGGATGGATGGATGGATGGATGGATGGATGGATGGATAGGTGGATAGATGGATGGATGGATGGATGGATGGATGGATGGATGGATGGATAGATAGATAGATAGATAGATAGATAGATAGATAGATAGATGAATGAATGGATGAATGGATGGATGGATGGATGGATGAATGGATAGGTAGATGGATAGGTGAATGAATGAATGGATGGATGGATGGATGGATGGACAAACAGACAGATGGATGGACAGATGGATGAACAGATGGATGGATGGATAGATGGGTGGATGGATAGATGGATGGATGGATGGATGGATGGATGGATGGATAGGTAGATGGATGGGATGATGGAGATGATGGGATGATGGAGATGGCTAGATGGATTGACAAAGGAAGAGTAGGTGAATGGATAGATGGAGATGTATTGGGGAATGGCTCAAGTGATCTTTGATCATGACCCTACAAACTGGAGATCCAGTGAACTCAGTAACACACATCACCCACTGTTAGAGCAAAGACTTGAGAAACCATGGCACCACTGGCGTAAATTGTAGAGTTAAAAGGCTGGAGAACCTGGAAGGAGAAGGAATGGGGTCATATTTACCATTCGGTGGCTTTTTGGTGAGTCTTCCGCTAATTCAGTGGTGCCCACCCATCATGGATAAGGATGGATCTTCCTTTCTCAGTCCACAGGTTCAAATGTCAGTCTCTTCCATGAACACCCTCACAGACATACCAGCAATACTATTCTACAAACTATCTGGGTGCCCCTTAGTTTGGGCAAGTTGACACTTAAGATAACCTATGTGTTGAATTCTATCACTGTCCCTCAATCCCTTACCCCATGCACACACACATCTGTCTTAATTTATACAGCTGGACACTCTACCTTGGAATTCAAAATTGTGTTTCTCTTTGTTTTAAAGAAAACTAGTCCTGTGCCACACACACACATGTGACATACATATAGGACAGGTGGATAGGGACATGTGTATACCTGTGTCTTTGCTGTCTTCATTTTCTTGAATTTTAGCATCTCTGTTCTAGTAATGGGGGAAGCTCCTACTAGGTCTGCCCCAGCAACTACCTGAACTATATTAAAACACAGGTCATCTCTCTTGGGATGACCACAATGAGCCAGCAGGCAGGAAGCAGCTCAGCTGCCCTAGGTTCCCACTTAAGGAAAGGCAAGCTTCCATGGTTGAGAAACTGGGAAATACAGAGATCAAAGCTTTTCATGAGGCTAGTGCATGATAGATCCAGGTGCCCTGGAGTCTACATTTTTATTCCCTGGTAATAAGTGTACCCCTCTGTTTCCTTTGCTTTCTAGTTCATATACGATGAGGAAATTGTGTGGTGAGTTTTTAATGTTTTTTTGTTGTTGTTGTTATTGCTAATTGCCAGTATCTGTGTATGTTGGGTTGCTGAATCATTTGCAGATTTATGTTTGCAAACATAGATTTGCTAGTTTATGGAAATGACAGGGCTATTATTCTAAGCAACCTTGCCTTTGTCCTATTGGAGTGACAGTTGTGTCCCCCAAGGTTTCTGCTCCGCCTGCCATCAAGATATACATCCAAGATACGCATGAGGGCAAGCAGACTTTACACAAAGACAAACAAGAGTGAGAATGGGCCTGGTTGTGGGCCTGTGTCTGGAGGGAAAGGTAATGGTGTCCTGGTGAGGCAGTGAGTGAGGGATAGGGTCTCAGATGCCACTGAGACAAAGATATGCAAAACGCATCACAACTCTACCTCATGACTTACAGAAAAATCAAGCTCAAGGGACTTAAAGATTTCACTATAAAAAATCAAGGAGCTGATAAATGCCTGCCTCACAAGTGTTCAGATCCCCAGCACCCACGTAAAAAGCCAGGTATGGTGGTATACATCTTGATCCCAGCACTAGGGTGGCAGAGATAGAAGGATCCCTAGGGGCTCTCTGCCATCAGTGAACTCCAGTTTCAGTAGAAGACCAGTCTTTAAAAATAAGGTGAATGATTGAGGAGAACACCCAATACCAACCTCTGGCCTCACATCACATACATGTGGATGTGCGTTTGTATGTACATGTTCATATACATAGACCACATACATACATACACATCAAAAGCAGAAAAAGTTTTTAAAATAATTTTATAAGAAAATACAAGGACTCATCTCTGTAATGCTGAACAGAAACTGAGTTTCTTAATTCAGAAAGTATGAACTTCTGAGGAACAAGTTGTTGGTTCTTCCATCCTACCCCGTGGATGTGTTAGCATCTTGGTTCATATGCTGTATGATTGCCTGGTGATTGGCATGGTCCAGAATCTGCCATGGTCCAGAATCTGCCACTTCCTGAAGGAGCCAATTTCTAATAATTCACTGAATGACTGCTGAGAGCAGCTACTGCCTAATGCCTGGTACCCAGAGAATCCTAGTTCAAGTCCACTCCTGGCCTCGTTTCTTTCAGCTGTGGATGGGTTGGGCTGGTGGGCCTGGGATGATTTGTAGGTCCATTTCTGGCCCATGAACTGCATGTTAGCAAAGAAGGGCTCCCAAAATGATTGGCTATGCCCAGCAATCAAAGTCTTTAGTACATCGTCAGAGAAGCAACAAAAACGGTGTGGCTTCTCAAATTTGCCATCACAGGTACAGCCCCACTCTCCACATGCATAGCTGTGGGCTTGGGCTGTGCTTAGTGGATGGTCCCAGAAGCCTCTGTGCCATCACCATGCCCCTCGCCCAAGGATTGGGCCTCTTCCTGCCTGCTCCTAGAGCCTCTCTAGTCCCTGACCAGACTCCTGAACTGGTCTAGGTTCTTTTGGGCCAAAGGCCATGGGATTTTTCCATCTGGGGACGATAGCTGGGGGTAGAGCTCTCCTGATTCCTGTAGACCCCTGCAATTGAGAAGATCCAGACCCAGCCTTCTCTCAGTTACCAAGAGGACTCTCAGTGGTAGAACATCCATATGCTGAGGTGTCCCACTTGAATCCCAGGGACAGGAAAGTGAGGATATCCCACCTTACTACTAACCTTGAGCATGAAGCCCCAGCCTGTGGGCACCATGGGCTCTCCTGCACTTTAACCACATTCTTTCTCTCTCTCTCTCCCCAAGGTGGGAAGGCCTGGTGCTCATCATCTTGTACGTGTTTTATATTCTTATCATGAAGTAAGTGGCCTCTCTTGTTGAGACCTGGAGGTCCCTTTCCCTCCATGCCCTACTCATATCGTTGGCCAGAATAGGGGATATCCTCCATCTCATCCTCCGGTTCCTTTGAGGTAGCCTTCATTCTCTATGAACATCATTCAGGGTAACCCGGCTCAGGCACTGGTGTTGTCCATCCTCAGGTCAGCGGACAATGCTGGGTGGCTGATGTAGGGTAGTTAGATACTGCTCTCCCAAAATGATTCTCCAGCAAGGACCTATATCCCTCCCTGTTCTGGGCAACTCCCCTGCCTCAGGGGATCCACTCTTCTGCTTTTTCAATAAGTCTAGTAACTCAGTACCATTCTCAAAAGGCTCAGCAGCTTAAGCTCTACTCCAGGCTTTATTAAATGCCACTTGTCAGGACACTGCTTATCCCAGCAACAGGACCCCACTGATAACTCTGGGGGCATAAGCATTGTGTTCTGGGTGAGGAAACCTTGAGCTAGTTGGGAAGCTGCCTGGGTCTAAACCACCTTAAAGCTGCCAATGAGGAAGATTAGACGGCTGTAAAGATGAAGTCCTTGCATGTGCTTCCACACAGATGGACCTTAAAAACCTCACCAAATAGAAGCAGCCATTCCCAAAAGGCCAAATAACTCGGGAGTCAGTGTTCACATGGTATCTAGGAGAGTCAAGCTCGTGGAGACACGTAGGTTAAGAGGTCAGAGAGAGGCTGTGGTGATGAGGCATGAGTTGGGTAGAGCCTTGCTGTTGGGATGATGGAAACGCTGGGAAATATCAATGGTGGTTGTGCAATAATAAATATCATCAACTTCACCAAAGCTTCTCATCTCTCGTGTAATTAAAATGAGAGACAGCTCCGTGGGTGTGATGAGGGTCCTCACCTTTCTATAAAACATAATATTACATAAATATTCCTCAAAGTGGGAGATTAAAGCGTCCAGCAGGAGAATTCACCAGTGACTGTCTTTCTTCTAAGTGAACAGAGCCAGCAGAGAGACTTAGAGATGGAGAGTCACTCTCTTCTCTCAAGGGATGGCTGTGCTGGCTGGGAGTGACATGGGAACTGGATGGCTACCAAGCAGCCCACTTGAGAAACAGTTGCTTTCTGGAGAGGAGTAGAGCATGGCGGCGATGCCTCCTTTGAGTGTGTCCTGCAGGTTCAGCTCAATTACCTGTACTAGGATAGGCTTGTACGGAGCATCAAGTACATTGGCTGTAAGGCCTCTGACAGCCCCAGGAGGACACTCACAGCCCAATAGAAGCAGGTGCCCCAGACTGTACAGGATCCCAATAGTCTTGCCAAGAAACCCCTTAAGCTCAGTTGGAGAGCCTCCCTGGCTACCCTCCATGTCCGGTGCCATGTTGACTATATGCCTGATGCCCCACCCACCTGGTAGGATGGGACTCCCCCCTCTACTGCTCTGACCTCCTGCCTTACCCAACTCACAGGTACAATATGAAGATGCAGATGTTTTTCACAACCAAACAAAAGAGCATTGCAAATGGTAACCCAGTCAGCAGCGAGCTGGAAGATGGTAATGACCTCTATGACAGTAGCTATGACGACCCTTCTGTGCCATTGCTGGGGCAAGGTAAGGCTGAGCAGACAGGAGCTGTGGACCCTTGTGGAAGACACACACACACGCATGCACACACACACACACACACACACACACACGTCATACACACCCCCAAATGAGGCGAGAACACCCACGTTTGAGATGTTGGTCAGACTGACATTCACTTTGATGGGAAAGGATAAAAAGTGAGAAAGTCTCCTAAAAAACAAAACAAAGAACATGAATTACATCAGAGAAAGAATTTCATGCTTCCAGGTGTAAGTGGGAAGCTTGGTTGACTTTAGAGATGCAGTGTTGTCTCTGCCCGAGAGAAGAACCCAGAACAGGAAGCTTAAGTGACAGAGCCTAGGCCTCTCTGTACATCTCCTGTCCTTGAGAAATCCATCCTGGAACCTTTCCCCTCCCAGGCTGTGAACCCTTGCCTAGAGGGACACCAAGACCTGAGAAAACCAGTCTCAGCTTCTCAGGCAGCCCAGCTCAACCCAGAGGCCTGCTTGGAGGCCCACTCCAATGTACCTTCATCTCCCTAGCTCCTCTGGAGCCAGGCCCTGTCTTCTTGCTCTCAGCCTCAGAATTGTCTTGATCTGAGAGCCACTTCCTTGGAAATATCCTCAATTCCTAATAATCCGGCCAGTTGTCAGGTAACACCCCCTGCCATGGGACAGCTACACCATCCAGAGCAGCATTAAAGCCCGGGTGATAGGCACTTGTGATAGGAAAGGGAAATCCAGAGCTACATGGCATCCTTGATCCACTCCAGGCATCTTCCACCCTCCTTCCTCAGTGCTCCCAGGCAAGTCTCGACGTTTTGTAGGGGTCTTTAACTTGCTTGTGGCATCAAGAGTGGGTAGTCTCAGGCTCTCCTTGACTGTGGTGGCAGCTAAGGAATCTCTCTGTCCTGGGCAGAACAAGACAGAAGTTTCCTTGCAAGAACATTGTGCATAAATGTCTTCTGTTCTGTCTTGGGTATTCCCAAGAAGATGACATTTGTCACAGATGCTCCACTGGGTGGTTCATCTTTCTACATGAAAGGAGAGAACTCACGGAATGGGGGAGCCGTCCCAATTCAGAGGATCCCACTCTACCCACTGGAGTCACACCAATGAGGGATGGCCAGTGAAGCCCAGATCATGGGGATGAAGGTGTTACGAGTGTTTCATAAATCCCCAGCGAGGTGTCACAGAGAGCAGGTTGTAGAACAACCTCCATGATGGGGAGGCTCTAGCATTGGCCATAGTTTGGGATTCTCACATCCATAGTCATGGGGTTCTGTGGTACTCATTGCAAGTCCCACAGTCTGACAGGATAGAGACTGTCTTGCTCTTTATGGTACTTGAAGCTCCTTTGAACCTTAATGACAAAGAAGGAAGATCTGAGTGGAAAATCAGGATGTGCCCACTTCCTGATGCACTGCTCTAGAGTTGCCTCCTGTCCTGAGGCTGGCAATGGATGCCCACCCCTGGTGCCCCGTGAGAGGCACCCCTCACATATAATAGGATCTTCAACTCTAACCTTCCCAAGAAGTGCAGGCTCCCCACGCCAGATGCCCACATCCATGGCCCATTTCTGGAGCTCCGTGGTGTTCTTATCACTTGTATATGCAGTGACAGAAGGGTTCTCCATAGGTTAACACCACCTTCCCCAACATTGCTAAGTCCGGAGTAACTTCTAGAAAGTTGGAAGACTGATCACAGAGCTGGCCCAGACACTGGGACTGAGGGAGAAGCGAATCTCCTACACTGCTTCTTAAACATTTACATTCGAGGCCAAGGAAGGAAAGGGTCCCAGAGGGTTGCAATCTGCTACAACATAATGCTCCCCTGAATAGAGTGGGCACATGGGAGGAAGAATTCACAGTAGCACCCCAGGACTGAGAGAACCAGAACTTTACACTTTGCCTATCTGGCATCATCGCTGTGGCACGAGATAACGTCACTTTCTTTCCCCCTTCCTCACCCCCCTGGCAGGTGGCTCTCCAGCCACACCACAGAAAAAGATGTCTTAATTGCCTGCTGATGTTTCAATGAGACCCTTGGGCTGGGGGTGTAGTTCAGTGGTAGGTGCTTGCCTGGTACACACAAACCTCTAGAAAGAATGAATAGGAAATGACCTGCTTTTCCAACCCTGCATTTCTCATATAAAATCTAAGGCTGAACATTCAGATTCTTTGTAGAAGAAGCAGGGAGAAGCCCCTTTGCACTTAAATGTTCTTAGACACCAGGTAGCTCTGCCCACTGCTTCAGTCTCCTCATTGGTTCTCCAGTGGGTTTGTTCACAGCCTGACAGCCAGGTCTACCTGGCCACCAGCTGCCATCTTGGATGAAGCTGATCAAGCTCAGAGAACTCCCAAGGGGCCCTTCCAAGCTACTCTGGTATTGGACACAACCTAAGTCTGGAAAGAGAAGGGAGGGGGTAATACTGGGCCTTAGATGGAATTGCCAAAAAAAATACCTTACAGTTGAGTACCCTCTGGCCCTACCACTCTCCGCTTGGGCATGATGGGGGCAAGGGAGCCGAGGTGTCAAGGCTCCTGCCTCACAGGCCTCGCAGGCTTTCTCCATGCAGTGCCTGTAATGAGTCTGGTTCTACAGAATGGTGTATGGCACATCTGCTGCAAGGGTTTGCAGGTGCCCCTCCCTCTGGCAGCCCAGAGCATCAAGGCTCCCTGTGGAAGGAGTCTGCTACTAACACCCTCCTTCATGTAACACCCCCGGCATCCCTGGCACCAGCAAGAGCTCCGCCCCCAGACTCTGCCGCCGCGCGCTAACCCACCTGTGGCCATCTGTGCCGGCCTCTGTGTCCTTAACTCTTCTTCTAAATTGTAAGTAATCTGCTCTCATCCTGGCCATAACACATGCTTTTAAGCAGTAAACACACTCCATGAGCCCAACCCCCACACTGTCCACCTCTGTGGAGGTTAGTGTCCATCTTGGACAGATGCACGGGCCCCCAGCTGTTTCTAACCCACTTGTCTCCTGTCTGCTGAGCCTTGCTGCCTGTGTGGGGTGTTGTGTATGTGAGTGTGTTTGCAGGGGCAGGGAGGGCTGTTTGCTGTGCATTTTGCAAGTTTTTATACCACTAACTTCTGCATGAGTTTGCCCTTTGGATCTGCTCCTTGCTCACTCAGTTCTTCATGCAGGACGCCATAGAATCTGGTGCTGGGTGTGGCAGAACAGCCATGTCTGTTTTCTTAGCCCCTTTGAGGGGACATTCTGCCTGTTTCAGGGTGCTGTGTTCATGAGTGGTTTGGTTACTAGACTTTCCCTAGCACTTGGAATGCTGTGTCAAGCTCCTGCAGACGCTGGCCCGGGACTGGGGCTTATGCTCTGTCTCCCAAGGAAAAAGAAAGGGCACCGAAGCACCCTGGAGGGTATCAGGGTTCATCAAAAATACTGATCCCTGACAACAGCATGTCTTCAAATGAATAGGCTGGATCTGTGATAGCTATTCTAGGGCCTAGGGCCAAATCTTTCACCACCCTGCTTGCCGGAAGCAGCCACCCCACAGCAATGAGGATGGCTCACTTCGAGGCAGAACAAAGGGTTCTGGGAAAAGTTACAATGATACTGGCCTCTGTTTCCCAGCATTTTCCACCCCTGAGGACCCTTATTGACTTGGAAAGTTTTATCTGAGTCTCTAAAACTCAGGGTGCTGGTGGTCCTGTCTTCACCTGTCAGGTAGACCTGTCCAGTCATGAGTGGTAGGTGCAAGCACTGTCTATGGCATAGGTAGGCTGTCCCAGAGTCCTAGCCAAGGCACTGAAAGACACTTGCAGCTAAGGCTGAACCCTGGAAGAGAGATATCTGAAAGCCAGGCAGCAACCATGAAGAAACCAGGGGTAGCACATTGGCAACAGGTTATCTGCCAGTTCTGGCTAACTTGTGGAGTCATGAGTATTCCAGAAGTTAGCCAAACTTTAAAGGGAGAAGCTAAAGCCAGGTCTCTGACCTCAGGGAAACTGCCATGTGCCAAGCACATGGCCCTAAGATGTTGGCTATGATAGGAAGTTAGTTACTATCACCAGGGCAGTATCCTCCAAGGGGCCAACACTAATTATGGGGAATGCTCTACAGTGAAGGAGAAGCCCCCCTACAGCAAGACCTCCGTGGTGATGGTGGATGAGATTCTGAGCTCCAGCCCTCCCAAGTTCACCTTTCCTGAGGCTGGCCTGCGCATCATGATCACCAACAAGTTCGGGCCCAGGACCCGACTACGAATGGCCAGCAGGATCATAATTAATGAAGTAAGTTAATCCAGCACGTGGGTACAACCTGTAGCCTACAGATTGCATGTGGGTAGAGAGTAGCTGTGGAAGCAACCCAACACAAAATTTTAACCTTGCTTAAAATAAGACTTTTTTTCTTTGCAATTTTTTTCTTGTAACTCAATCACATGGTTCTCAGGCATGAACTTTATAGATGACCGCACCCACCATATCGCAGTGTTAAAAGGTTGGGCACATTGGCTGTTCTGGCTGGTTTTGTTTGTCAACTTGACACAGCTGGAGTTATCACAGAGAAAGGAGCCTTCATGAGATCCAGCTCTAAGGCAGTTTCTTAATTAATGATCAAGGGTGGGAAGGCCCATTGTGGGTGGTGCCATCCCTGGGCTGGTAGTCCTGGGTTCTATAAGAAAGCAAGATAAGCAAGGGAGGGGAAGCAAGCCAGTAAGTAACATCCCTCCATGACCTCTGCATCATCTGCTTCCTTACCTGCTTGAGTTCCAGTCCTGACTTTTTTGGTGATGAACAGCAATGTGGAAATGTAAACTGAATAAACCCTGTCCTCCCAAACTTGCTTCTTGGTCATGATGTTTTGTGTAGGAATACAAACCCTGACTAAGACACTGGCTAAACAGAAAGTGAGTGACCTTGGGTGGGTCTGGTTCTCCCATGAGCCTTATCCCCTTGGGACTCTTTCTGGAACTGCAGTTATGGAAGGAAGGGCAGGGGTCGGTAAGCAGAAAGTAGAGGAACCCTACCCCTGAAGTATTTCAGTATCTGTCAGTCACTAGAGTTAATTAGAGAGAAGGAACCTGCAATATGGAGTTTTCTTCACAATGTTAATTAGAGAGAGAACCAAACATGAACACATTCCTGTTCTCTGTGGACCGTGACCCTTGAAGAATTGCCAGTTGTCTTAGTGTTCTATTGCCATTCTCCATGACCTAGGTAATTTATAAAAGGAAACATTTAATTGGGGGCTTGCTTCCAGTTTCAGAGGGTCAGTCCATCATCCTGGCGGGAAACATGGCAGCAGGCAGGCAGGCATGGTGCTGGAGAAGTAACTGAGAGCTTACATCTGCTCCGCAAATAGCAGGAAGAGAGAGGGAAAGAAGGAGAGAGGGAGAGAGGGAGACAGAAAGACAGAGACAGACAGAAACAGTCTGGGCCTGGTGTGGGCTTTTAAAACAGTTATTAACCTTTATAAACAGTTTTTATATTTTTTGCTATGGGACACAAGTCATAGCACAGGAGGAAGGAGCCACTGCAGAAGATTCTGGAGGCAGACTCCCTCCTAAAACAGCAGGGGATTGGATAGCTTAGGGGAGGCACAGCTCAAGGTTTCCCCACCCAGCACTTTCCTTTAAGACTTCTACATTCTTGGGGTCAAAGCCCACCCACAATGACACGTCTCCTTTGACAAGGCCACACCTCTTAATTCTTCCCAAACAGTTCCACTAACAGGACGAACCATTCAAACAGACGAGCCTATGGGGCTATTTGCCTTCAAACCAACCACCATGCTGGTGAGCAGAGATAGCTCCTGAGGATTTTCCTCATCACAATTGCTGTTATGGGTGTCTCCTCATTTGAAAAAGGAGTCATAAGTCGTCTATCTCTCAACCAGACTGCAGAGATAATACAGTCTGTAGCTCAGAAGCTTAGCCTGTTCCCTGGCCTGGCTTTCTAAGTGCATTCTGGGACTTGCTGGCCTCATTCTCAGAAGTAAGTAGTGGCCAGAGGACTGAGACTGTGGAAATTAGTAACCAGCACATGGATGTTGCAAAAGCACTATTCCCCAGTGATTAAAGGTTGTCTCTCTGGAACACTTTATGTTTTGATTTACTGCTACATGTGTCATCTGTGTGGAAAGTACATTAAGCAGGGAAATGTCTTCTGGGTTTGAAATTGTCCTGGTCTATATTAGTGACATTTGTTTCAGGAAATTTTTATGGAATCTAGCCCATTTTTCATAAGCATGAGAATAATACCCACAGGATTTGGAGGTCATGGGGAGGGTTGGTAAATAACTCTGAAAGATTGAAAGCAATGGCTTTATAGTGTCTTATCACATGAGGACTTGAGATTGTTTATTTGTTTGAGGAATGTAGGCTGCTCTTGTCTTCACAGTGTTATCCAGGCTACCCTGGATCCTCCTGCCTCCTCTTTGGGCCAGGCTTGCAGTTATGTGCACCACACCAGGTCAGAGTACCAGGCTTTGATGAGCTGGTGAATATGGGCTGTTGGTACTACAGATGTTTTCAGCTGCTGGGGTTGCCCTGCTCTGTAAGGCAGCCTGGAAGCCACAGAGACTGGGCTCCAGAGAAAGGAACTGAGTTCAGATCACAGACCCGCTGCTAAATCTCTCGGTCTCCTTGGCTTCAGTTCCTCTGTCTAATGTTATTAGACAGGATGCTCCATCCACATGCACTGGGGGATTGTGCCTAGCCTATGCAGTAATTTTAGGGACAGTCATCATAGACTGGGAACAGTGGAGAACCAAGCCCACAAAATACTCCGTTTCAAACTTGTTTATTGAGACCCTCTGAGGAAATGGCTTGATAAAGTACCTGTCTTGCAAACACAAGGACCTGAGTCCAATCCTCAGAACCCACGTTTTAAAAGCCAGGCCTGTTGGCATGTACTTGAAATCCCAGCGCTAAGGTTCCATTTCAAACAAATGGCAGACAGCTCCTGATGTTAACCCAGTGTCTTCCACATGAATGGTTGGTTACCCATTGCATGCATACCTACACATTTGTGCTGTGTACACACACACACACACACACACACACACTTATCTGCATGTACACATGAACGTGCACACATAAACACACACACTTACCTTTGTGTGCGCAATATGCAACCCTGTAGTTTCATTTCTTTAGTCATTTTGACGATTTATTTTTACTGTACTTATTCACATGTGTGTGGGATACGGTGTGATCTTCTGTTGATTCTGTAAAGCCAGAGCTGCAGCCCTACTGTGGAGCGATGGCCCTCGCCTTCATAGTTCTGTCTCTGCACAGATAGGTCTTTTTTTATTTGTTTTGTTTTGTTTGGGACTTTGTGGATGGCTTTTTGTTTAATCCCTACTAACTAACCAAATACCACATGTCTAGGCCCAAATATCAAACAAAGGCCCCTTTGCTCTTTCTGGTGGACTAAGTAAATATTGAAGACTGTGGGGGAAGAGTTGAGAAGTACCCCTCACCCCCTCACCCTAACACACGGAGCCAGCCAGACACACAAATGCACACACCTATGTGAAGGCAGTTCTTCAGAGCGAGGGTGGGCTTCCATTATGAATGGTAATGGCTCCCCTATGAGACCACCAGGATAGGTGCTGGGCACCACATTATGGAAGTTTACTGAGGGCCTCAGCTCCTTTGCTGGGTCTCTTGAAGTGGTAGGAAAGTTTGGATGTTGCCGTGGAATGCCCATGAAACCAGGAGTAGAGCAGGGTGGAGAGAGCTGAGCTGAGATGGCTGTAGAGAACATGAAGCCTGTTTATTTAATCGTTTCTTTCCTTTTCATCTTTCTTTTCCATTTATTTATTTATTTATTTTACTTTTGAGGTGGTGTTTCTTTTATTTTTTTTTTCTTGGTTTTTCAAGACAGGGTTTCTCTGTGTAGCCCTGGCTGTCCTGGAACTCACTCTGTAGACCAGGCTGGCCTCGAACTCAGAAATCCGGAGATGGTGTTTCTTATAGCCCAGACTGGCCTCCAAGTTACTATGTAGCCAAGCATAATCCTTGAATTTACAATCCTCCTGCCCTCCTCCCTTCCCACCCCAGTGCTGGGGCTATAGGCATTTACCACCAAACCTGGTTTGCTCAGTGTAGGGATCAACCCAGGATTTCATGCGTGCTAACGGGTACTCCTCCACGGACTCGGCTACATCCTCGTCCCTGTTGATGTCATACAATACGCCGTCTGTCTGGGCCTGTGTTCAATGAAGCCCCCAAACTGAGCAAGTGAGACCAGGCAGTCTGGGGTGGCACCAAAGCTGCTTTTGTCATTAGCTGTGGCAAAGGGGTGGGAGGAAGGGTGTGGCTTTGATAGAAGATGCTGGCTCTGGAGAATGCATTCATAGGACATGGAATGAGATGCAGAGAGACAATCCATTGACGAGAAACCTAGCAGGAGGATGTTTGGCAGCAGTGTTTGTTGGAGAAACACTGACTGGAACTAGATTCCAAACTAGCACACACCCAGGACTGGCTACAGCAAGTGTTGGCAACTGATGTGTGTTGATAAGAGTTGGGACACGGTAAAAAAAGAAGGCATTGCATGGTTCTGTGCCACTCAGCTTGGTGTCTGTCTTACCTCCTGTCCCCACAGCGACAGAGATTGATCAACTCAGCCAATGGTGTTAACAGCAAGCCACTGCAAAACGGGAGACACGAGAACATGGAGAATGGAAATGTTCCCGTGGAGAACCCTGAAGACCCGCAGCAGGGCCAGGAGCAGCAGCCGCCACCGCAGCCGCCACCCCCAGAGCCAGAGTCAGTAGAGACAGTCTTCCTGTCGCCCTTCTCAATGCCTGGTGAGTCTGGAGGTGCTGGTCCTCTAGCCAGGCTTCTGGGGGTGACATTTGGACCTAGGCCATCAAGATAAAGACCCTGACCCTGGAATGGGGGAGGACTGATGAAGAGGGTTGCCATTGAGTCACCAAGGCTCCCTAAGGCCCTGGATAAACATACTATCAATATTACAGGTAAGAGTTGGGTAGATGCAGATACCACTGAATGTGGTTGGAGCCTGAGGGACAGAGAGAGGCAATTTGGCCTTCAGGAAGCACCAGTAACTTCTTGCAAACATACATGAATGCTATGGGCCCCTGGTTAGTCTTACAATAATAATAATAATAATAATAATAATAATAATAATAATAATAATAATAATAAAAAAAACAGCAACCAGTAATATGGTTTTTATGGACACTAGCAGCAGGGGGTATAAGCCTGTGAGCAGGGAGATGTTCCATTGCATTGATGCAGAGGTCAAAGGTAGATGGCATCAGGTGTCCTGCACTGTCATTCTCCATCTTATTCCTGTGAGACAGGGTCTTTCACTGCACCTGGAACTCAGCTGGTGGCCAGCAAGTCCCAGTGATCTTCCTGTCCCTGCAACCTCATACAACTGCATCTGGCTTTTCATGTAGGTACTAGAGAGTCGAACTTAGGTCTTTCTGCTTGCATGACAAGCACGTTTACCTGTTGAGCCATCTCTGCAGTTCTCCGTGGACACTCTTACCCTCTCAGTCTCATGTGCAGGACATTTTGGCTCACTCACAACCTTACTTTCAGATAGGATATTCTAAGGTGATAACTGCTCCTTACATAGTTCACCTGAAACTACTGGATGTACTTTCTCCTGTAAATAAGTCGGATCAGACCACAGGCTGCCACTGGGCTTTAAGCATCTTCCAGTCTTACTTGGAGTCTTTCCTACAGGCCTGGGGTCACCTACCTGCTGGGTTCGTACTGAACATATCCGATCTTCTCTCTCCTATAACCTCTGCTCCAGCCACCCTGGCCTTCTCAGTGCCATCCCTCAAACACCCACACACCTTCCTACCGTGGTACCTTCACACTGCCCTTCACTGGAACATACTTGTCTCAGTTATCTATATGACCCCCACACACACACACCTCTGCTCCAGTGTCACCGTATCAGTGTGGTATCAGTATCAGGGCTTCCATGTCATGTTATTATAAATGCTTTATATATATTTTTTTTATCTTGAGTGTCTCCCCGACTAAGCTATCATTTTCTTGGGGGGAGGGCATCTTTGTCTATTGACTGAATCACCGCACTCTATTTGAATACTTGAAAAGTTGCAGAGTGAATGAACCCAAGAGCTTGTCTGTGAGAGGCTCCAGAAGCCACTGTGTGCATTCTCCATCCCCAGCTTTCCATGAACTCTCTGATGTCTTCAGTGTGACCCAGAGTCTTAAGCACTGGACTCCATTCCCGAGCATTCTGTCCTACTGCCCACCCTCCTAAGAGGTAGCAGAATTCTAGAACTTTCCAATCCAGAGCTTCATATTTTTCTAATAAAAATTCTGTGTTTAACAGCCCACTAACACCCACCCTGCTTTGTCCCCATCTGTGTAGCTGGCCTGGGCCTACCAGTCTGGGCAGCTGTGTCTGGAGATGCAGACTCTTGTGGGACCATAGACTTCCTTAGAGTTTCTGGATTAGAAAACCTTCATGGTATGTGGCTTAATGCAGCGCCAGGGCTTGTCCTCAAACTCAGGGAATAGTTCCAAGCCCCAAGCAGGGCCTGGAAGGCACATGTGTCCATGCTTCTCTGGAGCTCAGCCTCTGTGGCTCCCAGGCTGCCTTATATAGTAGGTCAACCCAAGCAGCTGAAAACATCTGAGGTACCAACAGCCCGGGGCTTTGTCTGGATTAGGAATTGCTAGCCCTAATCAAGCACCTTTTCTTTTTCTACCAAAGATAGACCCCCAAAATGATATCTACTCCCTTACTAAGATCTCTGGGAATATTAGCCCTTGAGATTCAGCCTTTCCAGGGCCCCTCTGCTGTCCAAATGGCCCAAAGGAAGTGGTGTCTCTACCACCAGTGAGCTTCCCTTCATCTCCATGGGACCCACACTGTGTATGCTCAGCCCAGTCGGCTGGTCAGGGTAAAAGCCACACTAGTTTGGTAGGGGTTGTTCCTGAATTATCTGGGATTCTGAGAGCCAAGAGATGTGTGATCCTCTCCAGATCCAAGGTCCCCATAAAGAGGTTCTCCTTAGGACACGCTGATGAGGAGGACTTCCATAGAGCAGTGTCCTAGGAAAGCAACACATACCTCCAGGGCAGGTAGGACGGGATCGGCCCTAGGTGTATAAGAGATAGGGACACAAGCCTTGGGTTCCATCCTGGGTACCACCTTTACAGCCCTATGTCATCCCACCACTGGCCCCATTCCTCTCCTGTGTCTATGGGTTTAAGTCATGGGACACAGGGCTATGGTAATCAAAGAACCAATGTGGGGGTAAGGGGGACTGGAAGAGGACCACAGCAAGAAAGGAAGTCCGGAACCTGTGATAATTGTCCCTTGATGATCTATGCTCTTCTGACAGGTGGGTGTAGGCAGCTCTGAATCCATCTACTACTCCCCTCTGGCCTCTCCATTGGCATCCTGGTCCTGAAACATCCAGGAGCCTATAGGAGAGACACATGGGCATCAATTATTGCTCTGTAAAGTGAGGCAGCCCTTTGGAAGAATGACTTGTTTCCGTTTCCTCCAAACCTTGGATATGGCAGAAATGGAACTGCCCCTAGGACCTGCCCCTCCTCCCCACATCCAGATCTGGAGCACCTCAGTGATGTAGCTGTGGGGTCTCTGGGTGGGGCCACTTCATAGAATGGAGCTAGTTCAAGGGGGCCCCAGCTGCCTGCTAGGTAACTGCTTTGTGAACTCTCTGTGAGCCCTTTGGGGAGCTCTTGACCCTCCTCTGTAGTTGGCACACTTTCTTTGTTGGCTCCAGGATGTCCTTGGGTGTGTGGCCTTGACCTAGCCAAGAACAACAGCTTCCTGAGGTTCCCCTCAGTTTCATGCTCAGGAACCAGCCTGCTTCCCATATCCAGGGAAAGCTTCCTTTGTGTATCAGAGGTGTTTACAGGGTTGCCCATGGAAACCATAGTCTCTCTTCCTCCTCTCTGGGATCAGAGTAGCCATGGAAACAGTACAGGGTGGTGATTGTCCCTCTAGGTGTGAGCAGTGACCTGGGCCAGGGGAGGTGGAGGTTGAAGTTCACAGGCTGTTAGAGAAAGCCAGAAAATCCCACACCCACGACCTCAGTTCTGGGTTTCTTGGTCTCCTTTCAGCTCAGCTCTGCTGGTTTCACAGGCCTAGGGCCTGTCGTAGCTCTGAGCTACTCGTAGGGGTGCATGAGGCTGGTGCTTTCTCCACCAGCGCCCCTTAGGAATACCAGGGACAGGAACCTTTGGAAAGGGAAAATGCTGTCCCTGGGGTCACCTGGCAAGCAATGTGCCTTATCAAGGATTCAAGAGATTAGTGTCAAGCAGCTCCATGCTGCTGCTTCTGTGCTGGGTCAGGCAGGCTGGGGGTGAACTCTGGAGTCCTTGATTGATCGTAGATTTGAAATTCAGCCCTTCCTTGTCCCAGCACCGTGACCCACCACAGCCCCTCACTTTTCTGATCCACTTTCCTACTGGATCCTCACCCACACTGTACGGTGCTGGCACTTACAGGCTATGGTAATATCATCAGGCCTTGTATCGTCTGATGCACAGGTGGCACTCAGAAGAACTCATGTGTCCTGTGACATGTTTCATCCACATAGTGTGTGCTGCACCCATCCACCCTGATTGGACCACATGCAGTGTTCTAGGAAAATCACAGGCCCCAGAATTCCCTTGGGCCTGGTCCTGCTGCCTTCCTTTGACAGTCAAAGGAAGGAAAGAGCCTGAGTGTCTATTATGTGCCAGGTACCAGGCTACAGGCATTTGCAGACAGTTGTTCTCCTAGTCAGTCAACATCTGGGCACCAGGCTCTCCTCTGGCCTTAGGGCTACAGTTGGGACAGGGCAGACAATGATCCCTGTTCCCTAGGAACTTCCAGGGCTGCAAGGCAAATATGGGTCAATGACAACATGGTGTGTTTTCTATTATGTGTGCTCAATCTGTATGTAGCCCAGGCTAGCTGTGAATGCAGCCATCACAAAATCTACCTACCTAAAACATTGAGACTTTTTTTTTTTAAACTGGGCAGTTCTCAGTCATGAATTTTATAGATAATAGCATTGTGTTTCAGTATAACCGAAATATGAAATGTGTGTGTGTGTGTGCTTGCGCATGAATGTATGTGTCTGTGTTTCTGTGTGTATGTGTTCTCATAACCCATGGGCTCTAGGTTAGATAGACCTGAAATTTAATGTATAGCCCAATAGAATTCTACTTTGTTCTCTATGGCTTAAGGGAGCCAAAGGGCTGGCCACCCCTGTTATAAATGACCCCAATCCCTCACTATATCTATCCAGAACAGGGGGCAGAGGCCCTATCCTAACCATCCAAAAGCTAAGACAGTAATGCCCAAGCTTCCTCATAGCTTGGTTTTTACTTCCCACCATGACCCCCAGAGGCTAGGGTGTGGCCTTCCAGGGAGGAGGAGAATCACTGTCTCACAGAAACCAGAGTTTATAGTCCTGGCTCTATCCTAAACAGTGGGCTAGTGACCCTGAGACCTAGCCAGGGGGAGACTGTAGATATGAGTTGTTTATTCCTGGTATATGATCTAGGATGCCCTGCTTGTCCATGGGAGTCTCCCTGATCCTGCAAATAAAACCTTTCTCTCCCACTTCATATTGTACCTACCAGGATGGGACCTTCCTGTCCCACCATCATCTCCTGGGACACATGCCAGGTGCCACATGAAACAGAACTCCTCTAGCTCTCTGAATTAGAGTCCTAGACACCCTGAGACTGGGCCCTGTAAGCAACAGGAATCTCTCCTCCCACAGTTCTGGAGGCCTAAAGTCTGCCATCTGAATGGTAGCATGGCTGGGCTCTGCTAGGGGATGTCCTCCTGGCTACTCATGGCATGGCATGCTCGGCTGCCTCTGTTCCGTGTGCGCACCTGAAAAGAGAAAACATTCAGAATCTCTCTTCCAACACTCTGTGTGTTTGTGTGTGTGTGTGTGTGTGTGTGTGTGTGTGTGTGTGTGTGTGTGTGTGTGTGTGACTGATCTAGGGCTTGTCAGCTGGGCTGGCTTGCCAGTGAGCCCCAGGATTCTAAGTCTTTAGTGCTACAATTAAAAACAACACCACACCTGACTATCTATTTATTTATTTTAACGTGGAATCTGGAGATTGAACTCAAGCCTTACAAGGTAAGTAATTTACCAACTAAATCAAGTGTGTGGCCCTGTGCTCTCATGAGCTCGTTGAACCGGAACAGCCTCCTACATGCTATCTCCAAATGCAGTCACTTTGAGGTTAGGGCTTCAGCTCTCAATTAAAGAAGCAAAGGATGCAGTTCAGTACATGACAGGATCTCTCAGGGCTTCTACCTTTACACCTCGTCTTCCTCGGTTCAGTGGGGCTTCTGATAGTGTGCTGGTTGGAAAGAGAGAAGCCTTTGGGTCCTTCTATCCCCAGTAATCTGGTACTGATGAAATCACCTCTGCAGATCTCCCGGGACTGCCGCTTCTTGGGTGGGATAACTTACCTGCAGTTCCTGGGACAATGCTCACAGCTCTACCCACTTGCTCACTCTGCCCAGACCCCAGAGACTCACAGAACTTTCTGTTACAAATGACCTTGCTCTTGCCTTGGTCACAGGAGCTGCCAGAGACACCTCATACTCAGTGTACAGCTTGAGGCCAGGGTCAGGATTTCAAAAACAGTTACTCTCCTGTCAATCATTCTGTACACATCCCTGTCGGTCACTCCTGAAGATCAGCTCACAGATCAATAAGAACAGATCCTGGCTGAGCACTTTTATTCTTTACAATAGCTTTATTGGGATATAATTCACACCTTTTCATGGGTCCCCACGGTCATTATTAGCATTTCCCCAAGTAACTATATAAGTAGCCGTCCCTCCACTTAACCCTCCCAAGCTGCTGGCAACAACTACCCTGCCTCCTGTCTCTTTAGAGAGATCTAACCTGCATGTTTTATACATATGAAACCATGTGGTGTGCCACCGTCTCTTGTTCCAGACTGCTTCTACTTAGCATAGGATTTTCAAGGTTTATCATCACTGTAGCAGGCACCGTACTTTCTCCTTTGAGTGAAGAGACCACACTAGTGTAGATATTTGGGTTGTTGCTATTTCTTGGCTGTAAATAGTTGTAATACAATTAATTCATCAGCTATTTATTATTAGTTTGCAGCACTGGGACTCAAACTCAGGTGCTTATGCATGCTAGGCAAGTGCTCTACCACTGAGCCATATCCCCAGCCCTATGAGTAGCTGTTCAAAGAACTAGTAGTCTCCTGCTCTTAGAGGAGGCTCAGTAGTTTTCCCTCATCAAAAGCAGTAATTCTCTGGTTCTGTGTAATAAATCACAAATAGTCTCTGAATAATAAGTATGACTGGGAAGTTTTAGACTAGATCCCTTAGACTTTCCCTTTCCAAATGGGAAACAGGCATGTTGGATTTCTAGGCAATCCCAAGATCCAAACCGACTGCCAAATCAGAGTAGCACTGGCTGGGACACTCAGGATTCTGACCCAGGACAAGGTGTCCCAGAGCCCTGGCCTTTTCTGTTATGCCTGTGGCTGGCAGCAGAAGCCACACTACTCCCTTTGCCTAATTCATGTTGTTAAAACAAGCTTGCCAGGCTGTGCTCCGTGCTATGGCAAATTCAGCACCCCTGCGGCCTACTCCATGCCCACAAACACAAAGCCACAGAAAGGGGAGGGGGCCCACCTCCTCTTGATTCTGCTTTTCAGATTGAGGAGCCTGCTGGGAAGTCAGACCAAGGATGATGGTGATGGTGATGGTGGTGGTGATGGTGATGGTGATGGTGATGGTGATGATGCCACTGCTTTTTGCTTTCTTTGCGGCCTACAAACATGGGGTGGGGGTTGAGGGAGGTTGCCATGGGAGATGCTAAGGGCCACTTCAGTACCCTTGTTTCTGAGGGTTGTGTCACAGTGAAGTTGGAGAAGCAATGAAACAACACCTCCACTCTTATCCTAGACCTGAGGCAGGAAGAGCCTGGGTAGCCACAGAGCCTAGTGAGGAGGTGTGGGGGAGGGGGCCTCTAGCTGTACAGCAGGGGCTTTCCTCAACCCCAGTGGTCTCTAGTATCCACTAAGCATCTCAAGTTTGTACTTGTGGTGGCCTTGCTGGGAGGGCTGTTTCCTCCCTGGAACAGCCTGAATCCTCCCTGGGGGATTCCTGTTTCCCTAATGAGGAGTCTGGGATTGGGGAACCCCCACATAGGTGAAAAGGAGACACAGTTAGGACTGGCACCCAGGTCTGCCTGATGGTAAGTGTTTGCGTGTGGCTGCACTCCTCTGTTGACTGCAGTGTAAATGGTAGCGGCAATGGGAGGGGAGATCTGTTGCTGGTCAGCTCCAAGCTCGATGCTGAAAGGGCATCCACCACTTAACCCATCCTGGGTCCCCAGGGGCAGGGCCCGCATTTGAATGCCAAGCTTTTCTTAGTCAGCCTGGGGAATCCTTGAGGGGGTGGGTGGACCATGGGCAGGACTGTCCCACAGATAAGGATGAGGCTCACTCAGAGAGACTAGCCCAGGGGGTTCTGAGACTAACCTCAAATATGGGGACCCTGGCCTCTTCATTGACAGAGAGGTGCAGGTCAGGGCTGTCCTTCCATGTGAAGACACAAGTCTGAGAGGCAGCACAGCAAGGCTCTTAAGAAACCTAATCCTTGCTTGTCAGCATAAGAGGAACATCAGGTCCCAAGGAAGGCCTCCAGGGTCTGCTGCCACAGAGCCACTCTTCCTTGGTGTCTCTGTCCACCACCCTGCCAGTCTACCTATGTGTCAACCCTGAGCAGGGCCTGACCTTACTGATGCTTATTGTTTCCCCACACACCATCTCTCCCATCCTCAACCCAGGCCTGCAAACCTCAGAGACAGATCTCTACCTACTGGGCTCCTCTTTGACCCTCTAGAGCCCTTAGGATCAAAGCCCAAGCAGTGCTTGAAAAGGAGGTACCCTGTAGGTGGAAGATAATGGGGTAAATGACAAGCTCAAATCCATTCTTGCTGTGTGCTAGACCCTGTTCAGTGCATCCATATGCATCATGGGAAAATCTTCTTGCTCTCACAATTTTCAGCTTTAAAAAAAGAAAGAAAGAAAGAAAGAAAGAAAGAAAGAAAGAAAGAAAGAAAGAAAGAAAGAAAGAAAGAAACCAAGATGAAGAGAGGGTGATTATGCTTCTAAGGTCACATAGCTGTGCGCACATCAGAGCAGCAATTCACACCTCACACTACAGTCAATCACAAAGTTACAATACTGTCAGAAAACAGCCAATTTGTTGAGAAGTCTAAATTCATCCATGTCATAAAAATAACAAAAGTCTATCCCTAGGATTAAGAGAATGAAAAACTTTTAAAAGCTTGGTTTTTCGAGACAGGGTTTCTCTGTGTAGTCCTGGTTGTCCTGGAACTCACTCTGTAGACCAGGCTGGCCTCAAACTCAAAAATCCGCCTGTCTCTGCTTCCCAAGTGCTGGGATTAAAGGCGTGAGCCACCACTGCCAGGCCTATTGTTTTTAATTATGTATGTGTGCACATTTGAGTACAAGTTAGACCCCCCTGGAGCTGGAGTTACACCCAGTATGAGCCACCTGATGTGGGTGCTAGGAACCAAATCTGGGTCCTCTGGGAGAGCAGCACACCCTCTTAGCTGCTAAACCATCTCTCCAGCTCAGAGATTTTTCTATCACATCCAAAGCTATGAGATAAACTGCTGGTGCACTGGCCGTGACTGACTGTTGGTACCTGCCAGCCAGTGGGTAGCAGAGCTCCCACAGGTTCTAGCATGGCAAGACTCAGGGATAAGCAAACAAATAGCACAGGGGAGCAGGGTGGTTCTCAAACTATGGTCCAGCCTAAGCAGCCACAAGGAACTACTTAGAAACACAGCATCATTATCATCTTCCTCCTCCTCTCTTCTTCATGTTTGTGGATGCTGTGCATGTGTGTATATCTTTACTACTTGTATGCCTAGTGCACAGAGAGGCAGAAGATAGTGTCAGATCCTCTGGAACTGGAGTTACAGGCAGTTGTGAGCTGCCATGAAGATGCTGAGAAACGAGCCTGGGTCCTCTGGAAGAGCAGCCAGTGCTCTTAACCCTGAACCATCTCTCTAACAGTCTGTGGCTCCAACTACTGCGGACTGAGGTGGGAGGAGCCAACCTGGACCACTTAGTGGAGACTTAACTTTTTTTTTTTTAATGCAAATTCTCAGACCCTTCATCCAGACCTTCCAAATCATCAGTCCTCTAGGGTGGTCAGATCCTTCCCAGGGGTTCTGAGTTTGAGAAACAGTGACACTGTCAGCCACAGGAACACTGAACTCTAGGGCCCAAGAAATTCTCTTCACCAGCCAGGGGTGCAGTCCACCCCCAGGACCACCAGTTAGCCACTCCCTTAATTGAAGCATCTAATTAGTTAACCATCCAAATTAGTGTGAGGTTTTCATCAACTACTACATCTGTTCTTTTCCCTCCGGCATGATGGGCCATCTGTTCTGTTACAGATCACTTTAAATACTTTTCTATCACATAATTAAGTTGTAATGTTCCACTTTAAGAGAGAAATCAGAGACTTAAGGAAAGAAATAATCTTAGGCCCCATCTTCTTCTCCTTGGAGTTGATGTACCCATCAGTCTGTGATGGCATTTTCCCTGACAGTGCATGGGAAAGGGAAGGGCTGAGCACCAGGAAGGGCTTCCAGGAGAATGGAGGCAGCTGTCGCTTGGGAGGCAAGAATTCTACCACTGAACTATCAGTGTTGGATGTTCCTTGGGATGGCCTTGAAGCCTTTTACAAATATTTTGTGGTGTTGTGTGCCTGTAGTCCTCACTGAGAAGCCAGTGGAGACGAGCTCAAAGGCTAACCAGCCTAAAGGAAATGGCACCCAGTTTCCAGTCAGAAAAAAAGCCAGGTAGGTGAATCCTGAGGAATGACACTCAAGGTTGACCCCTGGCTTCCACACTCATGTGCCTGTACACAGACACACACAGACACCACACACACACACACACACACACACACACACACACACACACACACATCACTCACTGTTTTAATTTCTTTTAAAGAAAATTCTAGTTTCCATTCACTAAAGTAACTGTCTGATCCACCAGTATATGACACCCAACTGTTAAAATCCACAGCAGCAGCGGAGACAGGGTCCACTAGAGGATTGTTTCCTAGGAAACCAGTGGTGGGAGGTGATGCTAACTGCCGGGTGGGACAAAGATGAAGACAGATGTCAAAACAATATGCAAAACCCATATCAGCAAAAGGACAAATGCCTGGTACAATTTCGTGTCTGTGAAACGAGAAATGTGTCAATCTGCAGTTTGGGTTCATCTATAGCGATGTGTCTGGGTATTTAAAGGACCAGGGTCACAATTCTTCTGTGCATGGGGTCATAGAATGTCTCAGCCTTCCTCCACAGTCAGGATGGGTTGTGATGGCGTTGGCAAGAAGGGAGTCTGGAATTTAGGACAAACCGTGGGACAGAAACCAGTCTCCTGTCTATGTTGGGTACACATGGTATGGAGAGGTATCTTTAGAAAGAGATAGGAGACAGCATCTGGGTGGAGGACCAACTGACTGCTGATCTCAAGCTAACCTCATTCTCTTTGCCCCTTCTAAGCAGCTTGGGTTGGTTTGTTGCTGTTATTTTGTTTTGTTTTTATAAATAAACACATTTCAATTATAATTGTTTAGGAAGTAAAAAAAAAAAAGTGTACATGCACAGCTCCGAAGCTGACAGGGCCACCAATCTGCTCTTCAATTTAAAAAAAAATGAGATATAAGTCATATGCCAAAAAATAGACCCTTTATGATACATTTTTCTTCTGTATTCACAGAACAGTGTGACCATCATAAATATATAATTCCTAAATATTTTTATTATTAAAAAAATCACCAAAAATACCATAAATAAAATCTCTCTGGTCCCATCTCCTCCCATCCTGGTAACCACTGGTCTCCTTTCTGTATCTGGACTATCCTATTCCAGACATTTCCTCTGGAGCCTAACACGAGGTGGCTTTAGTGTCTGGATTCCCTCCTTGTCATAATCTTTACAGCACTCCTCCCTCAGTCCTCAGTGGCATGCCTCAGTGTCTCAGTCCTTCTCCTAGACTTACGTACCACATCGACTTCTGTTTTCCTCCCTGGAGTTTGAGTTGAGATGTCTCCATCTGGGGCAATGGTGTGAGCATTTGAGTCTTTGTGACAATATTTATCTTCACGTCTCTTGGGTGTGTATGGAGGACTCCGATCCTGCATCACGAGGCAGCAGCTCTGCCAAACCCTTTGCGGGACCTATCGGACTGCTTTCTAGGGAGTCTAGACATTTTGCATTCACACCACCAGTATGTGAATTTTTGTACTTTTGACCTTTTTCACATCTTTGCCAAGTTTATTATGTCTTTTTGCTATAGTCATAGTTATGGGTGTGAAATAATTTTTAATTATATTTTTTTAATGACTAAAGAATATTACTTTTGTGTGTGTGTGAGTGTGTGTGTGTGTGTGTGTGTTTTATTGTGTGAGTTGGGCATTTTTAAATGGACTTTATGGCCATTTGTATGTGTCTTTGGAGAATGATCTGTTCAAAAGCCCCTTCTCCCCTATGTTTGCACATGGTCATGTGTGTATGTGAAGGCCAGAGGTCGATTTCAGTGTCCTCCAGTATTTCCTAATTTCCTAATTTTCTCTTCCCTGACCTGTCAGTTACTTAGGACTATGCTATGTGACATCTCCATATTTGCACACCTTCCGGCTTTCCTCCCAGTATTGAGTTCTGATTCCATTCCTTTGAGGTTGGCAAGCACACTCTGATGTTAGTCCTTCTAAACCCAATGGGTCTTGTTTTACAACCTAAAACTCAGTCTGTTCTGGAGAACAATCTGTGTGTGTTCTTCAGGGGGAACATGTATGCTTCCTTTCTGAAATATTTGAGGACCAATGAGATGGCTCATAAGAGCAATGAGATGGCTCATAAGACCAATGAGATGGCTCATAAGACGAATGAGATGGCTCATAAGACGAATGAGATGGCTCATAAGACAAGGGCTCTCCCTGTCAAGCCTGATGACCTGAGTTCAATCACTCAAACCCACATGGTAAAAGGAAAGAACCAACTCCTACAAGTTTTCCTCTGACCTGCATAGGCCAGCATCATGATACACACCCTCATCCATCCACACACAAAAAATAAATACATACAGGTGTGTGTGTGTGTGTGTGTGTGTGAATGTGTGAGTGATAAAATATTTCATTTTGTTGTATGTGCATGTGTTCGTGAGAGCAGATGTACGTGTGTTATGTGGACATTTTTTAAGTAATTTATTTTTATTTTATGTACATTAGTGTTTTGCCTGCATGTATGTCTGTATGAGGGTGTTGGATCCACTGGAACAGGCGTTACAGACAGTTGTGAGCTGCCATGATGGTACTGGAAATGCAGCCAGTGCTCCTAACTGTTGGGCTAGCTCTCCAGCCCCTGGAGGACAATTCTTAGGAGTCAGCTAGACACTAAAACACTAGGGCTTTTTCCCACAGGACCATCTTGCCAGCCCCAGCACTTGTCCTTCTTGTATGCACACACTGACACTCCTCGTCAGCTTTGGGGTCTTCAATGTGAGTTCTCGGTGTGTCTTCCAGCTTCTGACCCTCCTCCTGTGTGCTGGGCCACACACCCAGTGCTTCCCACACTCCAGGTGACACCATCCCGGCAACAACTAAGACAAAGAGAACGTTCTTAGGAGCAGATGAAGACAGCAAGGTGCAAAGCACTCAGCACCATGCCTGCCACTCTCCCTGGGTTCATTATTACATTGCCATTGTCCTAGCATGACCCTTATCCTCAGAAGAACAAGTAGACTTGATGGAATTGCTCCAGGCTACCTGATTCGAACTGATATCCCCCTCCCCCTCCTGGTTCCCCTGGACCAGCGGCATCCCAGCTGTTGGTTCACCTTTCTTATCTGGTCATTTTAAGGATTACAGTGGACTAAGTTAACCGGCCAACAAGTACTGAGTCCTCCTGCTACTTCCAACTGACTTGATGAGGATAACTCTGTGGCCTCAGCTACTTGGAGTCACACCAAGATTAACTTGAAACAGTAAAGCAGGGGTGGACGAGCAGCCATGTAACCCCATGTCTTTCTCTCCCACTCCCTGCTCTACCCTACACCCCCTTGCAGAGGCAAAAGGCGACAAGGCAAAATGGGTGTTCACTTGGCCCCTCATCTTCCTCCTGTGTGTCACCATCCCCAACTGTAGCAAACCCCGCTGGGAGAAGTTCTTCATGGTCACCTTCATCACCGCCACTCTGTGGATCGCCGTGTTCTCCTACCTCATGGTGTGGCTGGTGAGTGGCGGGAGCCCCTACCCAATGTCTTCCGAGCTGAGGTCTCACCTGTAGGCAAGCCACTGGCCTTGCTGACCTCAGCCTCTTTCTCATAGAGCCTGGTATTAACAAAGTGCTAACATTCCCTGCTGTGTGCACGAAAGTAGACACCATGCTTTGTTCCCTCTGAGGTGGGAAGAGGCATTGGGAGGGGAGACATGTAAGAGGCTGCTCTGGGGGGTGGGGATGGGCAAAGTAATGGGCCCCTCATTTCCAGGGTCCCCAGAAGAATGTAAAGGAAGGAAATGATATCAGTAAGAAGTAGGCAGAATTCTCTGCCAAAAAGCTGTCCCTTTCTGTGTGACAAGCACATAGAACAATTTTATAGAAAGCCAATTCTTGCCTTACAACAGACCCATGGAATAAATGCTTTTAGCATCCCCATTTTACTGATAGAGAAACTGAGGCATGGAGAACTCACAGTTGTATGAATAGCTGGGGAGAGTTGAAAACTAGTGTGGGTTTCTAGCAGAGGGCCTGGGAGCGACAAGAGAGAACATGGCTGGCTTTCCATTCTTTGGGAAGGTCATCTGTCAGATGCACACACTTCATTCTTAACACACAGGCCAGCAGGAGGGAAGGTGAGCAGAAATCAGCTGGTGAGTCAGTGGAGCCAGAAGAAGTTCTCTGTGGGCACGAGGGCCCATTACTCTTCACCCTAGACAGTGGTTCTCAACCTTCCGAAGGTTGCGAACCTTGAATACAGTTCCTCATGTTGTGGTGACCCACAACCATAACATGATTTTTGTTACTACTCCATAACTGTGATTCTGCTATTGTTATGAATATGTAAATATCTGATATGCAGCCCCATTGTGAATAGCTTGTTTAATCCCCCAAAGGGTCACAACCCCCAGGTTGAGAACCACTGTAGAGGAAGGATGCAGGTTAGCAGGAGGGATGGCTGTGGGGAGTCACACAGGGCCTTCAGTGTGCTAGTCAAGTGCTCCATCACTGAGCCACATACCCTGCCCAAGAGAATAGATTCGAAGCCGACACGACCATTAAAACTGAGCAGGCGACCCACTGACCCAACTCCTGGAGCCAAGGTGAGCCCCTCTGTGAAGTTGGGGTGACCACCATTGCCTCTCAAGGCTGTTGGCCTACTGTTAGACACCCTCCTTCCCATGCAGCCACCATCTCATTTCCCTTCTCCCCAACCCTGTGTGTGCAGAGCATAGTTGTTAGGGTCCTGAATAGCACGAGGAACAGTTTTCGTGGGTTTTTTTTGGAGGGGAGGGTCTTGTTTTTCTGTGTTGGTATGGGAAAAGAGCTTGAAATAGTTTCTACCCACACCCCTAGAAAAAGACACCTCTCAAAGACGATAACAGCTGTGCCCTGAAAAGATTGAATCTCATATCTTATTTCCCTGTGTAGAATGGGAAGCAGCCATCTTTATGTTTTAAAGGGACCGGTGATGTTTCTTAATAAACCATGTTCCCAAAACATGACAAGTTAAAAAAAAAAAAAAAAAAAAAAAAAAGGAGTACATTGCAATTTGAGTAGGGACGGGGATTAAAGAACTTGTGAGATTCTTCTCTCATTACGGAAAATGGAGTCAGTACTGTTCGATGAGCTCTCGGTGGCAATGAGGTGGGACACTCCCACCTCCAGTATCTTCATTTACAAATCCCAATTCTGTTTAAAAGGCCAGAGTCCTAGCCCAGGTTAGACTTGGGGGGCATGAGAGACACCCTGCTAGGCCAGTCTGACCTGTGGGATGGCTTTGAATGTTGATGGCCTTGGTTTAGGGACCTAGAACTCTCCTGAGGGTGAGAGTGGGTGAAAAGAGAGTGTCTCTGAGCTCACCTCGATCTCTAAGGTGTGCCTGCCCTGGTGGTCCATGCTTATTTCTGTGATGACCTAATGAGGCTCCTGGGAGAAGTGAAACACAACTGGGGATACTGGAGAACAAAGAGAAACTCAGAGCATGGCTCTGCTTCCTGTTCAAAGTCTGTGCATCTGGAGGCTTGGAGTACGGGGTTTGAGTTCAAGGTAGAAAAAAAAAAAGCCCACGTGATATCCCTGACCCCTGACCCCTGAGCCTTGACCCCTAACCCTGGAGCGTGTGGGCATACCCACAAATTGTACGGCTCATCTGTTCCTCTACCCTGCTACTTCTTAGTCATCTGGTTTAGTGGTTTTAAAAGACGAGACAGTTCTAGGAACCCCATGGTAGCCCAGTTACTACTTTTAAGATGTCTAGCGTCACCTGGATTCATCAAAACTCATCGTCACAGCTAGTGGTTTGTGTGGGCTTGGTGATGATGGATCCTGTCCCTGTGTCCCTCCCCTTCCAAGGCCAGGGCATGTTAGCAGATTGTATTGTCTGATAAAATGAGGTGTATTTGTCCCCACTCAAAAGCAGGAGTACCTGGCAGTGTGTAGGACCCACCCTCAGTATGGGCAATATGTTCAAACTCATCTGAAGTTCTTCCCCCAGGGCTCTTTCTGTAATGCACACATGCTGTCTGAGCCTGGCACTTGGGAAGCACCTTTTGTCTAGAGCTCTCAGAACTGTTCTTGTGTTCTTGTCCCCATAGAATGCAAACAAACGATTGAAACAAGAGCATGTGGCACTGGCCAGGTACTCACATTACACTTCCTTGTTTCATCCTTGCCACTGAGCCCATGAGAGAGCAGAGCCTTAGGGAAGCAAGCCTGATTGTCCAGAGTCATACAGCAGTAGCTGGGACTGGGAACATTAACTGGTTCTAGTTTTATTTCTGTTGCTGTGAAAAAAAATATACCTGGACTAGAAAGCAACCTAAAGGAACTTAAGACCACATCACATCCACACTCAAGAATAGAGAGAGAAGTAAATACATAAATGCTTAGTACTCAACTCACTTTCTTTACTCTTCTATGGTTCAGGACCCAACCTAGGGAATGGTGCTGCCCATAGTGGGCTGGGTCTTCCCTTATCATTTAACAGTTAAGCAATCCCCTACAGACAATTCCCAAAGCCAACTTCATCTAGACAATTCCTCATTGATACTATCTTTCTGGGTGATTATAAGGTTGCCTTTATAAGGTTGCCTTAGGTTTTTTTTTCTTTCTTTTTTGCTATAATGAAAAACTATGACCAAAAGAACTTAGAAAGGAAAGAGTTTATTTAGCTTACACTTCCACATCACTGTTCATCATTGAAGGATATCAGGACACGAACTCAAACTGGACAGGAACTCAAACGGGGCAGAAACCTAGAGGCAGGAGCTGATGCAGAGGCCATAGAGGAGTGTTATTTCCTGGCTAGTTCTTTATAACTTGCTCAGCCTGCTTTCTTCTAGAACTCAGAAACACCAGCCCATGGATGGCACCACCCACACTGGGCTGGGTCCTCTCCTATCAATCACTAATTAAGAAAATGCTCTATAGCTGGATCTTATGGAGGCATTTTCTCAATTGAGGTTTCTTCCTTTTTGATCATTCTAACTTGTGTCAAACTGACAAAGCTAGCCATCGCAGCTGACATGTGATCAGTTCTGAGGGCCACCACTTTTGATGATCTCTAAAAAGAGGCAAACTGCAGCAAAAGGATAAACCAGCGTGGCCCAGATGCCTCCAGGGCTTTCTGTCTGTCTGTCTGCCCAAACTCTGCAGCCAAGGGCTCCAGCCAGCTCTCAAGCGTCATTGTCTCAAACACTGTCAACTGAGTGACTGCATTCAAGATCTTGAGAAGCCCTTGATGCAGCAGATTTGGGTCTTGGAGTTTCTCCTAAGGAAATAAAAAGATGTCAGTTCAGAGACTGACATACAAACACATTGATGGAGAGGAGCATCTGGCTGGGAGTCCATGCTCCAAGGCTGAGTAGCTGGAATACATGGACATCTGTACTTAACCTCTCTGGTTCTCATATGACATAATAATGGTGTCCTTCTCATCAGAGGACAATAAATAATAGAGTGGTAGGATTACGAAAATAAGATACCTTTGTAGAGTGTCTGGTATACAGTAAAGTCCTCGATAGAGAGCCGACAAGAAGCCATCAAAATATCTGTTAGTGAGGAATTAGTTAGAAGGCACAGGCAGTGCAGTGAAAGCTAAGCATTAGTTTAAAACTTGCTTAGATGAGAGTTGTGAGTGGAGAGTTATTCATGGTTTATTATTACATGAAACAAACAGTTATAAAACAAATAGTGGTAATATGATCTGAGCCCTCCCTTTTTTTTTTTTCCTAATACTCCCAAACCAAGATCGAGGATACACAGACATTTTCAAATGTGGTTCCCAGCTCAGGGCACTAAACCTGAATGCAAGTTATCAGGCCTCCTGTTGGGACTCTGGGGGAAGACCTGGTGACATGGCTCTAATTAGCCCTCCAAAAACTGTCTATGTTCTCAAGGGTGAGACCCACCGGCAGATGGAATATGTTAATAGCAGTTGTCGATGGCTCTTAAAAACTGGTAGTTAACTGTTCTTTTTATTTATTTATTTTATTTTTTATTGGTTACTTTATTTACTTACATTTCAAATGTTTTCCCTTTCTCCATTTCCCCTCCACAAACCCCCTATCTCATCCCCACCTTCCCCCTGCCCCTATGAGGGTGCTACCCACCCACTCCCACCTCACCACCCTAGCATCTCCCTACACTGGGGCATCAAGCCTCTCCACAGGACCAAGGGCCTTCCGTCCCATTGATGCCCAACAAGGCCATCCTCTGCTACATATGCAGCTGGAGCCATGGGTTCCTCTGTGTGCATGTACTCTCTGGTTGGTGGTTTAGTCCCTGGGAGCTGGGGGGGCGGGTGTCTGGTTGGTTGATATTATTGTTCTTCCTATGGGGTTGCAATCCCTTTCAGCTCCTTCAGTTCTTCCCCTAACTCTTCCATTGGGGTCTCTATGTTCAGTCCAATGGTTGGCTGTGAGCATCCATGTCTGTATTGCTCAGGCTCTGGCAGAGCCTCTCAGGGGACAGCTATATCAGGGCTCCTGTCAGCAAGTGCTTCTTGGCATCAGCAATAGTGTCATTTAATTTTATTTTTTAAAAAGTTTAATGTAGGACTGGAGAGAGATCTCAGTGGCTAAGAACACTGACTGGTTGGTCTTCCTGAGGACCCAGGTTCAGTTACCATCACAAGCATCTGTAACTCCAGTTCTAGGGGATCTGATGCTTCTGGCCTCCTTGGGTACTCCATGATGTGGTTCACACACATGCACAAACTCTCATACACGATAGATAGGTAGATAGATAGATAGATAGATAGATAGATAGATAGATAGATAGATAGATAGAACAACAATCTTTAAGAAAGTGTTAAAGCAATAAGCAGATACTGTATGATGCTGGTGCCAGAACATAAAAGATTTCCTTGCTGAGGGTGGTTGCACACACCTTTAATCCCAGCACTTGGGAGGAAGAGACAGGAGTGTCTTTATGAGTTCAAGGCTGACCTTGTCTACAAAGCTCCAAGCTAGCCAAGACTACATAGTAAAATTCTGTCTCAAAAAAAAAAGTTTTTCTTAAGGGGCTGAGGCTGTGGCTCAGCTGGCAGAGCGCTCAGCTGGCGTGCATAAAAGCCAGGCTTCAGTCCCCAGTACCACATAAGCTAGGTGTGGTGCTGCATGCCTGTAATCCCATCATTTAGGTGGTGGATAGAGGCAGGAAGACTCAGAGTTCAAGGACACCCTTGGCTACATAGCAAGTTCAAGGTCAGCCTGGGCTATATGGGACCCACCTCCAAAAAAAAGTCTCCAGATTTTTCTCCTAATCATAACAATATCACATTTAATTTAGCACACAAGGTAGGGAGTTTCCAGGGTTGTTACATTCTAAGTTGACCCTGAACCCTGACTCTGGCCTCTTCTGCAGGTGACTATTATTGGATACACACTTGGGATCCCTGACGTCATCATGGGCATCACCTTCCTAGCGGCAGGCACAAGTGTTCCAGACTGCATGGCCAGCTTAATCGTGGCAAGACAAGGTATGGGTTGAACCTCAGACCCCAGCAACCCCTGGCAAGCTCCCTGTCTCCGCTGGCCAAGTTATGGCTCTTATGACTAACAGTTGTCAAGTCCTGCTCTGAAGGAGACGGGGGCTTCCAGAATTCATCATCTGTTAGATCCCTTGCGGTAAGACCACTCACTCTTGGTGTGTGACATGGACATGGACAAATGTCTGTCCACCCCATACAGGGCGCTGATGACATTATTTGTAATAATAAGAAAATTATTCCATTCAAATCTAGATTGGGGAACCAGAGAGTTTATTAGCATTACTTACAGAGTATGGGCGGGGGAGGGGCCACTTACAGGAACGTGGGTACCCAAACCTCTCTGCATCGCTATGAGTCCTACTCCACCATGGATGATGACCTCATGAAAGCTGCATCATGGAACCCACCGACCACTCCCTCCTGCATCCTAGCTGCACAGGCTCTGGTGGGGAGGGGGATGCTAGAGCCAATAGGTTTTGTGCAACTGGGAGGCAGGAGGGAGTAGTGGGTAGACTCCCAGGTAAAGGTCTGATGATCCTCATCCTTCACCTGCTTAGGAGAGTCAACAGACCCATTCCCTCCACCACAGGCCCACCTGGCAATGCACTGCCCTCATTCCGTCACCATGACTACAGGGCCTGGGTTATCTCTGCTCCTTGATGGATATGGGATGATCTTGGTATGCCCAGAAGAAAATGCCGTACTACAACAAATACTGAAATGGACTTCATTTAGGTCTTTCAAAGTGCTTTCCTACGTGGTTGTTTTAAAGGAGACATGTCCTAAGGTTACAGTATGGGATGTATGGGACGTATGAGCCTCCACCTAGAAGTCATACAGCAAATGAGCTGAGTATAGTCATTAGTGACTCTTGTGATGCTGTGACCAAAGTGTTCCACGCAGCAGAAACTGCAGGCCACACAACATGGCACTGGGCGTGGATGGTAATGAGTGTCCACGTGGTGGTGGATCAGGAACTAGAGGCTGGAAGTCATGGCCTAGGTTCAGAACTTAGGCTCCACTTCCCAATGGCTCCACAACGTGTCTAAACAGTGCCACCATCTGAGGAACAAGTGATCAGAACATGAGCCTGTTGGAAACATGTTAGGTTCAAGCCAGAGCAAGTGAGAGCCATTTGTCATTTGTTATGGCATATCTGACTTGGGCAGATATCTTGGGATTCCCAGACACTGGCTCTGTCTGTTCTCCTGAATTCCAGAAGATGCAAAGTGTTTTGCTTTGTGTATGGATTTCCTTTGGGGTTTAGGAAGTGACCCAGGGTGACTCACAGGCCTCGATGACAAACCAAAGACTGCTAAACCCAGCCTTTCTACCAAGGAGACAGCATCCCAGAGTGGGATAGAGCAGGTTTTCCTGGGAGGCAAGAATTTGAAAGTCCGTGGGAGGGGAAGGTCGAAGAGCAAGGCTAACCTCAGGAGACAGAAGAGGGCAGTGACAGGGAGAAGGGTTGGCTCTGCAGATGAAGGCACTTTCCTCCAGGAGATTCAATGGCTGAGAAGACGTGAAGAGAAGGCAGTGTGAGAGCGTGTTGGGGGATAGATAGACAAGTGCCTGACAGAGAGAATTAGAGGTCACTGGAAGCAACAGCTGAGAGGAATGGAATTTACTTGGGTGATCTTTGACCTTTCCAGGGCGGCTCCACACAATTGAACTTACCTTACCGGAAGTTTGAAACCAGGGTCCAGTGCCTGTGGGGCCTACTCACTGTTCACATTCCTGCTTGATTCTGTGTGAGCAGCAGCTCTCTGGCTTGCTTGGCCTGTAGCTGTGCCCCTCCAGGCTCTGTTTCTGCTGTTACGGGCTGTGTGTCCCTCTGTGTTTCTGCAGCCAAACTTCCTTCTTACAAGAACAGCTGGATTAGAGCCCCCTTACTTCAATATAACTATTTATTGGCATCTGTTAAAATTCTAAACTCAGTCACAGACAGAGGCTCCTGGTGGACATGAATTGGAGGCAGGGTGGGGACAGCTTCTTGCACAATACAGTGAGTGAGAAGAAAGCTGAGGGACATGGGGGCCTCTCAGACATTCGGTCATATGAGTCACACAGTCCACAGTACACAGGTAACAGTCACCCCTGAGTAAGACTAAGGAAAGACAAGGCAAAAGGATGTTTGGCTTAGACACAAGCAGAAAGTAATGCAGTTCTCGATGCCTCAGGGTTTGGGTGGTCCCAGTGGGTTCAATGAAGGGTCTTATTTAGGAACAGGGACAAGCAGGGTTCTATAGGGGGACACTAACTGTGTGAAGCAGGGGATCACACATGTGCTCTGACAGGAGCTTCTGTAGCAGGCCTCCTTCCTGACTCCCTACAGCTGAAAGCATGGCCTGGCAGGTATTGACTGAGGCACTCACAATGATATATCCAGACCCTCAGACCCCACACAGCCATGCTCAGTCAGGATCTGCTTGTTACAAAAACCCCAGGTGACAGGTGAACTCCTTAAGGTGTGACTCACACTTTCCTAAGGCTCCTCAAAGAGTCACCTGTCTTCCCAGCTACCTGTGCAGCTCAGACAGTTGCCCTGAGAAGCCCTCAACCCTTCCTCTCCAAATTCCGACATCTTTAGCCTATCCTCACCAGGCACAAGTAGCTGGTCCCAAGCAATCACTGCATATTCCTTCATGGTGCTTGAGGCTGGGAGCCTGGTAGACCAGAGTCATGGCGATCCAGACCTCAGAGCCCTAAGCTGCCAAGATCCTAATGTTTTTCACACCAGGGAGGAAGAGGCATGCACTGGGGGTCATCAGCGGACAGCAATGAGGACACAGGAGGAAAGGTCTGGCTCACTGGAGGATAGTGAAGATGCAGGTCTGGTCCTGGATGGGCTTCTGATGGCTGTCACAGCTACCCAAGTGATGTTATGTTTGTAGACACTCATGTTTCAAGGTCGGGCCTTCTGCCCACATTTGTGGGTGCCAGATTACGTCAGAGTTCCGCCAACATGAGTATTTTCTTAAAAGTTGTTCTAATTCTTCAAGAGAGGAAATGCCTCGGTTGTATGATCAACAGGGTCTTGGGCAAGAAGGAGAATGAACTCCTTCTCAAGAAGCTCAAGAGAAAGGTCACCTTTCTGAAACCACCAGAACATAAGATTTGATGCTCTGTGGACCCAGATAAGGTCATGGATGCCACTGTCTAGGCACAAATATGTATCATGGCTTTGTAGAAAGGATACAGGATCAACATTCTGAGGCTGAGCCTCTAGCCAAGTGTTAGCCCTTGGTCACCTGCCACATGAGAGTGGTGGCCCCACCCAAACCCAGCAAAGCTGAGAGAACTAAAGGAAGCAGAGCCAGCAGTAGGCCTTTGAGAATGGCAGCTGTCAAATCTGATGGGAAAATAACGAAGGAGCCTGTGTTGGCAGGGGGACTTAAATAGTATTTATACCTCACATTCCTGAAGGCTAGAAAATGAAGGTCAAGTCATGGGCAGGGCTGGCACCTTCTAGCAGCTGTGAGGGAGAATCCTTTTCCTCTCCCAACTCTACTTGGCCACCTTTGTGCTTGCATGGTTTTCTCCTTTTCCTAGGACTCTAGGACCAGGGCTCAGCCTAATGCCTTCATTGTAACCCCATTACCTCTGAATAAGGCCACATCTGAAGTGCTGGTGTGGAGTCAGGACATCTACATACAGATCCCACCCACAAAAGGAACCTTTAGGTCCCATGAGAAAAGGGAATCTTGGACCACACAGAAATTTTACAAGCATAGAGCCTGCGAAGGACTCCCCCTTCTTTTGAAGAGCCCTAATAGAGGGGTTCAGAGAGGGAATGAGGGTTTGCTGAGACCCACTCCTGATGGAAGGAATGTATTACTTATTCCCCAGGACTTGGAGACATGGCAGTCTCTAACACCATCGGCAGCAACGTGTTTGACATCCTGGTGGGGCTTGGCATCCCGTGGGGCCTGCAGACCATGGTTATTAATTATGGATCCACAGTAAGTCCTGCCACTTCCTGAAGAAGGGCATAGGTATCTTTCAGAGGGAGGAACGAGACTCTCAGTTCCAACCTGGAGTTCTGAGGAGATGTGCTATCCTTTGTCCTTTGCATCCACTTTCTTCGATGGCTTCTACAACAGCCTAGTCTACAGGAGGAAACTCATGCTTACTACACACTCCTCAGTGTCTCTTCCTCTTGCATAAGCCCACTGGCACCTGTCCCCATCCTGGGCCACTTCCTGATGAACTGAGTACAGACTTGCACCCATGGTTCCCCATTTGTCATAAGGCTCTGGCCATCCTGCATGCATCAGCAGGAGCCCTGTTTCCCAAAGGAGAGAATGAATACTCTGAAGGTGGGGCTTTTATTCTGAAGGTGGGGCTTTTAGAATAAACTGGCCGATCAACTCAGAGATTTGTGCCTGTGTGTTTCACTTTCCAGGTGAAGATCAACAGCCGGGGTCTGGTCTATTCCGTGGTGCTGCTGCTGGGCTCTGTCGCTCTCACTGTGAGTTTTGAACGTTTCCAAACGGGAGCACCATGCACACTTCATTTCATCCAGCTCAGCCTGGCTGGGCACATCTCCCTATTGCTTTCCCTCCAGAGTGAGGGGCAAGCCAAGGACATGTATATACTTAAAGATACCCCCTAAATTTATTTATTATTATTATTATTTTGCCAAGAGCAAATTCAGCCCCATGGTACTTCATCCTGAGCAAGGAAGATGTCACCAGAGGACCTGGGCAATGACCTTGGTCAGTTAAGGCCTGACCAAGGACCTGAGTTTGAGTCCCAGAACCCATGTAATCAAAAGAAGGGGTCATAGTGGCTCACAGTTGTAATTTCATCTTAGGGAAAGCAGAAACAGGCAAGTCTTTAGGGACTGGACATCCATCCTAGCCAAACTAGAATGTTCCAGGTTCAGTGAGAGACTCTATCTCAAAAAGAAGGTGAATAACATGTGAGGAATGACAGCCATGAGTATCCTCTGGCCACTACACATACCCACATGCATGTACACATGCACCCACACGTGTGCACACACACCAAAAATATCACTAAGTTTGTCATGTCACACAATTACATTTCAATCCTTTCTGACTAGTCCAGGGAGAGAGAAATTCTCCACACTTGCTAAACTGACAAATGGGGGACATGACAGTCCTCAGGATGACGTGTAATGACAATAAGGTCCTCCTTTCTCTCATGCACAGACCTTTGCTGTGCATTTTATAACCATGGCATTTTATTTAATCCTCACCTGATGAGGAAGATATTATTAGTTCCATTTTGCAGAAGAACTCAAGGCTCAGACATTAAGCAAAATTAAGGTTTGAGATCAGGTTGTTCTGTCCTTACAGAGCTCTCTCTTCTGTGAAGGCAGCTGTGGTCCAGCCCAGGGAAGCTTTGATTCAGGACTAAGAGCTAAGGCAGTGCAGATGGGGGTAGCTTGTTCTCCCAACATATGTAAAACAAAGTGAGGCTCCAAGCAGAAGTTTACCCAGAATGGCTCAAATGAGCTTGGGAAATCTGCTGAAGAGAAAGATTATGATGCCAAGTTCTGAGGCAAAGGGGAAGATCTGATTTCCTTAGGAAGGGCCATGGTAAGAACATGTTGCACCCTGAGGAAGTGACCTGTCTCTTAAAGGAGGGCCATTGAATGAGAGTGGCTACTGTAGATTCAACCATGTCATAGGACAAGTCTCAGAGTCCAGTCTTAATTGGACCAGAATCTTGTCTACATAATAGAAAGAGTTCTACAGTCCACACTGTTATTGTTTGGTAAAAATGTCCTTTGGGTCTCTCAGACCCACCCAGCCTAGCTCTCCCTCTATTTCCTACCAGGTCCTTGGCATCCACCTCAACAAATGGCGCCTGGACCGGAAGCTGGGTATCTACGTGCTGGTCCTCTATGCCGTCTTCCTGTGCTTCTCCATAATGATAGAGTTTAATGTCTTTACCTTCGTCAACTTGCCCATGTGCAGAGAAGACGACTAAAGCTGAACCATTGCCCAGGAAACTGCTGTGGCCACCACAATGCTGGCGTCCTCTCTCTTTCTCCACACAGGTCTCTACTGCCTTGGCAGCCACTGTCAATTCTTTCATGAGCTGTAAGGAAGGGCCACCATGGTCTTTGTCTGGTCATAGACCAGGCTGATGGGCATCTGTCCCTGCATGACAGGGCCCAGCCATTATTTGAGGAGCTCCACAGACTCTTGGCTACCAGCTGCAGGGATGCATCGTGTCTCTTCTCTCTTGCACACTTTAGTCAAAAGGACTTCTGTGTGCTGTTTGTCTTTCTGTTACATGGGCAGCCTCAGAAATGAGTCAGTCAGTGAACACGAGGTGTCCTAGGTGAGTGCAAAGTAGGGCCAGAGGCAAGTGTCACCTCTGGGCCTGGAGAAAGCAGACTATGTCACCATGACTCTGCTGGGAACACTGGAAACTTGGAAGAGACAAGGCATCAACCTGTAGGGGCTTTCAACCACTGCAGTTATAGGAAAAAATAGGAAGAGTGGAAACGTAGTTTCCCAATAGAAGAGAGAAAAGCAAGCAAATACTGTTAACCTTTTTATTGACACATTCAGAAACTGAGCAATGAAATATTAAAAATAAAACATCACATATAGATCATCATACTTGAAGAATATCATTCCACACAAAAGGATCATTAACAGGGAGCAAAAAGGGGACCCTCAGAGAAAAATTAGCCCTCTGTGTGCCATCCCATGCTGGCTCCGAGACCGTTTGGTTTGGAATATAGAAAAGGTGGAAGACCACCCAGAAACAGGTGCTAACCCAGAGACACAGTGGGGAATGTAGTCACAGCTACACATTTCAGACCTTAGGATGCCATGCCCTGTCCTATCAGGTTTGTAACGTCTCTGTTAATGATCTGCTACAAAACTATCCCATTGAAAGACACAATGTTTATGTTGTTTATATGCCCAAGCAATTGCAGAAGTGATGGTTAAGGACAAAAAAGAGCATCAACAAATCACTCTCTCTGGTTAGCTGAAGCCAAGTATGAAAAATGTACCTTAGATTTTTAGAGCTAAGTCTTTTCAACTTCAGAGTTTGCTACAACGAGCAAGGCCAGGGATGGGAGATGGACTCAAACATAAGAAAATATGAAACAATGTTTGACTGCTTTGTAGCTCTGAAATTGCTGCTTAATGGATTCATGACTATAAACCATCCCTGGGTTCTAATGGAAAAGCACAAATTAATTTTATATAGTGAGGTTTTTATTTTTTTAATGTTTCTATTGCAAAAGTCTATCAGATCTGATGCACTTTGAATACTGAGATATTTTGCACAGTAGAAGGCATGGGGATGACCTAGGGTAATGAGAGAATGGGTTTTTAGTGATTTTAATCTTGGTGGCTATGGTAAATCCAGCAGCCCAGTCCTTCTGGGCCCATGGTGGAATCTGTAGCTATGTTCTCTGGATTTCAAGGGACAAAGCATTCAAGCTTGTGTTCCGTAAGTTCCCTTAGCAGAACTGCATTGAGACCTTGCTCCCATTACCAGCCTTCTGTTCGCAGTTCATGTCAGTATTAGTAGCTCGACTAAGTCAAGGCTTTGCTTTTTGTCTATCTGGATAAGGTTGGTGGTCTTCAGAGTACAACAATGTAACTTTCCTTAAAAAGAATAGCTAATAAGCTGAGGGAAGGAGCCTAAAGGTGCCTCAGTGTAAATTCAGTGCAAGAGGCTTCAGAGTTGATCTACTCCCTAGTAGCTCATACACCATACACACACACACACACACACACACACACACACACACACACACACACACACACTTTCACAGACGCATGCTAGCTCTGAGTGCTTCTGTCTCCCCTTAGAGCCTTCTAACTTCTTTGTAGTGTAAGCATGGGTTATTCTCTTTTTGTCAGCAATTGATATCAAGTGACACTAGTTTAGCTTCAGAATGTAGCAGAGCTGAGGCTCAAAGTGCCCATCACCCCTCCTGCTCTAGGTGGTGCACCAGATTGGCTAGCCTGGCACGGTGGCATGATTTGCTCTGAGTTGGGGGTGTGAATCTTACTTCTTGGGTCAAAACCCCATGGAATATTTAATTTACCCAGAAATTTTTCAAATCACATTCTAGTACCTGCCTTTGTTGAATGCCCCTGTTTTGTTTTTTTTTTTTTCCTGAAAAAGACCAAACACTATTTTTTAGATGTTAAGGCCCAGTCTGCAGTGTCTGAGGGCCTGCACTATGTTTTGAGTCTCTGCATCTTCAAGTAGCTTTCAGAGAACATCCCTGCAGCCTCCCTCTACCCCTCAGAATCTTCTGAAAGCTACATAGTGTCTCACAACTGCAGTTAGAAACTGAAAGTTATGTTTTCAGTATGACGGGCACAGCTCTTGCTAGTTTTCTTTGAATTTAAATGTGCCAATGATCCTCGAAGGCTCTGGGCATCTCTCATATCTAAGAAACTACAGGTTGAAAATGTAAATTTCTCTGGTTTTAACTAAATATTTTTCCTCATGAGTTTAAGGAGTCATTTGATAATATAGGCCTTCATTTTTAAAAACATGCTTCCATTAGTATACAGGATTGCTTTTGTTGTTTTATCCCCAAAGCTAAATTAGCATGGTGTAATTACTTCTGCTACAAAAAGAAAAAAAAAAAAAACAGTTAAAAAATAAACTTAGCTTTTCTCTTCAGAGGCAGAAAATAAGAGCAAATGCCACGTTCACATGGAAAGTGTCTTCCTCTCTCCTGGTCTCTCCTCTCTGGATCCTTTGTAGAACTGAGGCAGGGGGCGGGGCGGGGTGGGTGGCAGCCTGTGGACAGAGAGAGAAAGTGAGCATTAGATCCTTCCTCCTGGGGAAAGCAGGAGAGAAGTCCGGCACAGCACTGGAGGCTGCTCTCTGGGGCCTTCCCGTTCCCTGGGTGTGAAATTGGGCTGCTCTTGTCCTATACTAGATCAGTGGCCTCCTAGTCCTCCTTGGCAGTGAGTAGCTGACACTTTTCAACCCACCAAGCCACTAATACCCACCTACACACTATCCCAACCCTGCCTGGGCCCCTGGGGGAAGTTTGGTTCTCTCTCTTCCCCACCTGCCTTACCCTCCCTTGTAATTTACCTTTGTAAGTTGCGTGGGAAAGGTGGCTGTGCTCTCGGTAGATGTTTAAGGGACAGAGAATTTGCTGCTTAGAGTTAAAGTCACCAGAATATTACATTCATCAGCCAGGTTTTAAATACATGCCAGAGGCGCTCTGATGTCTCCCAACACAATATCCACAGGAATCGTCCTTCTCTAGAGGCAGTGAGCAGATGTATCTAAGACTCCTAGGGGTAGCTTGGATACCATGGTGTGTCCATAGAAACTTAAAAAAAAAGTTTCAGAAATTCTGGTTAACTGGAGTGACAGTAAGACCTGATTGCTACCAGCTGACTACCTAAGACCCTGCCTCCCTGAGCCCAGCTCTGTCCCCATGTAGACTCAATCAGAAGGCACCTGCTTTCTCCAGATATGAACACTACACCTTGATTCTCCTGTCTCTGCAGCTCGGCACAACCCATGAGCCCATCAATGGTCATCCCCCACTAGACTTTCTCAAAGTCTAGAAAAGGGCTTCCTCCTGTTTTCTGGACAACTCTCCCACTGTCAGTTATATGGGCCCAGGAGAGAGACTTTCATGGGTTCTACCCACAGGGCACAGGTGTGTCCCAGTGTTTGGCTTCTCTGAACCATACCATTTATAAAGTTCACATACATGAACCATGCAATCATGTTACATATATATATATATATGCATATGTATGTATATATTTCCCACACCCCAAATCTCATAATGTTTCAAGTTTACAAGTTGGTATGGGGCCGTGTGTTGGACACTCCTGATGGTTACTTTTTGATAAAAGCAGCCTAAACCTGGTGGGTGCTGCCTTTGTGATTTGCTTCATGTCTGATTTGGGAAGACGTTCCTTCACCAAATGCATGCCTTCTTGCAGTTGGGGAAAGGGACACTTTTCTTCTCTGCTACCCAGGAGGGGTTATCATTTTAGGGAAGCCAGTTGAGTGGTCTAGGAGCTTTGGTTACCCTATAGAGGGGTTAAGCATTATAGCTTTTCAACTATTTTTGCATTCCAGTTTCCATGCACCTAGGCTAAGTCCTCAAATACCTTCACACACACCCACATACCCACACATGCACTGCTAGGGAGCCGGGCTCTGCTTTAACCCTGTGTTTCTAATCTACCGTGTAGTTTTCTATCCAGGTGACCAAGTTGTCTAACTTCCTCCCACTCCCCTGGGCAATGTCTAGTCTGCCCTGGTGTAGTCCTGGGGACTCTGGGAAGCATCTAAGAGTTAAAACAGTCGGTTTCTGAGAAGGTCAAGGCTGCAGCTGTGTGCTTTTCTATCTGTTACATTTACAGGGCTGGGGCTGCCTACTCCTTGTCAAAAGCCCCAAGATAGAGGCCAGCAGGACCCACATCTCTTCCCACGGGATTGCCATAAGTCAAACAGTGGCTGCTTAGGCGCCATTCTGGTCTTGGCTTTTCCATCCATGAATTCAAGAAAATCCCCAATCCTAGAGAGAATACAGGCCTTCCCTACTCTACTCTTAGGAAACAAGTTTGTTGTTGCTGCTGCTGTTAGCTATTAATAGAAGTGACCATGTAACCTTTGGTTTGGCATGATCGACTTTTGTCTACTAAGGGTCCAAGACAACATTCACCCCTCATCACTCTAGAATTCCCAACAGGGAAGTTTGGGGCTTCATTCTAGAGGAAACACAGACCTCTTCCAACAGGAGGCCTTTGCTCCTCCTGAACGTGACGGAGACAAGTTCACTCTGTTCCTTGAGTGAAGTGTTCTGTGGTTAGTTCTGGCTGCAGGTGTCCAGCCTCACCTTGAGCTGCTACCCTCTGAGCTGTGGACCCTGGGACTGTGCTCTGCCTTTTCCCACCTGACCTACACCAGGTTTACTTGGGGCCCCCCCGGCAGTTAGAACTGTGGCTAAGCCACTGTGGCTGACTCTTGGGGATCTGCAGTCTGTGGAGGGTTGGCTGCTAGTCTGTGAGGCTGGATGTGCCATTCAGAGCACTCAGTCCTGGCAGGGTATCCTCCCCCATGTCTCCAAAGTCCTTCTTGATTTCTGACACAAAGGCAACTTTGATTACACAGAGGCAGAGGCAACAGAAGGCCAGCCAGCTGCACGAGATCCAGGGGCAAGGTAGGGCTGCCAAGGCAAGCTGGGCCTGAGGAGACCAGGGACATCCAAGATGCCAAGGGCCAGGCCTGGGCACAGTTTCCTCAGGAGGGGTTGGACGTTTTCTCAACACAGCCTTGATTTATCAAGTCACGGGCAGATGGAAACAGAGGAGTCTTGAATCTTGAAAGAGCCTCCTTAAAAACACTCCAAACCAAGAACTTCTGAGGCCATCCAGACACCACCCAGTGCCCACAGGACATCTGTAGCACACTGGGCTGAGCGCCGCCGCCATCTTTGTTCATTCTCTCTACCAGGCAGAGCAGGAGCACGGGGTTGGAAAGCTGTAAATAATAAATATATTTATGCCGCTATTTATTTTTTCAATAACTGTGACCTCCTGCACTGTGAATGCTCTGTGATATGAGATTCTTAGTTTAATAAAACTGTCATTAAATTTGAATGAATTGATATTATTGGTTCCTAAACACTGGCATGAGTTAACTTCTATTATGCAGAAAAGCACTCTAGAGTAATATATGAAACTAAACCTTTATAAGAAACCTAGCAGTCGGTGTTGTGACACAATATATGAAAACCATGAGCATTGCCAACACAGTAAACAAGCACTGGTCACCCTCCTGATAGACATTTCCTCCCACATTTTCATAGATATGGATGTGATTTTTTTTTTTTTTTTGAAAGAATTACGCTGGAATAATAGCCATTGGCCATTGGAAGCCATTTTTATTTGCCTATTGAGACGCAAATAAACTTCAGAAAGAGGACGAGAAGTTGGAGCTTTTAATTACAAAGGTTGGAGATGAGTAAACGACGTTGAATTTAATATTATACAGATTGATCAAGCTTCACTGGGCTGAGTCCTGGCGGCCCCGCCCTCTCCTCGTGGGAGCTTTCGGTCTTACTATGTCCCAGACACACACTTTAAAAGGTTTCAGCTTAGTCGTTACGATCTTGATATTTGTGTGTGTGTGTGTGTGTGTGTGTGTGTGTGTGTGTGTGTGTGTGTGTTGCACATGTGCATGGACACATTTGGTTGTTCACGTGTGCAGTTGGAGATGAGATTGGCATCAGGTACCATCTCCTATTGGGCTCCCGACCTTGTCTTTTGAGGCAGTATCTCTCCCTGAAAACAGCACTGTTCTATGACTGAGTATATGTCATACCACAGAAATGCTTTTTAAAATACTGGGGCAGGGGACACACCACACGCCACAATGCCTATGTGTGGGTAAGAAGACAACTTGTGGGAGTCAGTTAGTTCCTTCCACCATGTGGATCCCAAGGATGGAACTCGAGTTGCCAGTCTTGGCAGCAAGTACTTCGACATGCTGAACCATCACGCTGGCCCCGCAGAGGCACTTACATGGATGTGTTTGTTGTTGCTATTATTCACAACAGCAACAAGTGGAATTAGCCCATATGTTCATCAAACAAAAAAAAAATGAATGGATAAAGAAGATGGCATATAGAAAGTAGAGTTTCAGGCACAAAAATATTAAGATATAAATTTTTCAGGAAAATGGGTAGAACTGTGTAATATTACATGAAATTACAAAGATTAAAAAAAGAAACACTGTATGTCCTCTCTCATACATCTTAGCTTCTCATTTATTTTATTTTTATTTATTTATTTATTTTAGACAGGGTCTCTTCATGATTCTGGTTGTCCTGGAACTCCCTATGTAGACCAGGCTGGCCTCGAACTCAAATAGATCTGCCTGCCTCTTCTTCCAAAGTGCTGAGATGGGATTAAAAGCATGGCCCACCTCAGCTTCTGATTTTTCTATATATTGTATTTATGTGGGATGAGTATATGTAGGAGCCTGGAAACTAGAAAGGGGCCTCTGAGAGGGGGGACGGGGGTTGAGGACATGGGGGAGGGTTAGAGCACCTGTGGAAAGAGGAATTCGGGGGGGGGTGAAAGGGTAAAGTGGGGGAGAGGAGAGGAGGAGTAGGGAACAGTTATCCAAAATAAAGTATATATGAAAATTCCATAATGGAACCTGTAACTCTGTGTGCTAACTAAATAAGACGGGCTGAAGAGACTCAGCAGTTGCTGCTCTTGTGGAGGATCTGGGTTCAATTCCCAGCATGGACGTGGAAGTTAACAATCATCTGTGACTCCAGTTCATTGGCTGTGATGCCCCTTTGTGACCTCTGAGTTCCCCAGGCAAGCATGTCGTACACAGACATACATACAAGCAAAAACACTCATACACACAATACAAGTAACTAAAAAAAAAAAAAAATTAACAAAAAAAGTAAGAAAGTGAATGAAGAGGAGCTGTTTCTGATACTGCTCCTGGGCGGGCCGTTAACTGCCTCTTCCAAACTCCTACAAGCTTTGGGGATGGGCACCTCCATACTCACCTCTCGGAAGACATTGGCCCGGGAAGTTTAAGGAATTTGCCAAGGCTACACTGTGGGGAAAAAAAGAGCTGAGCCTGGAACCCTGTCATCGGAAACAGAAAGAGTTGCCGTCTCCTAGCACCCAGACATCCTTAACAGCACCCCGGGTGAGACCCCATTTGAGGACGCCCTTTCTTGAAATCCCAGGGCCCTCAACTGAGATAAAAGCAGAAGTGTGGGCTGAGACCATGGCCTGATGACCCACCAGCTGAGACCAGATGAGCCTTCATCCTGTCCAGCGTGCTGTCAGTCAGTTTCACAGGAGAGTCCCAGGACACCAGTGACTCCTAGAGAAAGGATATATATTTTCTCCCAAGGGAGAAGTGAGATGGCCACTAATCAATTCCAAAGAGTGAGAAAGAAACAATCACTACCTCCCACAAGCAGTTCAGGAGCAGCCGATTCTGATAATACACTAGGCTCCCTGTTCCCGTGTCCTGGCCTCTGGGGGAAAAGATTGTAAGAGAGGCTACTAATTCCAGAAGTTCCCACTCTGGGCACTCAAGCTTTTGCAAGCTGTAACTTGTTTTTCTCTCCTCATTAGCTAAAGATGGAGCTAAGGTCCTGGTTCTAGGTCTTTCCATATGCTAGCTCATCCCCTGAAGATGCCCTTTCATTATATCCTCCATGTAAAATTCTACTCTAAACTGCCTGCCTATAATCTCAAGGATTGTAGGGAGGCCAAGGTAGGGGGATTGTGAGTTCCAGTTTAGCATGGGGGAAATAGGGAGACTCTGCCTTAACAAACAAAATAAACAAAAAGCCTACTCTGGGAAACCCCTGTCCTCCCCCACCCCCAGTCCTGGCACACACACTGTGACTGAACCAGGGTGAGACTTTGCTTTTTGTTCATGAAGATAAGGAAGTTCATTACACTCTGTGATGCCAGCACTCAGCATCCTTCTAGGCTGCTCTGGCTCCCTCACAGTCCAAAATGGCTGCCTGACTTTATTTTGACTGCAACCTCAGCAGCAACCTCAAGTCAAACCAACCAGTTGAGCTGCTTCCAAATTTTTAGCCTAGCAAGGGCTGATGCCTCATATCTTATAGTGCTTGGATAGCTGGGGGGAACAAGACCTCAAACTTTAGGCCAAATTGACACCATAGCAACACCCTGTCTCAAAAATAAATAGATAGATAGATAGATAGATAGATAGATAGATAGATAGATAGATAGATCCTGGTCAATAAAAATATATTTAATGGTGGGAAAATATTATTTTAGCTGTTATGTTTTGAGGTAATTTTTTATCTATCAGTGTTAACTAATTAATTATATATACAATGTATATACTAACTATATATACAATGTTTCCATCATGTATTCCTGATCTCCTAACCCAGGAATATATGAATACATGAGAAAGGGCTAAAGATTGCCTACACAAGGTCTGAGGGAGGAGAAAGGAACCTTGTCTCATGTGTCCTGCCCTGTACCAGCATTAATGACACAGCCCAGAACTGCGTAGACAATGCCCAGGCCAGCATTCACAGACTTCTCCTTTAGGACTGCCACTCAGGTAAAGAGAGTTCCTTGACTTCCTCACAGAAAAGAATGTTGGAATGAGCCAGTATTAAGTAAAGCTGAAGTTTATTAAAAACAGAAAGAAAAAAAAAAAAACCCACAGAAAGATCAGGGCACAACAAGAGCACAGATGTGGTATCTCAAATAAGGGTGGCCTTTAGAAGTCCTAGTGGTGACTGTATACAGGATTTTAGACACTTGGAAGGTCGTTGCTTAAACGGTTTTTAAGGGACTCTCCGTTATTTATATTTATGTATTTACTTATTTATTTTGGTAAAGTTATAAGGTGGCTCCCGAGGTGCTACAGATGAGACTAGAATCTGATAAGGTAAAACCAGGAGCCATTAGGCTTACAAAAAGGCTTAGACTGCACCCTTTTACTGTAAACTGGGGATATTCCTAGAAAATGGCAGGTTTACAGATGGGAAGGGAAAAATAGCCTTAAGGAAAGTTAATCATGTTGAAATTTTGATTCTCAGCTGGCAAGAGGCTTCAGTCAGACTTCAGCCAAGTTACTTTCCCTTTCCATGTCGCCAGAATTTTCCATCTTTGTCTCCTGACTCCCTTTCCTCAACCTGGGCACACAGTAGGACTGCAATGCCTGGCTCACAGTGGGAACTCTGCTCTCCAGGGATGAGCATGACCGCCTGGCTTGCCTTTGGGCAAGCGAGGCAGTTTGGAGATGCTGAGTGGCTTAATGTGTAACCATTGGCCTCTTGTCAAAAATGTAACAGCTTCCCAGAGGTCACTGTTGCAAATTCTCTTTCCATCCCCTCATTTTCAGGGCTGCCAAGAGGAAGGCCCAGCTGGCCCAGCAGGCAAGAGCGAGCCTGCCTGAGCCTGGAACCAGCAGCTAGTGTTCAGGGCTGAGTCAGTCAAGGTTCCTCCTTCTCCTCTGTGACTATCCTGTATTGACAGGAGGGGCAAGAAAATGATCTTGCAGAAAAATGATTCTTTGTACTTAACATTTTTAAACCACATTGTAAGTAACTTGATTGAGAAAGGTGACTCTCGGCTTTGCTTTTTAATGATAATAAAATACACACCACCCTTCCTTATAATCTCTGTACGGTATTCCCACAAGGTGTTTTTTCTGATTTTTTTTTTTTTGTCAGCTTCTTGTGACTGTAACAACCCCTTTGCAGCTGATAAATGACACAAATACTGTATATGGACATATGTTCGTTTACTGCCAAAGGGAAACATAAATTAGAATTTTAGAACTTTATCCCCTGGTCACACAACTGACTTTGCTATAGTATCAGATAATGGTTCTTGGAAGAATGAAAGAAATAATTGTTCTGGGGTGTTTGTTTGTTTGTTTGTTACAATATAATAGCCAAATATGACACTTTTAAAAGCAGTCTCTTAGCCGGGCGGTGGTGGCTCATGCCTTTAATCCCAGCACTTGGGAGGCAGAGGCAGGCGGATTTCTGAGTTCGAGGCCAGCCTGGTCTACAGAGTGAGTTCCAGGATAGCCAGGGCTATACAGAGAAACCCTGTCTCGAAAAACCAAAAAAAAAAAAATAATAATAATAATAATAATAATAATAATAATAATAATAATAAAAATAAAATAGAGGTGGCAGCCTCTGTGTACACTTCAAAAAATAAAAAAATAAATAAAAAAAAATAAAAGTAGCCTCTTTGAAATCTAATCTGCCCACAACAATCCTGAATTTAAGCATATAGTTTGGTGAGTCTAGAGATGTATAACCAGCCCTGCAGAAACCACCACCATGGAGCTTGTGAGAAGACTCACCATGTGAAGGTGCCTGCCACCAAGCTTGACAACCATGGACCCACATGGGAGGGAGAGAGAACCAACTCCCACAACTGTCCTCTGACCCGCACACTTGCACCCTGGCTCAAGCCTGCCCACACTCACACATACATATCAAACACACAAAATAAGTAAGTAAATACATAAATAAGTGCAAAATAAATCATCTTAAACACCACCTTAAGCAAGATATTGAATAGTTATCTGAGTATCCTCATGTGTGAACGCAGGCTGTGACACAGATGCAGAAGATGATGGTGATGTGTGTGCATAGTTCTAGGCTAATGTCAGTGTCCTCTTGATCAGGTTTTATCTCCTGCCAATGCAACTGAGGGAAAAGACACACACACACACACACACACACACACACACCTCGGACCTAGTGTAGGTGCTTATTACTATGAGCCATCAGGGGCTGCCCTTCTCCTAATCACAGAGCAGTCATGTGACCTCTACCTAATCGTACAGGGAATTTTAGTCCATAATAGGAGGAAGGTTTTTCCTTTCCTGCAGGACAGATAGACAGACCACATGATCCTGGTAGGTCTCAGGAGTCACCTTGGAGCCATTGGAGAGCTACTCTTAGGTCAACACCAAGGAGGACAGAGCAGGGAGAAGGACTAAGTATCAGTAGCTGATGGCAACATCCAAACCCCTGATTCCTTCCCATATAGATTCAGCCACAGCAGGCAACTTCCAAGATGGCGCTGCCTCATGCCTGCTATGCACATTCCCTTCAGTGACCTGATTTGCTTCTGGCAACACAAAGTAAGATGTCATCTCTGTAATTAGGTTGTATAAGAATGGACTTCCCAGCTTTGATGCAAGAGGCCTCCCTTGGTGGCCATCTCAGTCTGAACATATTGAGGAGTATGAAGAGCTGAGGAAGGTGACTGAGACCCTCAGCCCAAAGCCCTTAAGGGACTCGATCCTGCCAATGTGCCTGCCTGGGAGCAGATTCCTCCCTGGCTGTGCATACAGAGGATACTCCAGCCTGGCATCATTCAGCTACTGCCTGGGAAACAAGGTGACTGAAGAAGCAACCCTCGGTGTGTGCAGACTCTACTGCACAGATAGGGCTGTGTGTTTCAGGCTCTCAGGCTTAAGTGACAGCTGCTTCTCCCCGAAGAGCCTAATGGCATGTCTGCTCAACCAGGGCAGACGAGTGATTCTGTATGGACATAGCACAGGGTGATTGGTTTTGCAACAACGGTGTATCCATTGTAGGCTTAGATTTTTTTCAAAACCTACTTTAATAAGAGTTCTTAAACACTTCAACCTCCCTTCTAGCCCCCTGACCAAAGGTAGGGCAAAAAGATGGTTAATAGGACCAGGGGGATGCAGATCTGTTTAGAAATAGTTCTTTGGGGGATGATTCCAATCTTTGTTGTCAGGATATCAGCAGTCCAGTTCAAAACATTAAACATGAATCAGTAGTGGCAGTCCAGTCAAATCAGCAAACACCAGACACAAATCAGTAGCAGTGGCTGGATCCAGAAGAAACCACAAGGCTCTGCCTAATCGGTGCTAGACCACAGAAGCGGCAAGAAGCAGCCAGAGTACCACTAGAAGGTCTGTGGTGTGTTTCTCTCTACAAAGTCACAACTAAGCAATAATCAGCAAGGAGTTGCAAGACAAACCAATGCAAGAGCATCATTTGTGGTCTACTTATAGTCTTTCCAAACACCATGGTCCTCTCTCGTGTCTGCTTCAGCAAAACATCCTCTCATTCGACAGCTTCCAGAAAAGCATCACATGACACAATCTCCAAGAAACCAGAAGCCGGGCAGTGGTGGCACACGCCTTTAATCCCAGCACTTGGGAGGCAGAGGCAGGTGGATTTCTGAGTTCAAGGCCAGCCTGGTCTACAGAGTGAGTTCCAGGACAGCCAGGGCTACACAGAGAAACCCTGCCTCGAAAAAAAAAAAACCCAGAAATTTCCACTTCAATCCATACTCCAAAGCCTGGGGAAATGGAGGTGTGGGGAGAAGAGGGAAACCCACAAAGCTGCTTTCGCCTGATCTCTTGTTTCATGGTTTCTGCAGTCAGGTGTTTAGACAGGGCTCATCTGGTGACATTTCTATCCCTTACTATGTCAACAGATACACCTGAGTGGCAGCCATCTGACAGCAGCTGTGCTGGCATATCCAGTGTGTTGGTTACTGCTGGTTGTTTTTTCTTTCTTTCTTTCTTTTTCTTTTTTTTTTTTTTTTTTTTTTTTTTTTTTTTTTTTTTTTTGGTTTTTTGAGACAGGGTTTCTCTGTATGGCCCTGGCTGTCCGGGAACTCACTCTGTAGACCAGGCTGACCTCGAACTCAGAAATCTGCCTGCCTCTGCCTCCCAAGTGCTGGGATTAAAGGCGTGCACCACCACCACCCGGCATTATTCTTAAGGCTCACAGTTGGCCCTGATTTGTAAGCCCAGGAGAGCTGGTCCTGTCCCTTCTTGGTTACCACAGGAAGAAGAGCTGCCCTTGCCCCTTGCCTAGGCAAAGCGGGAGAGTTGGGCCGTAGTGGTACAGGCACAGGAGAGATGGTGGGTTGACCTCTCCCAACACACACCAAAGGACCCACAGGGCCTGACCAGTGGACTGACTAGCCAAGTCCTTTAGCTTCCAGCTGGGTTGGCAATCCAGCCACCACAGTCATAGCAGCCTGGGCTTCCTTCCTGGTTGGTTCCCCTAGGCCCACTGCTGGTGGTCTCTGCAGGGCATGATTGTCTGTTTCTGGGTCTGGTAACACCCATTCCTCCTCTTTGGGGCTTAGGATGGTAATGGGTCTGGAGAGGTGGCACTCTTGCTGTTCTCTCTTTTCTTTGATACAAGGTCTCCCAACATAGCCCAGGCTAGCCTGAACTTGCTATCTTCCTGCTACAGCCTCTGGAGTGCTGGGATTCTAAGTGTATGCTGCCACACTTAGCTCCTATGCATTTCCTAAATCCTTCTCATTTTAGTCAAATCAGAAAAGACATTTGTTCCCTTGGTGACAGGACTGACAACTCGAGGGCCTAGTTACAGTACAAGTAGCCTTTTAAAAAAAAAAAGTTTTTGTTTTTCTGAAACTTGGTTTCTCTGTGTGTAGCCCTGGCTGTCCTGGAACTTGCTCTGTAGACCAGGCTAGCCTTAAACCCATAGATCCACCTATTTCTGCCTCTGCCTCTGCCTCCTGAGTGCTGGGATCAAAGATGTTCACACCAGCAGCTGGCTCAAACAGCCATTTCAAATAGGCGGCATCCCAGCTTCTGACAAAAGCACTCTGTCAATTCTGCTAGTCCTCATGACATCCTATGAGGTAGGCAGGATTGTTAACACACCTTACAGGTAAAGAGAGTAAGACACAGAGAGTCAAAGTAACTAGTCTAAGATTACACAGCCACAAAGTAGCAAAGCCTGGCTTTGAACCCTGAAGTCATTGTTCTTCTTATCTACTATAGCATAGCAAAATACACTGCTTGCTAGAACATCTTATTCTAAACCTATCAGAGCAAGGTTTGGGAGGGTATTGAAAAGCAAAACTGGGCTATGAAAACTTTGTCTTTATTAAATATCCCCCTAAACTCCAGGACACTTAGAGTTGGCCTTCAAAAGCCCCCATTTTCCTGCTGGGGACCCAGCTATTCGAAACCTTGTATAGACGGAGGAGAAGGCTGAAGAATCCAGGGAGGTGAGCACTACCCTAGGAGTACCCAGAGATGCAGATCAAGCTTACAGGTGTGAATCATGGCAGGTCCTCACACGGCCATTGAGTGTGCTGAGATGCAAGACTAGAGAGAGTAGGGGGAGGGGTGGTTGGGGAGTGGAAAAGGAAGAGAGTCTAGACAAGCGGACTGCACATCATCACTAACAGTGTCCACTCAGCCTTCTGGAATCTTGGTAGCCCCACCCCGGGTCAGTTATCATCAAGAGTATCTCCATGGTACATACCTAAGGAATTGTGGCTTCACAGAGCAAGTGAATGGCCAGCCTTCAGGAGGCCTCTGTTGGGACAGGAGAAAGGCCTGGGACTGTTCTGTGGAACTCAGGGTATTAGGGGTTTGTCCAGTGTCAGAGCCGTGCTCTGGAAGGGAACCTATGGGGTCTGAGAGTGTAGGGTTACTCATATCAGCCTGAAGAGCTGCTTAGATGCAAGCAGTAGGATGGTCCACTGACCTAGATCCAAGGACACCTAGGAGTGGCTTGTGGGTTTATTGGAGGAACCACAGCCAAAGATTCCTCCCTGCAGGAGTGCTCCCTTCCTTCTCTCATCTGTGCTGACTCTGTCAAAGATGAACAATGGAGTCTCTGAGAAAGCTGTACTGGCTGCTGCCCAGAGTCCCGGGGCTGGATTTGAACACGTGGCTGCCTTCTATACCCAGGTCTCAAGCAGGAAACTACAGGACTGTTGATGGAGATGATAGCAAGGTGACTGTGGCTCAGGGAAGAGCTAGCCTTGGAGAAGAAACGCCTGAAGGGCCTGGTGGTTCCCTGAGAGGGTGGCTGGCATGGCGGGGAATCTGAGTGCATGGTGGGGAAGCTGTGTAAGTCGGAATGGCTAAGGTTGCTCCCTGGAGACCACACTTTTGTGTCTTCCAAAAAGAAAAACTAGTCTGATTGGGATGCAGTTCGCCAACTTAAAGTGTATAATTTGATGGTTTTCAGTATAGCCACAAAGTTGTGCAATGAATACCACAGTCAATTTAAAAACATTTTCATCACCCCTGAAGAAACCCCATAGCCATTGGCAGTTGCTCCTCACTCCCCACCCCATACACACACACACACACACACACACACACACACACACACACACTTCTAGAGAACACCAGTTTACTTTCTGTCTCTGTGAAATTGCCTACTCTGAACACTTCATGTAAATGGAATGTGTGTTTAGGGCTTCTGTCACTTCAAATGTTTTCGAGATTCATCTGTACAGAAGCACCAGGTTGTTGGGGCCCCATTCATTCTGTGGTTCAACAATATTCCCTGATTGAATATCCCTTATCACACCCTATATGATTGCTTCCACACTGGTTGCTTCCACACACTGGCTATTGTAAAGAGTTTGTATTTCCTTCCTTTTCTTTCTTTCTTTTTTTCTTGAATGTAGGGTCTCTCATACACATGCCAGGCAAGCATTCTACCTTTGAGCTCTAGCTCCAGCTCTGGACAACACGAGTAAGACTGATATGGACAGTCATGTGCAAGGTTTTGCATGTACACTCTATGACAGATAGCTTTAATTTGTCAACTTGACACAACCTAGAATCACTGAGAAGAAATTCTCAGTAAGGGATTGTCTGCATTAGTTCGGCCTGTGAGTATGCTGGTAAGGGAATGTCTTAATTATTGATGTGGGAAGACTCAACTCACTGTGGGCAGCTCTATTCCCTATACAGGGTGTCCTGAACTATGTAAGAGTAGAGAGAGTGTGCTGATCACAAACCAGGCAAACATGGCTACATTCATTTCTTTTTGCTCTTGACTGGATGTCAGGTGACCAGCTGTTTGACATCCTGCCTTGACTTCCCCACAATGATGAACTGTAACCTGGAATTGAAAGCTGAAATAACCCCCTTTGGGTGTGTACTTTCCCCTTCTGAGGAACTGCCAAGGCTGCTTCCCAAAGCAGCTGCCCCATTTACCGGTCCCACCCGGAGACTGTTAACTATGTTTCTTTTCTCATTTTCACAGGCCGACTGGGAGGAAATGCCAAGAGAGAAGTGATTGTGAGGGGTGTGTGGACACTCTAGCATCAGTGTGTAATAGTAGGTAGAGGCCAAGGATGTGGAATAGAAGTTGGGTTACTCTTATAATGCACAAGACAAATAGTCCCAAGCACAAAACATTTCATCTGTCCCCAGTTGTCTAAATAATGCCCGGGCTGAGAATGAATTAAATAAGGTGGTATCTTGAGGTCCGTTATTAGCCGGTCTTACGGGCTTAGCTGGCTCAGGAGACATTTTTGAGTGTCTGGGAGCTTAAAGAAGAGGCCTCATGCCTCGCGGTTGTTGTGTAAACCGACAAGTTTTCTCTTTAGCCTCTGTCTGGGTGCGGTACTTAGCACAGGTGCCTTAGATGTCAGGCTTGATAGACGTTATCTGCCTTGTTAAATAGCTTATCAACAGAGGGGGCATCAAAGAGAGACAGCATGGCCACCTGTGGGGGACGTGGAGGAGGTCGCCTTGGAAACCGGGGTGGGGGTGGGTCGTGGCTCCCCCTGGGACGAAAGAGGTCCCATTCGGGCCCTGGGCCTCGTCACCTGCCGGCCCTGAGTGGCGCGTTGCCCGGTGCCAACTTGGAGACTTTCCTGTGAGTTTCCCTCGCAGGCTCTGGGCGGCCACAGTCCGTGCTGTCCTCGACCCCAGCACCGCCCGCCGCCAGGCCCGGCCCCAGGGGCGCGGCCGGGCTTCCGCGCGCCCCAGGGGGCTCCCTGCTGCGAGCAGCCGCGGCCGAATGGCTTCTGACAAAAAACCCTTGACCACCAGGGCCGGCCTCTTCCTGCGAGCCCCGCGCGCTGCGATCCAGGAAGTGGAAGGCAGCCGCCCCGCGCTTCCCCACTGGGCGCGCGGCTGGCGGCGGCGCCCGGCCCGGCCCTCGGCGAGGGACAGCGCCAGCGCCACGCGGAGGTCGCCGCGTCCCCAATCGCCGGCTCCACGATGCGACGCGCCGAGGCGCCCGCGAGCGCCCACCCTGCCGGGTAAGTGGCAACCCGCGCCCAACGCTCCCCAGGTGGCCCGCGTCCTGCCCCTTTTGCTCAGCTTGGTCCCCGAGAGTCCTGGGTGCTCCGGATAGGGCTCTGGGCTACCGGACTTCGTGGATGTCATGCTGAAATGGACACCCCCGCACCACCACCCCCGCGCGCGATCCCCCAACAGGGACCAAGGCCGAACCTGGGTTCTGCAAGGAAAGGGGGCGGCCTTGGTGACTGCTGCACTTGGCCAAACTTTCAAACCCGGACTTTGTTAACTGGAAAAGCAGCGCACACTGTGAGGCTCGGCCGGTTTGGTAAAAGTATGTTTGAGCCCGGGGTGTCTGTGTAGACTTGGCTCCAGCCTGGCTGAACTTTGGATGCAAGCACTCGCTGCCCCAATCCAGCCAGCCCCATGCACCACGATGCACCGCTGCTCTGCCTGAACCCCAGCTTTCGCCTTCAGGTCCTGGGGCCGGGGGTGGGGGTGGGGTGGGGAGTAGGGTTGTAGATAAGAAGCACCTACAACTTCAGACAGGCCCATCCAGCTCTCTGCCTGGATTGAGGCGCCGCCAGGATCCTATCTGCTACCCTGATGGTTCCGTTGGGGACAGTGACCTTTGGACTGACCTTTGCAGAGCCTGATGTGTGAGGAGGGTCTAGGGTGCTCGGGTGTAAATGATTGGTGGGATCCCCAGACGCAGACGCAGTATGAAGTGTGTGAAACTAAATGGCTTGGGGACAGCCATTCGGAAGGGATTCCTACTTTTGTGCTCTTCCCTACCCCCCACCTCGAGACCTGGGACACTGCCCAGAGCTGCACACGGCTGGGAATGTCCTGTCATCCCGCCCAGTCCTGAGAGTAGCTCAGAAAGGGTCAGGTTTGAAGCAGCACCGAGTAGGAAGCGATTTCTGTGAAAGCCTTCCAGAACTTTCTGAGGTGCGGTGGATGACAGGCGAATCTGGGGTACCATACTTAGTATTTCCGTTTAAAAGTCCCGGGCCTAGTCCTGGGTGAATTCCCGTGGTTGCCTATTTTAATTCATGTGACCTCATCTCTTTGAGCCTCCATTCTTTAGAACCGGAATGCTATCTCGACACATTTTGTGCCCTCTGGGGTTTGGGGACAGTAGGATGTAACTGGCCCCCATTTGGATAGGAGGGACTGGGAGTGTCCTGTGGAGGGTGGAGGGGGCTTAAGTCATGAAGATTCGGCTGCCTCCTTCCTCCTACCCCCAATCTTAGCTACAGCCACAGCCCGGAAATTCTGTGTTGATGCTTCCCTTGGAAGTGCTCTCTGCAGAGACAAATGTCATCTGCTGGGAAACTGGGGATTCCGATGTGGAAGGGGGTCTCCTGGGAGCAAGTATCTGCTATACCCTGGATGGGAAGGTAAAGCCAGCTAGTAAAGGAGGGTGAGGAATCAGGTTCTGATCTCACCTACTTCCCCATTTTTCCCCCGAGGATGGCCTGCCCTGGCCCCATCTCCTGCTTTTCTTTGTTCACGTCTGTGCCAGTGATTTCATTGTGCCTCAGTTTACTTACAAAGATAATCAGTAGTCACTACTGATCACCACTACATCAGTCTTCACAGGTTGTTTTTGAGGGTTAAATTAGTAGAAAGCATTTCACAGATTGGCTGGGAGGGGACATCCTCAGCAGCTATCAGCATCACTGTCATCTGTTGGGTGGGACCCTTCATTTTGCCAACTGGGTGATCTGCCTCATCTGAGACTCCAGAGTCCTATAACCACTCCCTCTTCCAGCCACCCTTGGCCTCCTTTTTTTTCTTTCTTTCTTTCTTTCTTTTTTTCTTTTTTTTTTTTTTTCCGAGACAGATCTCTCACTGAGCCTGGACCTCACTGATTCAGCTAGACTGCCTGGCCCTTAAGCTGCAGGGGTCCACCTGTCTCTGCCCTGTCTACTCCAATGCCTGGCTTTTGCATGAGTTCTGGAAAATCAGCCTCAGGTCCTCCTGCTTACCATCAGTGGGCACCCTCTGCATACAGAAGCCGGAGTGAGCCTCTAACTGATGGGTCTGCTTCTTCTAATGGCCTTGGTGCCTGCTCAGGGACCGGTCCCTTTCAAGTATTTTACAATACCCTGCTCCTGAGCCTCACATCTAGATACTCAGGGACCTTTTACCCCAAGTCACCCCTAGGCCCAGCTGCCACCAGGACTGGTCCTGAAAGCTTTTTGAGTCTATTCTTGTACCCTACAGGTCCAGAGCCCCCTTCTTTCTTGAGTGAGAGACATTCAGACAGCTGAGGACTGCTACCTCCAAGCAGCCAGGAGAGTGTCCCTTGAGTTCTGAGTCCTAGAATGAAAATTCTGCTTCTTGTTTAAACAGCTGGCTGGGAACAGAGGGGATGCACATGGGTCACCAGCTACACTGGGTGCAGCCATGTTTTCCCTTCCACTGTGCGAGGCTCCACCATTCATTCAAGACTGTTAATAACTCCTAAAGCATTCTCAGGGGTCTCAGGGGACATAAATTGGGCAGGGGGTATGAGGAACCCTCCGAGCATTCTAGGTATGTGCTTAGAAGAGGTCACTGGGAAGAGAGGACGTTCAGGAGAGGGTAAGAAAATCTAGAACATTCTAAGGGGTGGGGCAGTGTGGTTAGTAGGAGCTAGTGCTGCAGAAAGCGGGGGCTTGTAGGGGTTGGGAGGTCTTTGGTGAATGCTTAGGGCCCCACAGAGGTTTTCATAGAGGGTGACAGACTGTAGGTGGACAGACAGCAGCCTGAGAGGAAGGGTGGCTGTGGTAGCCTGGTAGCCAGCCGTAGCCAGGATGGACACTTGAGGCAAGAGAAGTTAGGGTGGCAGACTTTGTTGATGAATCTGTTAGATGAATAGAGTTGAGGAAAAGGGACATTGCAGGAGAGGCTGGAATGGAGGAAGGCTACTGCCCGGGCTCAGACACCTAACTGTATAGAGTCCTGGGAAGGTGGGTAAGGGTATCCCTCAGAGCCCGTGAGAGCTGGAAGTTTCCGAGCCTCAGGGGAGACCCGGCAAGCACCAACACCTCCACGCTCTGGCAAGCAGCCGGTTCATTTTCCTAGGTTTGCTACATTGTGGGTTTACTTAAGATTGTATTTGTAAAAGGATTCCTCTCCTGTAATAAATGTGCCTGACCCAGTCTGTGTTTGATGTAACCATGAGGCAACAGAGATTCTGAGAGAGGAAGGTGGACTTGGGTCTCCTGAGCCTCTGACCTGATATAGTACAGGCTCTGCAGAGGCATCCATAGTCTCTCTAGGCTTTGAGACTGGGAGGTCTTCCAGGAGGAGGTGCATAGAGCAGGGCCTCAGCTCCCACAGCTCTGCTGCTGTCTCTGGCTTCTTGGCTTCCAGGGTCTGTTGTTCTCTTGACTGACAGAAACCCTGGTCTGGGACAATGAAGGGTTTTCTTACCAGGGATGTGGGGGAGGGGTGCAGTTAGCATGGCATGGAAGAGTCTAAGCTCAGGGCCCCTGTTCCCCTCCTGGACTTGCCTTTCTCTTGATGCCTGCCTGGCCTGGGGCCCAGAGTCTATGTAGAAAACTTAAGATCTTATGAGGCACTTGTACTCTAACACAGATGGGGTCCAGAAATCACAAGTGAGGAAGCCTATATACGGCACCTCTGCTGGAAGCAGAAGCAGGCATGATATGAGAGGCAGGCTTCTTATCATCCTCTCCACCTCCCACAACTGAAGGAGTGGGAGCTGGCCTTCAGGGTCCCGAGGGTGACTGCCATTTCTTCCCTCAGGCCCTCCCCCAGGTTCCACCTGTCATGGCCAGTGAATCATCCCTTGGTTCTTTGTCACTAGACAATGACAAATGAGCTGAACTGGCAGGCAGCCACAGAGAAGGGAGGGAAAGCTGCAGAAGAGAGGAGCCTGGAAGGGCTTGGAGATGGGTTCCTCCGCAGGTCCTGAAGGGAAGGCGTAGCGCTGCATTCCCCGGGAGTGGAGGAGCCTATAGCTTCTCCACTGACTTTGGAAAAAGAAGTCAGCCTTTGGCCCAGGGGAGATTGATGGGAAAGGTACAGGAGTATGGAGGTGGCTGTCTGGCCACTGCTAGAGTTTGAGAGAGTTATATTCCTAGAGAGAAACCAAGCATAGGGGAGGAGAGCTAGGAGAACCCCTGAAATTCTCAAGCTGCTCACTGAGAGCTGTCAGCTCCTCATTGTGAGTCATCTTGTTCCTGGTTGGTGGTGACTTGGTTGGGGTTCCTATTGCTGTGATACAACACTGTGCTGAAAAGCAACTTGTAGGGGAGGGGGGCGAGTTTATTTCATCTCATATTGCTGTATCACAGTATCAAAGAAAGTCAGGTTAGGAACTGGCTTCCTCCTCATGACTTGCTCAGCCTGTCTTTTTATAGTACCCAGGACCATCCTGGGTGGCACTGCCCACAGTGAGCTGGACCCTCGAACATCAAGTAAGAAAATCAATCAGTCAATCATCAATTAATCATCAATTAAGAAAATGCAACACAGGCCAATCTGGTGGAGGCATTTTCTCAACTGAAGTTCCCTCTTTGAAAATGACTCTAACTTGTGTCAACCTGATATAAAAGTAGCCAGCACAGTGGGTTAGTGCTGATCTGACAACCAGTTCTAGATCTTTCAGTCAAGGCACCGACTGCCCAGAACCTGCCTTTTATTTTTAGAATCAGGAGGTTACACTGCTTTGTCCTGGAGGGAGGTCTGGACCATGGAAGTCTCCCCCACTGCTGAACCTAGGGATCAAAACCACAACTTTAATGGCTTTTCTGATACAATGTAACCAAAAAGAAAGCGGTAGGCCATTTCAGCTCCTTTTGCGTACTTCCAGCCTCTTGTCACCTCAAGGGCATGCTCACCTGTTTAAAAGGTCCCTCCAGGGAGTTTAGACTACAGTGTGGGGTAACTTCCCTCTGTAGCAGATGGTGACCCCAAAGGCAGAGATGCCTGGATACCCAGGAATGGAACCCAGTTGAGCCCCTTTCTCCCACGGTCCCTAACTGTCAGGATGTTGTGGGCCCTTCTCGGGGATGAGGCAGAGTGAAACATCTCTTGAGCCTGAAGAATGGAAGTAGGCTTGGGGTGCAAGTGCTGGAGTCCCTGGCTGCCTCACAAGGTTCCAAGTGTAGGTCTCTAAACTCAGAGAAACTCAGAATCTCAAGGTGCTATTGTCGGGGGATGGTTTTTCTTAGATCTAAAGGCTGTTTAGGGATGGGCACATAGTAGATCATCCGTAGAGCTAAAGGGCATCCTGAGGTCCTGTCCCTCCCAAGTCTGGGGACTGCTTTCCAAGGAATCAGTTCTCTGTGGCTCTAGTCCCCAAATAATTTGACTCTCACCTCTGTGCCTGTTCCATGGACATCCAGGAATTTCCTCCAGTGCTGGACCAGTGGGAATGGATCCTACAATAAAACTAGGGTACACTACAGGGTGGGCAGTGAGTGCTTCTTCCTGCCAATGGCTAGAAAGGTAGTTCACAGAATAGTCTAGAATATACTACTGTCCTAAGAAACAAAGACAGACACAGAAAGAAGGCTTCTGGGTCACCCCTTTGTCCAAGCAGCTGGGAAGAAATGCTTTCTCATACTGTGGGTTTATTTGATAAAACTGGTCTTGCAAAAGAGCTGAGTTTGAGAGCTCCCATGGATAAGGCCAGAAGTTTCCTAGTGGGACACTTGGTGACTGATGGAGGGGTAGGCAGGCCTCTCTGGTGAGGGACAGCATCAAGCAAGTCTGAGTGACTTCCAAATGAATAAAGATAGTAAGGAGGTCCCAACAACCTTCAGTTGTCTACATGTGTCCTGTGACATCAACCTTTGCCAGGGTGGAATGATGGATGTATGAGGAAGCCTGGGAAGGGTTCTCTGGCTCCCTGACAGAGTGAGGCCTCTTCACCACACACCCAGGCCTTCTTCATGTCAGTTAGCCCCTGTATAGGAAGCCAGGAAGTGACTCCGTGTCCTCCACATCCATTCAGCAGGTGAGAGTGCACTTGAAGAGAAAGATGGATGGACTGGCCAGAATAATCTTTCCTCAGATAGCAACAATGCAGAAGGAAGGCCTTTCCAGACTCTGTCCGCCTTAGCTTTTCACAGAAGAATCTGGAAGTACCTTGGTTTCCACTTCAGGTGCAATGCCTCTCCTCTCCTGGATCAAGGCTGTCAAGGGCTACACCAAAGCGGGAACAATGCCAGTGGTCACAGAGCCCCTCAGGAGTCTCTCCAACTCCTGGGATGTCCCCACTCTGTCAGTACATTTAAAAGACTGTGCCAGCCTGAGACAGAATCTTAGTTCCTTTCAGACAGAGCGGCCTTTCTCTGAAGTGGTTGTGGTCAGGGCTTGTCTGTACCTGAGGTAGCTACAGTGAGCTCAGGCCACATCCTATGAAGCGTTGGCCCAGGCTCCAGGGAAAGGCTGTATCTTCCTCGTCAAGACCAGGTAGACTGAGAGACCTCCAGTTCTGGCCTGGGAAGGAAAGAATCCACAAGACAGAGGGAGGAATGGGAGATGTGGGGTCTTAGAGGGGCTGTCCTATTGAACACAAGAAAGCTGGCTTCTTGTTATTAATGATTCTGGGATCTTCAAACAAGACAAGACCTTGTTATTCCCTAGGAAGAGGTGAGACCTCAGTTGTGTACACTTGTGAGTGGGGTCCAGTGGGGATGCTAGAGCCTATGGGAGGAGCCTACTTTCTGAAAGGCCTACTAGGGAAGTGAAATAGGCTAGCCCAGAAGGGGAGGGACCACAGGCATTGGGAAGCCCTCCTCCATAGGCTCCTAGGACACAGAGGCTGATGAAAGAGTAAGCCTGGCTGTATTCAGTGTGATGGTCCCTGGCTAATGGGTCAGCTGTCAAGACAGGATTTACCCAGATCTTTTCCCACACTAATGTCTGGTTTCCTCTCTCTCAGCCAGTGTCAGAGGCTGGCCGTGTGGATGTGTCTGGGATGTTAAGGTTAAAGAAGGGTAGCTAAGGGTGGCTTCTGGTGACACTGTCAGTTATACATTATCTTCCTGCTCTACATGCTGGGTACAGCCTCCTTCTAAAGCATATCCTGGCATTCTTCAGTCAGTAAATAGCTTCCTGTTTACTCATCAACTCATTCTCCTACAGCCAGCCAGCCAGCCACCTGCTACCTGTCCACTCATCCATCTGCTAACCCATGCAGCCATCCAGCCAGCTGTCCATCTGTCTACCATCTGTCAATCTATCCATCATCCACCCATCATCCTCCTACCACCAGCCAGCTACTTGCCACCTGTCTGCCTTCCACTTGTTCATTCATACAGCATTGAGCCAGAAGTCCAGTCCATCTATATACCCTCTTTATATTCATTCATCTGTCCATTCATTCATTCATCCATCTCTACATTCATTCATTCATCTGTCTCTCCATCCATTCATCTATTCATCTCTTCACTCATCCATCCATCCATTCATCAGTTCATCTGCCCATCCATCCATCCATCCATCCATCCATCCATCCATCCATTCATCTGCCCATCCATTCACCCATCCATTCATCCATCCATCCATCTGTCCATTCATGTATTCATCTGTTTATCTTTCCATTCATTCTTCAGTTTATCTCTATTCATCTAGCTATTCACTGACCAGTTGGACATCCAGGCTTTTCCAATTTACCCGCTAAGGAGCATGAGATGCATGTTCACAGCTGAGGTACAAGTGTCTACAAGGCACTGTAGACAAAGGTGTCAAGGCAGTACTAACATTGACTGTGATAAGCAGGGAGGGCCTGGTACCAACAGCACTGAAGTTGAGTCTCGAAGGGCAAGTATGTATTAACTGCTGGGATTAGGAATATAGAGAAAGGAATTCAATTAGAAGTTGGCTTGAGTGGGAAGTTGAAGAGTTGGTACAAACCGGTTATGTGTGTGGAACCCTGCAGTCTGGTGTGAGGGCAGAAGAAGGTATTGTATGTGAAGGGATGGAGGGGGTTCCACTTGGCTCTTTGTAGAAGAGTTTAGCTCTTATGATGATACATATCACAGGTCTGTTCCTCCACTTAGTGGCTCAGCAGTGCTGGGTAAGATGTTGCAGCTAAACCTGCCATAGCACCTTCTTCCTCCCACACTGCTAACAGGGTGGCAACCCTAGGGCCCACACTGTTGTCATGGCAACCAGAGACAGTGTTCTCAGCCCTTGGGCTGTGAGACCATCAGGAACTCTGCGTGCGTGTGCACATGTGTGTATGCTGTGCACACACATACACACTATTACACATGTGGGTACTATTAGTTTTCAAACAGTTTTTATTATATACTTTAAAAATTCAAACACAGACAAGACTAATGATATTGAAAGCCTCAAACATGTGTCTCTGAGTCCACACCCAGACCAAATATGCTCGTGTATAATTTTAATCTGTGTGTACATGGGGACTTGTGTTCCTCTTTTTTTGAAGGGTGACTTCGTACTTCTATGTTTCTACATGTGCTAGGGATATGTGTTGCCTGCTGACCTTCATGTAACATTCTTTTAAAATTACATTTTGTGCCATGGTACACAGGTGGCGACCAGGATAACTTCTGGAGTCCATTCTTTCCTTCATGTGGGTACTGGAAATGGAATGCAGGTCATAAAGCTTGGTGTCAGGTGCCCTCACCCACTGAGCCATCTTGCTAGCTTGTGTTATGATCATTTAAGGGGCAGAGTCAGCTTAGTCCTTTTCTGTGTTGGCTGCTTGACATCATCCCAAGTCTCTTATGTGTCGATTGAAACCTTTGAACATGAGTGCAGGTCCAAGGTTTAGACGAACTTCCTTGAGAGTAGTTCTTCATCTCTCTCCAAGAAACTGAATTTGAAGTGAGAGTAAAGCAGAACCTCATGGTCAGCCCCTGCATTTTCGGTGTGTATAACATTTAAGCCAACTGTTTCCCAATTTTCTTGCTGATAGAGATGGTCATTTGGTTAAGGGTGTGAGTAGGGAGTGAAATTTGCTCAAAGATGCCCTTACAAGGAAAGGATTTGTGTTTCCTGTGACTGAAATGCATTGGCTGGAGCTGAGGCAGCCATCTGGGATTCTGAGGTAAACAGAAATGTAGAAGCTATAGGGTTAGGGTCCCAAAACATTAAGCACCATTCTTGGTCTAGATTGTTTACCCAGAGTTCCGTGCGTCTCTTCATAGGAGAGAGGAACACATATTCATTTTGTTTAAGTCACTGTGGTTCCTACTTTCCTACTACAAATTCTACCTCACGAAACAGTTTTATGTTCAAGGTCCTCGTTCTCAGAGGAGGCAGAAGGGAGAAAGGGAGAGAGGAGAGGAGAGGCCGCTCCCTCTGGGACTAGATTACAGGCAAGTGAGCTTTAGGTCTCACTGAAAGCTTCTGGCTATTTATTCTGGCTTGCCGTCTGACTGCAAAGCCTTGTGCTCTGGGATGTGTCAAGCCTTCTCAAGACTTGTTACATAGCACTGTGCAGGTTCACTAACTCAGCCTCGCATGGCTGACAGAGTGGCAGTGGGGGAGGGGGGGAGGAAATTGCATTTTGTTCAAAGCAGAGTGTCAGGACAGCTGTGTGGGAGGTGGGGTGGGCTTGGCCTGCTTCTGGGGAGAGGCAAAGAACACCTTGCTTTAATTTTCACAGAGGCACGTTGCTGGCTGTTGGGGACCCCCAACCAAAGAAGACACTAATCAAGATACTCAGCCCAGAGGAACCTTTCGATGAGGGACAGTGGCCAGGGTTGGGGAGGAGCTTGCATCCCAGGGCTTGGAAGGCACTCGACCCCAGGAGTGAGGGATGCCAGCTTCCATGGTCCCACCCAGGCCTGTAACCATTCACTTCTGTGCCCTTCAGTTTTCCTTGGACTAGGGTCCTCTGAATGGACCCAGTGTGCCCTCTGTAAACCAGGCTACAGCTTGATGAATTTGAGGCTCTCTGGGCTGCTGTGGAGCTCTGTAGGCATTTCCTGTTTTCACTTGGGATCCCACTATGTTGGTTTGCTGCTGACTTGTGAATCCAGGCCCTTACAGCCCGACCGGTTGCTTCAAGTTTGGGTGATCACAAGCTGCAGGCACCTCAGATGTCTGTGCCCAGATTTCATAGTGAAACCAACACGGCTGCATCTGACTGTGGGAGCTACTCAGGAGTCTGGGCCAAACAAGGCTCAGGTTCTGGACCAGATCTTGGTAGAGGAGACATGGTACTTTGGGGTTGCTGCAGGTGTCTCTAGGAGGGAAAGTGCATGGGATCTGACAGTGACATGTGTGCATGCCTTCAAGTGGGCAGGATGCTGTTCCCTTCTGGCCTCCTCCCCAGGAACAAGGGCAGCCATGGCTCAGCATGTTCTCAGTGAGGCCAGTACACTGTGGTCAGAAAAGCAGGGCATGGAGCAAACAGGCAGGACCTGCTTCCCCATCTCCGCCTCATTTTCTTCATCGTACAGGTAAAGTCATAACTGTTCCTAACACATGGAGTTGTGAGATTTTGTGAGTTAATGTGTGTTTGAACAGTGTTGAACACGAAGTAGGTATTCTGTGACAGTTTTTTCTGAAGCTCACTCTCATGACCCTGTCACTCAACCTTCTGGCAGTAACCCAGTTTATAATGTTGCTGTGTCTTGTACAAACTGGTGTGTAGTTCCTGTCCATGGTCTACTTTGATTTGCTTTGGGATAGATACTTGTCCTCTTTGGGTTCTGCTTCCTCTGTAAGTACAGCATGGAGATGCAGTGGCCCCATGAGCTAAGGACCAAATGAAGCAAGTGGTGGGTGGCCTCACAGGCCTCAAACAGTGGCATATCACAAGGCTCAGGACCTCTCCATTTGTGATTGGAATGGGGAGGAGGCCTGGGTATGTGCTTCTTGGGAGAACCCCCAAGTTTGGAGGCTGGGAGAGGTTCCTACAGCTGCTGCTGACCAGTCCTCCCTTTTCCTCCCAAGAGTACCTTCTCTCTCCTCAGGGAGCTGAGTGAGCAGGTTGCCAGTCCAGGATCTGTGTGGAGGGGTCTTTCCCAGGGTCCTGTGCAGGCTCACAATGACCAATAATTGGTATCATGTCACGGGGATGTTTCTAGTGGCTCCTCATACCTCATGGCTTAAATGAATGTGCAACCCCCAAACCCATCCTTGCAGCCCCCTAAGTGCTGTCAAGTCCCTAAGTGCCTGTCAAGAGCTATCAGTCCTCTGACATGAGGACAGTTGGCCTCTCCACCCCACACCGCAGATGTATCCTTGTCAGAGCCTCCTTCATATCAGGTGTGTTCCACACCTTTGTGCTTTTGTTATTGTTGTTGTTGTTGGTGGTGGTCATTTTATTGTTCCAAATGACCCCCTATAGCACTGAGATGCCGTGTTCCTAAGCACAAGGTGACCATGATGTATCTTGGAAAAGTCTGTGGGTGCTGCAAGCTTCCTTCAGGCATGAAGTTTGATGTCACAGCGTGTGGTGTTCGGTAGTAAAGAAGGGAGGATGTGTATTCACTTAGAAGCTCACAGCCAAAGCTTAGGCTGAGCAGGGTCCCTGAGAACAGGGTTCACTATTAGCTCTTAGTATTCACAGGAGTTAGGTTAATCTAGCCACTGGGCATACGCCTGCCAGCTCACTCCCTCTTAGGCCTTCAAGCTGAGGAGTATCTGCTTTATCTATGGTCTGCCTGGAAAAGTACACACTGTCCCTTAGGCCCTGCCTGGATCCTGGGGCTTCCCTCACCTCCACGAAAGTCTGGGGCTTAGGAAGGCCAGTTTCTGATGATGTCTATAGTCGGTGGTTTTTGTTCTGTGACTCTGACAGAATTGTTGGGGGTATGGAAATTTGTGCGTTACTGAGACAGGAGCATGGACTCTCGGCACTAGCAGCCGTGCCCTAAAAACCCCAGCTTGCATCCTGAGGACCTACTTCTGACAAAGATCAAGAGTTCTCCTGATAGTTACCACCCTCCAAGGCTGGAGTTCTGGTGCCTCTCAGTGAGGAGACCAGGACAATAGAGCTGGGGACCAGATTGAGTTCCATCCCAGCCAGAGCCTCTGCTTATCCACGAATCTTCTAAATTCAGTATCTTTGTGCCTCCCCTGAGGCCCACACCTGAATCCTCCCTAGATCCAGGAATGCCTCGGGTCCCAGATGGACTGCCATTTGGGCCTTTCCATCATCCCAGCCCCACTGCAGGGTGACACTCTGTCTGGAAGGCACACAAAGGATGTCAGACCCTTACGTACCAGTCAGTGCCAGTTGCTCCTTTGATACCATCAGGCCACACTACTTGGAATTCCAGGGGCACATGAAATGGGTGTCTGGAGCATAGGCCCTGAGTCTCTTCCTATGGTGCTCACTCTCCCCCACCTCAGTACCTCACCCTGCCTCAAGTTCACTAGCCAGGATCTTGCCAGCTCCTGCTGCTATAACAAAATGCCAGAGAAAGCAGCTTCATGAACAACAGTGGTTTTCCTCTCACAATTTTGGAAGCCGAGGAATCCCAAATCGAAGTGCCAAGAGGTTCAGTATCAGTGGAGCCATTTTCTGTTTCTCAGAAGGCTCTTCTGCTTCTGTCCCCACATGGAAAAGGGCCATGACATGTTCTGGGCCTCTCTTCTGAGGAGATAGAGATATATATACACATATATATGTATGTATACATATATTTCTCCACCAATGAGGCTTTACCCTCCCACATGGTATAAGCCTTTCGGTAAGACTTTGTAGTGGGCATTTGGGAGCACACAGACATGGGCCTGTGACCATGTCTTCAGCATCTTCTAGCCTCCCACTTGAACAGTCACATCTGTGCACATGTCACATCTGATGAGGCAACTGGGCATATATGACAGGGAGTAACTGGTGGGTTTCAGGCCAGGGCAGGCTTTTGTGTTTGGCTTTTGGAGGAGACTAGGAGGTAGCTCCTTTAGAACTGGCAGGAGAATACTCAGCCTGAGGCACACAGACACCCAACAGAGGAAATGTGGCCACAGCTGCTGTTTGGGAGAGTACCAGGTGACCCGGTGTCACAGATACTGGGGAGACATGATGCTTTGATGGTTTGTGTAAGATGGGGGTCAGGCCTGTATGTTCTGTCTGCACTCTCTCGAGCTTAGCAGTGACCCAAGGAGGAGCAGCTGCTGGAAGCCAGCCTTGTGTTCTGAGTCACCTTTCCGTTCAGAGATGGGGGCTCCTTTGTCAAAGCACACTTCCTTCCCTGCCACAGACACCCAGGCGCTCACTCTCCAGTAGCCCTCTGAAGTAGGTGGGGGCATGGTGCCTTTGTCTTGTTTTACTGCTGAGGAAACTCGATTCATAAAGGGATGGGGAGGAGCAAAAGCTCACCCAGCAAGTCAGTAGCAGAGGCTAGACAAGATCGTTCGTTTCCAGGATAGAGCTCCTTCTACACTGCTCAGGGCTACACAAGTTGAATAGTAGCCATAAGGGGCCATTTGCCAAGTCATCTCCAAGCTCCAGATGCCCTGGTCCTGGTGTTCCTCCATACACACTGTAGGCAGGCACCTGAGTAAAGTGTCTGGCCTCTGCCCCTTCTGCACTGAGTTGTGTCCCTGAGCTCTTATGTGGGTGCACGGGGGAGGGGGGCATTATGTGCTGTCCTTTCTTAATTTCTACCTCAGTTCCAGATGATGAGAACCCCGAGTGAGCAGCTTACAGGGTCAGAGGTAGGGTGACAGCAGGCTGTGGGAGACTCCCATGTGCTATATTGCTCAAAGCTAGAATGGCCTGCGTGCGTGGGGACCCTGCCCCTGGCTGTCTGTACCACAAGCCTCCTTGTTCCTGTTTTCTCAAGAGCTCTATCCCTGGGAAAAGAAAGAGGCAGAAACAAAGAGGGCACCTAGCTGTGGGGGGAGGGCAGTAGCTGGTAGGGGAGAGCACCTAGCTGGGGTTGGGGGATAAGAGGGGTGTGGTCAATAAAAGGCCAGGAACCCTGGGGCAGCTAGGGGCAGCCTGTTAAAGCTGAGGCCTGGCATTCAGCCTGCCCCATGCAACAGTTCCTGGGAGAAAAGCCATTGATTGCAGGGTGACATTTCTCTGATGGGCTTTCCCAGCAGAGCTGTGCTTGGGGAAGTAATATACAGTAAGAATGTGTGATTCTCCCTGTCAGTCCCCTTTTCATTATAAACAAATCCCAAGGAACACAAGTGTGTGGACACCAGAAAAAGGCAGATGCTAGAGAAGTCTAGTCTGCTTCATCCCATAAGACAGCCCCTAGCCTCATAAAGCCATTCTACATGTTAGATGCAATTAATGACGTGACCCTGTAGCTGCGCTGGCCACAATCTCAGCACTCAGGGGCCACAGGTCACAGAACTGCACTGAATTCTGTAGGTCTCCCATGTTGCTGACATCAGACGGGATTCCAGGAGACAGCACTGGATAGATTACAAACTAGGAAGACTAACCGGCAGCTACTCACTAAAGGTTGGACTGAATCGGACCCATCTCATGTACTGGTGAATAAATATTTAATATGAATTGGGGGTCTCTACCCTGCCTTTGATTCAGTTCCCAGATAAAAGACACACAGCCTTTCCATTTATAGCAAGCCTTGATAGCACTGGAGCTGGGCAGCTATCAACCTTCTATGGCTCTCTGGTCTACTTCCCTGTCAATAACCCCGAGTTATAATTTGCCATGTTCTGCCTGGGCCACCCTTGCTCCAATTGGCCAACCCTCATATGGCTATGTTTACATGATTCACCTACCTCATGGTGTCTTCTTCCTTCCTCCACCTTCTCTCTTCCTCTCTTGTGGTCCTGCCTCACACCCCAAGCCCAGGGAACCGAAACTCTGCCTGCCTCTCTTCTGTCCAGCCAAAGGCTGTAGGCATCTCTATTCAAACAATAGTTTTAAATTAAGGAACAAGGTTACATAGCATCACTTGGTGTCCATAATGATCTCCTCGTTCTTGGGGGCAACCAGACTTTGGGGGCCAGTATTTAGCATTACCATATATAGCAACAGACCAAACCTCAACAGTTACCTTTATAATATCCAGGAGACAGCATTTCTGCATTTATACAATTCCACAATTCTGTCTGATAGGCTTCTGGCCCTATGGATATATGAGGACATTTCCTCTACTTCTTTACCTCTAGAGAAGGGATCTGACTGTGTTACTTTATCTGAAGCTTTCTGCTGCTCAGATAAAATACCTAAGAGAATCAGCTCAAAGGGAAAAGAGTTTGTTTTGGCTCATGGTTTCTGGTTCCCATCATGGTCACCGGGCTCTGATGCTTTGGGGTCTGTGTGTCAGGGCTGAGCACCATGGCAGGGACTAGAGTTGTTTGCCTCATGGTGGCTGGATAGCAGTGATAGAATTCACTTGTGACGTAAAGCCCCGTACTCCCCACCCCACTGCCACCTACGCTCATGGGACCATGATATATCAGTCCAGTGAATGACTTCGCTGATAAGGGTGGAGTCTTCATGACCTGTCACCTCTCACAGATCTCACCTCTGAACTCTTCACCTCTGAACTCCACTGCACTGGGCCTTTCACTCGTAGGTTTTGGGGAGACGCTTCAGATCCACTCTGTGATACTGAAACACAGAGATGGCAAGGGCCTCAAGTGTGGGAAGCACTGGTCCAGTCTGCCTCCTGGCTCTCTCAGAGTATCCAAGGTGCTCCCGGGCAATAAGCTAGGCTTTTGAGTGGGCCCCACCCCCAGTTCTGCCCCCCTTCACACAAGAGACCCAGACAGGCAAGTAGCAAGTAAGCCTGAAAGATGTGTTCCTTCACTTTTGTGTCTGTGCATATGTGTGCATGGTGTGTGTGTTCATGTGTATTTGTGTGTGTGTGTGTGTGTGTGTGTGTGTGTGTGTGTGTGTGTGTATGTGTGTGTGTGTGTGTGTATGGCAGGGTATGATGTATGTGTGTGTGTACACAGATCACTTGTGTGCCCTGTCTATGGAGATCTGAGAAATGGCCTTGCACTCAGGAACCTCCTGCATTCAATTTGAAACAGGGTCTCTCATTGTCTTGAAGTTTCACCGAGTATGCTAAGCCAGCTGCCTAGTGCGCTCCAGAGAGCCTGTCTCCATCTCTCAGCTCACCATCTCTGAGACTGCAAGCATGCAGCACTGCACCCAGCTCCTTACAGGAGCTCCAGCGAGGGAAGCTGGGGTCTACCATGTGTGAGGCAAGCGCTTTACTGGCTGAGCCTCTATTCTTCTATCTTCCTAGTTTCTCCTGCTATTTTCCAAATTACAAAAGTTAATATTAATCCCAATTTATAAAAATACAATTTGGGATTGAGGAGATGGCTCAGCAGTTAAGAGCACTGGCTCTTCAAAAGAAAAAAAAAAAGAAAAGAAAAGAAAAAACAAACAGGTTCAGCTCCTAGCACCCACATGGCAGCTCACAACTATCTGTAACTCCAGTTCCAGGGGATCTGACACCCTCACACACACATACAAGCAGGAAGAACACCAATGTATGTAAAATAAAATAAATAGTTTTTTTAATTAGAAAAAAAATTAAAACAACCTTAAAAAAATAGTACACTTGGGGCAGAGCAGTGGTGTAGCCTTTAACCCCAGCCCCTAGAAGGCAGAGTAGTAGGATCTCTATGAGTTCAAGGCCAGCCTGGCCCACAGAGTAAGTTCTAGGACAGCCAAGGATACACAGAGAAACCCTGTCTCGAATATCCTCCGCCCCCTAAAGAGTACAGTATGTACAAAAAAGATAAAGGAGACAGAAATCTCTGGATCTTTATATGAGGAAGCCCATGGTGCCTAGTGCCTTCCCCATGCAGAGCCAGGGCTGGGTTCTCCTCTCCCATTTTGAGTGGCAGCGGAGGGGGGGGGGCTGTCTTCAATGCTAGTCCTACATACACTAGTCAGATTTTCAGCCTTTCCCCCCTCATCCTCCACTCCTCCCTCCTCTCCCTCCTCTCCTCTTCCTCCCTCCTTTTTCAATACCAACACCACTCTGTCCAGCAGAGGAACTCAGGACACACACCATTCTTTTTGCCCAGTCATCCCTCCCTCCTTAGCACACAGCGACCTCCGCATGTTTGTTTTTCTGTTACATACTTTGCCCTCCATTTTCCCCTTATCAATGAGTGTGTAGGTTGTTTCCAGGCATTTCTCTTGTACAGACAATGTTCCAGTGACTCCAGAGAGTACCGGTTGTCCCATGAGTCACTTTGACCGTGGCAACTCCATCTGTAAAGGGAACCCTCCATGGCTGCTGGGTGCAAAGGCATGTGTGTTTGCAATTGTGTTCTAAGTTAAATGGTCACCCTCTGTGGAAGCTGTACTGCCTCATGTTCTCACCAGCTACATGGAGAGCACTTTAGGAACTTTTTAGTGGCTGTATAATATTTCAGTATGTACATTAAATTCAGCATCTATAGTTGCTCTATAAGTCAAGTATGGATGGATATTGCCCGTTGCCTCTAACACCGGTATGTTTTTATACCTCATTCTGCTTTTTCTCCTCCCCTACTCAGTGCTGGGTCTAGGTTGTAGACATTCTCAGCACCAAGCAGAGACAGAAAGGAGGGATCCACATGGGTGGGGCTGGGACACCTTCACCATTCCATTTTTCTGTTCTCTTCACCGGTGAGTCCTACCACAGGAAACACATTTGCATTCTGGATGGCCTACCATAGATACACTTAGCTCAAAGAGGGCCAAGCTCTGTGAGTGGGACTTCGTGGTGCTGTTCAGCTGCACGTGGGCAATCCTCTTAAGGAGGACTTGGCTTTCTGGGAATTTCCAGCCACTGTGTTACCTAACCAGCAGACAGTGTAGTCACATGATTTGAAATCAGAAAGGACAGGAGGGCACTATGGAAAATCCTCCTTCTCTCCACCACCCTCCCCTCTGTCCCTGCACAGGTGTGTGAGATCATCCTGACATGGGTGTGTGGCATGTGTGCACAGAGCTTGTCTCTGCCATGGGGGCTGGCACCTTTAAGGCTTTTACCTTCAGTCCTGACCAGCACATGCATCCCTGAATCCTGCCTTCTTCATTCCATCTCCATATCTAGTGATGTTTCTGGGTGTCTCCTTGGGGAGGACACAGAATGCCAGTTGCTCTTTAAAGATTTATTGTATTTTTAGGTGTGTGTGTGTGTGTGTGTGTGTGTGTGTGTGTATTTTATATGCATATGAGTGCTGGTGCATCAGTCTAAAAGAGGTGCCAGGTTCCTTGGAACTGGAGATAAAACTGTTTGTGTTTCACCCAGTGGAACAAAACTCAGATTCTCTGCAAGAGCAGTACACACTGAGCCATCTCTACAGCCTGTCAGTTGTAACATTTATTTCAGTAGTATTGTGATCAGCCTAGAATGGGCAGGTCCATAGCAGAGTTGAATCAATATAATAGATGGATGGATGGATGGATGGATGGATGGACAGATGGATGGATAGAGAGGTGGATGGATGGATAGATGGATAGATGGATGGATGGATGGATGGATGGATGGATGGATGGACAGATGGATAGATAGATGAATGTATGAATGCATAGATGGATGGATGAAAGGATGTATGAATGGACATATAGATGGATGGATGGGTGGATGGATAGATAGATGGATGCATGAACAGATGGATGGATGGATGGATGGATGGATGGATGGTACCCAATATTGAGCAATGCTTTCAGTGGAGCACTGTCTTAAACTCTTATAACCAGTATATAAAGTAAGCACTCAGGCTCCTGCCTCCAGTTAAATATAAGCACAGAGAAGCAAAGACAGGAGCAGTCACTTGTAAAGACTACCTAGCTGGGACTCTTTCTGCAGGCTGCCTGGGTTTCAAGTTCATACCCTATGCTAGTTAGGGGTTTTGTCAGCTTGATACAAGCTATGGTCATCTAGGAAAAGGGAACCTCAATTGAGAGAATACTTCTTAGTTACTTTTCTATTGTGGTGACAAAACATCATGACCAAGGCACCTTATAGAAGACAGAATTTATTGGGGCTTACAACTCCAGAGGGTAAGTCTGTGACCATTATGGCATAGAACATAGCAGCAGGCAAGCAGGCAGGCAGGCAAGCAATGCTGGAGCAGCAGCTGAGAACTTACCTCTTATTCTCAAATTGTAGGCAGAGTAAAAGATCTAACTGGGAATAGCATGGGCTTTTGAAACCTCAATGCCTACCAGAGATACACCTCCTCCAACAAGGCCATGCCTCCTAATTCCTCCCAAGTCGTTCCACCAGCTGGAGACCAAGCATTCAAGTTCTATGAACCTATAGAGGTCATTCTCATTCAGATACCACAGCCTCCATCAGATTGGCCTGAAGACAAGTCCATGTGGCATTTTGTTGATCTGTGATTAACAGGGGGAGGCTCTAGCCCACTATGGGTGGTGCCACCCCTAGGCAGGTGGTTCTGGGGTGTAAGAAAGCAAGTTGAGCAAGCCAGGGATACTGAGCCAGTAAGCAGCTTTCCTCCATGGTTTCTACCTCTGCTCTTGGTTTAGTTCCTGCCCTGACTTCACTCAATGGTGGGCTGTGATCCAGACCTGTAAATCAGATAAACCATTTTCTCCCCCAAATTAGCTTTGGTCAGTGTTTACTCACAGCAACAGAAAGCAAACAAGAGTACCCTAAACACCAGGCAACACAGAACACAGCCCTTCTTCATACTGATGGCCAAGAATTGGCATAATCACGTGCAAACTGGGACCTCATGGGAGTACACAGTCCCATCCAAGACTCAGGGAGTAGGCAAGACAGTAGGATGGGCCTGGTCAGGTCAAATATGAGCAGGGAGGGGCTAGAACCTGTGATTCAGAGGAAGTTCTAGAGGAAGATACAAGGTGAGTGTCAGGTGAGTGGGTGTCTAGGACACAAGGTGAAGAGAAAGCAGCCAAGGATGGAGACAGACAGAGGGTGTGACACTGTGAGCAGGTCAGAGGATATGAGAAACCAAGCTTGAGGCTGGCCTACTATAGTGGGGGATGCCATCAGAAAAGCCTTAACACAGTGCCTCTGTGGCCTCCGTGGGACCCGTGTGGGTCCAGAGGGAACCCTTGGAACCCTTGGCACCTTCAGCAAGGTAGGGCTACAAATTGGGCTGTGGCTCACTTAGGAGAGACACAGGCCTCTGCAAGCAGACACTGAAAGCGGGAAGGCTTCTGACTTGCCAGACCCCTTGATGTGGGCTATGACGCATGACCTAAGGTGACCTGGTCTGCTCTCATTATTTCCGGGGACCGGAAGACCTACTTGAGCTGACTTCCCCTCTAAGAGGCTGTGGGCAGCCTGCAGAACTGGCCAGTGCTGGGCAAAACTGTTCAGGGCAACTGTTCAGCCTTACCATGCAAGGCTTTCAGTGTTTGGTGGGGGAAGAGAAATCCACAAAACAAGGGCTCTGATCCTATCCTCGAAGCCACAAGCGCCTGTGGGTACTAGCCTGAACCTTGAACATTCATTCTACTCTGAATATGGGCAACAGGTATCTGTGGAACATTGGTGAAGGTTTAAATCCAGCCACATCTCCATCCCACAGGCCCTAAAACTGCTTTAGGTCTTGCTGCTCTGCAGCCTGGGCCAAACCAGGAAAGAGGCAACAGCTGGGGCTGTATTGTGCACACTCAGTGGGAAGGGTCTGGCAGAAAAGATGAAGCTGGCCTGGCCTCCTGCCTTTTCTAGACTGTCTTCTGGGGCAGGGCCAGCCCCGCTACAAAGAGAAGCCTTCAGAAAGGGTTCACAGCCAAGGGTCAGCTAAGTTGCAGAGACATGGAATTTGAAGGGCTGGGAGGACCCTCAGTCCTTGGCCAGAGAGAGGCCCAGTCATATGGAGCAGCAGGCACAGCTGTTCTCCCATGTGGAGCACCCCCACAGACACCGCTTTGATCCCCACATTCTTGCTCTGGTGCCCTCTGGTGAATCTGAGTACTGTCAAGCAGCTGGGGTTCATGTGGGGAAATTCAACCTACCAGCCATGTGAGGTTGAGCCCAACCCTCTCCTTTTCCTGAAGAAGCTTTTCCTGAAGAGAGAAGTGAGGTGCCAGGTCCATAGTCAGACACCATGCCCAGTGAGTGCTACGCTGGTTGTGCCAACAACAGCATCTGTTATGAACCACTCGGCTCATGAGTCCTTGTCTCCCATCATCTCTACAATGTAACTCCACCCTCAGACAAGCTAATTTGCTACAATGTCTCCAGTTATTGATGCTCTATAGAAAACTGATGCTTACTACCTCAGAACTTGTTTTGTTTTGTGTATCCCTAGCTGTCCTGGAACTCACTTTGTAGAGGAGGCTCGCTTCAAACTCACAGAGATCTGCCTGCTTCTGCCTCCCAAGTGCTGGGACCGAGAGGCGTGTGCCCTCCAAATCCCAGCTACTCTAGGTCTTGTTAATAGGAACTGACTAGATAACTAGAATGCAGTCTGTCCATATAAAGCAATGCTGTCTCTCAATAAGAAACAAAAGGTTGATACAGACGCCCTGATAGACTCTACTAGTCACCACAGTAATGTGGGCGGACCTCAAGAATGTTATGCAGGGTGGAAGAAACTAAACAGTGCCCAGGTCCACTTACAGGAAATACCTAGACTAGGCGAGTCCATGAAGAGAGAAAGCAGATGAGCAGTACTGGGGGACTGGGGGATGGGGACTGACTGGTGGCCAAAATGTTTCAAGACTAGTGGTGATGGCTGTACAGCTGTGACAATATTAGAAACCTTTGTGTTAGATGCTTTAAGAACTATTCTAAAAGTGACTGCTTGGTCAGCAGACTTCTAGAGGTAGCGTGTGCCAGCACTCGGCTCAGTGTCTGTCTGGAAGAAATAGCTGGCAGATGTTCCCATGAGTGCTGCAAGCTATAGGGACTGTTCAGCCTGGGTGGCACAGGATCCCTGGGAGGGAGGTCGACATTGTGTCATTTCAGAGTTGGAGGACTATTAGGGGGAAGGGGTTGTCAACCACAGCCTTGTAAAGTGCAGGAAAAAAAGAGTCTCTTGATGAACCCCAGACCTCACCAACTGGTAAAAGTGCCCGGCCAGCAAACCCTGATCCCGTCTCTGCCTCCTCGGCACTGGGATTATCTCTGCACATTGGTATCCCCAGCTCAGATCGTCACACACTGCATAGCAAGCACTTATCAACTGTGCCTTCTCCCCAGTCCTAGCCCCGCCCTCTCTGTTCTAGCGGGGGGGGGGGGGGGCTTACTTCCCAGCCCTGCCTATTGTCACTTCAGCCTCCCCTCTATCCAGAGACTGGTCTGACGCCTCCATCTCTTTTTACAGTTGCCGATTGCTCTGCATCAGCACTGGACTGAGCGCTTAACTGTGTTGTCTACTTTAGCTTTTGCCTCACCACTATGGTAGATAGTATGCTCTTCCTGTTTTACCAAGGACATGGGGTTCACAGGATGGAATGGTCCCCAAACAAGGCTCTATACTTTCCCGGGACTGCAGCCTGCCTTGGCTATTGTGGGCATCCTAAGCCCGGGCTTTCCGGTCTGACGGTCTTCACTATCAGCCGCTGCTCTTTGCCCCAAGTCTTATAGAGGCACAGGAGAGAGGAACATTTCCCAATGGCCTTCTTGAGGCTTCGGCCATGATGTTCTCAAGATGGCTGTCCGAGATGCTCCCTAAAAGTGCCCTGGACCGCAAGTCTGCTGGAAGGGTGGACTCGGACTCCTTCCTAATATGGACGTGCAGGCTCCTGACCTAACTTCAAAGCTCTGACAATACAAAGCACAGATGTCGTGTCATCTGCAGGGAGATGACAAATGATACTGAGAGTGAGCTGCCTAGGAAGGCAGTAAGCTCCCAGCCCCAGAGGTGTGATGGGGTGAATGGGTTGTGCTGGCAGAAGAAACTAGCCTGGGTTCCTCAGACTCCCTTCCCCAATACCTCGCAGAAGGGGTGTAAGCATATGGGCTCTCTGTTTTTTCAAACAAATGTTCTGATCACGGGACTGGCGAGAGGGCTCAGCAGGTAAAGGGCTTGCTGCCAAGCCTGTCAGCCTGACCTTGATCCCTAGGACCCACGTGGTAAAAGGAGAAGACAACTCCCACAGGTTGTCCTCTGATCTCCACGCTGTTGTAGCACGTGGGCTCCCCCTCCACAGTCATGCAAAATAAATAAAGAAACATCACTTAAAAATGAAAAATATTTCAAGCCCAGAGAAACCTACAGGAAACTCAGCAGTGCCTTTTGTGGCTACCATCCAGCTTGTGACACCCCATTATACTGGCCTTGGGTCTTTCTTTTTCAGTAAGTCTTGGAAGTCTGGTCGAAGGTTCCCCTACCCCTGCCACGGTGCACCCAGGAAGCACCCTCACCCACATTGGTAAGCTGTGTCCACAGAGCAGACGAACAGCTGTCCTGAGTGCCTTAGGAGTCAGCACAGATGCAGTGTGTTTATTGCTCTTCGTATTCTGGTGGTTTTGTTTGTTTGATTTGAGGACTTTCTCTTTGGGCTCCATTCCAGACTCCCAGGGTAGCTGCAAGAACAGAACAAAGAATTCTTGTGGCAGCTCCTCTCTCATCAACGTGAACACTGTGTCTCCTGTGTCTCCCTCCTCCTCCCTTCTTTCTCCCTGACTCAGTAGAACAGAAAGTTTCAGGCCCTCTGGGTTTTGTTTGATTGGGTTTTGTTTTGTTTTGTTTTGTTTTCCTTATGGTCCTCAGTGACTTATTCTCAGAACTGAGGACTTATGTCCCTTTCACCTCTGCCCCTAGGATGGATAAGCAGTGAGTACCAATGCTCTCTTTAGGATTTTGAGATTTTCTGTAATGGCTGATGTCAGTTGCCTCGTAACAGCTGTAACAGCTGATGAGGGCTGGCTGCCCAAAAGCGTATCTGTCCATTTCTTATGGATGGCCACTTGGCAAGGAGGTGTGTGTGTGTGTGTGTGTGTGTGTGTGTGTGTGTGTGTTCATGTGTGCATCCATGCATGCTCATATGGTGGCCAGAGGTTGATGTTGGATGCCTTCCTCCATCATTCTTTATTTCTTGAGATGAGATCTCTTACTGGACCTAGAACTTGCCATTTTGGGTAGCTGGGCTGGCCAGCTAGCTCCAAGGATTGTATCTAGTCCCCTTGCTCCAACACTAGGTAACAGACATGAGCTCTCACACTTGTCCTCTCTGTGTTCAGGGGATCTGAACTCAGGTCCTTCTGCTCACACATAAACCATGCTCCCTACAGCCAGCATCCTGCCCTGGAAGCTGCTATGGTTTCAATGCTTGACCCAAGGGAGTGTCACTGTTAGGAGGTGTGGCCTTGGTGGAGGAAGTGTGTCATTGTGAGCACAGGCTTTAAGACCCTCCTCCTAACTGCCCGGAAGACAGTCTACTCCTAGCAGCCTTCAGATGAAGATGTAGAACTCTCAGCTCCTCCTCCACCATGCCTGCCTGGATGCTGTCATGCTCCTGCCTTGATGATAATGGACTGAGCCTCTGAACCTGTAAGCCAGCCCCGATTAAATGTTGTCCTTAGAAGAGTTGCCTTAGTCATGGTGTCTGTTCTCAGCAAGGCAAACCCTAACTAAGACAGCTGCTCTCTCCCACCCCCATCCCCACCCCCACCTCCAAAGTATATGCTGCAGTAGCAGTGGCCTTTGTCACCATCTCCAGCTGAGGACATGCTGGGAAGTAGGAATGACAGCATCTCACCTCTCAGATTTGACAGATTGTCATGTGAGTGGGTACCACCTCCACTCTCAGGGCACGAACCCCAAGTGCTTGCCTAGCTTTGGGGGCTGAGAAACAGTCCTCTTAGCTTCTGCCTTTTGCCTGCTTTGCTTCACAGTAAGTGAGATACAGTGAGCATGAGGAATGAGGTGAATCTGGTGGGATGAGCTAACAAGTGACCGCAAAGTGTAGGTATCCCTGGGGAAGCACACGCGACCACCAACGTTATTACCCAGTGAGATCTAGCCAAACTGCTCTCATAGGCCAGGCTTCACCAGCTCAGTGGGACAGATGAGAAAACTGTTGGTTTAAGATCATTTTCATCATAGAAACAATGTGTAATCATTATAATGATTTGAGCCACACCCCCCCACTCCCTGCACATCTCAGAACTGTCTATAATTATTCCTTGTGACTATGTATCTCTGTATCTGATCTCAAATAAGACTGGGGGAAAAAACTTTGTTGAATTTTCTTTACCAGCTACTACAAGGATGCAAATGTGGAACTTAAAAAAAAAAAGCACCTTTTTCTAAAGTTAAATGTTTTAACTTTAAAAAAAAAAAACCTTTTTATTGCATTAATCATTTAATTATTTATCATGTGGGGTTTATGTACCTGGAGGTATGTGTGGAAGTCAGAGGGCAAGTTGTTGTAAGGAAAGTCACTTCTTTCCTTCCATCATGTGGGTCCTGAGGTTCAAACACAGTTCATCAGGCTTGGCAGCAACGCTTTGACTCACTGAGCCATTTCATTGACCCAATTTTGGGAAACTTTTTAGTGCAGTAGTTAGAAGCACAGATTCCGGAGCCTGACCCTAGGGTGTCTCATCCTGGGATCCTTAACTTGCAAGGCCCGCAAGGACCCTTCCTCCAAGTCTCATACATGGCTACTGGGGTTGAGATTTAGACTCTTGGGGACACAGTTCAGCCTGGTGCAGCAGATGGGAGGGTCGTGGAGCTCACATCACCTCTGGGAAGCTCTTCTTGCCTTCTCTGCTCCCTTGGGCCTTGCCAGAGTCATGATGATGTGTTGAGGTGGCATAGCTTTCCCCAAACCCTCCAGGTTGTGTCCAAATCTACATAAGAGGTCTCAGTTCTCCCAGTAAAGCTCCGAGGAGCTCACCAAGCAGTCAAAGCCTCGGGCTATGGGTCAGGAACCTTCTGCACTCTCCTCGGTGGTGGCAGCCAGCCAGACCCCACCCCCATTCTGCCACCGACTGCTTTGACCCCCAACAGTGTTTCTGTCTTCTTCCCATCAGGCCTATGACTGCTCCCAGACCTTCCTCACTGTCCCTGGAGCCAGCTCCCTCCTTCCTTTACAGAGCTGCTCAGAACATCCCAGGGAAGCCGGTGCTAAGGAATGTTGTGGACTTCTTAGACAGCTGACCACAGGCACATGGAAGCAACAGTGTCCCCAGAGAGCTGTGAGAGGGGAAGGATGGGGCCACCGGAGCCAATGCTTGTGCCATGCACGGAAGGACATCTGTCTTGGAGGGCTTTTGTTTGTGGCAGAGATCCTCCATAAGCCCTGGCCTAGATCTTTTATGCTGTCAACTCTGTTCACGATGGCCTGTCTCTGTCACATGTCATGCCCGCTTGCTTCTTTATCTACAATCAAAGATTTCAGGGTACAGCAGTTTCAGCATCTGCTGTCAGGAGGGAGAGCGTGGGTGTCAGAGGCTCTGCTCTGCCAACAGATGACAGGCACAGAGCCAAGAGGGTTCAGGGACCATCACTGACAGACAGCAAGAGTTACAGCCACAGGCAAAGCTCAGTGTGGGCCAGCTCAGCATGTGGCAACTCAGAGATCACACCCCCTGCTTGTTTCCTGGGGACTGTTGAGAGCTCAGTTTTTCTGAGTTCCCTGCCTCTCTTTAGCTTGGTCATGGCAGGCAGATGTTAGGAACCTTTGTCCCTTCTGTCTCTGTCACTCTTCTAACATAGTATGAAATCCATATCTCCCCAAGGTCTCGGATTCTCCACCTTCTATATCTTGCCTGGAGACAAGGGCTATGACCACATACACACTTCTCTAGGCCCAAACATCCATCACCCTAAGGGCTCAGAGCCAACCTCTGTCGTGTTTACTCTCAGCTCAGACCTTGAGGGACCTCAAGGAGCTGACTCTCCTGGACAGCATCTTCAGAGCCCATGTTGGATGCTTGTCACTGTCGGATGTGTGTACCATGCTGGCCTTGCCCATTCATCTACCAGCTGTGCTTGGAGCATGAGAAGCATCCTCCTCGTGGTTTGTCACGTGGTCAAGAAAATTGGATGCTCTTGGCAACCGTGTTCATGTCAGGCTATACATTTCCTATGCTCTTGATCTCACAGGTTGCCACCGGGACCAGATGTCTTAGACACAAGACAGAATCACATGTGTGAGCACTGCCATCAGGTGTGCCGAGTCCTCATATCAAGTGCACACGGTGGGGTGGGGTGGGGATGGGGGTTGTAGCAGGAAGAAAGCTGAGGGAAAAGTTCCTACACGATAGGTAGCTCTGCTGAGTTACAGACAGACAGGGCGCTAAATCCTCAACAGTCACAGCATCAGATTGGCACAGTAATCCTGTGAAACAAAAACTTTTTTTAAAAAAGGTAATTAAACTGAAGCCCAGAGAGGTGAAATAGCCTGAAGTCACTCAGCCTGTATTCAGATCCTGGCAAGTAGGCTTTATCTGAACAGGCCACATGGGATGCAAAGAACTTTATCTTAGACGGTTTCCTAAAAAAAATGAAATTGAATGTTAAGCAGGCAGAGGAAGTGGAGAGGACTTTACAGTGGACAGTCAGTCATATCCACCATTTACCCTTAATGTTCTTTGTTTGCATTGTTACATGCCATCACCCATCCTAAGTTCACTTTATCTCTGTGCATTCCAGAGAAAATTCTAGACCTCCCTGAATATGTTAGCATGTGGGCTGTTAACTACAGACTTCAGTATTAGATCACTGTTCATTACCACTTTAGTATAAGATGGAGACATAAGCACAGTAAACAAACATGCATATGTAAATAGACACCATTTGAACTTCACACTGATACATGGAAACCTGTTTTCTTTGCCCCTGGCTTTGATTCAGCGTGGGATTCTGTGATTCACCAAGTGGTTACTCATCAGTAGCTCTCCTTATCCTGTGGGGAGCCCAGTCTCTTTATCCTCCTCTCATCCATGGGTACCCGGACCAGTTTTGAGTTATTGTAAGTTAAGCTGCTGTGACCATCTTCTGGCCTATCTTTTGATCGGTGGGCTTTCGTTCCTTTAGGGAACATACCAAGCAGTGGGACTTGCCACAGAGCCTGTGTGTCCAGTTATGACAACCTGCCCTGTCGTTTCCCGAGAGCCTTCTGTCACCCGAACCGCCCTCAGCAGACGTAGTAAGGGCAGTCCTAAGTTTAGTCAATTCTGTGGTAGCTCCTTGGTGTCACCTTGTGGTTTTAATTTGCATGTCCCTAATGACCAAGGGGTTTTTTTTGTTGTTGTTTTTGTTTGTTTTGGGTTTTTTTTTGCCTTTCACCTGCTTATTGGCCCATGTGTATTGCCTTTGGAGAACCTTTTCAGAACTTTTGACTTCATTTTTTTAATTGACTTGCCTGTCGTTCATGAATTATGTGTTTTGCAAGTATTTCTCCCCAGATTGATGGGCAGAGGTATGTGTGTGTCTGTGTGCACTTGAATAGGTGCATGTGTGTGGAGGGCAGAAGACGAAGTCTTGTGTTCTTCTTCAGGCTCCTTCCACCTTGTTTGTTGAGACAGGGTATGGTGGTTTGAATAGGCATGCCCTCCATAGGCTCATAGATTTGAGCGCTTAGTCATCAGGGAGTGGCACCACTTAAGAAGAATTAGGAAATATGGTCTTCTTGGAGGAACTGTGTCACTGGGGGGTAGGCTTTGAGGTTTCAAAAGCTAAAGCTAGGCCCAGTGGCTCTCTCTGCCTCCTGCCTGCAGGTTCAGATGTAGGACTCTCAGCTCCTCCTCCAGCACCGTGTCTGCCTACACACTGCTCTGCTCCCCACCATGATGATAATGGACTGAACCTCTGAATTGTAAGCCAGCCCCAGTTAAATGCTTTCCTTTATGAGAGTTGCCGTGATCATGGCGTCTCTTCACAGCAATCGTAACTCTAACTAAAACACAGGGTCTAAAACTCACCAAGGAGGTTGCCTGGCAGCAAGCTCCAGGTAGCCCAGGTATCCATCTATCTCTACCTCCTCAGTGCTGGGCCTGCACGTATGTGCTGCCATGCCCAGCTTTTTACGTAAATTCTGGGTAGCAAACTCATATATCCTCACGCTTGCATGGCAAATACTATACCTACCGAGTTGTCACCCCAGACTTGGGCAGCTGTTTTGACTCTAACTCAACTATTTTTCTTATACGATAGTTGCTTTCCCCATCTCTCTCTCATATCTTGGTCTGTCAGCTGGAGTGAGTCTTGGGCAAGAAGACAAGAGCCCCATGGGAATTATAGGCAGACAGGGAACTCAAGCAGGAGACTGGAGAAGGATAGGGAGGTTCTGTGGGGGTGGTGGACAGCAGCCTTTGGGAGCCGGGTGTCTTTTCAGGATGAAAATGTCTTGATTATGAGGGCAGTGGCCTGAATTCTTAGGAAGTGGGAGCCATGTGGCTTTAGAGTAGGGTGGCAGAATGTTAGGTCCCATGACTCAAACAAGAGCCTGAAAGAGTTTCCACTTGGTCACCCAAGAGCAGCAGCCTGCACCTCATGATGCAGGGAGGATTGTGATGGAGAAAGAGAGGCTCCACCTCTGTGGTCGGCAAAGATCCCACAGGAGGTCTGATTCAGGGAACAGGATGTCAGAGGCTCCTTCCCTAGGTGCTGGGCCTCTATAGAAGCTGCTTGAATACTTAGAGCCAATGCCCCCAGTGACTCCCAACACCCGGGAGGTCCCTGCCTGCCTGTAATGTCACCTCCTACACTCAACCCTTAAACCCAGGGGCCTTCTGCCTGAACACATATCTCTCTCAGACACCTGCAAGTTTTCGTTCCAAAGTTACTGTGTAATAGGTTCCTTCTTGGCCGTCCAGGCTCCCTGCCCTTCCCCTGCAGTTCTGTTGTCTGACCTACTCTACCCGCCTGCCTTCTCTCTCTGAAATACAAATTCCTGGATGGTTTGTGGGGTTCCCTTCTCTTTCTTTCTTGACTATTTTGCCCTCTGCTGTCACCTGGGCCTACAGTGCTCTCAGCCTATATTTTCAATAAGGCCCAGTTATTCTTATATTTTTGGTTGTGAGCCTATCGTTAATGGCTGAGCCATCTCTCCAGCCCAAGACCCGTTATTTTTAAGAACCCAGTGACCAACCTATGGCAAGTCACAATGGATGGTGTAAATCTCTCTCATTCATAGAGGTAATTACATGGGTGTGGACAGGCAAAAATGGAGCCAGCCATAAATCTCATAGCCTGCCAGGTGTTCTTCAATTAAAAGGTTTCAAAACCCTTCTTTAGGGGTCCTCTCAGATGCTGCCATGCTTCCTTCAGTCCACTGGGACTGAAATTTAGCTACTGTGTCCACTCTACTCCTGTTATATTTAGTCCCTTCTCGTACTGTAGATGGCTGTTTCTGGGTATGTCTTACTTGTTATAATGATAAATGCCTTACCTGGAGACTCACCTGTTGATATCATTTCCCCAAAAGGGCCCTGGCCACATAGATACTAAGTGAGCAAATGGGTTGCCCTAGTCTGCACTTACTGTCTACCCTCCCGAGGCCAGCTGTGGGACGGGCTGACCATTTGATTCTATGTCCTGTTCTCAGTCCTATTCCAGATGCTGGCAAAGGAGAGGGAGAGGAAGATGAGGAGAAAGACGGCATGAAGCTTGGTCTGCCAACCACCCCGAGGAACTGCATCCCACGCCGGGGCATCAGTGTCCTGGAGAAGCTGGTGAAGACCTGCCCTGTGTGGTTGCAGCTAGGGCTAGGACAGGCGGAGGCTGCCAAGATCCTGCAGCGGGAGATGGCTGGGGTAAGGCAGTTCTGTGTACACCAGGGAGGCAGGTACAGCTGTGAGGGGCTCAGGATGCTCCCCACAGAAGTGCCTTCGTGCAAACAGCTGCTTCCTTCCTGCTCTTCTCTTTGCTTCCATCTGTTCCTCTGTCACATCCAACAGTGGGGGTCAGGGGAGGTGTGTGCTGGAGGCATTCAGGCACCAGAGATTGTGCTGGCTTTCTCTGACTTTGGGAGCTAGGCCACTGATCAAGGACAAGGGTGTCAGGACACATGATCTACCTGCCCCTTGTTTATGGACAAAGATAAGAGGCCATGTGGTTCATCGGCAGATGTTCTAGAAGCTTTGAGGTGGGCAAATGACACTAAGTTTCTGGCGCTCATTTTTGTCTCTGAAATAGGAGCTTTAAAATCTCCTCTCCAAATGTTGATCCTAGTACATGGGAGGAGAGAATGAGCAGTAGTGGGTGAGTGGGTGGATGGGTGAATGATGGATAAATGATGGACGGATGGATGGATGGATGATGGGTGGATGGACAGATAATGAATGGATGGACAGATGATGGATAGATGATGGATGGATGATGGATGGATGGATGATGGATGGATGAACAGATGATGGACGGACAGATGATGGATGGATGGACAGGTGATGGATGGATGATGGATGGATAATGGATGGATGAATAAATAATAGATGGATGAAAAATAGATGATGAACAGACAGATGATGGATGGATGGATGGATGGATGGATGGATGATGGATGGATAGATGATGAATGGATGATATAGATGGATGGACAGACAGATAGATGATGGATAGATAATAACTAGAGAATAGATAGAGGATGGATAGACAGAAGATGGGAAATTGAGTAGGATAAAGTGATGGCTGGATAGACAGATAGAGGTGCCAGATGACAGTTGAAAGAATGGGTCACAGCATCTCCTATGCTCCTGTCACCCCCATATATATTTTCTCAAATGCTACTCCCTTTTGAAAACAGCATGTAATTTGTTTTAATTACAAAAGTGATCCATATCTGCATTCATTATCTTTTAAAAAACAAACTGGACAGAAATGAAAAAAAAAATTGTCAGGAGTAAAATGTCTTATAAAGGGTTTTTTTTTCTACCTACTCTCACTTCCCAGAAGGCATTTTTAAAAAAAAGTTAAAGCAAAATATGCACCCCATCCCATTAAAAGAGACATTTAAAGTGTGCCACAGGCATTTAGTGTTCTCCGGGTACTATGCTACTACTGCCTCCATCTGCTTCTGAGGCATTCTCGTCTCCCCAAAAGACAGTCCTCATTAGCAGCTTCTCTCCACTTTTCCTCTCCACCCCAGCACCCACTATGCTTCCACAGTCATTTTGACAGAAGCTAATGTATGTTCACATAGCACCCCACACACTAACAGCCATATTCCCCGAGGGTTCACTGTGTCTGAGGCTCTCTCCTACTGTCTGCTCAGGAATGAGCCATGATCTCCTAACTACCTACACCAGCTGTTGCTACTTCCCAGGAGCCATAGTGAGAAAGTGGCAGAGCTGGGATTTGAACCTGGGCAGTCTAAATGCTCCTAGACACTCTCTCTCTCTCTCTCTCTCTCTCTCTCTGTGTGTGTGTGTGTGTGTGTGTGTGTCTGTCTGTCTGTCTGTCTGTCTGTCTGTCTGTCTGACATTGGGGACTCTTGCTTCCTAGCTATTCTCATCTGGGTGTGGCTTGTGGCACTTCTGTATCTCTTGGGAATCATCCTCAATGTAGGACTTGGGGTGTAGACTCTTACTATAAAATAAGATCCATGGAGCTGTCATTTGTGCATGAAAACTGGGGTGACTGGAAGGCAGGGGGTCAAAGTCCCAGTCACATTGCCACAGAGCATGCAGGGCTGGGAAGGTGATAATATCCCTGAGCCCACCCAGCCCATCCTAGTCCATACATAGGCCAGCCTAGGTGTCCACAGATGCCTCTTTCCCCTCAGGAATGCACAGCAGGAAGCAGAAAGACCAAAGATGCTGTGACCCTGATAAAACCTATGTATTCTTTTCACAAAAGGTTTCCAGTCCTACAGTGACTGGGGCCCACACAGTAGGTACCACTAGCAGCCTGTACCTCCCCTCCTCCATTCTTAGAGGAGGCAGCTCAAAGCAACTTAAGAAGCAAGCTGGTGGCTGATGCATTACTAGTTGCTTTTCTGTTGCTGTGACAAACACTCTGAGCAAGGCAACATACAAAAGAAAGAGTTTATCTGGGTTTATGATTCCAGAGGAATAAGAGTTCATCATGGAGAAGTGGCAGGCATGGCTACTGGAGTAGAAGGATGAGGGTTAATATCTTGACCCATAAGCACAGATGCAAAAAGAACAAACTAGAAGTAGGTAAGACTTTTTACTCTCAAAATCCATCCCAGTGACATACTTCCTCCAGTAAAGCCACACCTTCTAAACCTTCCCAAACAGTGCCACCAAGCGGAGACCAATTATTCAAATGTCTGATTTGTGTGTGTGTGTGTGTGTGTGTGTGTGTGTGTTGGGGGGGGGGGGGGCATTTGTCATTCAAACCACCACAGCTGGCCATTGGGAAGCCTTGTGTCCTGGGTGTATGAATTTGGGTCTAGACTGAATTGTGAGAAACAGAGTCATCCTTTTTGCCTTAGGTAGAATACTGGGGCAATAGAAGTTGTGGCCTTGTCAGAAGTATTTCTGTGACTGGAGTGGGGTTCTTTCTGTGACTGGAGTGGGGTTCTGTGGTAGTGTATGTGCTGTGTTTAGCAACACCTCAATCCTTTCACCATCATTTCTTCAAAAATCACAAAAACTTGACATCTCCCAGGCCCCTAGGGTTCTGTTTGTTGTTTGTGAGCACCAACCCTGTGCCGTCCAGATGTCAAAGGCTCTCCCTTTGTCCTGTTTCACAAGCCATGAGGAGGCCTGAGTTCAGATTTTGTCAGTCCCAGCCTTTTAGAGCCTCTGGTGTCCTGTGGAGAGTCCTCAAGAAGCAGCAGAAAGAGAAAGAGATGGGCAGAGGTTATACACATTAACTAAACCCCTGGAAGGCAATGTGGATGGCACCCCTGAGGTCTGTCATCTGAGGGTCTGGGGACATTGTGCTGTTCACCAGTCTGTTACTATTATGAAGGTTAGATGGTTCATTGGACTTTTCTCTGCCTGTTCTGTGAGAACGGTCACCTGTCAGAACAGCCCTGGGATAAAGAGATACAGAGCTGGTTGCAAGAGGCCAGGCTAGAGTATAGGAGTCTGGGAAAGGCCAGGTGCTGAGCAGAGAGAGGGTTGGGGGAGTTGGAGGGATGGGATGGCAGTGATAGTGTCACCTGCCTCAGGTTATGATGCCACTGAGTGGCAGACCCAAGTCCAAGCCTACCTGTGCAGAGTAGAGACACCAACAAAGGAACAAGAAAAAAAAAAAAAAAAAAAAACAAACACATTCCCCTTATATCCCCATATTGCAACTGCACAATAACCATGGCTGGAAAATATTTAGAGGGGGCAATTGCATCTTCACTGAACAGTGCAGACCCTAAATGATACAACGTAACTCCCATTTACACAGCACCAGGCTTAGAACAAATGATCCCGGGGTGGTTTAGTGAAGAGAGGAGGATGTGAGCAGATTATAGTGAGATTCAGGTGTCGTAGCTAAGGACAGGGATATGTTCTAAGATGTGATCACTGGGCTATTTTATCATTGTTGAGCCAACATCCCATAACATACTTATACAAGCTAGGATGGCTACTTGCTGATATTATTTGGTCCTTGTAGCCGTTTCTGACAGCTAGGCGTAATCAGCACCCCTCTTTGCAGATGAGAAAATTGAAGCACAGAGATGTTGACTCTTTTGCCTAAAATCACACAGCTAGGAAGAGTGGAGCTGGCAATATAGCTCAGTGATTCAGGCCAGCTTGGACCACAGTATGAGACTTCATTCCATAGAAAAAGGGGGGAAATGCCCATTGGGTGATCTTCAAAGATGCTGGGGAAGCCCTTTGCTAGTGCAGTTCCCATAGAAACAGAGCAGTGATGTCATTATTTTGAAAGAGACAAACATCGTGGGTGGTCCCTGTGGTTGTTAAGACACGGCCTAGAGATCTGGATTTACCCCCTGCAACATTGTGAGAGGCAGCCTTTGTCTTGCCTGGAGCCAGCTCCCTTGTCCCCAGTGTCTGTGTGACCTTGGCCACATCCACTTCCTTCCCCAGGACCAACCTCACGCCTAGCAGCCTCTTCTCTGATAAGGAGTTGGGAACACTGTTGTCCCCTTTTTAAAAGGAAAAAAAAATATGTATTCAGCAACAGGGCAACCAGAAAGTTGCCTTTATTTCTTCTGCACTCAGGCTGGTTTGTTATTTTAGTTAGAATGGTTTTAGAGTTATGGAAAAGTTGCAAGCATAGAACAGAACGTACCTTGTGCCCTGAGAACAGAGCATGCCCTGTGTCCACCCGCACGAAAGCTCCTTTGCTGACAGCAGCTAACCAACGCTTGCCAGTTACTGTACCAGTTCTGGTACATCAGTGTCAACCAAAGCCTGGACGTGGTTATACCTGATGTCCTCTGTCTGAGCCAAGACCCTCTCCAGAACAGAGGCAAAGCCAGTGACAGCCCGTCATTCAAAGGTCCTTTGTTATATTGTTTCTGCTGTGGTGATGAATTCCCGAGAGAAACAGTTTAAAAGATGAAGGATTTATGTGGGCTCTTGGCTTGAGAGATCTCAGTTCATATTTGGTTAACAACATTGCTATGGACCTGAAGTGAAGCTGAGCTATGGCAGAGAGCCAATGATAATGGTGGACAGGAAGTGACAGAGCAAAGTCCATCACCTCCTGGTAGACAGGAAGTGATGGAGCAAAGCCAGACAGGAAGGGAAAAGGGACATATAAGGACCTGCCCCCAACTGATCTACTTCCTTTTAGCCAAGCCATACCTCCCAACGTTTCCAGAGCCTCTGAATTAGCCCTAAGTCGGGACCTCAGCTTCAAGTCTTCAACACGTGAATCTGTAGGGGACATTTCCTACGGGAGCGACAATAGGTACCAAACAGCCATGTACCTTGTCCTGGTGGTGTTGGCTTTGCTTGCTGTTGCCAGTTTGTGGCATCTCTCTCCCTCAGCCTCATTCTTGCCTCCCCTCCCCCACCTTTCCCTACTATTCTCTGGAAGGAAAGTCACTCTGCTGTAAGCAGGGACGTTACACCTGCCTCCTGGATGACAGGACTCCAGGTGGCACTGGGATTCTACTTAAGAGTCATCTCTTGTCTGTTTACTTAATCACAACAATATGTAATCATGAGACTAGTTTTATACCTTGGGTGCAAACTAATTTGCAACCTTGTATTTGTACCCCTGCTGTGGAGGTCAAAGGTCAACCTCCTGTGTTGTTTTTCAGGTTGCTTGCTTTCTTGTTTCTCTCCTTCTTCTTCTTCTTCTTCTTCTTCTTCTTCTTCTTCTTCTTCTTCTTCTTCTTCTTCTTCTTCTTCTTCTTCTCTCTCTTTCTCTCTCTCTCTCTCTCTCTCTCTCTCTCTCTCTCTCTCTCTCTCTCTCATTCATCTTTGAGACAAGGTCTCATAGAACCTGGGGTTCAATAAAGTGGCTAAACTAGATGTCCGGTGAGCCGTCAGGGATCCTCCACCTGTCTCTGCCTCCTCAGTACTGGGATCACAGTACGTGCTGCCACACCACGCCCTTTGCATGGGTTCTAGGAGTCAAACTCAGATCCTGATGCTTGCAAGGCAAGCATTTTACCCGCTAAAATATCTCCCTGGCTCCTAATTTGCAACTTTTGTGGAAAGTTGTCTACAGAAGTCTTTCAAGTGGCTTGTGATGGTTAGGTTTTGTTAGTTTGACACAATCTAGGGGCATCTGGGAGGTGATTCTGGGTTGGTTAAGAGAGCAAGCAGAGCAAGCTTGTAAGCACTGTTACTCCTTAGTGTCTGCTTCAGTTCTGGTGTCCAGGACCTGCCTCAACCTCCTGCAGTGACTTCCCTCATTAACAGACTGTGAGCAATAAGATGAAATAAACTCCTCCCCAAGCTACTTTGGCTCATGCATTTGTCACATCAATGGAAATCGAACAAGGACATGGCTCTTGTGTCTCTTTGACCTCAGCACACCACAGTTGTGAGTGTAGGTATCACCGCCTGCTTTCTGTTTGAATCGCTTTCTTGTTTTCTGGTCATAGACGATACTGTTATCTTGTATACTCTGCCCTCAGCCCAGGACCAGCCACTTCCTGTGTCTCCAAAGACTCCTGCTTTGATTAAGGAACTCTCCTAGAAGCCAAGGTCTGTGTGTGACTTGATCAGTTGCTATTAAGTTGCTTCCAGATGACAGATTTTTTTAAAAAAATTATCTATTAGCAGGAGGGGGCACACTTGCCATGGTGGGAATGTAGAAATCAGAGGACAACTTGTAAGAATTGGTTCTTTCCTTCCACCATGTAGGTTTTGGTCATCAGGAATTCAGGTCATCAGGTTTGGTGGCAAGTGCTTTTCCCTGCTATCTCACTAGACCTTAAAAGACAATCGTCAATGAGAGAAGCTTCTTGTGCATTTATCTTTGGTAGTGAAGATTTAGCTTAAGAGCTATAGGAATGCATGTTGTCAGATGGACTAGCAGGCGATGGTTTGGTAGACCACGAGGACAGCTGATTGCATTCAGGCAGTTTCTTTGGTAACACAGGAAAGCCCTGTTTCCCCTTTCTCATCCTTGTGGCAGCCCTGTAGAACAGTAATACACACTGCATCCATCCTTAGGAAACAGCCCTGCAAGGGGGGGAACGCTTGGCCTGGGTGTGACTTCCAGGTGTGGTGCCTCACTCGATTCCACCACTGGCTGCTTTCACAGGCCTAAAAACTAAGTGCATCTCAGCCCCCGACCCAAATGCTTATTCCTTCGGCTTGTCTTAAGAAGCTATGATTCTTCCCAGACCCGCTGAGCCATGAGTGGGGACATTCTGTGTGGGACTAGGACATCTAACCACATCCCCAGAACTGCTGGGCCAAGAGTGGGGACATTCTGTGTGGGACTGGGACATTTGGATCTCTCCCTTCAGTTCTTGAGAAGCTTGAGCCCTCCACTGGCACCAAGTTGTGTTTCTGCTGTCTGAAAGAGGAGCCACTGGTGTGCTTTATAAGTTCCCAAGCTGACAGTGAGCTGTGGCCAGCCTTGAGAAATGCTGCCTGGGCCTCCCCATGGCCAGGCTGTAAGTCAGGAATTGTGAGCTGTGATTTCCCCATAGCTCATAAATGAATCTTGGGCAATGCGTCCTCCAGTCCATTTCCAGGTCTCTGATATTCTGCATTAACTCCCAGCTCTGTTGGGGTGAGAGCCCCAGGTGAGAAGATTTTGAGACACAGCTACATGAGCCCAGGATGGCCACTGGGCTGTCTACCTAGTCCTATGAGTCTGGCCTTTGCCAAACTAGATGTATCACCATGGGCATCATGGGAAATTCCTCCAACTATAAACAGCTCTAATTGTCTAGGTCCAAAATGAAGGGTAAAAACACAATCATTTAGAGTGCATGTAGATTCTGGGTTTTATCTGTTAGTTTGAAGGGGTTGCTGTGGCTGTGTAATTCTTTACGTGAGGTTTTTTTTTTTTTTTTTTTTTTTTTTTTTTTTTTTTTTTTTTTCTATCCTAACTATTGCTGGAGACATTGGTCTGTTCAAACCCATCCTATCCTATCTCAGCACTTGGGAAGCAAAAATGAGGCAGGTGAATCTCTGTGAGTTCAAGACCACCAGGGCTATACAAGTGATGCCCTGTCTCAGAAAACCAAAACAGACATCCTGGAGAGGTTGTGATCTGTGGTTGTACATGCCTTCAATCACAGTACCCCGGAAGCTGAACAGGAGAACCATTACAAATTCGGTGTTGTGCCGGGCCCCATAGCCTGTTTCAGTCCAGCTTGGTCTACCTAGCAAGACACTGTGTCAAAACAAAAAATAACAAAAATACCCATACTGGCCAAGACAGACAGGGAAGGGTCTTGAGACATCTGCACCAGCCTCAGCGATTGCCTTAATTTATCACAAAATGAACTCTTTTGTAACCTTCTTGGGGTGGGTGGGGGGGAGCTGTGAAGGCCCCCAAGACACTGGAGACAGATGAGCATTTTCTGAAAAGGAAGCTTGGAATCCTTCATCTTGTCTCCCTCCCTACCCAGCCACTCAGAGAGGGCATGTGGCCTGCCTGATACCCCAGAGCAGCTCTGCATTGGAATTTAGAAGGATACAACCATCCTGACTTGGCCCAGGGGCTGTCACTACTGTCTAGTTCAGAGTTCAGATGGAGGAGTCCTAGCTGTTCACAGAAATTAGACCCCAGTGTGGCACACAGCTCAGTGGCTAACACTGTTGGGGGAAGGCCATTCTGCTCTGGGGGAGTGAGGCTTCCTAGTGGATTGTGTTGGGAGAAAGAAGAAAAGCAGAGAAGCCAGACGGCTGGCCCAGATGTCAGGTCAGGTTAGTGAAGACTCAAACCATTGAGGTCTGATAGTAGCCTGTTTAATCAGAGAAACGGCTCAGGAGCAGGCCCCCTGCTGAGCATCCAGAACTGATCAGAGGCCCCAGTGCCTGCTTCTGTCACCTGCTTTCCACATTGATTACCCTGGCCTCTCTCCACTCAGAGCCAAGGCCTGAGGTCTGCAGCTTGGAATCAAGTCTGTCTGGTTTTCCTGCCCAGGAGCCCCCTGCACACCCTGTCACTTTTCTAGTTTACAGAGACACGTAGGAGGACAGAAACGCTAGAATTCCGGCATGTGCTACCAGATCTAGCCAGCAGCATTTTACTGAGGTTTCATTACCTAGGCAGGAATGAAATCTCAGGCTGTGTAAAAGTACCCATCTCAACTCTGCTCACCTCCCCCAGTCAGGGCAGAGCTGGCCTGAAATCTCTGTTCAGCCCTCCTCTGAAACTAAGGCCCTGAGAGACTCCTGTTAGCATAACACCATGCCTGGTCTAGAAAAGTTCTTACAAATAACAGATGCCCCTGCCTCAGGAAATTCCCAGGGTTTTGAAGCTCTGTACCAAGAATTGGAAACAAAGACCAGCTGTATTTCATATTATGGCTCGCCCACTCATTCATTCACTCACAAGCATTTCCTCCAGCCCCACTGGTTCCCACGGATCTGTGGGCAAAGAGGCAAGCTGACCTTGAACTTGTAGAGAAAACAAAGTGGCTTCGCATTTGAGAGACATCCTTGGGACAGTTCAGGTTCAGTGTCTCACCCATTGTCTCTAGGCAGGCAGTAAGGTCTAATGGAAGCATCTAGAAGCAAGCAAACAGACCAGCCACTCCTCTTCTCCCCACTTCTGCTTCTGGTTCTCATGTTCCAGTTCTCCACCCTGCCCAGGGGAAGAGCGAGAGAGACTGATCTCCCATTTCCCACCTTGTCTAACTTTCACATGAGCCATGCATGCTCATAGTGAAGCAACCTTCAAGAGCCTGGTGAGACAGGGGAAGATCATGTCTGGGATCTAGAATCCAAGGGCCTGAGCTCAAACCCATCTCTAGCATCTCCTGTTCCATCTGAAGCATTACCTGACTCTCCTTGGTTTCCTCATTACCACGCCCCTTGTAAATTTAATCTGAGAAGTTCAGGCTTGGGGCCAACTGGGGAGACAGTCCATGCCAGCTACCATTGACCAGGAGCAGTGAGCTCACTGCGTGTTTTATTGCAACACTGCATTCATAGCTGCTGTGGACCAGGAACAATGAGCTCACTGTGTGTTTTATTACTGACACTACACTCATGCCTCAGGTGACCTGGCAGTGTCATGGTGGGATTAATAACCAGTAGTCGTGGCAGCAAAATTTGGAACCTAAAAAGAGATCTTCTCCAGAGCCTCCCACATTTGGGGTCATGTCCTCACACTTGGGGATGTCCTGGGATCCCTGTGCCCCAGCCAGCCCTCAACAGCTTGGCCACATTCCTAGTTTGGGGATTTCTAGCTGAGCTGTTTGGGACCTGAGCCCAGGAGACAGAGTTCAGGGACAGAGTGAGGATGGGGGGATGGGGACACTGACCAAGCACTTTCCTTCCCTTGACAAAATGTTTGAGGAAGCCAGGAACATTCCAGAAAGTGTCATCTGGGAAGGAAGGGTGAGCCTGGGAAGGGGCAGCTGAGCCTGAAAAGGAGGTTATAAAACAGCAGTTTGTAACAAAGGAGGGGCCTCTCCATGCATTTGCACCTGGGAGGCCATGCCTCTGGGGACCACAAGAAGTGGAGCCACTCAGTGATCAGACATGGTACAACCTAGGCAACTCAGCGAGGCCTTGTCTCAGAATAAAGGACAGTGAGTGAAAGGATGGCTAGCGCATAGTGGAAGCATCTGGCTTAACACACACGAGGCCCTGTGTTCAATTCTCAGTACATAAGGTCCAAACAAAGTATTAGCTACCTTTTTTTTTAACAAAGGGGAAAAAAGTATAAATTTTCTGATACCTATAATTCTTTTCAACAGACACTCCCCACTCCCTTTTCACCCCCTCCCCCAAAAGAGCTGGGTGCTAGAGCATGAATTGAAATTCAACCAACTCCCAACTATGGGGCTTTTCTGAGCCTAGATCCCCATGGACCACCCTCATACAGAATCCCCCTGCATCCGCTGTGCATCAGCTATGCGTGGGCTCAGTGCAAATGAGAAATGAAGGCTTGAGGATCTCAAATTTGGATATGGGTCAGGTTCACTTTGCTCAAGGGATGAATGACCACTTCCCCCCGGATGTTTGCTTCAGATACCCTCTAGTGCCCTGCTGCTGCCCCTCAAAGCCTCTGACTCACAGGGCCCCTGCTTCTGCCATTTCAGATGTTCCTGGTGTGCCGGGACAGCAGCCTGAAGCAGCTGGTTCTGTGTGTCCACTTCCCTTCCCTGAAGGACAGCTCAACCGAGGTGCTGGAGTATCCCATCAAAGAAGAAAAGTCTAGTAAGTTCTCACCTCCCCGCTCCAAGACACAGCAGCAGAACCTGCGGACCACGGCCTACATTCTGTCCCCATGTTTGAAACTAGACTAGGGAAAATCATTTTTAGGTTTGGCTCCAAGGTAGCAGTTTGGATTAGGTAAGAGTTTGAGACACATGTTGGTGTGTCTCCTGTGCCCACATTACATGGACTAGAACTTGACCAAGTTTTTTTTTTAAACTTAGCTGATCACACAAATATCAAAATTGCCAGACACAGAAGCACATACAGGCAATTCTGTCCCCTAGGAGACAGCAGCAGAAAGATTCGCTGCAATTTGAAGGCCTGCCAGCCAGCTACACAGTGAGTGTCAGGTCAGAAAGTGTCCAATTAGAAAGGGCCTGTTTCAAAACATTAAGCAAAGTCACAGTTACTATTCACTTTCTCTGCTCACAGCTTGTAGGCTTTGCTTCCCAGTAGCCATGCCAAGTTCTCTCTTGTTTGCTGAGCACAAAGGGCTACAGAGAAAGGGGAAGGAATGAGATGTCTGGCCCTGGGTTCCAATGACTTATTACTACCTGCTCCGGCCATGATTTGCCATGTGTCATGTCGCCTCTCTGAAATTCAGCTTTCTCTTCCATCATATGAAATGAACAGTCACTGTCCTATCTCTATCCCAGAGCCTTTGTTAGGGTCACATGGGCAAGCACTTCCAAAGGCAAAACTCCTGGGTGTCCACAGGACTACCAGAACAGACCTGGGCTTGTGGGGAACCTGTTTGGGGGTCTTTAATCCAGGCTGGCCTCAAACTCATGGTCTCCCTACCCCAGCCTTTCTACTGCCACTATGACAAGTACATATCACTATGCCTGGATTCCACGGTGGCTTTGTGCTATTAAAGATATCTTGGATATCTTCTGACCTAGGCTCCCTTGTTTTAAACCAGCTTCTGCCTCCTTTCAAAGGCCACGTGTCCATGTGTTAGGTTTTGAAATCTAAGAAGCCTGTGACAAGAATCCATAGGCTATTCCAAGCACAAGCTAACCCCCATGGAAACAATTCCAGGGTGTTCCCTGAAGCTTGTTACCCTAGGTCAACAGCAGAATGAGGTATGTATTCTTGGGTGTCTGCTTTTTCAAAACACTGAGAATCTACATAGGTGAATAAGGAGGTCCAGTCTGGCTGGAGAATGAGGGCTAGGCTAGATCAAGGCCAATAGGCTTCAGTTGTTCTGTGGTATAACAGCTGTTACTACTGGGGAATGCCTGTTGGGTGTGACAGGTCCAGATCCTCCTTAAACTGGAAAGAATATCTACTGTATGAGGGTATCTAAGAAAAGGGAGCTTTGGGGTTAGGTTCTGAATGTGTGCTTGTGTTTGTCCAATAAAAGGCTGATTTTCTACAAAAGGAAAGTTAGGCAGGTCCCCATCCTGCTGGGAAAGGGTCTTCCCAGCAACTCAAACCACATGAAGAAAACTTGTGTGCCCCAAGCCCAGGCAGTGGTGGCAAATGCACTCGGGGGGGCAGAGGTAGGCAGATCTCTGAGTTCAAGGCCAGCCTGGTCTACAGATTGAGTGCCAGGTCAGCTAAGGATACACAGAGAATGTATGTCCCTATACAACACAGGTGCTGCTTCTCATGACAGGAACACACAGCACCTGCCTCTTAGGGTATCAAGTAAGATGAGACAGAAGTAGAAAGGTTTTCACTGTCATGGGTGATGTGCCATGTAGAAATCAGCCAACTGCCACAATACCAAGAAATGACTTAAAACTCCAGGAAACTAATTTCCAAGCACAGGCAAGAAGATGTGCCTCTCTTAGGCCCCCTGTAGGAACCCCATGGCTCTGCTCTCTTTAGCACGACTTCCATATTTTAGGGTTGGGTCCAAGGTAACTGTGTGGACTGGGAAGAGTCTAGGTGTCTCCTGTACCCATATTTTGTTAGCTAGAACTTAGTCACATGACCAAACCTAACTGCAGGGGACACTGTGAAACATAGTCAACTATGTGCCCAGGAAAGCAGAGTGGCTAGATTTGGTTGTTTGAATATATAATTTGTTTTTATGTGCATTGGTGTTTTGCCTGCATGTGTCTGTGTGAGAGCATCAGAAGCCCTGGAACTGGAGTTACAGACAGGTGTGAGCTGCCGTATGGGTGCTGGGAACTGAATCTGGGTCCTCTGAAAGAGCAGCCAGTGCTCTCAACTACAGAGCCATCTCTCCAGCCCCAAGCGGGAGGATTTTAAGGAATTCTGGGAGTTGCTCCCCAAGTATGAGGGTAGAGATGTAGAGCTGGGAAAAGGCTGTAGAATCGGGGTGGGGTGGGGTTCTCGAAGAGGATGGGGAGTGTTGTGGTTTTTCCAAACCACTGAAGTACATTGTGTCCTTTGACGACTCAGACGGGGTGGGGTTGTTTGGGTTGTCTCCTGTTCCCAAGAACCTGGGTCACTTTTCATATGGCCAAGGGAATGTGACCTTCACAGTGTCTCTGGGGCTACATGCTGTTGGGTGTGTTTGTGACCCCTCTCCCCCCCAAGAGAAGGTTGACCAGTAGGCCACAAACTGATGGGCTGGGATTTCAGGATCCCTCTGCCTCTTACTGAGAGTCATGACTTTGGGACTAGGCTGCCACAGGTTAGTTCCCTCTGTACATTTAGGGACCCATGTGCCTTGAGTGACTTTTAGCTCTAGGATTGTAAAAGTGCTCAGTAGGGGGCATGCCCAGGGCCCTGTGGAGAAAATACTGGTTCACAGCAGGGTGCCTGAGGGTGGTTTTGTTTTTTTGTTTTGTTTTGTTTTTTTTTTTTTTTTTTTTTTTTTTTTTTGGAGATGAGAGGGGAGACTGGAGCTTGCTCAGCAGCTGTCTGGAATTCTGCTCTGCTCCTTTGTCCTATATGCCTTTCCCACCAGCCTGCTGCTGCCTTTGGGGCCTCACATCTAAACTTCTGCACCTTAAATACAACCCAGCCCTTGGAAAGCAGGGCAGGAGTTTCATTTCATGTCCCATTTCCAATTCAGAGCCTTAAGAAGGTAAGTAAGAGTGGGATGGTGGTTTGTAGGGTTAAAACAGATTCAGTTCAGAAACATCGAAGCCATTGGGCTCTCAAGTACAGAACTGGTCCAATCCCAACTCAACTTGCACTGATGGGAATTTAGAGCAAGGTGGGGGCTAGTAGATGAATGATCTAATGGGGTGATGGTTGAAGGTGGGCAGATTGGCCCTACTTCTAGGGGGTGGGAAACAAGAAAAGCCTAATTGGGTCTAAATGATGATCCAACAGGTGGGGTAGAGGTCCCTCCGCACTTAGACGGGTCGTTGCTAAAACAGGCTGTATATGAGGGGCTTCTGGGAAGGTCCAGGAGCCTGTGAAAGTTTAGCTGAATGAAGTTTTGTTAAGACGGGTGGATGTTACCAGAACTGTGAGCATCAAAGCCTGGGCCCCGGCAGCCACAAGAATCTGGGCTTGGCCACCTGTCCTCAATAGGCATATGTAATGATGAAAACATTACATAATGATGAAACAGATATGTAATGATGAAAAGATGAGAAAGGAGAGCTTCTCTGTGTGGGAAGGCAAACAAATCAAGAGACCCGGCAACCATCCTCCACAAGTCCATCTTCAGGATGCTGACATGAGGTTTATGTTTAAGTGGAGGGTAAGAAGCATGCATAACTTAGTAGTCCTGGCTGAGGCATGGCCCTGCCCAACGCTGACATGTCATTGTCTGGATCCCAGTGTGTCCTTCAAGGTTGTTTGACAAATTATCAGAAATCTGTGAATTCTCTTTCCAGGAAATAAATCCTCCTTTACCTTGCCGCAGGGCCCCAGGCTTCTCCTTCTTCTAGCTGACAATTCACAACTTCAGTTATGTCATAGCCCAGACAAGGGGCCCGAGTGACTCCTGAGAAAATCTTTGTTTCTGTCTAGATGGTTACACCAGACTATTCAGAAACGGGAGCACTGACATCTCAGGCTCTTGGTTCTCCCAGGGCCCTGTGGTAGAATTCCCTGCATTTTCAGGCTTCAAGTTCAGTATTCAGCTTTGCCCTGAAGATCATCAAAATGCAGACCAAAGTCACTTGTGTGATCCCGTCCTTATTACTACACATTGGCCATGAACACAGAGGTGCCCACCGCTTGTGTATTTCCTTTTGTTCTTCTTTATATCACTCTGCTGCTCCTAAACCTCTTTCTCTTGAGGCCTGCTGCCAGAGCAAGGCCATTGGCTGGGCTTTTTCTCTGCCTCAGCAATTCTAGATTCCATGCTCCACCCTCTCTTTTAATTCTGTGCCTTTGATGTCATAGCTTGGTTTCTCTCACCTCTGCCTTTTGCCACTTGTGTGACTGGGCAAAAAACACTCCATGTCTCCATCCCCCCACCCCCACCCCCGGCATTCCTGTCTGTGAGGTGGGGATACCATGGCACCTTTCCTCAGAGAGTCCTGGAAGGAATCAGTTGTCCAGATCATGTAGTGTGACGTGAGACTCTGTGGCCAAGCTAACTTCAGTGGGGTGGCCCTGAAGGGGAAGTGGGCAGTGGAAGGGCCCAGGCCTAGAACTGGAGCTTTCTGGGTTTCCCCCACATAGAGTCGAGGGAGGAGACCAGGGGGTGTCCCAAAAGTGAGTCCTGCTTTGACCACAGCTGTGCTCTGAGGCGCTTAAAATCCCCTCCCTGCTTTTTTTTTTTTTTTTTTTTTTTTTTTTTTTTTTCAAACAATGTTTCTCTATGTGCCCCTGGCCATCCTGGAGCTCACTCTGTAGACCAGGCTGTCCTTGAACCCGGACCTCCTCCTGAATACTGGCATTAAAGGTGTGTATCACCAGTGCCCAGCTTCTTTCCCTGATTTCTTACAAAGATTTTTCTTTGAAAAATCCTGCTTCTGTCAGCTAAGCCTTGCTTGTAGTGGGAACAGACTGCCCTGCTCCTTTAGTTACAGACAAAGTAACATGAATGTACTGTAGTATACATATGACTATAACACAGAGATACATAGTAACATGAGTGTGCTCTCACTGAATCTCTTCACTGTTGCTGCAGAGCTCTACCCATGTGAAACATGAGAAAGTAGAGTTCCATAATGGCGCTGGAAGGTTCCGCTCAAAAATGGCAGCCACTGCTTCCCTTACAGCTCATTGACCAAAACAGGCCACATGGCCAGGCTGGAGCCCAGTGAGATGGGAAGAATCGTCTCCCCTCATACCTGTAGGGAGCAGGAAGGGAAAGTGACTCCAGAGATTACGAAAAGAGGATTTACAGCAGGGATGTGCCTGTTGAAAGACCGGAATGAAGGGTGAGTGGAGCCATGCCAACTTCTGGGAGGCAACCCTGCTCCTTGATGGCTGGTATGAACAACCTACCCTAGAGGACACTATAACAGAAGCATCCCTTATCCTAAATGCTTGAGACCAGGAGTGTTGCAGGCTCTTCTTGGATTTTGAAATATTTTGCACATGTGTGGCACTGTCTGGGGGATAAGACTTAAGCCTAACAAGGACACTTGGTTATGGTTCATGCATTCTGTATGCACATAGCCTGGAATGTGTGTGTGTGTGTGTGTGTGTGTGTGTGTGTGTGTGTGTGTGTGTGTGTAAATATATATATACACATATACACATACACGCACGCACACACACACACACACACACACACACACACACACATATAATCTTGTCAAGCACCTGCCTTTTAACTCGTCAGTTGACATCAGGTGTAGAAGTTTTCAGTCTGTGGGCCAAAAAAGTCTTGGAATTTGGAGCATTTGAACCTGTTTTTACTAATATGCATAGAGATAGTGTCAACAATAAACATATCCATGAGATGGCAGTTTCCTAGTGGTTGCTGAATAAAGGAAGGAGAAAAACGATTTGGGACTGTCTCTAGCAGAGCAGCCTTGAGGCAGTGGCAGGGCCAGGCCCATGCAGTAAGCAGGCTATGCAGTGCTCAAGGCCTAAGCCACAGTCTGACCACTCCCACCCACTGCCTCTGGCCCACTGGCCCTGGCTTTAGAAGAGTCTGTCTGTCAATTCTGAGTAAATCTTTACTCTCAGGGGTGTGGGTGGGTTTAGGTCAAGTTGAACACATCAGCATCTGGAGAAGAGTCCATCTCCTGGGCAACTATGGCAAATTCTCATGCTGATTGGTGTGGGGGTCATCACCTACCTCTACGTGCAAAGGAGAGCTCTCAGGTGAGCCCTCCTGGGCAGTAGAGATCCATATGGGCATGGCCATGTTGCCAAAATGCCTTTGACTTCTCTGCATACTCTTAAGGGTGACTTCTCTCAATACTCTTGACACCAACCAAAGCCCTAGAATGAATTCTGACCTGTTTTTGAATAGAGATGGCTCAAGTCCGTGAACAGGTGTTATCCATAAAGGAGGAGTTGATCTGGAGACTCCATATTTTAGCTGGAAGCAAGGCAGGGTCGATTGCTTTGTGGGAGGTCCTGCATGCTTGTCAGTGCAAACCCCTTCATTTTTTCTTTTTTTTTTTTTTTCCTAGAACATGAATTTTTGAAAGAATGACTGTTGGTTCTAGATTTTTATTCTTGTGAGATTAGGTAAGACGTCTGACGTCCTTGTACTGTGGTTTCCTCATCTGTGAATTGAGGGGTCTCCCTCAGCACAGCTGCGGGCAGATCCATGAAAGAAGCTATCAGCAGGGAAGCACTCAGCTTCTTAGGTTTCTGGGAAGCCACGTGTAGCAAGTACTCAATGCACAGTGGTGGTTATAATTAGCAACATGTAGCTCACACCTCCCAACCCCTCACTTCCTGTACTGTCTGTCCTGAGGACTGCTCTAAAAGCAGATGTGTCCCAGGCTGCTCAGTGGCCATGGGAGCCTGGGCTAAAGTAGCCTCCGTTCACTTCTTTCCGCCTTCATCATTCCAGCTTTGAGCTTCCAGACCTGGAGTTGGATCAAGATGGGGCAGAGAGAGCAGCTTAACTCTAAGAACCTTGGGAAACTAACTTAGCCACCACTGTCTCCTCCTCCTCCCCCTCCTCCTCTTCTTCTTCCTCCTCCTCTTCTTCTTCCTCTCCCTCCTCTTCTTCCTCCTCCTCTTCTTCCTCCTTCTCCACTTGTTTTTGAGATATCACACCAGCCTCCCAAGTGTTGGGATTACAGACAGGAACTGCATACCCGTCACTCCGTCATCTTTACCCCCTTTCATATTCATGTCTTTCCTTTACATTTTTGAAGTTAAGGGTGGCCTCAGATTCTTGATCTTCTGCATCCTGGGTACTGTGATTACATGCCTGGCCTGCCTCTCTCCCTCCCTCCCCTCTCTCTCCATCTTAAGTCATGTAAAACCCAAATGAAAAGGACCTCACCGATCCGTGGAGAACTGCAGACGCACCCCAAATCACTCACGAGAAACACAACTTGATGCAAATCGCAAGAGGTTTACTGGCTAGCCAGGGCTGTCTTTCCTTCAAGCCCGCACAGGGGCAGCAGAATTCAGCAAAAGAACAAAAGAAGTTTACAGCTTTTAAGGGGGAATCTACAAACCAGGTGGGGGTGGAGTTAGGGAAGAGGGAAGGCTGAGAGTGGAGTTAGGGAAGGGGGAAGGAGGGAGAACAGGTCACTAGGTCATGGATACATTTGATCTCAAATTCCTAAGATGCATGGTGTGTCACTTTATAATTGGCTATTTCGAAGTAGTTTCACACTATATATCATGAGCTCCAGTTCAAGGGGGTCAGGCTTATCTCAAACTTTTAGCATCCTGGCACCAACTGTCTCAGGGCTGTTAGTTCAAAGCCCGGCCAAGCTAATCTCGGGCCCATAGCATCCTGACACCATGAATCTTAAGATTTGTTTAGTTAGGGCCATCTGTTCAAATGGTCAGCTAATTTCCTGGGACTGAGGCAACACAGTGTTTGACTTACAGGTTTTTAATGTCTTTGCTTTTAAAAGTAGGGTTCAGGGGATCAATTTATGATTTTTCTATCTTTCAGTCACAGTCATACATGCCACCGCACACCCTTCCTTTTTCACCATCTTACCTTATCATGAGCTTTTTCACCTCTGTGCTGCTAAGCGTGTGACAAAATGTATCCCCAACTAAGTATCTGCTAAATGGGTTGAGAGAAAACATAAGGGGGCCAAGACTGGACCTCAGTACTGACCAGGGGAGATGAGGCCACTGTCCTAAGTCCTATAATGTAAGCCTGAGAAATTGAGAAACCGTTATGAGGAAGGGCATTTGGGGAACAGGCTTGAGAAGCTGAAGCCACAATCCATGTCAAAGCTCAGAAACAAGGAAGCAAATGGGGCCAAGGCTCAGCCATGCTCAGGCGGTAACTGAAGAGGCGGCAAATCAAGGCTGCGAGGGTGGAATTTGACTGGGTCACCAGCAGCTGTGACAAGCACACTACAGTTAAGGATTTGGTTTGTAGTGTCATGGAAGGGTTTTGAGCAGGAAGTAGCCTGACGAGATGGATGCTTTAGGACCCCTGGGCTGTGTGGCAGCCAGCAGAGACAGTGACCAGCCACAAGAGGAGAGGAGACAGGGATTGTAGGAAACCGTCAAAAGCAAAAGCTTGATTTGGAACTGCAGAGCTGGAAGACAAGATGGCCGTGAGAAGGAGAGCACTCTGAGTTGTCATGGGAGCACTCTAGAAGGCAGACTCCAACAGGTGAGGAGTACTTGGGAGGAGTCGGTGCCTCATAAGATGTCTGGGGCAGCAGTGCGTCTCCAGTGAACATGAACATGGAGCTGGAGGACTTTGTTTGATTCTGAAAGAATTGGACTTGGGAGATCTTGACAGAGGCATAGAAAGATAGAGAGCACAGGATCTTGGTGGTGAGAGGAAAATGATGGGGAAAATGGGTTAGTGTCACAGTGGGTCTACCTGTGGGGAATGCTCCTGGTCTGCCTGTGGAGAGTGCTCCCGGACTGCCTGTGGGGAGTGCTCCTGGTCACTTGGGGGTAGTGCTCCTGGTCACCTGGGAGGAGTGCTCCTGGTCTGTGTGTACGCTCCTGGTCTTCATGTGCCTGAGTGCCTGCCTTTAGGGACTCTGCAGCTTCAGAAAACCCATCTGAGGGACAGCAACTTGACTCAGATGCTTCTCTGCTCAGTAACCCTTTTTTGAAAACAGCTATAGGGGATGTTGGGGCCACGCACTGGGGTCTCTTGGCTTCCTGTCTCAGGCATGGATGGTCTTGGTCTACCTGTGCTGCCATATAACAGTTAACTGGAACTGGGCATAGTCTAAAAAAAGAGATATTCATTTCTCACAGTTTGGGGAGCTAGGAAGGCCAATACTAAGTCACAGGCAGGTTGCATTGTCTGCTGAGGGCTGTTCCCTGTTCCATCCTTGGGGTGGGGGTGGGAAGGTAGAGGGTAGGGGGAGAAGCAGAGAGCTGAGTTCTCATGGCAGGAAGTAGAAGGACCAGGGAACTGAACTCTGCCTAAAGCCTTGTAAGTGTAGGGAACCTTGGAATCAGCTCAGGATCCCCCAAGACCAAGTTCTTAGCACAAAAGAGATTGATTTGCCTCAGAGGAGAAAGGGCAGGGAATAAGAGACAAAGATAGGAGACAGAGGATGAGGAAGACGAGGAAGGGAACAGGGAAGAGGGGGCAGGGTTATTTGTCCCAAGGGACAAAGGACTGCCTCTGTATAAAGAAGACCACAGCTGTGGTCCACAGGCAAATGGCAGCTTATAAAGGTAAAAAGGGAAACCCTTGTGTTAGGATGACGTGTTTAATTATGCATGTTAATTAAGTGAGCCAAAGGGGACTTTTGCTTGCTGGATTTCAATACTTTGCTGGCTGGACCTTGGTAGCCAGCCTCAGGAGAAAGAAGAGGTCAAATAAGGAAATAGACCTTGGTGGCTTTAGAAATGTAACTTTTTTTTTCTCTTCTCTTTGGTTTTGGTTTTTTGTTTGTTTGTTCTTGTTGTTCTTTTGGTTTTGTTTGTTTGTTTGTTTGTTAGCAAGACAACATTTACAGAGGGAATGGGAGAAAGGGGTCAGACCTGCCAGAGTCACATGCTCTGGTGGGTGGGTATCCCTTCAAAAAGGACTCAAAGACTTAGTTTAATGATAAGTCATTTGTATAGCACACATGGGGCCTTGACTACATCCCAGCATCACACATTAAATCAAATAAAATAATTAAATTAAGGAATGGAAATGTGGCTACACTGATAGCGTGCTTACCTACCATACATAAAACCTTGGGTTCAATCCCCCCAATCCCCAGGCACTACATAAAACCATGTGGAGTCTATATGCCTGTATACTGAGGAGGCAGAGAGAGGCCTGTCTCTGGGGCTCGGTAGTAGTGAACCCTAGGCCAGTTTCAAAAAACAAGATGGTTGGCTCCTGAGGAGCAACACCCAAAAGAACACACACACACATGTCCAGGAACATGGACATGCATACACATGTGTGTGTGCATGCACACGCACACTTCAGGGTTAGAAACTTCATCCTTTTATCAGACATGGATGAATTCAGCAGGCAGAAAGTCAGCAAGGACACAGTTGAGCTCAACAGAGCCTATCAACTGGGTGTAACAGACCAACTAGATCCGTGGACCACGTCATCACAGAAGCAGTATGCACACACCTCTCCCGTTTGTGGGAAGCATTCATCACTCTAGGTCATAAGATGTCCATTAACAGCTTATGGAAAATAGAACCCAGAGCACACGGAATCAAAGTGTGAATCAATGAACAGAAAAAGACAGTAGTAGATTAAACAGCACATCCCCCATAATACCAAGTCAAACAAACAAACAAACAAACAAACAAAACCTAATGGAAAAATTTTAAATACTTTAAATAAAAATCCAAACTTCTCAGAATCTGTAGAGTACAGTGGGCAGTGCCTAGGAGAAATATATAACATCGAATGCATACACTAGAAGAGAATAAAACCATATTTCCTATTCGGTGCTCCCACTTAACTAGCTCTTGGAACTACAAAAGACCATGTGAAATGTGACCCTCATTCCATCAGCCAGGCAGGGGCCCATTACACCTCCAGGAGAGGGGACTCCTGACTTCTCCTGGCAAGGGATAGTTCAAAGTGCCCTGGAAGGATAAGGCCCCATACCTGTCCCCAAGTGAAACATGTCCTACACACTTAGACCAGAAATCCTCACCACAACCTAGAAAACATATGCTTCTGTGTCCAGACAGCCTAGCTGCCTTTGGGGAAGCCATATTAGTATTCCTGTCTCACCACCTTCAGGGGCAAGAAATTCTGGGAAGTTCCACAAAAAATGAACTTCTGTGACTCTTCATGCCTGTCTCCCCTAATTTGTCAAGATTGATGAATGGTTTTCCTTGCTCTTTGTTGCACAGCTGACCCAACCTTTATTATATTTATTGCTTCTGTCTTGGTTTTCACATTGTCAATATTTAGGGGATTTGCCGTAAAGGAATTTCCCCATCTGGAATGTTCCTTTTAGGTAGTTTCCTGACTTAGACGACACTAGGTACCTACAAAGGTTGAAGCCTCCAGGTGAAACTCAGCCCCCATCACTGCACCCTGAAATCTTAAGCCTTGGGCCGCAGTTGGGGACTTACTGCATGGCTTTTGGACCTCCAAAATAGCATTGCTACAAGAATCTCCCACTTCTAGGTTAGTCTTCTGTCTTGAACACCTCTGAAGTAGTTGTTAGGATCACCTCTTTGCAGCTAAAGTAATGGTGCCCAAGGATGTTACCTGGGATTCAGCCAAGGCAGAGATGCACACCTCTTTCACCTGAACCCAGTTGTTTCCAGTCATATCTCTGTATTCCTCATTCAGCAGACTCTCCAGGGGGCAGAGGAAGATGGCAGGGAAATAGAGAAGTGGATAGTCTAGTCATTAATACCTGCACAGTCAGGTCATTGTTTCCTCTTTGTGTTCCAGACACAGAACCAGAGTCAGGCAGAAAGGAAGCAGGTCAGGACTACATGGCATCAGTGAGAAGTGCAAGGAAGATGGGAATTCCAGGCACGACCCTGCTTCTGAAGGCTTAGCACAGGCAGTCTTGTCTCTGGGCTAAGGCCCTGATAGTGCTAGAACCAGTCAGGACCACTGGAGAGTTGTCTGTGCCTCTTCCCAGCTAGGGATTAAGTATATCATAAAACTAGAAGATGCTATACCCAGGATGGTTTTCCCTAGAGAGCTGATTATGGCCCTCCCCCTGCTGCTCCCAGTTCCCATCTGAAAAAAAAACAAAACAAAACAAAACAAAACAAAACAAAACAGAATGTGAATAACCACCTCAAAGAACCCTTGGGCCTTCACATGTATGTGAGCATCTCACAAACTAAAGCATGAGTGTGTGTGTGTGTGTGTGAGAGAGAGAGAGAGAGAGAGAGAGAGAGAGAGAGAGAGAGAGAGAGAAAGAGAGAGAGAGATGGGGTGGTTTGAGTTGGAATCTGAGCACACTATGATACGATCATAAAGTCTTGGAGAAATCAGACAGATAACGAACGTGACTTGGTTAATCATGGCTAGCATTTGGAGTCTTGAGGAACTTCCACATAGACATCTGAGGTGCTTCTCCTTGGCTTCAGCATCCTGAAGACCACAGCCTGTCATTCTCTCACTTGCTTTTCTTTGAGAAATATTAATGACAGAGGCATGAAAGAAAAAGCCAATAGACAAACTTAGCTTTGAAGGTCAGTGGTCACATACTATATAGATAAACAAGGGCAGAAGTTCATTCTCATTGCCTGTGACCTATGGGACCTCCCTATAGCAGAATTTTGGGGAGACCCTTAGAGAAGGGTGTGTTAGGTTTGTGTTGGATCCTCTGTGCCTCTGAGGACTCTAGTTTCCTACCAGAGTCTTGGGACTCCAGCAAGTTCCTAGGTTTGCAGAATGTGGCTCCTGGATCGCTATAAGAATCTCCCATTTCTAGGCTAGCCTAAATCATCCATATGCCTCTTCCACCTCTGAATTACGGCAAAAAGTACTTAGTGAGATGGGGCTGGGTGCTGGCCTAAGTGCGATGGGAGAAATGACAGAATGCCATAGAATAGCACTCATTTATTAAGCATTTGGTATGAAATATTCATTTTCTAGTTTTGACACAGGATCTTTCCACATGCTCGGCCTGACTTCAAACACACCATGCTCCTGCCCCAGCCTCCCAAGTGCTAGGATTACAATAGCTCTGCTAATTTAATCTACATATCAGCTTTAGGATACAGCACCACAGTGTGGCAGATTAAGGGACATTTTTTGACACCTCTTCCTGGGGTGGAGTCTTTTGCCTCTCCCTTGAATCTACTTTAGCCTGTGACTTCTGTGGTCAACAGAATAAGCAGAAATGACTCTAGCCAGTTCCTCCTAGGTTTTCAGAGAACTGGCAGCTTCTTTTTAAACTCTAAGAGCCAAGTTTGTCTTCATCCTGGAGAGAAAAGCCTAGGGATGATGGAAGGGAGAGAGGCCTGAGACAGAGATGAGCCTCACTGAATGTAGCCTTTTAACTCTCTCTGATAAAGATTTGAGGGAAAACATCCTGGATCCTGCAAACCAGACCAGGGCCCACCAAACCAGCCAGCGAAAAGCCATTTCCCCCTAGGAACAGAAGAATCACCCAGCTGAGCACTGCCTGGTTTTGACCCATAAGTCATGAGCTACAGATGTTATTTTCAAGCCACTCAGTTATGTCTTTTGTTACACAGAAGTAGATAACAAGAATCATAACCCTCATTTTTTCAGAAACCAAGGCTGGTCAGAATCATACATTAGCGAGAGGCAAAGCCAAGATTTAAACCACAGCAGTCTGGCCTCAGTGCCTAATCTTACTACTCCATGGGTCTATTCTTGGGCCAGTGATAAGGCCCAGCAGGCAAAGACACCCACTACCAATCTGACAACTGAGTTCACCCCTGAGACCCACGTACATGGTAGAGGAGAAAACCAACTTCCATAAGCTGTCCTCTGACCTCCTAGTGGACACTGTTGTCACTGCACTGTCCCTTGCCCCCTCCCCTACATATAAATAAATATAATTTTTGAGGGGGAGGGATTCAAGAAAAGGTTTCACTATGTGGCTCTGGCTGTCCTGGAACTCACTCTGTGGACCAGGCTGGCCTAAAACTCACAGAGATCCACCTGCCTCTGACTCCTGAGTGCTGGGACTAAAGGTATGTACCACCACCTCCTGGATTTAAGTAAAAATAATTTATAATGCATAAATAAATGCTTCTGAGCTCCATATGATGTTGAGTACCTACTATCCCAGCATTTGTGGGGCGTGGAGGAGGGATCCAAGACAGGAAGAGGATGAGTTTGAGGACAGCCTGGGCTACAGAATGAGACCGTCTCAAAGGAGGAAGAGGGAGAAGAGGAGGAGGAGGAATAGGTGCTTCTGCTCTCAGAAAACTTCTATCCAAGAAGAGTCACTCACTTGCCATGTTTAGAGGTTTACATACCTTGGTTTATTTGTTTATTCAGTTCAAGTACACTAGGCTGGCTGAAGGTATGCATAGAAGACTAAACTAGACAACGTTAGGATTTGCCCTCAGAAGAAGAACTGCCCCCGAACACTGGTGCTGGGTGGGTGGGTGTCCTGAAGGACAGAGGGAAATGTCCTATTTGGATGAGAGAGGAAGTGTATATGAAGTGCCAGGACAGTTCATAGAGAGTTCCAGGGTACGGAGTGTGTGCAGGGGAAGTTCCATTAAGGTAAAATGAGGGCGTGTAGAAGGCAGGGGTAAGCAGAGGACCCAGAGCTGGCACACAAGCCCCAAGTGAGATTCAGCTTTTGTCCAAAGGCCTCCAGAGCCCAGTGAAGGACATGTGGGTGGGGACCTCATCTGATGTGCCTTTTACAGAGATGGTGCACATCTTTAAGAGTAAGGGTGGAAGGGTAAAGGCTGGAATGCAAGAGAGGCCCTGAGGTTGAAGACCTGTGGGTAGTCTCCAGCAAATGCTGAGGACGACATCGTGGGCCTAAGGAGAAGGAACATGTCCCAGAGACATTTAAGAGAACTGGCACGCAGAGAGAAAAGGAACTGTGGGAAAGAACACAGCATGGGGCATGGCTAACCATGCTACCTGGTATGCAGTAGGTGCTTAGCAAATAATAAGAATGAATTAGGAGCTATGGCCCGTGCCTGCAGCATTATGGGGAGGGCAAGGCTCTGCTCTAACATTGATATCCCTGACTCAAAACCTGTGCCCAAGTAGACATGGTGAAACAGATGCATGTAAACAGACCCATACTTGGACAGGAGGATACCCCACCATGCATGCGCATACCCCAGTAGCCTTGTTCTCCAAAGCTGCAGACTCCTGACTGAGCCAAGGCTCAGTCTCCCTGAGATGAAAAAGACAGCTAAGAGGAAAGCTGATGTTTATGAACCTGGCTCAGTAGTCTCACATAAGGCAAAGTACCACTTATCTAAGACTGGCCCCTTCCTCTTAATTCATAATTCTCTGTTTCTGCATTGCTAGCTTAGAGCATAGGAATCCAGACCCTCTGAGGTGAGCTCAGTTTCAAGCCTTGATATCGGTAGCCCACTATATGCCACCAGCAGGCTAGGAGCTGCTATGCAAAGCACCCCTAGACTCTTGCTAAGTGCTTCAGGGTGCACACACCAGGCCCTAGCAGATTCTCCCTTGCTGTGTGAGACTGCCCAGGCAAGGCATGATATTGTCAGCATTCCTGACCTCTGACCAGTAGGTGTCAGTAGCGCCATCTCCTAAGGCATGACAACAAGAAGCATCTACATACATGGCCAACTCTGGGAGGACCAGTTTGTTCCCAGATAAGAACCATGGCTTATCCAGCGCAGTGGCTCTCGAGCCTCTGAAATGTACCTGAGTTGCACTGAGATGAAGCACAAGTGCAAAGCACACCCCATATCTTTCATACTTTCATCTTTCATAGCGTAGGAAAGAAAAACAGCATGTCTACTTGGTGATGTCTCAGTAACTTTTTTCACATACTTGTAAGATCCTGAAGGTGAAGCAGTATTCTCTATCCTTGGTGAGCCCTCGGAGCTAACCTCCCCATCAGAGTAGTGCCTGGGGCGCCTCCCTCCCCACTGTCTCTTCATGTTGTGGGCAGTGAGAGCCCTCCTTGGCTGGTTGGTTCAGTGTAGCAAGGATCTGGATGGTTTCCCCATGTCCACAGCTATCTCAGCATCCCCACACTCCCACTTGCCTTCTCCCGGAAGACCTCCCATGTCTTATTCTTTATTCAGTCTTCCCTGATAGCAATTCACAAATCTGTCCAGTGCCCGCTTCTGTTTTGCCATCTGAACCTATAAATAGTTCCCCCAGATGAAGTCCCATCTACATCATGACCGTTTCTCCCGTGTTCCTTTTCAGAGTCTTGAAGCTTTCTTGTTTGCACTTGCTCATTGGGAAGGGAACAACTTCCAAAAACAGGAGCCTTTTATTTAAACAAGAACAGTATGAGATCAGTGCAACTGCCCCCTGTGGGGTTCAGAGATGCTATTTCACAAATGCAAACCTGGGAGCATGTAATAAGAAGCCCCAAATGATCCTACAGCTGGGACCACAGAAAGACATGAGGTTCATGCCCATGCTAATGAGTTGGGCGCCTCTGGCACCTATGTGATCACATCCTGTCCTAGAGAACAAGATGTGAGCAGTGCCTAACCCAGAGAGGGGATAACACTCTTCCTGGGAAGGCCTCCCCCAGCTGCCTCCCAATAACAAGGGAGGAAACTGACCTAGAGGAGAGAGGCTGACACCAGGCAGGAATCAGTAACTGATTTCCAGTGAGAACTCTGGGATGTCCTCCCTGCCCCCTCTGCTCCATGCCACTGCTCCTGAGTAAGGGCCTAGTAAGCTTACTAGTGGCCCTGTCATGGCCTGACCACACCCCTGGGCCAGCTACTGAACCTTCCTGGTTTCTAGGCTTTCACAATGACTGAGACATTTGGAAGGGACCTTATTTAGAGCTCTGTCTGGGACTCTCTGTACCTGTCCCATTAGGTTCCAGCTACGGTGCCCCAGGGCAAGCAAGGCTCATTCTGCCCCAACAATGCTCGGCATCCTGCTGGGGTGCTGGTTGGGGGACCATTTGGGGCTGAGGAAGATGATCTAATACAAGCCAAAAAGCTGCAGAGATGGGCTGGGAGATGAGGCGTGGGCTGGTTGGCAGGAGCCCAGTGAAGGATCCAGGATCAGCCAGACTCTAGAGGTAGAAGCATCCCCAGATTATCCTTACCAGCCAGGCAGAAAGGACAGTCTTCTCTGGTACATATTGAAGAGCACCCTTTCCCAGCTGCTGGAGCTCCACTCCGTGTCACCTCTCCACACCCAGGTTATCTGGGTGTTCTTTTTCACTCAGCCTCAGCAGCATGCCACTCAGGCCTTTGCACAGTGACCCACAGGGCCTCACAGTACCTCACCTGTACTCCAAAAGTGAGCCTCAGAAAGGCGTTGTCTCAATCTGTGGCTAGAGGCCCTGACTGGGCTGGTATTGTACAGCCTTGACCTATAGTGGGAACTAGCTTTCCCAGCCTAGGTGCAGACCTTCCCCCAAGGGACACAGGAGCTTCTCTGGGTGGAGCTGGGGATGGATAGTCCCTCCCTTATCTGGCTTCTGTGAGGCTGGCAGCTCTGGTCAGGAAGCACTCCCTTCAGCAGGCTCTGGCCTCTTCCCCAGGCTCTCAGCTGAGATAAAACTGCATCACAGCAGTCTCAGTGGCAAGGGGACTGCAGAGAGAAACAGGTAGTCTTTCCTCTATGGCAGACACACACACACACACACACATACACACACACACACGACAACTGTAGTCCTCAAAATGGGGAAGGAACCCACTCCTTGATGTCCACTGGGGAGCATTGTGGCTGGAATAGCCCCTGAAAGAGGGGGTGCTTCCCTTCACTGTGAGGAGCCCTGCAGACTTTTCTCTCTCCCTAGTCTCCAGCTTCTTGTCACCTTCACTTTCTATCCTCAGGGACTGCCATTTCCTATCAAGGACTAGCCAGGGAAGTAGTGCCCTTTTGGGACAGAACAGTCAAAATCTACCAGGAGTAGATGTTCCAACCCTCTCTGGGTGACAGGGGAATTCAACCCTCTCTGGGTGACAGGGGAATTCAGAGATTAACTCCACGGTGTCACATAAGAATATCGGTAAGGAGATATCCTGGACCCACCCAAAGATCTCTCCAGTCAGGTGTCATGGGGTCTTTTTCTTCTCCAAGCCTAAGAGGTTGGCCGGTGGCCTCTCCTGAGGACATGGCATCCAGATTTCCTGACCCCTTTCCCAACAGTTTCCTCCCGTGTCAGTCAGATCTGATCCTTTGATTGCTCACAGGGTGCACAGAGCGGCCTGGATACATGTGAGTTAAAGCAAATCAATGTAGCTCCACCCAACCCAACTGGATTTTCAATCATCCATAGAGAACAAGCAGACAGCTACTTGGGGGTTTACCTCAGGAATAAGTTCCAGATAGATTCCCCTGGCCTTGAAAAGGAAAGCTTCTGTGAGGTCTCCTGTCAGCTTCCTCACCCACTTTCACTTTGTTTCTACAGGCCAGGTTGGGAAGTGACTCTGACCAAACCCTTTAGTGGGTGTCACAACTAAACACTTTAGTAAGAGCTATTGTTGACAGCATGTTGGGTGTGAGATCTCCAGCCTGGGTTATACAGAGAAACCCTGTCTTGAAAGCCCCTCCACCACCATTCCCCACCCCACCTCAGCCAATAGGGTTAGCAGAGCTGTCCAAAAGTGGAAGGTTGAGTTTGTTTCCTAAGCAGAAGTTCACCACACTCAGTAATCCTTGGCAAGGTGTATCCCCACTTGATGTGTTTGTAAAAAGTCACCAGAGCCTGGGACCAGGTTCCCAGCTGCCCACCCGTCACCACTGAACTCAAGCCAGGCCCTTATCAGAGTTCCATGTTTCCTTAAAGAACATATCATTAAGGACACATTGCCTTTGTTGAGCACACTTGCCCACCACTAGGAATTTGTAGTAATTAAGATTAGGCATGATTGCAACTAAGTTCCCCACCATCTACAAAAGTGGATCAGACGGCAGAGAAGACCGACTTAGTTGAGAACGGGGACCCATTCAAGTCCCACAGCGTATTAACTGCCTCGGTTACTTTTCTCATCGCTACGACCAAGTTCTGACAAAAATGCCACTCGGGGAAGGAATGGTTTATTTTGGCTCATGGTGTAAGTGTGAGCCATGTTGGGAAGGTGTGTCAGGATCAGGAGTTGCCTGGCCCCTCTGCATCTGCACTGTGGAAGCAATGAGAGCCCCATCCACAGCTCGGCTCACTTTTCTCCTTTGTGTTCAGTTTGGGCCCCTAGCCTATGGGATGGTTCCACTCACAACTGGGATGGATCTTCACAGCTCAGATAAACCTCTCTGGAAAGTCTTCCACAAAAATGCCCAGAGGTGTGTCTCTGAATCCTGTCAAGTTGACAGTGAAGGGAACTTCCACATAAACTGTTTTGGGGGCAGAAGAACTGACTGTTAGTGGAAGTTCCTTAGACACACTGGACTGGCATATGCTTATGCAATGCCATTGAGCATCTCTAAGCACATGGACGAACAGCATTCTTCTTCTGTCCATTCTTAAATCTTTGGGAAGGTAAGATAGATTTGGAGCTTATATCTACAAGGCATGGCTCTGACAAAAAGCTTGTATCTAGACTTTACTCACAAAACTCAATGTCAAAAATGAATAATTGGGACTAGAGAGTTGGCTCAGCAGTTAAGAGTACTGCCTGCTCTTCCAAAGGACCCAAGTTCAAATCCGGCATCCTCATAGCAGCTCACAACTCTCTGTAACTATAGTCCCAAGAGATCTGATGCCCTCATCTGGCCTCCACAGATATTACATGCTCAAGATACCTATGCATGTAAGCAGAAAAACCCATACACATAAAAATAAAGGGAAAAATTTTTTTGGATACAGGGTTTCTCTGTGTGTCTCTGGCTATCTTGGAATTCACTCTGTAGACTAGCCTGGCCTCAGACTCAGATCTGCTATCAGGTATTTTAAAAGGACAATTCCACTTTGTCACTCTGTAAATACATGTCCTGCAAAGGCAGAGACTATGTACGCCTATTTTCTTGTCCACAGTACCTCCAGCACCAAGCACAGTGTTTGGCATAGTACCCCAGCCCCTGGCATAAAGAGTTCTACTGTGAACACTTTTGTGTACGGCTTGCATAGACATATTCATGCATTCTTGGTAATTCTGTAGGCTTAAGAAACTATTAAACTATTTTCCACAGTGACATCACTTTGTTCCCCTCAGCCATGTGTGATGGTTCCAATTTCTGCCTGTCCTTGTTAACACTTGCTGTCTGACTTTTTGACGACAGCCATCCCAGAGAGCACAAACTGTATCCTGTAGTTTTGATTTGCATTTCCCTAAAGACCAGTGAGGCCAAGCATTTTTCTATGTGTTTATTGACTATGTGTGCCTGCGTACTTTTTTTTTTTTTTTTTTTTTTTTTTTACAAAAAATGCCTATTCGGATACTTTGCTTATTTTTTAGTTTTAGTTTTAGTTTTTAAGACAGGGTTTCTCTGAATAGCCCTGGCTGTCCTGGAACTCAAGAGATCCACCTGCCTCTGGCTCCTGAGTGCTGGGATTAAAGGCATGTGCCACTACCACCTGGCTCCTCTGCCTATTTTTAAATGGTTTATTCATTTAATTTTTTTTTCCTCTATTTTTAGCTGGGCATGCCTTTCATCCCAGCACTCAGAAGACATAATAACTATTAGGTTGCCATGGAACGGAACCAATAACAACAGTGTTTCATTCTAATGTTGCTATTATAAAAGCCAGACGCTGGCCTGCTGCATCTCTACCCCCACCTCCAAGTCATCCAGCCTTGATGGAGAGTGGTAAGGAAAAGACCTCCTTCTAGGAAGCAGATTCTGACTGCTGTCACCTGTGGCCACCTCAGTACAGACTGGCTCCCACTGGCTGGCTCTAGAGTATCATCCTGTGAGGTGAGACCTCTGGAGCATTCTGTACTAAGGCTCTCACTGAGAGGCTCTGGAGAAGATAGATGTTTGACATCCAGCATGATCAGCTGGTCTAGTGTTTTGGTCAGGAGGGACAGGCTGGCAGGCTCTGTGCCACAGAATATTACCAAGTGCAGAAGTGGGTGCTGGGTGTCCCCAAGGCCATGTAAAGGCAATATGAGGTTAAAGGTGACATGGCCTCTTGGCAGTGCTGGAGTCTGGGCATTTGTCAGCTTTGGCAGCCTCTGAGGATATACCAGAAACTACTTTAGGAGACATCCCTACCAAATCCTGCTTATGGAAGCCATACTTGAGGCTGGAGAGATGGCTCACTGGTTAAGAGTACCAGCTGCTCTTCCAAAGGACCCGGGTTCAATTCTCAGCATGTATATGGCAGCTCAAAACTGTCTATAAATCCAGTTTCAGGGGATCTGATACCCACCCCCCCCCCCCGGTTTCCACGGGCACCAGGCCTGCATGTGGCACACAGACATACTTGCAGGCAAAGCATCCATACATATAAAAATAAAATAAAATATTTTTAACTTAAAAAAAAAAAGTCATTCTTACTCATTATAAAAATCTCAGCAAAAGGATGCAGGAAGCCTGAGTCCACTCTGGTGAACCTTCCTCATCTTTTTTAAGTAACAGCCTTTTTAAACTTTATTCAGACGTGTCTATTCACTGTGTTTGGGTATCGTATGATTGGCCCATTTAAAGCATATAATTCAGTGGTGTTAGTGTATTCAGAGTTGGGCAACTGCCACCACCATTTAAGAATGTTTCACCACATCTGAGGAAACCTCATGTTGCCTAACAGCGCAAACACGCAGAGCGCAGCTGAACTCTGCTAAATATGCCGTTTATGGTTTAGCACAGAACCCCTCATTCCAACCTCCCCGACTCTGCCACCTCACCCCCATCCTGGCTCACACACACCATCCTAAGCAACCACCCATCCTCTCTCAGTCAGGGCATGCTCACCGTTGCCACACCAGAAGGCCCATTCTACCCTGTTCTTTGTGGACCCTATCTATGTGCCTGGCCCAGTTGTGTGCCGGACACATAGGCAGGAAAGCAAGATGCCCCTGATCTCTGCTGGTCCCCAGCCTCTGGTAGGGGCCAAGCCTCCCATAGCTCTGTGTGTGGCCCTGCAGAGGGAGGGATAAGAATGAGGAAACAAAGCTAGGAATATAGGGTAGATTGAGGGCTGAGAGCCCTGCAGGCTCGAAGGGCAGAGACAGGAGGTGGGAATGAGGCGTGCATGACAGAACTGAGGGAGAAGGGTCCCCCCTCAGCATATGGTTTCCGTGCAGAAGCTGCACATGCAACCATATGTAGCCATGGTATCCTTTGGCCTCTCTGGTTGTCTTACCTGTTTAAAATGTCATTCGAAGCCATTACCATTATTTTAAAGTGCCCTGTGCTATCAGAAATGGCTCCCAAGAATTTTTTCATTGCATGCTTAAAAGGTGCTGTGTTCTTTCCTTCCTGCTGCAACAAAGGATACAAATTGGATGACTTTCAGTAACAGAAACTTAACCCTCTTATGATTCTAGGGGTCAGACACCTTAAAGAAAGGTGTGGGTAGGGTTGGTTATTCTGAGGCCTGAGACCCAAGTGTGTTCCTGGTCTCCCAGCTCTAGGCTCTGCCTCTGTCTTCATGTAGTCCTTCCTTCTCTGTGCCTTGGTGTTCTGTCTACTCACAAAGCCTTCTTACAAAAGGACACCAAGCATGGCAAAGATTTCCAAATAAATTCACATGCCATGTCCTAAGAATCAGGACTTTAATACATCTTTGTGGGGGGTGGGGAGGTCACAGTTGAGTCCTGAAAATTGGGTACACTTGTAACCCTGGTTCACAGCTATAGAAACTGGGGCACAGACAGGCTATGTGCAACCAGCTCATAGAGACACTTTCCTGCCACAGTGATTTAATGCCTAGACACACACACAAGCCCCCAGGCAGGTGCAGTACCAGATACAGACCCTGGAACAAATAAATGCCTTCTCTCATACTGACTTCCATGTTCTACAACTCCAGAAGGCTGTGGTTCAGGGTGCTCCAGACAGCTTCCCTTGGGTTCAGGGTACCCCAGACAGGCTCCCTTAGGTTCAGGGCACCCCTTTTGATATCACCTTTTGAGAAGGCCTATGAGCATATTTTAGAAATAATAAGTCCATAGACAAAAAAGCCTCAAGATTACCAGATGGAGCCTCAGGGACATTCCCAGAGGGTGGAAATATCAGAAGCAGGATTTTTTGAAAATCTCTTTATAAATATTTATATCTAACCAAATGGGAAGCCAGGACCTATTTGTCATAAATAAATATTATTTTTTTAAGATGGCCTGAGCTGTTGAGAACAGTGCTTAGGTTACAAAGTGAGGGAAAAGCAGTTGGTATATGTACGTTGATTCATGTCGCTCACTCTCTGGTCTTCTCCAACCTCCAGACCGGTGCAAAAGTGGCCTAGGCTCCACAAACTAGGTATCAAGCTGGTATCACCTAGACGTCTCTATCTCTAGGTTGAAAGGGCTGTTCCCTGGGAGGGTGGGAGAAACTGAGGCACTGAGTGGGGAAGGGGTGCGTACAGAGCCAGGTTATCAGTTCCGGGGTCAAAGCTAGGTTTGGAAGCCCAGCTGGACTATCTCTTGTTCCTGCTTCACATGGAAAAGATACAAGAACAACTCAGTTCACACATTCTTCAGCACACTGAAGCCCAGGGAAGCCCAGTGTAGACTCCCGAGTTCAGGGAGCAAAAAATGGTGGACATGTGGTCATGGACCTGATTTAGACATCATGGAAGCCAGTGTCTACTGCGACTGGCTCTGCATCAGCCGTTCTCCTTTTAAATCCTCTTCATCAAAAATGATGAATGTGTGAACGTATATCAGTTGGTTATCAGCCACAGCAATTGTAACCCCTAGACTCTCAGCACATCGACACTGTGAGCTCTGTTTCTTACTGCAATTGGCAGGTGATACATACTGGGGCTCTATGGGAGGTGCTGGGACCTATGGAGAACATGGTCGGCATGTATCACCTTCCATATCTAGGAGAGCAGCCAGCCCTTCCCCTTTGTCATTAGAGATACTTACTAGGGCCTTTCTTGTCTCTCCCCAGTATTGTACCTGGAAGGCTCAGTTCTTGTGTTTGAGGACATCTTCAGACTGATTGCATTCTACTGTGTCAGTAGGTGAGTAGCCTGGTCCTGGAGGAGGTCGTGGGGGAGGATACCCTTCTTGTCTTAATAGAAGCCCATTTGCTGCAATGCACCCATCTGGTTGCAACAGACATCTATGCAACTTTGGGTGTGTTTGTAGCATGGGAGAGGACAGAGTAAAGAGAGGGGGATGCAGCAAGGGGGGACAGTCCCTTGTCTTTGCTCTGGTAACCACAAGAAAAGAGATCAGCTCTGACGTTTCCTCTTCTCTTCTGGTAAGGACTTCTCTGCCAGGCATCTGTCCCTCGGGCTCCCTGTCAGTCTTTCCATTACCAGCACCAGGGACAGCTTGGGATCCTACAGACCAGCTTGTGCTGGGGACTTCAGAAGTAGCTTCCTATAGGGACAGCAAGAAGGCCCAATGCCCCTCAGCGGGTGGCAGCCTGGGAGTCCACTGGGAAGACCACTATAAGTTCTGCTCCATTCACTTGGAACTGGTTTCCGATCAACAAGAATTTTAAAAATACACTTGGTGCCATAAACCAACAGCTGAAACTTCAGGGCCTGAACAAGGGCTGACTGGATGTTTGGTAAGATGTGTTGTGGTCCTTGACCCCAGGCTACCTCTGCTGAAACACATGATCCACTCATAATATCCCTCCCCACCCTCCAGACCAGCAAAGCAACACTAATAGTTACAGCTGATACTATAATCTGCCATTGCCTGGGGAAGGCTTTCTCCAGCATTCAGTGAGACTCTAAGGATTTTATACCCACTACATTTTTGTTCATTTGTTTGAGACAGGGTTTCTCTGTGTAGCCCTGGCTGTCATGGAACTTACTCTGTAGACCAGGCTGACCTTGAACTCACAGAAACCTCTGTGTACTAAGTGCTGGGATTAAAGGCATGCACCACCACTGCCCAGCCCTACCTTTTAAAGATTTTTTGTGTGTGTGTGTTTCTTAATGTTTGCCTGCATGTATGCATGTATGTGTTCCTTGTACATACAGTGTCCAAAAAGGCCAGAAAACAACATCAGATCCCCTGCAACTGGAGTCAGAGACAGTTGTGAGCCACCATGTAAATGTTGGCAACCAAACGCTGTAAGTCCTGTATAAGGGCAGCAAGTGCTTATACCATTGAGCCATCTCTCTGTTCCCTCCAAATTGTCTTTTAAAACCTTGCCAGCATTCCCACAAGGATTATTCTTGTTATCCTCATTACACAGATGAGGAAGTGGGGACTGGTAGTCGGCAGAGTGAAGTTCAATCTAGAAAAAGCTGCACCACCAGTGCACCCTGCAGTAATTCTGTGCATTGGCTTGGCCAGCTAGATTCATAGGAAAAATTGCAGAGGCCCCAGAGACCTTTGTGCTTTACAACACACCAGACTGTAAGGAGATTGGCCCTTTCATGTTTATCTTAGTTGGAGGAGCTCTGTCTGGTATTTGGAAAATGTGGGCTATAATGAATGAATCAAGAAAAGGATGGATGCATGCATGATGGATGGATGGATGGATCGATGGATGCATGCATGCATACATCGATTGATGGGTGGGTGGGTGGATGGGTAGGTGGATGGATGGATGGATGAATAGAAGAATGGATGGATGGATGAATAGAAGAATGGGAGTCTAGATATTAAACTAAATATTTAACACCTCAGAGCCTCAACCTCCTCTTTTATAAAAGGGAGTCTTTATATCAAATGCTTTGATGCTGGAGAAAGGGTGAGTTAATGCCCAGAAAGGAAGAGAGTACACTGCCTGGGACCCTATGGGCTCTCTCAGTCCATCTCTGCCACTTGAACTGTAGGAGAGTTTTCTTGGTATCAACTTGGTGTCCAGAGAGATAAGGAACCACAGTCACTAAGCTTACCCCCATCAATTCCTAGCCTTTCCTCCCCTGCCTGCTGTTTCTCCTCACCCTAGCAAAGCTGGTGCTGTTTTCCTGTCTTCGAACTCCAGGGCTCTCTGAAGGAGATTATGAGACAGATAGGCCTGACCACGTTCTGGGGAAGGTGTTATCAGGCAACAATGCCTGAATGCTGAGGAACCAGAGCCCCAGGCCTAGAGTTAGCAGCCTATCGCCTTGCAGCTATGTGACTCCCAGACAATCACCTGACCTCTTTTGGCACCCTCTCCTCTCTGTCAGGAACATTAACCAAGGTATGGAGTCCGCAGCATTTAAATTCTAAGATGCTCCAGGAAATATGCTGATGAGTGTTTGTCCATCCTAGACTTTTGTTAGAGCTATGTGCCTATCACCACACTAAACTCATGCCCACTGGCCTTCCCCACCACAAAGAATGTTTTCCATTGGACAAGGGCCCTGTGAGCTGGTGGCTGCTCATGGAGACATTCTCAGAATTCAGACCTCACCAGAGCAGCATCTCAAGCTTCTCACCACTAATGCCTGATAAATCTAGAGGTCCCTGTCAGATATTTTGTAGGGGTCCAGTACGCGGAGATCACAGGTGCTAGCATTCAGAAACAGCCACCTCTTTGGAGGCCCCAGTTCTTGTAAAAGCTCTCCAGTTTTGACAGTGTCCAGAGGTCCAGAAACAAATGTGCAGAGCTGGGAAAGTGGGTGCTGCCCCCTCACTTCTTTCTAACCCCTATCATGGCCACACATCACAAAGCTGGTAGTGCCTGTACCTGGGCTGTCCTGAAGATTTCTGATTGGGCCTTAGCAGAGTAGCCAGTACAGAGTAGTCCTCATAACCATTATATGTGTTCTTAGTGATGTTAGCGATGAGAAAACTGAAGCCGGGGTGTGACTGACCTCAAGTGGCACAGCCAAGTTCTGAAGCCGGATTTGAACCCTGGCATTGTATCAGGCCTGTAGTGGAAGTGAGCCATGTTGCTTCATTTCAGTCTGTTTCCCCTCTGCATATGGAGTTTGGAAGCCTTCCTTATGAAGATGTGGGAGGCCTGCCAAGGAGGATAGAGAGAAAGTTCTAGGCCAAGGAAGAAGGATAGGCAAAGGCCCAGCCATTAGAAAGCCCCAGGTAACTTCAGGAGTGGCTCAGTGAAGAAGACAAAGCAAAGCTATGCCTGGAGATGCAGGGACTTCTTTCACAGCTGCTATGAGCCATGCTGTTTCCCATAGTTAGACAGACCCAGCCAGAGTAATATGGCGGCAGCAGGAAGTGGGCTTGAAGGAAGAGAAGAGCAAAGAGCAGCCAAGGCTGCTGAAGTTATCTAGAGTCATGAAGAGATGTCACCCAAAAGGGAGGGGCAGCCACTGAAGGAAGGAGGTATGGCTGCAGAGATGGGAGACTCTAGGGCTGCCCTCCTGGGTAGAAGGATACATAGTCCCATTGTTTCTTGAACATATCCATGATGCCAGGCTCCACTAAGACCCCTACCAGCATCATGGGGTCTGATCCTCAACACAACCCTGATGTGGAGTCAGTGACCTCAACTAAATGCGGTTACGGGAATGAGGAAGGAAGAAGCTATGTGGGCCGGTCCTCCCTCAGATATGCCCCACACCGTGGCTAAGCTACCCCCCTCCTCAGGGAGTGGCTCGCTTGTCACTCCCACCTCTGAAGATAGTTATCACCACATTGCTTGTGAAGCTCTGCTCCACACCATTGGCTCCAAGTGCTGCTGGCCCAGCTCTTGTGACTAGCGTTGGAAGTAGGGGATCCCCTGGGAGTCACTGAGCCCCGAGGTCTACAGAATGTGACTTCCAGTTCCAGGTAACTAGCATTGCAACCAAACTGAACAATTAGATGCTTGGTGTCCAGAGAGTTAGGGAACCGGGAACCAGGTGGTGGCATTAGAAAACCCCTCATCGGGGAGTGTAGAAAATCAATTAGTGACTTTGTATGTAAGGAAATAAGCTGTACAAATCCTTCCAGGATATGTCCCATGCAGGTGGAGTAAGTCTTCTGTTGCTGAGCTTGTGTGTGTGTGTGTGTGTGTGTGTGTGTGTGTGTGTGTGTGTGTGTTGCTTTGTGTTTCTTAAATAGCCCTGGACAAAAGTAAAAAGCTCTAACTGGAACAGGAGCCTCCAGAGAGCTGTACAGGTACCCAGAGGTATGTGAGCTGGCTCTTCAAAGTGAGGACTAGTTGTTAAAACATCCACTCTGAAGATCCTATCTTCAAAATCTGTCTGGGATTTACAGTTCATAAGGAAATAGTTATGCATGTATATATACAGAGTGTCTATAGGTTTAATTAATTCACTCTTTGATAGCCTTTGTTTTTTTAGGGGGAGCTATGAATCCCACCCACATGATCCCCCCTCCAAGCCTGTGTTCATTAAGATCTACTTGAGAGCTGTTTAAAAATCCATATTCTGTAGCTGTGGAGGGTGTTGTTCATTAGTAGGGTGCTTGTCTAATTTCTTAAGGCTGTGAGTGAATTCCTTAACCAACACAGGCTTACACACATGCACACGCGCTAATATGGGTTCTCCTAGGCCCAGTGCTGTTAACTCTTGGGCTTGGATCCTACCTTTTTAGCCTCTTCCCAGAAGTTCTGATCAAGGAAGCTCACAGAATACCAACACTGGAAACATGGTAAAGTCCCTCAAAAGTGTCCAGTGCCTTTTTGGGTTTTGGTCGTTGGAGATGCACAGACAGATGCCCACTTCCCTAGCTCTCCATCCCAGGGCTTTCCTGGTGTTACTCCAAGGCCCAGGGTCTTCACACGTGGGTGTGACTAAGCCTGTTTTTGACTGCCTGCCTTCCCCACCTTCACAGTGTGCTAAGACTTCTTTAGTTACTAAACTACAAACTGGACAATTTGCATGTCATTGTCACTGACAGAGGCCACCACTAAGTTCACCAGAGTGGGCCGCTCAGCTGTTGTACTAAGATTGGAAGGACAAAAAGTGTCATAAGCTGGGGCCCATCTCTGTTGGTGTGTGAATGGGTATAAATAAGCATGGGGCAAGGGGACAGTGTATTCTATCCTGTGGTCTGGCATGCTCACTAGGAATCTACCCAAAAGAAAAACTATCCAAGGGCAGACTCACCAGGAACTAAAAGTCTCTACTGTGTTGTTGGAGCCAATGGCAGTACGCAAATAGTTTTTGTCTTTGTTTTTTTACTAAAAGAATCTGACCTTAGGCCCAATCTGCATTTAGGTTTATACGCTGGCCTTTACAAGTTGGTCTCTCAGCCTCAGGTTGCTTAATTCTGAAATAGATCTAAGAAAAGGACCTACCTTCTTGAGAGCATTTGAGGAGAGCCTGTGGAAAGTGCTAGGCCAGAACCCAGGGAAGCATAAGCTATGTGCCCGAATGGAAGAAAGAAGCAACCAGGGTAGATGTCCATCCAGAGAAGAGAACCTACGAGTCTCCCCAGGCAGCTCTCAGAGGCACAGAAAAGGGAAGAAGTCGTTGTTCTTGCAGTGGAAGGACAGGCACATTTTGCTTTAAAACCTTGAGCAATGTTTAACTCTGTTGCAGCAAATATGTTTTTGTTTCTTTTTTTCCATTAATTAACTGATTGATTGATTGATTGATTGATTGATTCACTTTACATCCCAATCCCAGCCACCACCACCCCCAAAACAAAGGGAGGAATGTTAGAAGCCAAGTGCCCCACCCCCCAGCTTACCCTCATCCACTCAGCATCAGCAGCAAGTCACCAACTGCGCATACCCTTTAAAGGTCCCCACCATTATAGGCTCCCTCACTCTCTCCCATCCTCACTCCGAGGCAGCCTTTTGCCACATTAAAAACAACATTAAAACAACAACAGACCCCAGGGATGAAATGTAGCTCAATGGTAAATCATGTGCCTCAGTCTCCACCCCTTACCTCAACGGCTGACATCTTTATTACGTTTATTTGTCTGTCTGTTTATCTGGGTACACAGACCATGGTGCAAGTATGGAGGTCAAAGGATAGTTTGTGGGATTCAACTCTCTCCTTCCACCAGGTGGGTCCCACGGATCTAATTCATCACTCTTGGCTGCAAGCACCTTATCTGCTGAGCTATCTTGCCAGCCAACCAAAGTCTAACATTTTTTAAAAACTAAAGACAACTGTCCTTATCTCAGGCGAGTTATGAGGACCAGGTAGGAAAGCAGAGGCAAGTTAAATAGCAAGGGATGTGTAATCCTGGGTAAAGGTATTTTCTTAGCTGAGTGGTCTTGAGTAGTTCTCTCTACCTCTCTGAACCCACCTGTTCCTGGCTATAAAGCTGGAATGCTTGCCTACCTCTGTGGTAGTTGCTGTGCTATAAAAACAATGTTATATGACATTGCTCAGCCAGCTCCCCAGTCCTGTGTGCCGTCCTGGATGGAAAGAGTGTCTGCCCTCCCTCAACCCGGGAGGGAGGGGGCGGGGAACTGGATGATAAAATAAATGACAAGTGGGTCCTGGAGGGAAGGGAGGTCAATGGTGTGGCTTTGAAGGGAATGTGTAATCTTAGCAGGTACAAGCAGAGGGGACAGATGTCTAGGACCAGGGAGCATTCTGTACAGAGCAGTGAGTATATTGAGGCAGGGGCTTGAAACACTTGCTAGAGAGGTGGAGCAGGCCCAGGCTACCTCCCGTGTGTTGGGGTTTGTGGCTAGGTCCACCTCAGCATCATAAGGAAGTCAGTGAAGTGACAGCGTTAGGTTACTGGCAGGGTGAGAGAGCTGATCGGCCTCAGCTGATCTCTGTGATAGGCACTTTTCTGGGAACAGGTACCATCCAAAACCACACCATCTAGAGTCACCCAGGTAAACTGAGGTAATGGAAGATGAATGTTGCCAACCTTTGAAACTGGAGATTTGGATAAAGGTAGTGAGATGGAAGGTCCTCAGATGGGAGAATGATCCGGAGGAGCTATCCTGAATGGGGCAGAGCCAGACTTGTGTGGAGGGATGATGGGCAGGTGACATCAGAAGGCCCCAGGTTCATAGGACAGTCATGTGATAATGACTGAAGACAATGCAGTGCCACCCTATCTAACAGAGAAAGCCAAAGGCCGCCCCTAGACCTTACTGAAGACCCCTAAATATGCCACAGTCACCCATCAATAGTGCTTTCTTCCCCCATGAAAGATATTCTGGAACGGGAGGGGGGAGTAGGCATTAATAGATCACCATGGTATTTACTGCACACCACAGGATTTCCAAGACTTGAGACATTACCCCTCCTGGAATCCAGACACCCTCAACCTAGAGTTACAGGGAAAGGAGAGACAGAAAGGGAGGCTGTGATGGCCCTGGGTGGAGGGAAATAGCTCTCCAGGCCAACAGAGGAGGCTTCTTGAGGATAACAGGTGGATGGATGAGATTTCTTTGCTTATGATTGGCTAAGGAAGAGAGTGGGCGGGGCTTTGGGGAGCCACTAATGGAGCAGGTTGTTAATCTTGGTAACCTCCTGTTCCGGAGCTTTGCTGTCTGTTCTGTGCCCTCTTGGTCCTCTGGTCAATTTCTGACTTCACGGAGGGGAGACAAGTTTACAGGAAAGAGACTAGGAAAGGGGAGGGAGGGATGCCAGCATAAAACATAAAATCTCACCAGCTCTCCTGGCTGGAGAGGCAGCCCTTGGGCCAGAGTCTGGAGGACCAGGACCCAGCACCATCTACCCGTAGCCCACCACAGTGCCTGAGAAAAACTCTTTCCTCTTCTTGGTCTGTTTTCCTCTGTCTGGAGATCTCTGGAATGTGCCCTCAATAGTTTCTCTGCAGCTAGCAGATAGTGATAGCTAGCTAAATGCTCACCAGAGCACCCCACCATGCTTGCTGCCTCCATGTGGAGGGCAAGGGTCAGAGGTCACTAAATATGCTTAAAGGAAGTATGGGCTTAACAAGGGAGGAGAAGCAAGAGGGTCTTCTCTGTGCCCTGGGCTCATTCCGGGTCCCTGAAGATGGCATGAGATCTGGATCTGGCAGCTCCCTCAACTGCAGACCTATCCTTTGGCCTCAGAGAAATGTCCAGGTTACATGGAAATCCTAGCAGTCACAGAATATGAGCCACAGGTCTGGATATCTGGATGCTTGGGAAGGGGGACTCTGGCCCCCTCTATACCTGACCTGTGACCTTCCTGTCTTCACAGAGACTTGCTGCCCTTCACTCTGAAGCTGCCCCAGGCCATCCTCGAAGCTAGCAGCTTCCTCGAACTTGAGACCATCTCCAACCTGGGCCTGGGTAAGTCCTCCCTGTAGAACCAGAAAGTAGGTGGGTATTGAGGCAAAGGGGTACTGGGATTTCTCTCACTACATTAATCAGTGTTCTCTAGAAGAACAGAACCATCTTAGTGTCCTAATGCTCTGAAGAGACATCATGACAGTGGCAACTCTTATAGAGGAGAGCATTTAACATATAATTGGGTCTGACTCATAGTTTCAGAGGTTATTTTCCCCATGGAGGGAAGCATGGCATCATGCCGGCAAGATATGGCGCTGGAGCAGAGCTGAGAGTTCTACATCCAGATCCACAGGCGGCAGGTAGAGAGAGACACTAGGCCTGGCTTGAGCTTCTGAAACCTCAAAGCCTACCCCAGTGACACACGTCTCCTCCAACAAGGCCACGCCTCCTAATCCCTGTCAAGCAGCGTCACTCCCTCATGATCAAGCAGTCAAATATATGAGCAGATGAGGGCCATTCCTGTTCAAACCACCACAGGAACCAATAGAATAAATATTCCATTGCTTACACTGAAATAGTAACAATAGTCTCACACATGAGAGGCTAAGAACCTGAGTGCTGCTTGGTTTTGGAGGCCCAGTGCCTTGGCAGTCTGTGTGGTCCTACAGCGGCTGTCTTACACTGGAGAGGCTAAGAGTCCAATAGTTCTTCAACCCACATGACTGGCTGTGTCATCAATCCCAGTCTGGCACCAAAGACCTCCAGGGGTCCTGTAGAGAGTCACTGGTCCTCTCAACAATGGAATCCTGGAAACCCTGGTTATCATAGCTGCACAGGAATCTGTAACCATGACAGAGCCCAAGGGAAGGCCAGACAAGCAGAAGCTGAGACATCTTCCTCCCACCATGCCATTTCATCTGGGCTACTAGCAGAAGGCAGCACCCACATTTGGGGGTGGATCTTTCCACACCAATTAAGACAATCAGGACATTCCTCAGGTGAGGCTCCCTACTCAGGTGATTCTAACCTGTGGCAAGTTGATATTAAAACCAACCATCATACCAATAGTCTTTGCAAAGACATCTTTAGGTGACACCAAGCTGGATCCTGAACCTTAGTTTGGGAGTCTACACCCCCTGGCCCAGACATGCTGAGCCACTGAGTAGAAAGATCCTCAGGGTTCTAGACAGAGGGGCCCATGTGTAGCCAGCAACCATAACCAGGCTGATCACATTAGAGGCAGCCCGGGGAAAAATAAGGCCAACACCAAGGCAGTTCTGAGGGCTGGCCAATGTCATCTCTGCTCCTTTTGTCTCAGCCCTGGCCCTGTCACAGCCCTCATCAAAAAGAAAAATATCATGGATGCTGTCCAAATCAGGGTTACTATTGCTGTGATGAAACACCAACGACCAAAGGCAACTTGGGAGGAATGGGTTTATGTAGCTTACCTGTCATCGTCACTACATCAAAGGAAGTCAGGACAGGAACTCAAACACGGCAGGAACCTGGAGACACGAGTTGTTGCAGAGGCCGTGGAGGTGTGTTGCTTACTGGCTTGCTCTATGTAGCTTGCCCAGCCTGCTTTCTTATAGAACCCAGACAACCAGCCAAAAGGTGGGCTCCACCCACAATGAGCTGGACCCAACCACATGGATCACTAATTAAGAAAATGCCCTACAGGCTTGCCTACAGCTCAATTTTATGGAGGCATTTTCTCAGTTGAGGCTCCCTCCTCACTGATAACTCTAGCTTGTTTCATTTTGACATAAAACTATCCAGGACAGATGCGATAGGAAACTGGAGTGTGCCCTCATGCCCTTGGCTATCTCCCTGCCCAACCAACCAACTCTAAGGTAGGGCTGGGAGCATTCCCCAACTTCCATTCCTTTACATAACTGTATTAGAAACCCAACTCCCTGGGCTCTTCCTAGGTGTCTAGTCACACTGAGGTCTCTGTAGGCATAGGCTTGGCCAGTGCTGACTTAGGACTGGCCCTCACCAATGCTGGCTCTGAGGAAGGCAAAATCTCAAGGCTGCTGAGACTCTAAGCCAACGTGTGTTGGGGACAGGAATTCTCCTACTTCTCTATGACATACAGAGTTGTTTATGGCAGAAACAACTTCAACAGCCTCTGTGACCAGTGGTAGGCAAGAGGCCCAGGACTTCAGCACCCAGGGCCAGGACATGTCTGTAGACAAAGCATCTTCATTAAGGTACAGCAGCTCTTCACTGAACACTGTCTGCAACTGATCACAGCACCAAAAACACTGGGCAAAATAGACACCAATGTTGCCTGAACAGAGGAAAATTAGCCAAGACTGAAGAGCCAGATCACAGAGGAAGTCGGGGACAGACCAGAGAAGACACATGCATACCAGCTCCCAGGCCAGACTTCTGTCCTCCTCCCAGAGGGGTCTGGGGACAGCAGTGTAAGAGAAGAATTTGTATCTACTCTACATTGCCCCTTAATTTAACAGGCCCTGCTCTACTGGTTTACCAAGTAATGCGAGCAAGCATTGAACTTTGCATATACCCATTGGCCCTGTTCTTGGGACTCAGGCAGGCGTCCCTGGGGCTGACATCCAAAGCTCCGTGTAGGTTCCTCCTGCTGGAACAACCTGGGAGCACTTGCTGAATGGAAACAAGCCACTCTGCTTAGGAGAACTGAATTCCTGGCTGGAACAGAATCCCTCCCCTCCCCACCTCCCCACACACACCTCAAGAAAATGTCACCTCAGGCATGGAATGAACTGGAGATGAAAGTCACCTCACAGGAAGCCAGGAATGGCACAGACTGGCCTGTTAGCAATGGCTTCTTTGATAATGGGACATTTAAAAACCAAATAGACTTCTCCTGACGAACCACCTGAAAGGTTCTGATCTGCTGAAGACACAGAGCCAGGCTCAACAGATGGACTTTTCCCCAGAGCCAAGGAAAGGTTGGCTTTCCAGTTCATCTCCTGTACAGATGAAAACCTGAAACTGCCAGACACCTGGCCCTGGCACATGCAAGCTGCAGCTTTGCCAGCCTTTCTGATGATAACTGCAGAGGCTACCTGTCAAGCACCCAGGCACCTAAACACTGTGCTAAGAACATTGAGTGACTCTTCTACCAGGCGTGTCCAGCCTTCTGACATTGCAACAAGAGGCTGTCCGAGAGGAAGTTCACCCATAAGGACCACGCAGTCAAATTACAAAAAGAAAAAAAAAGAAAGAAAGAAAACTCTCATGAAGTTTTAAGTAACTTGATTCTGTGTTGGGTTGCATTCACAGTTGTCCTCAGACTCATCCGGCCTGTTGTTTCAAGGACTGGACACACCTGTTACAGCAGAATGCTGAAACCTCCTCAAACTTGCATGGAGAATTCTGAGAAGTGGAGGGGAGGGCCATCCGGCTTTGTGAGCAACAGCCTCTTCTCTGTACTCTTGCCTTCTGTGTTCCGCAAGCCGCTCAGAGCCCTGTGTCTGAGTCCTCTGAGCCACCAGGTTCAGCCTCTAGCCCCACCTCCACCCTACCATTGTGATAGTCACTAGCCAGCTTTGAGTTGGGGGAGGTCTTGAGGCCAAGTGTTTCCTTGGTCCAGTCAATGTTTCCAGGAGACCCAAAAGCAACATAGGAGACAAGTTCATTATTCCATTTTTTGTACTGAAAGAAGGAAGAGGAAGGGGAGGAAAAAGAAAAGGAGGAGAAACCCATTTGATAAATGAACCCATGGGAGTCAAGGAACCTAAAGAGTTTTCTCAACTATAAATAGAAATGAAGCAATGGCTCATGGTACCACACGAATGGAAACAATGCTTAGTGAAAAAAGCCAGCCTCGCAGAAGCACCTGTGAGACTCGGTTGTAGATGTGTTCAGAGGAAGCAAATCCATAGACACAGAAAGCAGTTAGTGGTGTGTCAATCATTTTTCTTATTCCTGTGATAAAATAGGGAACAGAAGCAAATGAAGGAAGAAGCCTGTTTGGGCCCCTGGTTTAAGGAGACACAATGTATCATGGCAAGAGTTTATGGCAATGGGAATGTTGAAATAGGAAGTCTTACACATCTCCACCAGGAAGCAAGAGAGGGCTAGAAACAGGACCAAGCTATAAAACTCCAGACTCACCTGCCATGACCCACTTCCTCCACCAAGGCTCCAGCTCCTAAAAGTAACACAGTAACCTGACCAGGATCACCAGCTGGGACCAAGTGTTCAAACCCATGAGCCTGTAAGGGATAGTTCACATTCAAACCATTAATATTGGAGGTGCAGGGGGTGACTATAACGGGCATGGACTGCCTTGGGAGGGTAGGGAGGTAGTCATAAAATGCCTTAAAATCTATCACAATGACAGTTGTGCAGCTATGGATATATTAAAGCCATCAGGGAACTTTTAAAATAGATGAATTACGTGAATGATGTTCTAGTTGAGATGGTAGAGGAAGGTAGACTCTATGGCTTCCGGTAAGTAGATGTGATTGGAGCTGGATTCACACTTTGGCTTTCTAAGTGGGACCTCTGTGCTCTTTGTTAGCACCCACTGCTGTCTGATCCTTTCAGCCTTGTTCACTGCTTCCCCCTCTTCAGCTCCCTCCTCCCCCTTGCTCTGGCTCCAATGGATTTGATGTTGAGAAGGGAAAGCACCAAGCCCTCCCTTTGCATTGTAACCTCTGAGCACTTCTTTTTATGGCATCTTTCTCTTTTTATGAAATCCCAGCATGGTGTGGGTTTCTCTTTAACTGACAAGACCAGAAAAAGCCAAGGCTGGAAAATCATGCATAATCCCTCCTCTGCTGCAAAAATACAGTTCTGCATTTTGCCTTTCACTGTTGTTTTGTGTGAACATATGTGTGACTTTCAGTTGTTTTTCTCATACCCAGAGTCAAGTATCTAGTCAACAATAGATTTACTAGGTTTTCAGTGCGCCCAGTGGTCTCATAATTATTCTTAGTTTTTTGAGGCGTATTTCCTTCTTCTGTGCCAGTGATTGTATTTTATTGTACTTGGTTTGGGTTTGGCTTTAGTGAGTAGACTAAGCCCTGCTGTTTGGACAGGGATGATGTCACCAAAGCAAAGCTTTTTTTTTTTTTTTTTTTTTTTTTTTTTTTGCTTTCAGGCTAAGCGCCATGGGATGGCTCTCGAGTGTTTGTTCATGAGTCAACACAAGAATAGCCAAGCTTAGACTTGGAAATGCCAGCATTCAGCAGTGCAGGGTATAAAGGATGTTGTCCTGAGAACAGGAGCCTTAGCTAGCAGGTTCCAGAAAACTAACACAGAGTTGAATCCAGCACTGAGACTGCACTGCAACTGATTCTCAGTGCAGAGGGAAGAGGATTCTGTGTAGTGCCTCTCAAACATGCCTGAGGCACATAGATACTTAATGTTTCAAAGCTAAGGAAGCCGTGCACTGTGTACGTCTCCCAGATTTGCATGTACTTTGTTTTTTTCCTTTATAGCACACAATGAGAATACTTCCTAATTAGTTAATTCTTGAGATTTGTTGCCTCTTAAGACTGGGGGACTGGGGATATAGTTCAATTGATAAAGTGCTTGCATGCAAGCATAGAGATCTGATCTGAGCCCTAAAACCCACATTAAAAAGTCAGGTCTGCAGTTGTAACCCCACCACTGAGGAGATAAAAGCAGGTCGGTTCCTGGTCAGCCAAACTAGCTATTTGGTGAGTTCTAGACCAATGAGAAACAGGCTCAAAAAGCAAGATGGATAGTGCTCAGGGAACAAAAATCGAGGTTGTCCTCCAGATCCACATGCACACACATGTATGTACCTACGTGTGCCCACATACACACCAAACAAAACACTTTGAATGAAAGTCCAACAACCCACCTCTGGATGCTACAAAGGTCTGTCTTCCCTGAGTTCCCTGGGTTTCCCAACCATTTCCATGGCTCATGAATCCTTACTTTGCCTTCAGGTACCACAGCTAGAGCCTGGCACATTCCAGGTTCTCCAGGCATTGCAGGGATAGAAGCTGGCAAGAGGTACCCGATGCCCTGGTTCAGAAAGCCTTGGCACCAGCAAAATAGTTCCCTCAGTCAAAGGGACAGGCCCTTCCTTACTGGAACTTGAGTGGCTGAGCCAAGGCTTGGCCTGGTGCCTCCAGGCCATAGTGCCCACAGCTCTGCCAACTGCTGGGACTGCATGACACAATGTTCTGCTTCTCTGGCCTTGACTCTCTGCAAGCTGCAGAGAAACTTTCCAACTTCCTTAATTTTTGTTTTGTTTTGAGAGTAAAGCTCTGAATTGCCTCAGTGCTTCCCTGCTATAGCCTCTGCCCTGAGATGTGGCTTCTCCAGCGCCCAGCAACATCCTCCCCTGGAAGTAGCATTGCCTTAGAAGCCTGTGCCCTGTGAATCCATCATTCCTATCCTGGAGGCAGGCAAGCAATATTCTGAGCTCTGGACCTGTTCCCTGAGCCCCATGCCTGTTCCATACTTGTGAGATGCTATCAAAATGTGGAGCTATGTTCTATTCTGTGCCGACTAGGGACCAGGTCTAGACCTGTGATGAGCTGCCTGTCAGTCCTTCCCCATCTGGAGCTCTTCCACACCCTCCTTTCCCCCTCCTTCTCTCAGTGTCTCATCTCCTCATTCTCATGAGGATGAGCATCCAGATGCTTCCACCTAGCCTGCTAGCCTTGCCAGTGTGTGTTCCTCCCCTAGATGGGGACCACTCTGACTAAGCTGGTTCACTCCCTAGTGTTGGGTGCTCATGCCTGGCCCCTCTGCTCATTGGAGCATCATCTCAGAGATGCTCAAATGGGAGGAGCATCAGTGCTGCCTTCTGAAGCCCAGAGTGTGGTAGAGCACTCAGGCAGAAGCATAGAATGGCAGCCCCCGATGGTGGTCCCTGCAGTCGGAATACACAGTAGGACTAAGAGACACAGGCATCCTGCACACATCAGGAAATTTACTCCAAACGTGACCTTCTAGTCTTTGAAGATGAGAAGAACCTAGCAAGTGGGGGAGGAAAAGAATTCTAAGCAGAGAGAACTGCATCAGCCAAGATCCAAGGACAGAGCAGCACATGTCATGTCCAGGAAAGAAGTGAAATGGCAGATGAAGGCTCGGTAGATAATTCTAGAAAAGATATGTGGGAGCAGATCTCATAGGCCTTGAGTGAGATCATGCTCAAGCATTGATGGGAAGTTCTGGACATCTGCTACCCCATGACTTTGTCCATCAACCACATGTCTTAAGGGACCGTGATGTAAGCACAGAAGGAGCTGAGCTCAGCTTACTGGGAATACTGCTCGATCATCAGGACTGTAATCCCAGCTGCCTGGCTGCCCTCACTGGGAAGACTTCAAGGGGACTGGATCACTGTACTGGGCTTGCATAGACATGGGTACAGTGTTCCGAATGCTTATTTTACACAGTGAAACCATCTGTGATCAGTTGGTCGCTCAGGGGTCAGATGTTTCCTTGGAGGGCAAAGCTACAACCCAGCCTTCATGAAGAGTGGTCCTCAGACCATGGGAAGCCCTAACATGATCCGTCCTACCCTGTGGCTGTGATGTTTGCATATTGTTAAAAAAGGCACACGAAAGGTCACCATCTTGGTATTGTGGTGACAGCTGGGTCTCCTGGCCTGGCTGCCAGGTGCAGTAGAGTCTGTCTAGAGAAGGGCCCCACAGTGAGTACCACGTTCCCTTCCATGAGAGGCGCTCTGACTAGGCCACGGCTTGCTTTCTAGCCTGGGTTTGTACCCTGCTCATATTGATGGGCATACAACCTCAGGCCACCAAGGTGGCCAAGGCCCATGTCACTGAGCCTGCCATCATTAAAACTGGCTGACACTTGGCACTGCATGCCCCTGCCATCCTGGGACATCTTTCAGTTCACTATCAAGAGCCTGTCTGTGGTGGCCATGTCTGATGGTACAGATCTGTAAACCCCAGTGGCTCTGGAAGCTGAGGCAGGAAGATTGAGTGTTCAAGGACAGCCTGGGCAACTTAGTGAGACTCTGCATCAAATTTTGAAAATGTTCTTTTAAAGGGGGAGATATCTCCATGGTAGAGCATTTGCCTAGCAAATGGGAGGCCCTGGGTTCAATCCCCAGTACCACAAAGAAAAAGCAAAGGGGCTTGCTGAGTTCTCACAACATGGTGTAAGACCACCAGCCACATGCTGGCAGGCAAAGCAACCGAAGCAGGAAGTGGGGCAAGTTCCTTCAAAGGAGCCTGCACACTAAGGGGCTACTCTGACCTGTTCAACCCCCAGCACCCTGTGACCTCAGATGAATACATTTTTCCCTGAGTCACTTGCTTTTGTCTGTAAAGTGGGGACAAGGCCTGTGACCAGAGGTCATCAAGATGGTCCCAGTACAACTGCAGCCCATGCGGGTCTCCTGCACAAACCATGACTGTTGGCTCCTGGTGTCACATTTGGCACTCCTCTGCATAGGAGTCTTACTGAGAAACCATGGGAGAAAGAGTCCACCATTCTCCCGGGAATCCACCGCAGCCTGGGATTTAAGGATTCCCTTAAAATGGTCACACTGAGCAGGACCTGGGTCCTGTGTTTCTCTCCATATGGAACCACTCTCATGAGCTGGTGGCCTTTCCTCCAGAGTCATATAGCCCTGTATCTTTTGGAAGGCCACGAACATCCCTGAGTTTGCTGGGATATGGTACCCAGAAGCTAAGATCTCTCAGGTCAGGCCTTGCCAGGTGGCTTCCATCACAGATAAGGCTATGAAGACTGGTTGATAGATACCAAGCAGGGCAGAGCTTGCTCAAAGGTAAGAGCTGTGTCCTCACCTGTCCACTAGCCTCGCTCCTCAGTGTCAAGTCCTTCTCAAGTCACAACAGTCTGCAGTGGGCAGATACAGGTCCAGCTCTACCACCCAGAAATCTCTGGTTCCCTTTTCTTGTGCATGCCAGCTGCAATGGCCATAGTAAATTCTAGTCCCTCCCCTTTTATTATAGGGTTCCCTCCCAGCACCCTGTGATGTTACTGTTGAGACACCCATTGGGGAGACAGCTAAACCTAAGATCCAGTCTTCCCGGGGTACCCAGCTGAATAGCTGCAGAAACCCCGACGCTTTGCCCTCTACCACAGGTATTCTCCAAGGCATGGGCACAGAACTGAAGCTGGGCCTCTCATGTCTCCTCCCAGCTCTCCTCCACCCTCTGCAGGCCGGTACACAGGGGACTTCCCCTCCTGGCAGGAAGTGGTGGGAGAAGTTTAAAAGTCCAAGAAGGGAAAACAACCTTACGCAAAAGCAAGGACCCTTCCCCCACTGCTAGAAGGAGAAGCAGGGCTAACTGTCTCTGTTCTGTTTTCCTCAGGTTTCTGGGACTCCTCGCTGAACTCTTCAAGAGGCCCTGCAGAGTTACTCAGAAGCCCAGCCCCTGGGAGCCCTACATCCTCCAGCCTCAGGCCTACAACCCATTACGCAAATTGTTCCTGTGAAATCGAGCTTTCAGTGGGAAATGACCGCCTGTGGTTTGTGAATCCTATTTTCATCGAGGACTGCGTCCTACCGGTTGATCCACCTCCACTACCTACTGGCTGTCCTCCACGTCCTGCGCCTGCCACCCCGGATGCTACCTCACCCACCTCTAAGGGTTCCCCACGTCGTCCCCCACCTCCACCCCCGGTACCCACTGTTCCTCCTACTGGCCCTGCCCGGCCTCCTGCGCCTCCTGTACTGCCTGCTGGTCCTTTGCCCAACTCCCCCCTAACGCCCACCTCTCACCTTGCACCCCATGCACCGGGCCCCCCTGGCCACTCAAACCAACCACCCATGACAGCCTGCGAGAGTCTCCCACGTCCAGCTGTAGGCCTGGGCCCCTTTGGAGAGGAAGAGATGAAGCCTGGGACAACTCCCAGCCCCGTGCACCAAGCCCCTCCCCCTCCGCTACCCCTGAAGAAGACTCTTCCAGCAGCTCCTCCCAGGAGGCGCATTTCTGAGAGGTTATCTCTGGAAAGCCAGAATGTGGGGGCTTCGACAGACAGGGACCACTCAGGCGTTTCTAGGACAGCCTCACTCAACCTTCCTCCCCAGAGCACCGTAAGTAACATTGGGGACAGGCCTCCAAGGACCACTGAGCAAGGCCAGGACACAGAGGCCAAAGCCAGCCATGCTGACAGCACACCAGCGCCTCCTGGGAAGGCCAAACAACCCCCAGTCCCACCCCCCAGGAAGAAGCGGGTCTCCCGGCAGCTGGCCTCAGCCCTTCTCAGGCCCTTGGAGAGCCCCATACAGGAGGTATCCTCTGAGAAACCGGCGCCTGGTGCACCTTGGGAAGGCTCGAGTCCTGCCCGGCAAGCTGAGATGCAGCACCTCCAAGTCCAGACCAGTGCCTGTTCCCATAGTTCTCCAGAGTTCAAGGGTTCCATGGCCTCACTCTCAGACGGCCTGGGGGTGCCTGCCTCAGCGGCTGACCAGGACTCCTATTCAACCAGCAGTGCGGAAGAGGAGCTGGAGTTCAGTAGCCCCAACGTGAAGAAGAAGCCCTCAATGATCCTAGACAAGGCCCGCCACCGCCTCAGCTTTGTTAGCTTCACCAGCGTCTTCCATGCCTTCCTCTCCAGCGACCGCAAGCTGTATAAGAAGGTGGTGGAGCTGGCACAGGACAAGGGCTCCTACTTTGGCAGCCTAGTGCAGGACTACAAGGTGTACAGCCTGGAGATGATGGCCCGCCAGACATCGAGCACTGAGATGCTGCAGGAGATCCGCACCATGATGACCCAGCTCAAGAGCTACCTGCTACAGAGCACCGAACTCAAAGCCTTGGTGGAGCCCACCCTGCACTCGGAGGAGGAACTCGGTCAGTGGCAGCTGGGAGGGCGGGAAGGAGAGCGGTGCATAAATACACTCAGGCACCCCTGGACACAGAACAGCCTCTGGAGCCCCTTTGCCCCACGTCCTCTTTCTTCTTCCTCCCTGACTGTCCCACAGATCTCCTGGGCCCAAATTCCCTCTCTCAGGCACCACTTCTAGCCAACTCCAGGCAGCCAACTTTCCTGACTCCTGGCAAACAGCCCAGCAGCCCTCCTCTCCCCTGCCAGCCGCAAACCTCCATGATGACAGGTTATTTTTCTCCGCAGCCACCTACACAAACGTCTGTATAAACAATGAAAAGACTCAGGCAGACCACAGTGCTATAGCTGGGCATCCTAGCACCTACCTGTAGTCCCAGCACTTGAAAAGTGGAGGCAGGGGGATCAAGGCCATTCACAGCTACGTAGTGAGCTGGAGGGCAGCATGGGCCACTTTGTCTCAAAAAGCAAAACAAAACAAAAAGCGTATTGAGAGATTTTGTTATTACCTGATAAATATTCTCTCTGAGCACCACCTCCTTGTGGTCCTGAGCCTTTCCTCCTCCTCCTCCTCTTCCTTCTCTTCCTCCTCCTCTTCTTCTTCCTCCTCCTCCTCCTCCTCCTTCTCCTCCTCCTCTTCTTCCTTCTCTTTCTCCTCCTTCTTCCCCCAGTAATTACGAACACCAGTTCTGGACTCAAAAAGGATGCTTTGAGACACAACAGAATGATGGCTCATAGTGAGAGATCCTTGGTATCAAGTGTCACCTTCCCTGCAGGAAATGAGCTTGGATGGATGGCAACTGATACAGTTGCCAGGCCACTGTATTAGGGTCCTATAGAAAGGCAGTGGTGGTGTGTTGAGGTTTAAGGCTGGCAGTTGCCTCTTCAGGAGGCTATAGCTGTGTCTGTACCCCCACCAGGGATGGAGGGTTCACCTGGGCAGGATGCTCAGGGTGGTGCATGCGAAGGCCACCCACACAAACCTGACTTTTTCCACTAACAGTTACCAGAGACCCAAGCATGACCCTACAGAGCTTCTCTGGGGGAGGAAATTAGTTATATAAGTAGTCAAGAGTACTGTGCCTCAGCCAGGCGGTGGTGGCGCACACTTTTTAATCCCAGCACTTGGGAGGCAGAGGCAGGCGGATTTCTGAGTTCGGGGTTAGCCTGGTCTATAGAGTGAGTTCCAGGACAGCCAGGGCTATACAGAGAAACCCTGTCTCGAAAAACCAAAAAAAAAAAAAAAAAAAAAAAAAAAAAGTACTATGCCTCCACCTGTTGTACTGGGAAAAAAACAATATGGCAGCAAGCTAACTAATCATATGTCCCTCCTGTCCTCAGGAAGCCCTTATTCTGACAAATGACAGGTAATCTGCAAGGGAGCCATAAAGGAAGATGACATAAGTGTAAAGTAGGCAGGAAGTGAGGTTTGGAGGCCTAGGAAGAGGTAGGTCACAGCATCACAACCCCTGAGATTTAGCATTTCTGCAAGGGACCTTCTGTGACAGGTTCAAGGCAGGAATGCCAGGGCCTCACGTGCGTCCGGCACTGTTCCGGTCCTTGAGCTGAGTAGGAGCAGAGAGACTAGAGGCAGGCAGAGTGACAGTCATGACAAGAGGCACTGGAAGCAAGTAGGAGGCAGTGCAATGAAAAACTGGGCACAGATCTAGTCCATGGAAGTGGGCGAAGACAAAGCTAGCCTCATATGGCTCAGAATAGCTAAAGAACAGTATAAGCATTCCTGGGAGGCCATAGCTAAAAGTCTGAAGGCCCAGACCAGGAGAAGCCAAGGGTTCTGTATCAGAAAGATGGCCTCCTACGTCATTGGCCATACAGGAGGGGATGGATGGAAGCTGCTGAGGCTGAGTATAGTCTGGGGAAAATGAGGGCTGAACACAGATCTGGAACCACACAACCCAGCAACACACAAACAGCCATGAGACAAGTAGATTGTGGCCAGGGGAGATCTCAGGCAGTATGCAGAACAGGAGCCTGTGAGAGGGCATAGAAGACATGGACATCTCAGCGCAGCCCAGAAGAAGCTATGGTCAGCCATGTGTGCCTGAACAGAGGAAGAGAAGACCCATAGCCTAAGCACAAGTTGGACGGTGCGTTTTCTTCCAGGCAGTGGTGACACCACAGAGACAGGCAGAGAGGTGGGAGATGAGGCAGGAGAAGGATGTGGCCTCTCATGCCAGGCTGTGAACCTCAGGCTTGAGCATTTGGCCTAGAGGGAATGGATCCCAGAGGGCATGAGGAGAGTGAGGACAGTTAGGAAGAGGGATGGTGATCCAGAGCTATCCAGTAATGACTCAGGCAGGGCCAGTTGTATTAGTTACCAGTCTGCTGCTGTAACAAAATACCTGACAAAATGGTCAGGTATTTATTTTGTTTCAAGTTTGAGGATACAGTCAGCTGTAGTGGGGAAGGCAATGGCTGTGGGAGCAAGGCAGCTGTCATGCTGCATTCAGTCAGAAAGCAGCAATAAATGCCGGTGTTCGGCTCCTTTTCTCCTTGTTCATTCTAGGACTCAAGCCCAGAATGGAATCAAGCTGCCCACATTTAGGGTGGGTCTTCCACCTGTGTTAACCTAATCTTGAAATTACCTTCCAGACATGCCCACAGATTGTCTCCAAAGCGTTTCTAGATCCGATGAGGTTGACACTAGATATGAACTGTCACACCAGTATAAATGATCCTGGGCAAAGCAAAGGAAGTCTGTACTAGACGTGTCAGAAACAGTGGGATGACAGCTGTCCCTGGGTAGCCTGCTGCCAGAACAGACTCTCCACACAGTTTGGTAAGAGATAGGCAATTTGTGCTCTCCTGGTGAAGGAGCAGAAGGAGGTACAAGACTAGCTTCTAGCCAGACCTTTATGAGAGAGAAGAGCTGCCCAGCCTCCCTTGGAGAGACCAGACTTCCTCCTGTTGGGTTAATAGTCAAGGGATGAGGCTCTTCAGAGAATGTTCCCGCCTGTCACCCAGAGCAGCAGCCACGCACGAGTCAAAGCCTTGCTTAGCCTCCATGGGCCCCATCAGAGCCCAACTTGTCTATTGTTAGAAGGGTATCATGGCATCCATGTTACAGAGTTATGATGATTATCTAAGCTCCTTCGCTCCCATCCCACAGTTTGAGTAGGACTGCGGCTTGATTCTGGTAATAGTCGGATAGCGGGGAAGCTGTGTGAGTGAATAGCTGTGCAGCAAGGAGAGCGTGAGATGCAAAAGTCCAGGAGCAAAGGCAGGCCTGCCAGGCTGAAGGAGCAGTGCGGGCAAGGAAAGCATGTATCAGTGACGATGCAAGCAAATCACCCGGACTGGAGAAGTGCAACAGGCATTAAAATTAATTCCACCCTTAAGACACAACTGCTTAGATTGTATACGGCATAACTACAGTCTGTCCAGTGCCTTCTGAAATGTGTGCTTATAGACAGGCTCTGTTCCCAGCCCTGGAAAGAACACTGCATTGGAGAGACCAAGATATTAGGTATCAGAGGTTCTGGTGCCAGTGCATCTGCAGAGTGGCTTGCAAATCGAGGCTAAGTAGAAACCAGGGATGGAAGGGCTATGCCTGCCAGGCAGAAGGGCCTGGTGGGAGGGCTCCTGTAGCTGCTCCTCTTACTTTTGTGCTCTTACCCTGATAGAGGCCATTGTGGAGTCAGCCTTGTACAAGTGTGTCTTGAAGCCCCTGAAGGAGGCCATCAACTCCAGCCTGCTGGAGATCCACAGCCGGGATGGCTCACTGCAGCAGCTCAAGGAGAACCAGCTGGTGATCCTGGCCACCACCACCACCGACCTGGGCGTGACCACCAGTGTGCCCGAGGTGGCTGTCATGGAGAAGATCCTGCAGAAGCTGACCAGCATGCACAAGGCCTATTCACCAGGGAAGAAAATCTCCATCTTGTTGAAGACCTGCAAGCTCATCTACGACTCCATGGCTCTTGGCAACCCAGGTAAGCAGGGCTTGGACTCCCTACAGAACTAAGGCAGGATGAGAGTAGGAGGTATTCTCTGGGCACACCACAGGGTGACCTGGGTGAGGAAGAAAACGGTGCCTCCCAGTGCCTTCAAGACAGGCGATGAACGAGCCCTGCCTATGCACATGCACATTAGAAAAAGGTACCCTGTGAGTTTGCAGGGAGTGCTGAAACATGCTGACTCACACACAGAACCACGGTGCCTCAATGGTGGAGGGTAGAAGTCCACGATCAAAGTGGGGCAAGGCTGTGTTCTTTTCGGGCACTAGGTAGGATCTGATCCAGCCTCACTCCTAAATCTGAAAACCCAGCAGTCTCCACTCAGCAATCTCCTGTGTGCTCTCTGTGTCCACATTTCCCTCTTATGAGGACACAGGTCGCAGTAGGTCAGTGTTACCCTACACCAGTGTGATTTCATCTCCGCCAACCACATCTGCGATGACCCACTTCCAAAAGAGTCACCTTTTAGGGAACAGTGTTGGCTTTAGCATGTGTGAACTTGGAGAGGACAGGTCTGGTTCCGACAGTGTTGATGGTAGCTCACTTGGACCACAGAGAAGCTGGTCTGTACTCACCAAAGTCAGCAGAAGGGGCTGAGGGAAGATGCCCAGGCCCATCTGTTAGTGGGCACCTGGATGTAGGCTATCTGGGTGAACCTTAGGCCATAACATCCTCCAGTATGTTGGTCCCAGCTTATGCCCGTAACCAGCTGGAGTTCAGGGTAGTGAGCAGAGCTTGTTGAGGCCTGGCATCATGACAGACTGCCACCATGCATTGACCTGTCTTGTCACAAGATAAATCCAGATTCAAGGGGTGAAGCACATGTCCCCTTTGGATGGAAAAAGCTCTGAAGTCACATCGCGATGGGTGCGGGGAGGAAGGAAAGAAGGGAGGTAGTGGAATCATGGGGCCCATTTGTAGCTTCACCACGGCACTCCTCTAGGTACAGAGGCAGAGGAGTGCACGCTCCACAGAGAATAAACGCTAGCTGGAGTTCATTCTGCACCCAGCCCTTCAGCGAGATGCCCTGGTGCAGGCAGCCACATGTGTAGTTGTACATGGCAGCCGTGGCACGTGAAAAAGAATTTCATCATTGTAACCTTGCAGACTGGGTTCAGATGTCCGGTCTGCCTCTTACCACTTGTAAGGCCTGGAACAAGTCACTTACCTCTCCGGGCCCAGCTTCTTTATGGGAGAGAAGTCAAGATTCTAGTAAGTCAGAGCCATACTTAGGGACTTTCAGTTATTAGGAACAAGCTGCATCATTTGACCCCAGTGCCCAACACCAGCAGGTTCGATACCTGGGGATGGCTGAGAGGGTCTTCTTCCTCTCTATGTTCCTCATGGATGAGCAGCCCAGCTGACCCTCTGGCAACAGAAAAGAGTTGTTTGGCATGGCACTGGGGCATGGAACATGGTTCCTTCATCCTTGTCAACTTCCCACATGAGCCTGGAAGAGGCTCAGCTCCAGGTTGGAGGCCCTTTTTTTGTGTAGGACCAATAGGTGTCCTGCAACTGAGAAAACGAATTGAGTTCCTGAAGGGCAGAAGCCACATGGGGATAAAACTGCATGGTGGTTATGTTGTCATGGAGAAGTGTTGTGTCAGGAAGAGTTTGTCTTTGGGGACCAGGGATCTTGTGCAGTCTGCAGGCCAGGAGACAGGACTAGGCTGTAAGTGCAACTGATTCCTGCCTAAACGTGGTCAGTGGAGGAAGGCAGCGACTGTAGGCGGCCTCCAGAACTCAGAGCCTTATTCCCATGCATGTCTGACAGCACAGTCGGCCTCAGAGGCCTCAGACCCAGGGAGAGCACCCAGAATGCCTGACAGCCCCAGTGTGACATTGAAGGCCAGGGCCCCCTTGTCACTGATGGAAACAAGCCAAGAACATGGCATGCCTGCTCCTCTAAGACAGGAGCAAGGGCAGCAGGCCTGGCATGTCCTGCATGGGTGTGTGAGGGAAGCAGTGCAATTTGGTCAGAAAGGGAAAGACATGAAAAACTACACCCAAATGTCTATCTGGGCCCTGGTGCATCTAGCCTGACTATCCGGGTAATGGAGACACTGGGTTCAGATTCCTCCTGTGGGAACAGGTGCACCCTCTGGGGCTCAGGTGGACCGTGGTTATTTTGTCACCAGATGCTCACACTTGCTAACTGCATGTCTGACCCGTGGCTGTTTCTAACTGCAGGATCATTTCTCACAGGCCTTGCAGGACTCAGGGCAAAGTCAGGGCCAAGGACTCTGCTGACTGAGGTAGAAACAGGCCTGTTTCACTCTCTAAGTCCCAGTTTTCTTAAGACCATGAAATGCAAGCCAGGCACAGGGAGGGACATTCAGACACTGTGAGGGTTTTTTTTTTTTTTTTTTTTTTTGAGACAGGGTTTCTCTGTATAGCCCTAGCTGTCCTGGAACTTACTCAGTAGACCAGGCTGGCCTCAAACTCAGAAATCCACCTGCCTTTGTCTCCCAAGTGCTGAGATAAAAGGCATGTGCTACCACTGCCCAGCTTAACACTGTGACCATACTTAACCATGAAGGCAACTGTCAAGTGCCTTCTCCTACCCCCGAACACACACACTTCCCCTAAATCACACAAGTTCTCTATCTGGACCTTTCCCAGTCAGTGCTATCCTGAGTCTATATTATATTGCCAGGCTACAAAGCTCTCTCGTGACAGCTGTGGATGTGTCCCTGTGTAAGTATCTCCAGATCCAGCATCTCTGACGGAATCACAAGTCATCACTCATCTATTAAGTTCCTTGAGGATGCTGAAAGGCTTAGGGATTCCACATCTAACAGTCATTACTACCTTTAGCTCCCTTTAATGTGCTCTGCTTCAAGGGCCTTTCTTTTCTTGGACCACACTGATGTTTTTAATATCTACTTTGATTATGTTAATTACGTGCGTGCCTGTCTCTGTGTGCTGGGGTATGTGCATGTGAGGACAGGTCCCCTCAGAGCCCAGGGACATTGGGCCGCCTGGAGCTAGAGTTACAGGCAATGGTGAGCTGCCTCATGTGGGTGCTCAGAATCACACTAGGGGTCCCTGCAAGACCAGTGTGCACTCTTAACTGCTGAGCCGTCTCTCCAGACTGAGGCTGACACCTGGAGAATTCAGGTTTCCTTCCTGCCCCCATCTTTACCACCTAGGCCACAGTTTTTCATCTCATGTTTGTCTTTCATCTCATGTTTGTCATGCTCTGGTCATTGCTGACTTGGTTACTTCCTCATTGCTTTGATCAAATACTCTGACCAAAGCAACACGAGAGAAAATGAGGTCGTGCCGGGCGGTGGTGGCGCACGCCTTTAATCCTAGCACTTGGGAGGCAGAGGCAGGTGGATTTCTGAGTTCGAGGCCAGCCTGGTCTACAGAGTGAGTATCAGGACAGCCAGGACTACACAGAGAAACCCTGTCTCAAAGAAAGAAAGAAAGAAAGAAAGAAAGAAAGAAAGAGAGAGAGAGAGAGAGAGAGAGAGAGAGAGAGAGAGGAAGGAAGGATGGAAGGAAGGAAAAGAAAATGAAAATGAGGTCATTTAGGCTTAGAGTTCAAGGGTCAGCCCCTCTCAGCTGGGAAGTCTAGGCAGCAGGAGCTTGAAGCAGCTGGTCACATTACATTCCAAGGTCAAAAAAAAAAAAAAAAAAAAAAAACCAGCAATAAATGCTAGCAAATTCTCAGCTCACTTTCTGCCATTTTTACAGCCCAGATCTCACTCAAATTAAGATGAGTCTCCTCAGTTAATGTAATCAATTCCTGTGATTGGCATGCCCAGAGGTCCATTTCCCAGGTGATTGTAGATTCTATTGAGTTGACAGCTAACAACTATTACAGTTACATGGGGGTGATACATTCTTTATTTACTTCTATTTTATGTACATTGGTGTTTTGCCTACATGCATGTCTGTATGAGGGTGTTGGATCCCCTGAATTACAGACAGTTGTGACCTGCCATGTGGGTGCTGGGACTTGAACCCGGGTCCTTTGGAAGAGCAGTCAGTGCTCTTAACTGCTAAGCATCTCCTTAATTCCTAATGATACAGTCTTAGCTGCCTCTCAGTTGACTCAGATTCGCCTCAGACTTGACACTGGTGGTTTCAAGACTAGACTTCCCCATTCTCTACCTCACTCCACTCCATTCCATGTTCCCAGCATCTCATGCTATCTGGCTTTAGCCATGTGACTGAAGCACAGACCAACATCTCTGTGCTGAAGGCCTGGGAGCCATTGGGAACCCTTCAGCAAGGCACAGCTGCAGCCTGTGTTGAGCCAACAATTGAGCATGTTCAGCAGGACAGAACCACACTTGTCCAACACTGCTCCTAGACCTCTGGCTTCCTAGACTTCAAGAACCCTTAGACTTTAGGCAACTTAGGCCTTAGACCACCTAGACCTCTACCCATCCTAGGCCTCCAGGCCTCCTCTCTGAACAAGAAGACCACCACACCGCCTTTCCTGTCATCACTACACAGGAGAGAGAAGCTCATGCACAGACTATGTGGCCCATTTAAAGGACACTACAACAGCCTAGGCATAGGTGGGACCAGTTGAGATAGCAGGAAAAGGGCTACACTTGAAGTCACAGGAGCCAAACGTAATGGGTCACACTATCCTTTCCTAAGAGGTAAATGCTGTCACACTTGTCTAGATAGACCCAGCCAAAATACAAACCTAAAGCCATATTGTGCTAAACCTATGCCACACTCACTGCGCCAGCCCACCATCCAACGCCAAGCACCAGGTTTGGGGAGAGCAATTGAGCACAAGTTTGTGGGTCCTGGGTCAGGCAGGCTGGGAAGTTCAAGAGACAAATGGCTTTGGACAAGCATCCATCATACCTGGGAGCTATGGGGTCCTTGCAGAGTTTGCAGAACTTGGCAGGAGTGGTTAGGCTTTTTGATTCGTGTTCTCTACATCTAGCAGAGAAGTCATTCCCACCTCTGGAACATCCAAAGCTAGGCAAGGGAATCCATTCCTGTAGCAGGAAGAACAGATCAAAGCCCCCTCAGGAAAGACGGAAAGGGAGAGGGAACCTAGGTAAAGACCAATGTAATATAATATTATAGCAAACCAATATAAATGCAGAAGACACGGAGAGGGCTTGGGATGCTGAAGGCTGCCCTCCATGCCTTTAGCTGGACCTGAACTTGTAGCTTGCTTGGACCAAGGGCTGGATTCATAGACCTCAAAAGTTGGCTATAGAGCCAACAGCTTAGTAATAAAGACCAATTTCCTTCATTATCTACTTCCTCACAGAGGCCGTATGACCCAAGAATCCACTAGTGGTTCAGGCAGTGACAGTGGATAGACGGCTCTTGATGGTGACCCAGGAGGCTATAACATTGCCTGCATGTGAAGGAGACAGAGGGAAAGTTTTAAGATCTATGCTAAACTGAATTCTAGTGAATAAAGTCACCTGTGTTTATTATTGAGAATCTTGCTTATGCAGCTTTCAGATGTCCTGGGCATTGTCACGTAGAGCAGAAACACGAACCTGCCATCTGATGCCTCCATGTGGCTAGGAAGGCATAGAGTGGGTGAGACCCTCGGTGTCCAGGCATTTGCTGATCTAAACCAGGAGAGGGAGGGGAGGTTTACTTCAGCTTACAACTCCAGGTTACTGTCCATTGTTGCAGGGCAATAACGTCGAGGCAGACAGCAACCTGAAGCCTCACACCCAGGGTCAAGAGCAGAGAGGGGATGAACACAGTTCAGTAGACAGTTCAGGGCCCAACCCGTGAAACAAGGCCATCTACCTCCAAGGTGTGTCTTCCTACATTGACCATTTCCTACCTGCTGCGTTATGTTAGCCACTGAGATAATGCCTCCCAAATGACTATACTTCATGTCAGCCACTCATCTGACACATGTCAGTCCTGAGTAACAGACTGAGTTGATTATCTCCCAGTGTTCAGATGAAGAAACTGGGGCTTGTCGTGGCCTAAGGAGAAGCCTGACTGTACAGAACTAGAATGACTTAGCTAAAGTCTTCCTAATTTCCTATTCCAGTGTTCAGGGTCCCCCAGATGAATACTCTTTGGCTTATTTCTCTCTGAATAAGAATTCCCTCTTGGCTGGGCAGTGGTGGCATGTTTCTTTAATCCCAGAACTCAGGAGACAGAGGCAGGTGGATCTCTCAAAGTTTTGAGGCCAGCCTGCTCTACATAATGAGTTCCAGGACAGCCAGGGCTACACAGAGAAACCCTGACTCTGGGAATAAAAAAGAGTTTACTCTCTCCAAAGTTCCCCAGCCCATAAAATGCACAGAAGGTCTCTGCCAGCTCTTGGTATTGTGCGCCTGCAGGTGGTGAACAGATGGACCTAGGAGAAACAGAAGCTAAAATCAGGAAACACAGGCTGACCCTGGCAGGGCATGAGCTCTGGTCCGTGCAAGCCAGGTGTTCTGACAGGAGAAGCATTTCAAAGCTATACTCATCTCCCCAGGGAGTGCTGCCTGTTGTACAGCTGGAAGAGCCAGCTAGGAACTGGTATGTTCCAACTGTGCTCAAAGCTGGCATTGGTCTGTAAGCCATCACAGGGGGAAGACATGGATCCGGTCCCACCAGTGATCAGCACAGAACTCTGAGCACAGGCCTCCCAGCTCTGAGTCTTGGCTTGCCCATGGTGAGGTTGAACCTGTGGTGTGTAAGGCAGTTGGTGTGCTGGAGGAGGTAGCTCATACCAATTCAGGGGAGCTAGTTACACATCTCCTCCCAAGTCTATGTGCAGGTCTGCAGTTTGAACTTGGTCACTGTGGAAATGGTTACATCATGGAAATTGGCCAGCATTGCAGGTCCGTTTCTGTTTCTGCCTTTCACTTGGAAATTCTGTCGTGAAGTATCTCTTCTCCCAGTCGACTGCGAATACACGTGGGGCTCAGGTTGGACCACTGGCAGTGGTGGATCTCAGGCACAATGGTGGTCTCTGGTATAGTGATTATAAGATCTGGGGCAATGCTAGATCTTGGGGCAGGAATGGATCTCAAGGACAGTGATATTCTTAAGCAGTGGTGGATCTCAGGCACAGTGGAAGATCTTGGGCAGGAGTGGATCTCAGTAGTGGCTCTCAGGGGGCAGTGATGGATCTCAGGGGCAGAGGTAAATCTCAGGAACTGTGGTAGATCCAAGCAGAGGTGGATCTCAGGGGCAGGGGTAGATCTCAAGAACTGTGGTGGATTCAAGCAGAGGTGGATCTTGAGCAGAGGTGGATCTCAGGGGCAGAGGTGGATGTTGGGCACAGGGTTGGATCTCAGTTTTCCCTGCAGATGCCCACACAGCAATGGTCGGCCCTGTGAACTGAGTGTGATGAGAACGAGATAACCCAGCCAGCAGCCCATGGCAGACTCAGGGGAAGAACCAGGAAAGGGCAAGGAACCAGAATTTTGTAACCCCAGCCGAGAGCTCTTTCTCAGTTCCTTCTTGTCACCCGTACTGAGCCACCCTGGGAGTTGCTAGGGTCCCCACCATTGAACCCTACTGAACCATGCTCTTCCAGGGTCACCTCGGGTCCCTGAGTGGCTCACAGGCTGGCACTCACAGCCTTCATCCTCTTCTCCTCGCAGGGAAGCCCTACGGGGCCGACGACTTCCTGCCTGTGCTTATGTACGTACTGGCCCGCAGCAACCTCACGGAGATGCTCCTTGACGTGGAATACATGATGGAGCTCATGGACCCTGCCCTGCAGCTAGGAGAGGGTGAGTTTGCCACCACCCCTACACCCACCACCATCTCCCAACAACCCAGGCCCACCCACTCCCACACCAGGTGGCCTGGCAAGGACTTCTTAGGTAGGGCCAGACTAAGGTTAAGCCCTAGGGACATGCACACAGGCTCTGCCCAAATAGCTCATTGACCAGGAAGACAGTCAGGTTGCAAAGAAAAGTGACAAAACTTTGACAGTAGGAAATTCAAAGAGACTGGGAGCATGCTACCCTGACAGTGCAGTGCTGAGCACTGAAGGGTGAGCAGGAGCAAAATAAATAAACAGATAACGAAGATAAAGATAAAGAAGAGGACGGAGCTGGTCAAAGTGGCACACACCTTCAATTCCAGCACTCTCGGACAACAGAGGTAGGCGGGTCTCTGTGAGTTCAAGGCCACCATGCTCTGCACAGTTAAGTTCTAGGCCAGCCAGGGCTGCATAGTGAGACCCTGTTTTGAAAATAAAACAGTAAAACTAAATACATTAATGAAATTTAAAAACAAAGAACAGCGGGAATGTCATTCTTCCTGGAGGCACAGCAGAAGTTAGTAGTTTAACGGGTGATGCAAAAATGGCAGACGTTGTCTCCGTGGAGTGTGGTGAGTAGAGATCTGTTCTTAGCTACAGGGTGGGGGTTGGGGGAGGGGGCTGAGATTCAGCCCTGGCCAGGACTTCTGACCATAGGGAGAAGTCACTGAGGCATTGAGGGCTCTGTACTCCCTGGTTGAATGAAGGAAGGGTGTTATTTGCTATGGCCCATTTCAGTTTCCCTTCCCCTGTCCCTCCACCCACCACTTCCTCCAGCTAAGGCCTCAGCCAACCCTCCACTAAGAATCGCTTGAGATACAGAAGCCCAGATATGGGCTCTAAGGGACCATGACATGTCCTGTGGGCTCCTACCATCGAAGAATGGACCCAGCCTCCCAGGCACAAGCGTCCCCTTTGGGCTTTGTGGTTCTTGAGAGTGGCTGTCCCCCTTTGCATAAGTTTGCATCTGCCACCTCTGGAGGTGAAAAGCCTGACGTAAATGCGTAAATGCTTCGTTGAGGTCTTCTCAGCTCAGGGGAACAGGGAAAGCGGAGAACTTTGCTGTCGTATGTAGCTCTGAGCCCTGGCTGTGGCACCTGGAGCTACCTGGTTTTCCTCTTTAGTTACATGTTACCTGCAATTGGAGCAACTTGTTTTCCTGGGAAGTCCAGGGATTCAGAAGAAGCAAGCTTTCTTTCAGTCCACCAATGCATCCATCCACCCTTCCACTCACCATCTGTCTACTTGTACATCCATCTATCCATCCACATGTCTACCCGTGCATCTATCTGTCCATCTACCCATCATCCACCTATTCATTCATCTACCTACCTACTCACCCACCTACCCATCTTTCTATCCACCCATACATCCATACATCTACCCATCCACACCTACATCAGTTCATCTACCTATCGACCTAGCTATCCACCAGTTCATTTATGTATCTACCCATCTATCCATCCATCCTCCAAACGCCAGCCCACCCATCTGTTCACCCATCTACCCATTCATCTCACCACCAGTCCATCCATCCATAAATTTGCCTACCCACTCATCAACTCATCCATACATACTCTGTCATCTATCTACCCCTCCCCCACATCTCCATCCACCAAACCATGTACTCATTGAACCATCCATGCCAGACAGGAATGTCTGGGAGTCTCGTGAAAATCAACAAACACCTCACTCTCACATTCAGGACCTCCGTCCCCTCAAGGCTTCCTCTTGGGTTTCATCATGCCCGTGGAAGCACCCAGAGACTGAAGAAATTGACAGGGATCTCTTGCCAGCACTGCTTAAAGAGTGACAGCCACCCTGAGAAACAAGGCACTGTGCAGGTGTCCTCACTGGATCACTCTCCACCTGTGGAAACACCCTCTCCTACATGTTCTCGTGACCCCCCCCCCCCCCGGCCTGTGGTGTGGTGTGATTTATCCCAGACCAGATAGCTGGTTCCCATGGTCTTCCCAGCAGGCATTTATAGAAGCAGAGATCAGGGCCTTCCTGTGAGCAGCTTGGCGGACTGATGGGACCCCCTTCTTATACCCACCCCATACCCCACCCCATCTCAGGGAAATCGCCTGGCTGGAGCCAACCAAGAATCCAAACATCTCCCACACATGTCCCCATAGACCTTTGTGCCCACGTGCCCTCCCTAGCCTGCACCCAGTTAATCTCACCAATGGATTTGCCAATCAATCCCACCACGTACTGCCTGGAAGCGTCTGCAAAACTCAGTGGTGTCACCCGCCACCTAGTGCTTATATTCGGTACTACATGGTCTCCATCAAAGATGACTAGAAGGGCATTAAGGGATGTATAGGACTTGAAGGGCTAGGAGAGCCCCAGCAGGGCTTGGAATTCCTCCCTACTGCCTCTGAGAGAAACAAAAACCCCAGAACTATTGTCTGAGCTCATATAGTTGAATGGCCCAAGCGTTACTAAGCCCCCACCCCTCACACGCATGGCATAGAAAAGCAAGTGCCTTTTCGCCATGCTCATTCATCTCCAGGACTCAGAATCAGAGCATTCCTGACCTTGCCCTGCTCTCTGTGCCACAGGGGCAGGACTCAGAGCTGTGCCTTCTCAGCCCAGCTTAAGGAGTCTGGAAGCGAGCGTTTTCATCCAGGGCCACTTCAGATACCAGAGGATCTCCCATAGTTAGGGTGGGATGGTGGATTGGGGTGGATCACTGGCAGAATCAGCCTCATGTCCAAAACCATTAGCCTGGCCTTAATGGTCAGGAAAAGCAGTCTAGAGAGTGTCAGGGAAGCTAGGGACTGGAAGAAAGCAGGATGCTAAGGTGGGGGGGGGGGCGCGGCACTGTGTGATCTTGGCCGTGTCACCCTCTTCTTCTGGGATTCAGTTTCTTCCCTTTAAAGCAACAGTTATCAACCTGAGGGTCGTGACCCCTTTGAGGGTTGCATCTCAGATATCCAACATATTTATATTACAGTTCACAGCAATAGGAAAATTACAGTAATTCTGTGATTGGGTGCCAGCACAACATAAAGAACTGTATTAAAGAATCACAGCATTAGGAAGGTTGAGAACCACTGCTTTAAAGTGAAGGCTCTCAGGCTAGAGAGATGGCTCAATGGTTAAGAGCACTGGCTGCTCTTCTAGAAGTCCAGAGTTCAATTCCCAGCAACCACATGTAAAACTGTAATGGGAGCCAATGCCCTCCTCTGGTGTGTCAGAGACAGCATACTCACATACATAAATCAAATAAATTTAAAAATAAAAGCTACCAAAAAACTAAATAAAGTGAAAAATCTCAGCAAGGTTCTAAACCCCTAACAAGTCGATGGCCAGATAAACATCTCTGCAAAGTATTGTCTTTGAACTTAAAATTCCATGGCTTGTGCAGCTTGAAGTACCATAAAGCCTCAATTACTTGAGGAAACATGACAGATTAAGGATTACTTTTAAAGGAGAATTTTAAGAGGGCCAATATCTTGGTGGGTAAAGGCAGGCAGCTGCCACAAAGTCTGAGGGATTCTTGTGGTAAAAGGGGGAAACTGACTTCTGCAAGTTGAGTGTACCCACAAATACATGTACACATGTGCACACAAAATAAAATTTAAAATGTAATACATTCTTTAAGTGGACGGGATCTTGCTTTGAAGCTCTGTGTGGCTCTGTAGGCCAAGTGGACATCCAGCTCACAGAGACCCGCCTGCCTCTGCCTCCTGAGTGCTGCTGATATTACAGCTGGGTAGCAGCAAACACTTTTACCATTTTAAATCCTTATAAACTTCACGCGATAACTAGGCTTTCCTGTGCATCTTTGAAAATTGTTTTTATAATAGGTTATACATTCATGGTGCTCTACATGTTAAAGTGCCTGTATAATACACCGAGAGGATTGGCTCCCACCGCCTTCTCCACATTCCCACAGGCATCCTGCCTCTCAGTTTCTTATGTATCCTATAGATTTTAAAACACTTGAAAATTACATTTTAAATTTCTAACTTAGTTTCAAACATCATTTTAAGAATATTGAGTTTGGATGAACAGACCTGTAGGAAATGCTGGGTTTCTTTGTTCTCTTCCCAATTCAGCCACATGGAATCCTTAGCCAGGTATGATAAACCAACCATACCTTTAATTCCAGCACTCAGAAGGCAGAGGCTGGTAGATCTCTATGAGTTCAAGGCTAGCCTGGTCTTTATTATAAATTTCAGGCCAGGGCTAAGTAGTGAAACCCTGTCTAAAAATAACTATATTATATATAATATAGTTATATATATATATATATATATATATTCTATAATTTATATTTTTATATTATATAATCATGTAATTATATGTAATTATTTTTTTGTTTTGGTTTTTGTTTTATTTTTCAAGACAGAGTTTCTCTGTGTAGCCCTGGCTGTCCTGGAACTCACTCTGTAGACCAGGCTGGCCTTGAACTCAGAAATCCTCCTGCCTCTGCCTCCCAAGTGCTGGGATTAAAGGCATGTGCCACCACCACCCGGCTAATTATATGTAATTATAAATAACATTTCTAATTTATAATTTTAAAAGTAGCCATATATACAATAGTTGTATATATTATATATGGATTATTCTACAAGATTCCTTCTTGAAGGAGGCTAAGGAAACATGTAAGCTAAGTCATATATAGTCATATATATTATATATGGATTATTTCACATGATTCCTTCTTGAAAGGGGCTAAGGAAACATGTGAGCTAAGCTATTCTATAAAGTGCCAACTGCTGAAGCCCCAGTGCACTGAAGTTGAGTGCTGCCTTTGAAGCAGGTCATAGAGCGTGGACGCCCCCTGGTTGTTATGGAAGGAGGAGCATGTTGGAAGCAATGGGCGGGGCCACACTTTGGGACCAGCTCCTCCCAGTCAGACCTTTCTCATTCAGCCTGTGTCTTTGACCCTACAGGTTCCTACTATCTGACCACCACCTATGGAGCCCTGGAGCACATTAAGAACTATGACAAGATCACAGTGACCAGGCAGCTGAGCGTGGAGGTGCAGGACTCCATCCATCGCTGGGAACGCAGGCGCACGCTCAACAAGGCCCGGGCCTCCCGCTCCTCTGTGCAGGTGATGCTGGGGACTATAGTGTCTGGGGCTACAAACTGTACAGGTACCACCTGTGCTGTATGCTTGGCTACTTTGACCCGCCAGCCCTACCATCCTCAGGGTGAGCAGTGGGTCTCCCACAGAGGAATCCAAGGTTCTACCTGCCACTCTGCCTAGCTCTACAGGTCCTGGGTAGGCATAGAAGTGCCACCAGGAAGATGTTATAACCAATGGACAAAGTGGTATGGCTATACACACACCACACACCACACATACACACACACACACACACCATTCTTCTCCTGCTGGCCACGGCTTCCCCTTTGCAGCAATCATCATGCCGTGTTGTAAACCCTCTGTGTAAGAAGCTCTCATATGGGGAGGACAATGCCCGTGGTTCATGTGTCTCAGAGGCCTGAAACCCAGGATCTGGGACAGGACAGGATGCCAGTGTGTAGAGAATGTCCAGAGTTGGACCAGGAAGCCAGACAACCCTCCAGAGCTATTCATAGTTATATAGACTCTGTATAGAAAATGGAGCCCGGGCCTCTGGGAGGCAGGAGGCCTGAATTCTGGACCCAGCTTTGAACCAAGAGTTGATTCTAGCCATCCTCTTTAGTTTAGCAAAACGGTTCATAAATAAGCCTCCGTCCTCTAGCCTAAAAAGTCCTAGGTTAATTGTTTGGAAGTGGTGGTTACTAAACTTGTCACCCAGTCTTGCGCCCCCTCAGAAATGCCACTTCCCGTCCATGTGAGCCAACCGAACCAGATGAGTCCTGCGTCCCTGCCCTTGCTCACAGCTGCCAGCCAGCATCTCTGCTCTTCCCGGAATCAACAGCACCTCAGAACCAGTGGGAAAGGGGAAGAAAGCTACGGCCTCAGCTTCCACCGCTTTCCCTGGTCTAAATACTCCCTCCCAACAAGGTCCATCTCATCTTGCATCACTGAACTGGGAATTAGAAGGAGATGCATACCATAGACTGTCCCAAGCTGGTATGCACTGGCATGAGAGGGAGTGCCAACCCACCACACACATACACACCCAACAGCACCTCTGTCCCACCGTTCCCTTCTGGAAAACAAAACAAAACAAAACAAACAACAACAACAACAACAACAAAAAAAAAAAACAAACAGAAGCCTACAGTGAGGCCCAGACCCTGGCACTCTGTAAGTGCACACGACCCTGTAACATGGTCATTAGCATCTTCATGGCTGTGGCTGTGAGCCATCCACTGATGTTGCCATTCCGTCCATGGTAAGGCAGCCCCTCACACATTACTTCACACTGGCTTGGTGGCAGTGTGTGGCTCTTGTCCTCAGTCTACAGTCAAAGCAGCAGCGGTCAGGGTCACACAACAAACAGAAACATATTCAAAGCCAGGAAGGGCAGGGAACCCAGGGACCCACACTGCATCACCCCTCCCACACTGCATCACCCCTCCCACACTGCATCACCCCTCCCACACTGCATCAACCCTCCCACACTGCATCACCCCTCCCACACTGCATCACCCCTCCCACACTGCATCACCCTTCCCATCATGCATCACCCTTCCCATCATGCATCACCCTTTCCCAGCACCACTGGTATCACCTCACATGCCCACCTCCATTTATCCTCAACTCACCCCTTCCTCAGCTCCCCACCCCCAGCCTCTTCATTCCCTGCCTCTAAACCACAGAGACAACTCCTGCTCTCAGAGGCCAAACGGCTCCACTTGCCTGAACTGTGAGGTGCTAGGATTATAATCTACACCTGCAACTTTATACTGCCTTCCAGCACTGCACCTGAGGGGCAGGGCAGACTCAGTGGAGACGTGCAGAATGAATGCATGATTGAACCTTGCTGACAAGGGAGAATAATGAAAAGCCTGCAGACCGGCTAAGGGAAGGGGACGGGACTCTGCCATTGTCATGACTCAATAATGATTGAATCGGCCAGGAATTGATGACTTAGCTGGTAAAGGTGCCTGACCGGCATATATAACAGTGTGAGTTCAATCCCTGGAGTCTATGTAAAGGTTAACTCCACAAAGTTGTCCTGGGACCTCCACATGGGCATTTGGGGTACACACATATCTCATGCATACACACGAGAATTCAATCCATATTTGAATCCTGACTGAATCACCCTGAATAAGTCCAGTGGGGAGGTGAGACCCAGAGAAGGAAGAGTTACCCACCAGGCTCAGTGGCAGAGTAAGAGGACACAGTTGCTCTTAGTCTCAGCTTCATAACTGCTTAAACACCCCCCCCTCCCCGGTCCAGAGAAGGCAAAGACAGGTCCAATGTCATCATGCTCCTGTCTGCTGGCCCTACCTCCCAGTGTTGAGATGAGGGTGACCCAGAATGCTATTGGTCAAGCCTGGTAACCTCAAACCTCCTCCATCTTGCCTGCAGGACTTCATCTGTGTGTCCTACCTGAAGCCCGAGCAGCAGTCACGGACACTGGCGTCACGGGCAGACACAGCAGCCCAGGCACTGTGTGCACAGTGCGCTGAGAAGTTTGAGGTGGCACAGCCCCAAGACTACCGGCTCTTCGTGCTGGTGGATGGGCGCTGCTTCCAGCTGGCCGACGAGGCTCTGCCGCACCGCATCAAGGGCTATCTGCTCCGGAGCGAGCCCAAGCGAGATTTCCACTTTGTGTACCGGCCCCAGGACAGTGGCAAGGATGGTTCAGGCCAGCCCTATATAGTGGTGCGGGAGCCCAACTTCTTATAAGATGACCCCCCACCACCACCCCGCTGAGCTGTGTTGGAAGGATCTCCTGAGAGGTGCCTGTGTCAGTCACACTGGTGTAACGCCCACTGAGCATACCTAAGCCAATCAGGCAGAGTCATAGTCTGAGGCACCATGTTCTTTATTGGACAGTAAGGGAAACCAAGGCTCAGGTGGAAGAGGCTCTCTAGCCAGCTGTAGCAAACAAGCCCAACCCTGCTCACACCCAGTTCCTCAGGCAATTTTTCTGCCTTCCCCTGGTCCCGTCCCACCTCCTACCCCAGATCTTTAGTCTTCCCTGAAAGCGCTCACTTTCCCCAAGACTGGCTAATGAAGGGGTTCCTGACCCCAGCTGCTCCCTGAGCCTCAGGATGGAGCTGAGATGTTCCACCACAACCCAAGATCTTAAGTATTATGTTGAAGAGACAGCCCCACACCTCACCCCTGCCTCAGAGCTTGCCTTCAGCTACCAGAGTGCCTAGTCTGCCAGGACTCCTGAGCCCCACTAGAAGCAGCCAAGCCAGCTCCTGGGAAACATGGACAAGTTCAACCAATGCTGTGAGGTTGGAGGGGCGGGGCATTGAGAGACCTGTTCTTGCCATCAGTGTTGACAAGCTGCACGACAGGGAGAGGGGTTGTTAATAAAAGCCCTTTTGCAAAAGCTAACTCCTCTGAAGGGGCCTGAGTTCTGCTCACCAGTCTGAGACCTGTTGCATCTCCACCATCCCTGGTTCCCATCACCCCAGGCTCTAGACAATTTCTAGAACCGTCCCTCCTACCCTTATGCTATTACTCTTGGGAATTCCAATCCTCTTGATCCTCGCCTGGTTAGCTTGTATATGCATCCTTCAAAGCCCACCTCCAGGAAGTCTTCCCTGGCTCCCAGTGTTAGTAATGCACTGACAGCTGGTCAGACCTATTGGGTTTAATTAATGCTTTTTTTTTTTTTTTTTTTTTTTTTTTTTTTTTTTTTTTTGAGACAGGTTCTCTCGAGTAAGCCCTCAAGCTCATTATTAGCCGAGGATAGCCTTGAGTGTATAGAACAGTGGTTCTCAACCTTCCTAATGCCATGACCACCCCCAACCATAAAATTATTTTCATTGCTACTTCAGAACGAGTAGTTTTGCTATTGTGACGAATCCTAATGTTCATAACCTGTTTTGCCATGGTCTTAGGCAATCCCTGGAAAAGGGTCATTCACCACCTCCTTGAAAACCGCTGATCTAGAACCTTCTAGGGCTGCTGGAATTACAGGTGTGCACTATCATGGCCAGTTTGTACGGTGATGGAGCCCGGGGTTGCATGACTAATCGAGATGTATGGTCAGCCCAAATGCTGCCTTTCACCTTCGCTCTCTCCCTGCCCATCCCAATACCCACCTCACTATATGACTCTCTCTTTATAGCTTTAAGACATGGCCTTGCTATGCCGCCCCCACTACCTCTGAACTCCTAGACTGAGCAAGTCCCCCTGCCCCAGCTTCATCAGTGGCCAGGACGACAGATACATACTGTCCACGCCTGGCTTTTAAAACGTGAGACTTAACTCACATGCCACTTAATTCTCCCAGTTAAAACATATAATCTAACCTCCTGGGCAGTTGAAAATCTGCATGGAATTCCATGACTTTTTACTTTTAGTTATGCTCATGTGTGTCAGGGGTATGAACAGGTGCATGCAGTGCCTACAGAGACCAGAAGGGGGCCTCAGAAGCCTCTGGAGCTGAAGCTACAGGGTTGCGAGCCATCACAGGTGTTGAGGACCCCAACTCAGGCCCTCTGCAAGTGCAGTTTGAGCTCTTGGTCACTGAGCCATCACCCAAGCCCCACAGCATATGACATGTGGCACCCTCAAAATATAACTAGTCACAGCCCACTGTTGACCTTATTGCTAATAGTCTATAACATAGGCTTAAGATTAGTTTGTTTTTAATGTTTTCTTATATATATGATGGATTTGCCTGGATGCATGTCTATCCACCACATGTGTGCCTGGTGCCTATGGAGGCCAGACAAGAGCACTGGTTGCTGGTTGCCCTGGGACTGGAGTTAGACACAGTTTTGAGCCACCATATGGGTACTCGGAAATTGACCCTGGGTCCTCTAGAACAGCCATCGTTCTTAACCACTGAGCCATCGCTCCAGCCCCACAGCCTACGTTCTGTGTGTTATATCTGGCGAAAGGGGTGACACGTGCAAGAAATCTCTCCTTGCTAGGACGTGCAATCAACTGAAGACTGATAGCAAGAGACGGCTGTTTCTGCAGGCAGTAGCTAGGATGCAACATTCTTACTTTGTTTGCATCTCTCTATTGTTGATGGTTCCAGGTGTGTGTGTGTGTGTGTGAATTTTACTGTTTCATTATAGGTCTGTACATAACTTATATAGCCGTGGTAAAATATTTTTATTTTCTATATTTTATACATCCATGGCTTATTTTTAATTTTTAAAAACATTTCTAGATTATATGGATCATCTGTGTTTTTCAAACAAATCTCCCAAAGCAAACCTGCTCCTGACTTATAACCCACACAACTCGAATGCACTCGGTCTGGGGGCTCCCTCTATCTGAAATGCTGAGCAGCCATGGTCCTCAGCTTCCTAACCTTCCAGCATCCCTGGAAGCAAACTGAACCAGACATGAAGGGGCACACCTGTGTCCTGGCTATCTGGGAAGCTGAGACAGGAGGATTCCTGAGTTCCAGGCCTGCCTTTCAACACAGTGAGATCCTGTGGGGATCCTGGGGGAGCAGGCTTACCCAGCAGCTCTCATTCCCATTTAATTCCTTTGTCGCTAGCACCCGTAAGTGTCTCTCTGTGTGGCTTTGCCGATTCAGCACATGTCACATAAAGCTATGTAATACGTGGTTTTAGCACTTGGCTTCAATTGGCTTAATAATGCCGTGCCCTATAGATAATTCATTCCTTTTTACTGCTGTTTACAGTATTCCCCTGCATGGATACAGAGCACTGAGCTCACGTCTCTAACAACCCCATCACTAACTACACCTTGAGTGTACTATGCCAGAGAAACAGAGGGGCGTGTTCCCTCCCTGCCTTGCACCCGACCATGAGACCATGAGATGCACGGACACAGAGGGCCAGGAAGAGCTGCTTCTGATGGCATTTCTGGGCTAGTCAGGCTGTCTCAGCATGGTGAAAAAGCTTAGTGGGGGAGGACTTGCTTCATAGTCTGAGGGTTCAGTACATAGTTGCTTGAGCAGAACTGAGCATAGTCTATGGCAGAGAAGGTTCTACCCCTCTCAGTGGCAAGAACCAGAGCACTAGGAGGAGTCTAGGGATCAAGCATGACCTCCAAAGTACATCTGCGGAGACCTACTTCCTCTAGCTAGGCCCCACATCCTAGAGTTTCCAGAACTTCCCAAACTAGTCCTGCCAGCTAGGGACCAAACACTCAGCATCCAAGCCTGTAGGGGACATGTTACATTCCAACCATAACAGGTAGGAAGATGAATAATAGGACCAAACTTTAAGAAGAAACGGCCCCTGAAACTGAATGGGGTGAAGAACTTAACAGTCAGGCATTCCAGGGCAAAAGGAAAGGTTGGGGGGTGGGAGGGTGCTGCACGTTCACAGAGCATGGAGCAGTCGAGAGCAGGGAGGTGGGAAGGGACAGCCCACCACGAGGGTAAAACACAAACCATGAAGCCAGAGTCCAGAAACAAATGTCTCACTTCTTCACTTATTTTTCTTAAGACATCCATTATTACAGAATAAAATATAAAATCAATCAAAAATTATACATTCTAAAAATAATTCTCCCATAGGGGGCTTGCTTGCTTTCTGCCCTCTTGAGTAAAATCACTGTGAAGATGGCAAGAGGTTTCAGCTTCGAATTTCTTAGAAGATTCCTTCACTGGCTACAGAAGCTGAAGTGAATTTGCTCTTGAAAGCTAATGGACAACAAAACAAACCAAAAACTCCTAAGAAGCCAAAGTTCCTTCCTCCAGAGAGCTTTAACCCACCCAGACCGGCTTCTTCAGAAAGCAAGTCCTGGGATGGGCTGGCGGTGTTCCTGGGGGCGGGGTTTGGGTGCTATTCCTGAGGGCGGGGCTTAGTTGCTGCCTCTGGCTCCACCCTTTCAGTCTCAGGTTGGTTCACATTCCAGTGGACTGTGCTCACTCTTCGAGAAGCATTGGGAAGAGAGCTGTTCAGTAGTGACTAAGGCACACCTTGTCCATGGCCATCTTTATCCTGCAAAAACCAGGAAGATGAATCAGATGAGTTAAGCAACCCTGAAGATAGAAAGACATTATCCAGTTCTGGGTAGGAGTCATGCAGGATAAAGTCCCTAGCCATCACCACTGGGAACCCAGGCCCTCCGATTCCACTGATGAGTGGCCCCAGGAAAAAGACTGGGTTGTGGATAGAGTCTACTCAGGCCAGTGGTATGCCCCGCTGTGCTTTCAGAGTGATGCCCGTCTTCCCAATGCCAAGTGCCTGCTTTACCTGTCAATTGGATATGGCTTCTCACAGAGGTTGGCCAGCACATACAAGTGCCGCAAGGCATGCTCGTACTGCAAGAAAACAAAAACCCGCACGTGAGCATCTCACCACGCAGTCAGCTTGCCTTGCTTCTGCAGCCACAGAGACAAAGCCATTTCAGCCAGGAGTTCTAGGTCTGTTTAGGTCACGGATCTGCCATATTCTTTCGGCAATCTGTAGGTATTTGCATGCTCTCCCAAGGGGAGACAAACATTCGCACACAACCTCAGGGCTGGTGGGGCTGCTGAAACTCTGTCCAGCTTCAGCTGATTCTGGGAACCCAGCTGAGGAGGGAAGAATGAGATACAAATGCCAAAGGTGCAAAGCCAGGCTCTGCCAGGGTTTGGTCTACGGGCCACAGTCTGCCCACCTTCCTCCAGCAGAATTCAGGCATCTCATTGTAACCACAGGACTTTTTAGGGACCAACTAGCTGACTGACTCTACAATTGGCTGAAACAGCATTCTTCCTTTTCCACGGACTAGGGTGTGCTCCAGCAATAAATCGTGGGGAATGGACAGAAGACATCAGGAGAAAGAAAGAAGCCACTGTCTGGAGATGTGAGGATGAGGTGAGGGGTGTGGGGGCCACATCATCAAGAGAAGCAAGCACCCTTCAAAGCCAACAGTAATGGGAGTTGTCACCTATGACGCTGGTAAACAAGACATATGACCATAAATCCAGCTTCCCAAGGCCCAGATAGATTCTTTCGGTACAAGCCAGTGCACCTGAGTTTAGCACTATGATCTCAGATTCGGGAGACTTGAGGGCCCTGGCTAGGCTCACCGTGACGGAGTGCCAGTTAAAGCAGTGTGTGCGGAAGTAGGTCACAGCCTCCTGGTAGCAGTCATGTGCTGTGAGCATGGTTCTCTCTGACAAATGTCTCTCAGCAGTTTCCCCAAATCCCGCCAGCAGGGAAACAATCTTCTTCACAGATTTCTCAATGACGTGCCTGGCCTAGGGGGAAAAAAAGACAGCATTTCAAAACGATTCTGGCTTAATGTACTCACTCCGGGATCTATAGTAAGAGGCATATTCAAGGAACTATCCTGACATAGCCTTCAACTCACAGTGAATTAGAAGAGTTTAATAAATGCATTCGAGAGAAATGGAAAGCATGTGTTTGGTTTCTGTGACATTTGAAAGGCCAGACCTTCTAGATCTCCTACCACCATAGAAGAACTGACACTTGACACCTGGAGGATAGCCTGTGCCTGACTGCAACCTGCCTCTGAGGGACAGCACTATCCTCATGTGTCCCTGCGTGCTCCTGGGCACCTCTGCCTGTTCAGAAAACCAGGACCAGTAGCACAGAAAGCACAGGGGCCCCTTGTTCCTCCCAGATGATAAACTAGCAACATAAAGAAGACACTTCTGAACCCAAACCTCACTTCTCCATGAAGTCTCTGACCGACCCAGTGTTCATCTCTTGCATGGCTGAATTGTTCACATTCGTCACCAACTGCGTGATAGACCCATGTGTGGTCCCAAACACAGGATTCCTAGAGCCCTGTGTGGGCCCCATAATGGCTTCCCTGTGCTTCATCGAAAACCCCAGAACCACAGAGTAAACATCAGCACAGTGTCAAGCTGTTCCCTCTCACACTGGGCACAGATGTTTGTGAATGTGAACTGATGCTACTCTGCACAGGAACTACTCTCGTTTTTGAAAATGGTTATTTTTTTCAGAATATATAAGGGCACAAAACGAGTTTCTTATGGTTATTTCTGAATGAGTTCAATTTTTTTTAAATCTTGGTTCTTTTTTTTTTTAGTAATTATTTTACATAAAAATGTTACAATATACAACAGTTAACAGGAAATTGTTGAATCCAGTAAGTGCATAGGCTTAGAGATAGTTTTCATATTTACAGCAGAAACCAGAGAAAGTCTACAATATACACAATGGCTCAGAGGCCAATACAAGGAAACTCTGATTTGGTTTCTTTGACTACCCAGAGGATAAAGACAAAACGCCCTTTCATGGCACTGTTATTTGTTTTGAGACAGGGTCTCAAGTAACCCAGGTTGACCTCTAACTCAATATGGTAGCTAAGGAACTCCTAACCTCCCTGCCCCCACCTCCCAAGTGCTGGGACTGAAGGCATTTGGCACAGTGCCTGAATCATTTTTAACTCTTAAGACACTATCAACAGACACAATAACCCATTACAGACAAAACCTCCCTGGGAACAATAAATAACCGGACTCAAGAGATCAAAGGTCAGAAAGAAAAAGGACAGTTATTGCCACTGTGTTTGACACCAGTTAAAAACATCCTGGCTACTCAAGTTGTTAACATTCCAGGGTGACAAATGTCTAAATAAATAAATAATAAAAGATAAGCATTTAAAACACACTCATGGGCGCCGGGGATGGGGCCAAGCATGCATGAAACCTTGGGCTTAATTCCTAATCCTAAGAACCATATACTCTGGGGACCATGGAAAACCAGCACAAGTAGAAGGAGGATCAGAAGTTCAAGGTCATCCTCAGCTAAGTAGCAAGCTGGAGCTGGCCAGCCTGAGATACACGGGATTCTACTTGGAAAAGTAAAATAAATCAAACAGGGTTTTTTTTTCTTTTTTCTTTTAATCTCCATGTATCCACCAGTACCCCGTGTTGACTGGGGACAAGCATGACCACAGACTGGCTTTGCTGGAACAGACAGGCACAGATGAGAGAGTACACAGCTATGAGCAGGAGGCTCCTTCCTGCCAAGTCTGCCAACTACTGAATAGAGCAGCTGTGAGGCACAGAGACATCAGCCTCGGGAAGAGCTTCAGGCTGGGACCCCTGAGTCAACAGAATGGTTTCTGTTGTTTTGTTTTGCTGGTTTGTTGAGACAGGGTCTCTCATGATAGCCCTGGCTGTCATGCAACTCACTCTGTAGACCAGACTGTCCTCAAACTCAGAGATCCACCTGCCTCTGCCTCCCAGCTGCTGGGATTAAAGGCATGTGCCACCACAGACTGGCTGAAACAAGGGAAATTTTTGTACATTGAAGAAAAAAAAAAAAAAAAGATTGACTAGTGACTAGTAAGTCAAGAAGCAGTAAGATAGGATGCCTCAAAGGGATGGCCCATAGGCCAGAGCAGGATTCCAGGAAGCCAGGACTCTAAGCCTTTCCTTCCTGTTGCTAAAGAGGTCAAAGTTAAAGAGGTCAAAGTTAAGATGAAGAGTGAAGACAGCTACTGCTCTACTCTTTGCTCTGCTTTCCAAGAGCACAGAGGCCATTCTCCTTTCTGTATCTGGGAAGGAAACACCTCGAGTTCTGGTTGCTGGTTGTGTTATGTTTATAACAGGATGGACACACACACACATACATACACCCCTTCAATCTAGACTGACCCGGCCTCTGTTAAGAATCCCTTTGGCCACTACTTACATCCAGAAGCTGCTGGATCTGCCCAACGAGATTCTGGGATTGCTTCATGTCGTTGGTTCTCAGCAGCTTCCTTTTCAGGATGGTCAGGGGCACCTCAGGGCTGGGGGTGAGGTCAAGGTGTGTGACTGGAGGCAGAGAGATGGGGGAACTGGCTCTGTGCTTCATTCCCTGAAACTGCATCACTTTCATGGTGGAAATAGACTGAAGAAGGAAGAGGGGGGAGAGAATACACATTCAACACGTTGGCTGAGAAAAGCAAGTGTGTCAAGCATACCCTGGCTCAGGTCCTCTGCGAGAAGAGTCATGGTTTCCGCCTAGCGTTAAACACTCTGAAGGGCCCCAGACAGTAAGCAAGAAGACACATGTGTGTGGCTGAAATCCACCATTGAAGAACTTCAAATATACCCAGTGTGCTTTGCAGCAAAGAGCCCCTACACAAGCAAAACCCACTGCAGATCCATAGTTGTGCCATTTGTTTTAACTTTGACAACCCTGGATGTGTACAACCCTGCTCCCCTGTTGGTCCCCAAGGCCCAGCAGCAAGGAGGTTTCAAGCTTCTGTCCAGGCTGCTGCTAAAAATCTGGATCCCGTGAGACTGGCAGAGCTAGGGCCACAGGCCAGGCTGACACTGGCTCTAACAAAATGCATACAAGTGCCAGGCTGTGTCTGCTTGCACAGATCAAGACAGACCCAACCCACAGGAACAGAAATGAGTTAAGCGTTCTTGTTCTCAAAGAAAGCAACATCAACGCAAAACTCTGAAATTAAAATCAAAAGACAAATATAAAAACGGCAAGTTCCAAAAGAACCATCACGGGGGAGAGGGGGAGGGGGAGGGGGAGGGGGAGGGGGAGAGAGGGAGAGGGAGAGGGAGAGGGAGAGGGAGAGGGAGAGGGAGAGGGAGAGGGAGAGGGAGAGGGAGAGGGAGAGGGAGAGGGAGAGGGAGAGGGAGAGGGAGAGGGAGAGGGAGAGGGAGAGGGAGAGGGAGAGGGAGAGGGAGAGGGAGAGGGAGAGGGAGAGGGAGAGGGAGAGGGAGAGGGAGAGGGAGAGGGAGGAGGGAGGAGAGGGAGAGGGAGAGGGAGAGGGAGAGGGAGAGGGAGAGGGAGAGGGAGAGGGAGAGGGAGAGGGAGAGGGAGAGGGAGAGGGAGAGGGAGAGGGAGAGGGAGAGGGAGAGGGAGAGGGAGAGGGAGAGGGAGAGGGAGAGGGAGAGGGAGAGGGAGAGGGAGAGGGAGAGGGAGAGGGAGAGGGAGAGGGAGAGGGAGAGGGAGAGGGAGAGGGAGAGGGAGAGGGAGAGGGAGAGGGAGAGGGAGAGGGAGAGGGAGAGGGAGAGGGAGAGGGAGAGGGAGAGGGAGAGGAGGGAGAGGGAGTGGGAGGAGAGGGAGGAGAGGGAGAGAGGGAGAGAGGGAGAGAGGGAGAGAGGGAGAGAGGGAGAGAGGGAGAGAGGGAGAGAGGGAGAGAGGGAGAGAGGGAGAGAGGGAGAGAGGGAGAGAGGGAGAGAGGGAGAGGGAGAGAATTGGGGGGGGGGACAGGCAGATAGACTAGAAATAGACCAGCACCTGTACTAAAAACAGGAAGCTGAAGACAGAGCCACATCGTAGAGCAGGGCATTCCCTAGGTCACCTGTCTGGCTTTCACCGTGCCCTGTTCTCTCCTACACCCATGCCAAAACAACCTACGTCCACTTCTTGTATGCTGTGGCTACCACACTGCAGACAGGCTGATGAGCTCAGGGCTTCTCAGGCCATGGTCTGCAGGATGTGTTAATGAGAGCAGGGCTTTCTGATCTGAATTTTCTCCTGGTATGCCAGAGCTTGCACCCAAGAACAGATTGCAGCTGGCAAGCTCTTAGGCCTGGGAAATGGCACACTGGGAGTTCCCTTTCAAGTTTTTTCAGCTGAGTTGCATATCCCTGAGTCTTCTCACCAGAAGCTCAAGCTTACAAAGCCGGAGAGCAAGCCCCTTAGAACTACCACCCGACCATCTTGGTACAGCTTCTAGCCAATGAGGAAAACTAACAACCTGCAGTTTGGAATGGGACAGATCCTTGGAGAAGGCACATAGTGCAGGGTTCAGTGGACAGTCTTTAAAACAGAAGCATGCTTTCAGTCTCCATAGCCTCTTGCCGTGACCAGCGCTTGCTCAGTGCTTCCCACACACAATCTTGTCTGGTGTACCTGGCTACCCTGCATGTGTGGGCTCTGACAAACGAGGAAGCACACAGGTTCAGAGAGCTCACCCTAATATCCAGGTCTGTAAGTGTAAACCTAGAAGGTCTGGTTCCTAAGCCTGAGACCCTTGGACAGAGTGGCTATCTATATGAGGCGGAGCCCATCTGAGACCATTCCCCACCATGTTCCTATTTCTCTTCATCAGGAGACAAAGTTTGGAATGAGTCTGCCTGGGGAAGCAAGAGAAGGAGGCTCCACTCACTTTGTTCCCATACTGCATGACGTGGCTGGTGTTGGTGTGGGACTTGACCAGGTGGTATTGCTTGTGAAGCGTCTCTTTGGTCAGATCTTCCTACAAGAAAAACACAAACAAACACCACAGGAGTCCTTAGAGGACCAGAGCTACACTGTAGCAGGCTGGCTGACCCCGACCAAAGTCTTTCTTTGGAGGACCAGAGCTTGAGGGCTACACTGTAGCAGGCTGGCTGACCCTAACAAGAGCCTTACCACATCAGAGTCTTCCATCCAGTTGACGCTGTACCAGTCACCCAGGTAAGTGCTCCTCTCCTCGTCGTAATAACAGGCATAAGATGACTCGTTGGGGTTGGCGGCCGTAGTTGCATAAACTACAGGGGATTAAAGGTTATCTTTGAGTCATGTTTTGCTCCTGGCCTTGGACTACTCTTGAAACTGGGGTCCCTCCTTTTCCCCTGCTGACTTCAAAGCTGCTACTGTACTCAGCACAGGGAGAGTATGGCCCTGTCCATTAGGAACAATAACTCTTACAGGAGGGGTTGTGGGAGGGGGTGACCAGGAGGGCAGTGAGTGGGATGTAAAGTGAGTAAGGTTTATAAAAAAAAAAAAAAAAACCAGAACAGTAACTCCGGGCTGGAGAGATGGTCTCAGAGGTTAAGGGCACTGACTACTCTTTCAGAGGTCCTGAGTTCTATTCCCAGCCACCACACATTGGCTTACAAGCATCAGTAACGGGATCCGATGCCCTCTTCCCATGTGTCTGAAGATAGCCACAGCGTACTCATATACATAAAATAAATAAATATCCTTTAAAAAAAAAAAAAAAGAACAGGAACTCCTCTCAAACGTGGAAGGAAACTGACACTCGAGGGGCTCTTGTTACAGCTCTGAGCAAACACTCGTGTGCTTGTGTACTTAGAACACAGACGATCGCCGGCTGATTTTTAACAAACTGGGAAACATGAAGATTATGGGCCCAATTTGGTTTGAAGGGAGGCGTAACACTTATTTAGAAAACACTTGAGACTGGGGCCAGGAGAGCAGCAGACCGATCGATGAGCAGCTGTGAGGCCCTGCAAAACAGTTCAACGCAAGCGTGGTGGTGCACGCCTGTGATCCCTGCGCTTGGGAGGTGGAGGGGAAATCAGAGTTCAGACTCATCCTCTGTTAGATAGCATGTTTCAGATCAGCCTGGACCACATGAGATTCTGTCTCCTGACAACCACTCAGCTGGGCAGGACCTTTACAGTATCTGCATTTAAGATGAAACTTTTGTGCAGGCAAGAACCAGGCCACCTACCTACCTGAGATCAGAGAGAGTGGGTACCAACACATAACAAAGGAACAGAGCTGGCCCAGTTTGGGCAGCCATTGTAACGCTTGTATATAGACTCTCCTTGATACATTGTTGGGTTGGTTGCAGGTTTTTGGTTTTTTGGTTTTTTTTTTTTGGGGGGGGGAGTCAGGGGGGTTGCTGTTTTTTATTTTTATTTTTATTTTTATTTTTACTTTTATTTTGTGTGAGTGTTTGTCTGTTTGTGTACCTTGAACCCCAGGAGGCCAGAAGAGGACATCGGTTGCCCTGAAACTGGAGTTACAGGTGGTGATGTGCCTTCCTGGAGCCCTTGGGAACCAAACCCAGGTCTTCTACAAGAGCAGCTCATGCTCCTGACCACTAAGCCAGGTCTCCGGGCCCCCATAGGGTCTCTATTCCTTATGAATATTTGTGGAGTAGAAGCCAGACCTGGCCACAGGCATGTACTCCACCTGCTTACCAAGCAGCCCTCAGTGGCCCTGCACAGGTGGAACGCTTGGTCTCAAATGAGCAGTATCCAATGACAACCAACCTCAGCCTGTTCGATACCTACCATTGATGTCATTGGGCAGGTGGTTCATCATGGAGCCAGATTCACAGGCTTCAATGTAGAACACCATCTGCAAGGAATCCAGGACAGGTGAGCTCCCAGCCCTCAGCGCCTGCCACTGAGCTGTCATTCTTTCCATCCCTGCCCCCTATCCTGCACCTTGGATTTGGGGAGTCACTGTTGCTGCACAGAGGCTGTGGCCAAAGGCCATGGAAGCCATCTGACAAAAAGTAATCCTGTTCCTTCACTTATGGAATAAAATGATCTGAGTTAGCAGAATGCACAGAAGACTGGAGCCGTACAAGGCTGAAGAGTTCCGGTGTCTGATAGTGAGCAGCTCCGGAGAGCCACGCCTCGAGGCAGCCATCTCTCTGCAGTAACATAACATACACCCCGCCTGCCCTGTACAGTTGCTATGGAGGGTACAGACAAGAGAGTGCCAAAGCGAACAGAATAAGGTAGTGAATGTTCTTCCCCAATTATCCCAGACTTGGGCAGACTGTGGGACAGCGGTCCTCACATGTGCTCCCATACTAATTCACAGCCCCTCCCAATGTCTGTTGGGTCCAAGCTGGGGTCGAGGCCCACACTATGTTGTAACAAGCTCTCTAAGAGTTACAATGAATCCTGGGACACCACTGGTCAATGAGGACCAGGGGGACCCCTATCCAGAAAGCCCACCAACCTGTCCAAGGGCCAGCTAAGCCGGTGTAGTCTTTGCTCCTGCAACCCAGGCCCCTCCCTCCCCCAGGAGCTCAGGAACTGACATTACCTTCTGGTACATTTTGTGTTCATACATGTAGCGAATGGTCTTATTCAGGTCCTTGACATGAAGCTGAAAGGTAAGAATGTGGACATTCAGACCAGCATCCAAGAGAACCCACTAACGAACGCCTTATAAAGTTCTCTTCACGGTCGGTAAAAGTAACCACGGTGAGCAGTAAAATCTAGATGTCATCTTGGCCACTCCGTCCACACACTGAAAGACAAGAGAAGACGCTTCTCCATACACAGCTTTGTCCTGGGCATCCAGAGACTTTGGTGTACTGTCTGTGCACCCTGTTCACACTGACTGACACTGTGGCATGGAAACAGCCGCAAGCCTGCCCCCCACTCTACCACAGCACTGATACTGACCCTGGAGAAGCATGAGAAAACACATGACAGGTTTAATCTCTACACAGGCCTTGTCTTCTATTTCCCTTTAAATTTTAAAAAGAAAACTGTCCTTTTTTTTTAATATATCTTTAAAAGGTTAAGAAGGGGGCAATGAGATGGCTCAGCAGGTAAGAGTGTTTGCTGCCAAAGCCTGATGTCCCGAGTTCAATCCCTAGGACCAGCAGGATGGAAGAGGAAAACCAACCCCCGAAAATTATCCTCAGACCTCCACATGTGTGACGTAGCACATGTAAATGTACACACATGCACAAAAAAATAAATATAAAATCAATTTTTAATGTTAAGAGAGACTGCTGGGGGCAGAGCTCAGTGGTACAGCACTTGGCTAACACACACGAGGCCCTGCTGCACTCAGCCTCCAGTATCAGACAACAATGGTGACGATCGAAACGGTAAGCAGAACTCACATCGTCATTAGGAAACACCAGGATTCCAGTGGCTCCGTGGTCGGTGAAGTAAACAAATACATGATCCCGGGGACCACTGTCAAGAGAGGACAGAAGCGGGTGAGCCAGAAGCTACAGCTTCCCACTTCTGTTTGCCTGTCCATGTCTCTGAAGAAATGCCTTCATCAAAAAGTTAAGAAGTTTGAGCAGGGCGTGGTAGCTCACACCTTTAATCCCAGTACTTGGGAGGCAGAGGCAGGTGGATCTCTTTGAGTCTGAGGCCAGCCTGATCTACACAGGAAGTTCCAAGCCAGCCAGGACTGTAGGATGACCCTGTCTCAAAAACACAGAAACGGGAACACGCATGCACTTGGGGCTCTAACACCTCACAAAAGTGTTACGTAAGGAAATGCTGAGCTGAGCTTAGCTTAGTGAGAAGTCAGGCGGGGTAACATGATTATAATTCCAGCTAACTCCAGAGGCTGAGTCAGGCTACAAGTTTAAGAGCGACCTGGACAAATGTAGTGACACACTGTATGAAAAAAATAAATACTGGGGGTTGTACTAGGGAGAGGCAGGCAGACAGTGGGGAAAGGGGCAGGCTGGCTAGAGTTGTAGCTTAGTGGGACATCCAGGAAGTCATGAGGGGAAATAAAACTCATGGGGGACCCTGGAAACAGACAAACCACAGCACCAGTCCTGTATGACCTGTCCTGGGTCAGGCCAAAGCTGCCCACTCTAACGTCTGGAAAGAGACAGGAGCAAACAACAATGCCTGTTTAAATGCTCTGTGTGAGGCCACAGCTCTCAGAGTACAGATCCATGAAACAGAGGGCACCTCTTCAAGACTTTTCCGGATCCTTTGCCCTTCACGGCTTCTGCGTCGCCTCTCAGCACAGCGAGGAAATTCTCTGGAGTCACATCCTATGAGAAATTGGAAGTCAAAGCCAGACGCAGGTGGTACCTTCAAGCACATTTTACAGAGAATGTGACAAGCCCAAGGCACCCAGCTTCGAGCTCAAAAACAAACACTCCCACCCAAGGCCAAGCTGACATTCCTTAGGGACTCAGAGCCTGTGAACTGGGAAAGTCTCCTCTTGTTTGGGGTGGGTAGCAACTCAGCAAGCCTTCTTCCATCTCCACCACTATGGAATGGGGGACACCCCCCAAAAATTCTATCAGCACAGGAAGAGAATACTCCCTCAGAGAGAGGGCAAAGGATTAGGGCCTCAGTTTGCCTCCAGCCTACTACCTCAGAGCCTGAGTTCCAAGGACAGTCAATCATCAAAAGCAATGCAAAAAAATAGGAAGGGGAAAAAAAAAAAATCACCCCTGGGCTGGAGAGATGGCTCAGCGGTTAAGAGCACTGACTGATCTTCCAGAGGTCCTGAGTTCAATTCCCAGCAACCACATGGTGGCTCACAACCATCTGTAATGGGATCTGATGCCCTCTTCTGGTGTCTCTGAAGATAGCTATAATGTATTCATATACATACAATAAATGAATCTTTAAAAAAAAAAAAAATCACCCCTAATTCTACCACCTAGATTTTAAACATGTCTTCATAACTAGTGGCTCTCAACCTTCCTAACGCTGTGACACTTCAATAGAGTTCCTCACGTTGTGATGATTCCCAATCATAAAATTAGATCGTAACTGTAGTTTTGCTACTGTTATGAATCAAAATAGAAGTATCTGATATGAAGGCTATCTGATATGAGACTCCTGTGGAGTATCGACCCACAGGTTGAGAACCCCTGCTATGGCCCTATACAGAAAGAAATCGTGTCTTATTGCATATATATTACATTCCCACTTGAATTTAAGAGGCAACAAGTGAGACAAAAGGGAAAGAAGTGCTAAGTTTTAGGTCAATGTTTCTTTGCCTCCTGAGACATCCTTGGGAAGTTAAGGAAAAGGAATTATAAAGACCATAAATGCCCATGTGCACAGTACCAATAAACTGGGAGGAAATTAACCATTTGGGGAGGAATGTATTAGAATCTTCATTAATTTTCAAAACTTATCTTCAGGAAAATCCCGATATACTTTGTGCTAGGTATAGGCTGAGGAAACTAATTTTCATGAAAAAGCACAGGTTGTCACTAAACGAAATATATCATCATGCTTGATACATAGGAAGACTAGAAGACTCGCATGAATAGACTGTAACCCTCTTTGAACACTTTCTCTGTTTTCCTCTTTTCTCTGTTGGCTTCTGAAGCTCTAATGGAACTAGAAACAGTAGCACGTGCTTTGGTTCCCTTGCTGGGGAAGAGGCAGGATTGCATGAGTCCAGGAGTTCGAGGCTAGTTTGTATCATTTAGAAAAAAAAAAAAAAAAGATTCTATATCTCAAAAATCAAAACTAAAAACTAAGGCTGAGGATATGGCTTTGTGGTAGAACACTTGACTAGACTAGACTTATATAAAGCCCTGGTTCCAGCCCCAGCACCATGTCCTTGAGAAGAATCTCTTCCTACTCATTTCTCAAGCATAAATAAGAGGGTGGGGACATATCAACGAAAGTTGTTGGCTTCAGGTGAGAATGCCCTCACCTCTCCGGTGTAATCCTTCAGGACTCCCTTGTACACATCTGTGCCGTTAGGTCGGTTGATCACTATACCTGGAGTAGGGTTTCTGAAAATTGAAGGACAAAGTTACAACATAAAATGTGTCTCCCTTCAAAACCTGCCATTATGTGAACAAACAGCAACTCTATTCTTGAAGCCACTTCCTGTCGCTTAGATAGGCACCCAATGCCCGTGGTCTGGGCAGCTGGGGATCTCAGGAACCGAACCCAAGTGGTCTCAGGAACGGAACTTAAGTGTCCCTGGTGGGAGATGAGAGGAGTGGAGATCTTAAAACTCAGGAGAGGAACCAAAGTGCAGGTGTCCTGCCACCTCCTAAGGAACCAGAGAATCTTGGGGCAAGACCACCCACTGAAACATTTCTCTCAAGAAACAGCAGAATGTGAAGCAAAACTGAACCCAAGGCTCAGGCACCAGTATCAGGAGGAACTCTGCCAGAGCCCAGGTGTGACCCCACTGCAGGGCAGGGTTCTTCTTAGAACTGCTGGGGTTGTCAGGAATTTCTTGGTTTAGAGCTACACCTGTCACTCTCCATTCCAGAGAACTTGGGAAAGTGTTCAAGAGAATGGTATGTAACATTAAAAGCAAGCCAGAAAGGAACATGGTAGGAGGTCCTACAGACTAGAATCTTCTACCTCCGTTCAGAGGTTATGACAGGCTCCCAACTCCAGGGCTCAGCATTCCACAGCAGGAAGGCCCTGCTTCAAGCCTCTCAGAATACCTGCTCATCTCCTGTTTCCTGCTGCTGCACCCACGGCACCCTAAGACATGCTCAACACATGACAACCCTGTGGCTTTCCACCAGGGGCCATTCCTGTTCCCAAATCAGGTCACTGCCCTACGCAACACGGTAAGCCTTAATGTGGCATCGTTTTTAAATTCGGACTCACAACCAAGTTTAAAGCACTCCCCACTTACTCTTCAGAGTTGGCGATATCATCATACATCATCACTATGATCTGCTCGTCAGGAATCCCGTTCCGGTGGATGATCTGGTAGGCATGGCATGCGTCTGCCTAGAAGAAATGGTTTGTCAGCTTTTAGATATCATCCGGGAGGAGGCCCATTTGGGGGCACGTTCTATCTTATAGAAGACTCGCTGTGATTCATTCCCCTTTTAAAACGTTAGTTTTTATTTTTTTTTTTTTAACTTCAATTTTAAAAGATTCCCCACTCTTATTAGCCATATACTTACCTGATAATAATATGCTGGGAAGCACAAGTATGTAAACACACAGGCATAGGTGTGCATGCACAGAGGTGCGAACACACACACTCACACCTATAGGTTAACAAGAGCCCTTCAAAGTCCTAAGCAATTTGTTTTCCTGTTTCAGAGCAAAAGTGCAAAAGCATGAAGTCGGGTCTCATACAGAATGCCCCAGAAGGATGAAGCAGTGGCTTCTGATTCAGAAACAGTCATTGCTCAGACACATAAGTGAAGTCCAACCCAGGAGCAAGGCTTGTGATACACTCCTGTGACCCCAGCTTTCTGGACGTATAAGCACGAGGAACAGGCATTCAGGACCAGGCTGCACTACATAGCAAGTTTAAGGCCTGTCTGGGTTCCTGAAACTATCTTAAAAAATTAAATAAAGCACAATTCAGGAATTAAATGAGAAACGAACGTGCTGTTTAGATGATAATAATAATTATAAATAATAATTGTTTATTTTATTATTATATTTACATGTTAAAATGTTCTTTTCTATTAATAATACTGAAATTATTGTCATTATTATTAGTGCTTGTCTAACATGCAAAAAGTGGAGTTCACGCACACCACTGCGCAACTGGGTTTGGCGGGGCTTGCTTGCATTTGTAGCCAGATTTGGGGAAGTAAAGGCAGGCTAGAAGCTCAAAGTCATCCTCAGCTACATACTGAGTTTCAAACCAGTCTAGGCAACATGTGATCCTGTCTATAAAAAAAGACTATTATCATAATCTGAAACAAAAGAAGGCAATCAAGGGGAATAGAAAGTATCCCTGTTGCAATTCTTGAACCACATATTCCGTGTTTCGGATGACACACACCACACTCTGCAGAACATCGATTTAGGTCAGAGGGGGAAACAGGCTGCCTAACTTTCGGCTAACGGTGTCATTCCAGGAACACAGAGGGGGCGTAGGTGGCCAGCAGTGACATATATGTCATATATGTAGCCACTGCACAGAGCACCCCAGGCAGCACATGAGATGACTAAGAAAATAAAGCATCCAGCATGCCAGACTCTTGCCTGCGGATGCCCGTTCGGACGGACCTGTGTTCGGATGGACCTGTGTGACTGACAAATACTTGTATTGAGCAGCCATCTGCTGCGACTATATGTGAAGTATAGGTCCAGCACACAGGAGCTGCCAGACAGACAGAAGGACAGCTAAGTGTGAAACCAAGTGCATCCACCTTCAATCGGCCCTGCTCTGCTCGCTGGGCACCTTATCTCATTGGTCTTCAGTCCTCAGGTGACAAAGGTCACGACCCTCATCTTACAATTGGGGAGAGAAGAACAGCTCAGGGACAGAAAGCCAAGCATTCTGACTACAGATCTTGATAGTCCTCATGCAAGAGCGGAGAGAGAACACTAAGTTTACCAAAGTCTAAAAAGAAATGAAACAAAACTGTCACCTACACCGTTATGTAGGATCTGAGAATCGCATTGTTTGGAAATTCTGTCCAGTATTTACATAAACTAAGACAGCTATCAATCTTATGGTACCAGAGTCACATTATGAAGTCTGACTTTAAGCAACTCCTCCTGGTGTAGAACACAGCCATATGTGTGTGAATTGTGACAATGCTTAAGTCCTCATTTCTGTAAAATAATGAGAACCATCTGACATCAACTGTGGTACGTGAATAATACCTCCCCAAGTTCCTAACGCCTGGACCCTATGAGGATGCCACACTAGACACCAAGGCAACAGCCCCATCTCAAACATAGCATATACCATCTGATACCCAGCGTATGCATTAAGGACTCTCAAGGCCTCAGCATCAGCTTCTTCCTTTCAGCTGGCTTTGGGTTCATTATCTCTTACCAACAAACTGTATTTACATTTCTCTCTGCCTACTTTCAAAAGCTCTCAAACTTGCATTCATTCAGTACACAACATAAACACAGACAGACAACAGATTGACTGTGTGCAGTGTAATTTGCAATATAAGAGTTAAAATCAAGCTGGGCAGTGGTGGCAGGGAATCTTTAATGCCAACACTTGGGAAGGAGAGACAGGTGGATCTCTTAAACTCAAGGCCAGCCTACAGAGTTCCAAGACAGCCAGAAACACAGCGTCACAAAAAAAAAAAAAAAGGAAGAAGAAGAAAGAGGAGGAGGAAGAGGAGGGGGAGGAGGAGGACGAGGAAGAAGAAGTTGTTGAAGTTGTTAAAATCAGTAATCAAGATTGGAATAAAAGAACCTGAATTCATGTCAGCCAGATTACCAAGGTAGATGGAATTATCTGGCTGGCAACCTGCTACAGCAGCACCTTGTGAATTTATTGCTATTCAAAAAATTATGACACGGTGGAAAAACACAGACATGTTCATCTGTGACATAACAAGACAGACTCAGACTCATGTTCATGCATAAGATTTAAAACTGTAAAAATCCTCAAAAAAAAAAAAAAATGGTTCTCAGAGCTGGATGGTAGTGGCACACACCGTTAGTCCCAGCATTCAAGAGACAGAAGCAGGCAGGACTCTGAGTTGGAGTTGGACCTGGAGTTGGCCTGGTTGATAAAGCAAGTTCCAGACAGCCTAGACAGCAAAACCCTGTCTGTCTCATAACAAAACCAAAACTGAAGGTGAGCAGAAATTGGTGCGGTGATGCTAAAATTCACAAGGAACACAAAAGACCTAACATAGCCAAATAATTAGGACAAAAGGAGCAAATGTGGAGGTCTTTCTCATCCTGACTTCTAAGCCACACTAAGGAAAGAAGAATCCTCAACAGTGCTGGGTCAGATGAGAGGAGTCGTGTCCCGCTACAGCAAAGGGAGCACAAGAGAGGAGCTTCAGGACCTTGAGTGATGATGTCACAGATGGGACACCAAAGAAGACAGAATAAATTAGAGCTCCCAAAACTTAAAACTCAGTGTTTCCAAAACACCACTGAAGGACGGGCTGGAGAGGGAGAGGTGGCTCGGTAGTTAAGAGCACCCACTATTCATGCAGAGGACCCCAGTTCAGTTCCCAGCATCTATGTTGGGTGGCTTCCAACTTTCTGGAGCCTCTGACTTCCGGGGATAACCTGTTCTCACGTGTACATACTGACTGACACACACACAAGCACAGGCACACGCGCGTGCATACACTCACACACGCATGCAGACGCAGACGCACACGTGTGCTCACCTAATTAAAAAATATAAATAAACCTTTTAAAGAAATGCTATTGAAGGAGCAGAGTGTAGATCAGTGGTAGAGCACTCGCTTAGCACTCTGGCAGCCCTGGGTACCGCGCCCAGGTCTGAAAAGTAAAAATAAAATAAAATAAAAATGTCAGAAAGAAAACAAAGCGGATCATAAAACTCAGGTGGTAAAGAACCTCCATGCCACCTATGAGGAGCTGAGAGTAGGAAAGGTTTACAAAGCCCACGCTGGGTAAGACTTACATCCAAGTACAAAAGAGAATATTGGCCCTCGAGAGTTTATAAAAGCTTGAAAAGGTACCTTACTGTAGTGCTTTGAATGTTTGGCCCAGGGAGTGGCACTATTTGGAGGTGTGGCCTTGGAGTAGGTGTGTCACTGTGGGTGTGGGCTTTAAGACCCTCCTTCTAGCTGCCTAGAAGCTAGTCTTCTGTTTGACTTCAGAACAAGTGGAATTCTCAGCTCCTCCTGCACCATGCCTGCCTGGATGCTGCCCTGCTCCTGCCTTCATGATAATGGACTGAACCTCTGGACCTGTAAGCCAGCCCCAATTAAATGTTGTCCTTGGAGTGGCCTTGGTCATGGTATCTGTTCACAGCAGTAAAACCCTTATTTATCTAAGGATACAATGGCTTTAAGTCCATGAGAAAGATGCTCAATGTCCTTAGTCACTAGAGAAACACAAGATGCCATACTCCAGACAGACAAACAATAACAAGTACCAGGTGAAGACCAGGAGCCTTCATGTACCACTCATGGGAATGTAAAATGCCAGTCACTGTAGAAAACCGACCCACAGTTACTTACCACTGCCTCTAGTTACCTTCAGTGTCTACCCAGGAAAAACAGAACATTCATCCACACATATATACATGACCAGTACATACATACATGACCAGTACATACATACATGACCAGCACATACATACATGACCAGCACATACATACATGACCAGCACATACACACATGACCAGCAAATACATACATGACTAGCACATATATACATGACCAGCACATACATACATAAGCTCAGCAGAATGGCTCACAGGATCGAAAATGAGAAACAAACCCATCACCTGACATGGACAAGCAAACTGTCACCACAGTGGAATGCTATGTGGCAACAAAAAGGGATGGCAGTACCAACACTTGCTGCAGTGTGGACTTGCTCCATGACGTCACCTAAGGAAGCCAAAGAGCACGAGCACACTGCAGACTTCTGAAGAGATATGAGGTTCCAGCAAGGGCTGGAGAGTGTAGTGCAGCTAATACAAGTGCTAGCCCAGCATGCACAAAGCCCTGAGTTCAATCCCTAGCATTGCTTAAAAACTGACTGTGGCAGTGCACACCTGTAACCCCAGCATTAGGGAGGTAGAGGCAAGAAGATCAGAGATTGGAGGTTATCTTCAGCCAGAGAGTTCAGGCCAGCCTGGGCTACATGAGATCCTGTCTTTTAGGAAGGATCAGAAAAGGCAATTTATACATGAGACAGGATATAGACTAGGGGTTGCCTAGAGCTACTCTAGGGGACCACACAGAGTACACAGTGTGATGGTATTGTTCTGGTGCCGGTTCATGGGAAGGTTTGTACAACTTTGTAAATTATTAAAAATAACCCAGAGATTTGAGTCTGAAATGGGATGCAATGGCACAGAAATAATGTCTTAGTCAAAGTAAGAGGCACAAAGATGATACGTTCTATGTTGGTGCACGCCAGAGCTGCCTTGGGTCCTCAGGACCACCCTGCCAGGCAGAGGTGCTCATGCCATCAGGGTTTAAACCCAGGCCTCCTGCCCCATCCCCCCACCTCTACATTCAGTCATTTCCAAGGGAAGCTGGGGGCTATGTGCGGGGTATGCAGAAGTACTCCGATGCCCCCACATGCATTAGTAACTTCAAAGGGTTCTGCATTAAGTTAATACGACACATGAGCTCAGATAATGTAGAAACAGCACAACGGATGTTTTCCCCTCAGAAAGGCCACAAGAGGTGATGCTGGGTTGGGCACAACCTCAATGCAGGCCATGGCCTCTGCGGAGAGCAGAGATTGCTGTGACTCAGCTGATCTCAAAGCTGGCCCTGGGAGTTGGCCAGGCTCACTGAGGAATCCTGTGACCTGATGCCAGCACCTCTCCCCTACAGTGTCTCATGTACAGTGGACATCCCCCATCACCACCAGCTGTAAGCATAATGAGACAAGGGGCTTGTTGAGAAGGCTAAATACAGCTGGTGCACTGCATTTAGTGACAGGGAAAGGCTTTCCAAAGGGGTACGCATCCCTCACAGGTGCATGAGTTCCTCCCCTCCTGACCGGCACCCCCAACATCCTGCTTCCCATGCTCTTTCCACCCAAGTGCAGTAATGGGGAGGTGCTGAGCCAGGGTTCTGCAGTGCCTGGCCCAAGTCCAAAGGGGGAGTTTTAAAGGGAGCTGATGTCATTTGTCATATGCAGGTTAAGTAGGGAACAGCAATCACACCAGACGGTCTGAGCAACACCTAGGACCCTACAGATAGTCCAACTACCCCAGACATGCCCATCTTCATCACTGCTGGGCCCAGCATCCCCATCCCAGTCCCACCCAGTACTCCCCAGCCCTCTCTGGCATGCCCTCCTCAAAGGGTGTTGTGCTTCAAGCCCAAGCAGCCGACCAAGCAGTCTTTGCAACTGACTAACTTCAAAGACATTAGCCTAAGTAAGACTGTCTAAAGGACAGACCGTCCAGCCCACGCTGTCTGCTGTTCCACCTCCCCAACTCCCAGCAGCCTGGCTCCTGTCCCAGCAGCTTCCATTATGCCTTCCTGGACTCCAAATGTACAAATATTAACTACTTAGCCCTTCCTGGAAAAGTCTGCTGACCGGCCTTGAGGCAGACAGCAGTGGTGGTACCCTGTGCGTGAGAATGGGGAGTGGGAGCGGGTACTCAGGAGTTCCCAGGTTGCCCCACCCCATTAGCATATAGGAACCAACTCAACTTTTCTATCAGAAAACTCTTATTAGTCCGGCATGGTGGCATACACCTTTAATCCCAGCACTGGGAAGCAGAGGCAAGTGGATCTCTATGAGTTTGAGACCAGCCTGGTCTACAGTGAATTCCAAGACAGCCAGGACCAAGTAGAGAGACCCTGTATCTACCCACACAGGCACACACACACACACACACACACACACACACACACACACACACACACACAAACAAATCTGTTTATTACAATCTCACTATGTAACTTAGCTAGCCTGGACATCACTATGTAGACTAGGCTAGCCTCAAACTCATAGAAATCTACCTGCCTCTGCCTCTCAAGCACTGGGATTAAAGGCAGGCATCAGCACAACAACCTCCATCAAATTTCAGTTGTCTGGTTCAGTGAACATGAAGAAAATGAGGCTTTGTAAACTCGTCCTATCACAGCTCACTCACTCACACTCTCCCCCACCATCCCCACCCCAGTCTCTCTGAACCATGTGACATTCTTGCATAATCTGCTGGGACCTTCGCTGAGTCAGACCTAGAAATTCCTTCCCTCTCCAGGAATTGATGTTAACCTAAGCTTGTTATGCAAAGGCCCTCACTAACTCTTGCAAAAAATAGCTAGCATAAATGGCCTCTCTTTCCTCTGCAGAATTTTTGTCTGAATGAGGCAGCTGTCTGTGAGGAGCCCAGAGTAATCCCTGGCATGGGTCTGCTGCCCCATCAAACTGCATGTCCTCAGGTCTTAACATCCTTTTCAGTTGTCTGGCCTGCATGAGCCCCATAAAGGCTGAGATAGGACTGAGTCCAGTATGGCCTTGGTAGGGACAGAATAGCATGGTTCCTGCCCTTAGGATAGCTTAGGCCTCCATGAGAGATGGCCTGTTTGTATAATAATGTACATATTTTCTCGGTCCTCTGAGGAATGTCCTCCCTGTTAGCATTAATGACGCCATGATAATCAGAGACAGCATGAGTCTGGGAGGCAAAGGTGTGGCTAATGTCTCAGCAAAATGGTAAACACTGGGACCTTCAGGACGGCGCTTAAGGCTGTGGAAAAGAACTCTAAAAACAAGAGTTCCAAAATATATAACGTCTCAACTATGCAAAAATATAAGGATGGAATATGAAATGTACAAGGAGCTTCAAAGATCTAAAGGAGCAGAGGCAATTACACTATGAGCCAGCTTGTCAGAAAGATATAAAGACGGGCAGATACAAGTGCATACAGATTCCTGAGTTCAAGGTCAGCCAGGGACAGAGCAAATTTAGGTCCAAGCATGGTTGAAACGGTGATTCCAGGGCAGGATCCCACCCAGTTATCTTATTGTCTGTGCTTATATTTGCTGTCTCTTCCTAAGAGTCATAGAATGCTGATTCATGGGATGGTCAAGAGAACACCTGGAATAACTGAATTGATATATAAATAAAACATGGGGTTTTGTTCTGCATGAGATGAGCTACCAGAAAGTGATAACAGTTTTTTGTTTTTTTGGTTTTTGTTTATTTGTTTGTTTGTTTTTCCTAGCAAGAGTTGAGCTGTCTAGAGATCTCTGGAGAGCAAACACAACTCTTCAAGAATTTTTTTCTAACAGGATTTCTGATTTTAGTCAGAAAAATCCATGAAGAGTGAACTCAGCTCTTTTAGAATTTTTTCTGACAGGATTTCTGAAATCCCAAGAGTTATTAGAGAGCTGACACAGCTCTTTAGAACGCTGTCCAGCGTCTATCCAAAGAAGGCTCTCTGAAGAATGACCACAGCTCTCTACGAATTTTTTTTTCTGGCTTTCTGATTTTGATTTGAAAACCCAAGAATTACTTTTATAATTTTTCTAAGAGGATTTTTGACTTGGTCAGAAGACCTACCAGCTATCCAGAGAGCTTTTAGAATTTTTACTAGCAGAGAGAAAGCTGTCTCAAGCAGAAAGCTAACTTTCTCAGACTTTCTTTAGAATAGAAGAAAAATCTGTCTAGAGCAGAGGAGAACACACACACAGAGGGGGTGTGGGAAGAGGCACCTGAAAAGCTGTCTTGAGCAGACTACAGAGCCAAGAACTATCTACAGAGAGCTGTCTAGGGAGCCATCTCGAGCAGAACACAGGCCACCAGCTTGGACCCAAAATTTGACTTGAGTGCTTTGTTTTTGCCACTCTCAGACAACCAGACCAAGCTGAGGCTGGTCTCTGGCATTGAGCCTGTACCACATCCTGCTACTCACCACATCCTGGGCTTCAGAACTAACCCTCAATTTACAAATTCCTCCTTTATTATCCCCTGGTCATGGATTTATGCTTCAAAAGGAGACTGTTCATACCCTTTCAAGGTGATTGTGTCATCGCCCTAGACTGACCGAGACGCTATCCTGTTAGAAGCACCAGCCACCACCACCATCACCCTCACAGTGAATAAAGTTGCTTTTGGTTTATTTCTGACTTCGGTGGTCCTTTCCTCATTATTTTCATACCTCGTGACCCTAAAAACCTGGAGCTGTGGTAACCATTTTGTGACAACCAGTACTTATCTGGAGACAGGACCTCAAAATTGAAACATGGGTTTGAGTCAAATGGCCTGAGTTTAACTGACCAACCTAGGACTCTCCACACTTGCTATTTAAAACACCGAGGAGATGCCAGACATGGTGGTGCATGCACACCTTTAGTCCCAGCAGAGGCAGGAGGATCTCTGTGAGTTTGAGGCCAGCCTGATCTATCAATCCCGAGGAACCTCATAGCTCTACAAATACATCCAGTTAAAACCTGCACAGGATCAAGGAAGGGTTCTTGAATGACTTAACCTCCAGGTAATATTTAGCCAATGTATTTTCCTAAGTTGGTTGTATAAAAACCAAGTGGCTGATGAGCCAGCATACTGGCTGCCTGTTGTCTGTGCTTAACTTATCTTTTCACTCAAAGGAAAAGCAATCAGTCATGATAACAGCTCTTAATCAGGCCAAATTTCCTTTCTGGCCAGCACACAGAGGCCTTTCAAGATGAGTCAGAACTTCACCTAAGCCAACCCTTGATGACACGGAAGCCAAGCACCCAGACACTCACAGGGACACAGCTCCATCTGTGCCAACCTCCCAACGGCTGGTCACTGGCTGGTCAGCAGCCCAACACCTGTACCATGGATAATCTAAACTGACACCCCCTGGGACTCAAGTGCACACTAGATTTCAATGATTTAGCATCAAAAAAGGACATAGGGGCCAGCAAGATGGCTCTACAGATAAAAGTACTTGCCGCCAAGTCTGACAACCAGAACTTGATCCCTGGGACCCACATGGTAGAATGAGAAAATCAACACCTGCAAGTGTATCCACTGACCTCCAGGCACATGCCACAGTAGGTTTGTGCCCACACATACACACACATTCATGCATACACAAACAGATGTAATGAAACTTTTTCTTAAAGAACACAGGCTATCTCAATGGTAATTTTAATGTTACTTACATGGTGAATTGATATTCATTTGGACATCTGGTTTAAATAAGATGTCAAAATTAGTTTCCCATATATTTTTCTATATTTATACATTTGTGAGCAGGTGTGTTTTTATATTGTGGATAAGTGTGTATGTGCATTTACATTGTGTATAGGTATGTGTGTATGTTTATACTGTGTATAAGGGTGTGTGTTTATAGTATGTATAAGGGTGTGTGTTTATATTGTGTATAGGAGTGTGTGTTTATATAGTTTATAAGTGTATGTGTTTATAGTGTATATAGGAGTGTGTATTTATATTGTGTGTAGGTACATTATGTTTTTATATTGTGTATAGGGGAGTGTGTGTGTGTGTGTATGTGTGTGTGTGTGTGTGTGTGTGTGTGTGTGTGTGTGTGAACATGGAGGCAAAAGAACAATCTGGGGAGTTGCTGCTTCAGTGCTGTGGTGGTTTGAATAAAAATGACTCCCCATTAGTCTCATATATTTGTAAGCCTGGTCCCCAGTTGGTGACCTACTTGGATGGATTAGGAGGTATGGCCTTCTTGGAGGAGGTGTGTCACTAGGGGTGGGCTTTCAGGTTTCAAAAGCCCACACCATGCCTAGCATCTCTCTACCTGCTGCATCCAGACCTCACTCCCTGAAACAATACTGAACTAACCCTCTGAAATTATACACAGAAAGTATACATAAGTCCCCAATTATAAATGCTTTCCTTTATAAATGCTTTGATCCCATCTCTTCACAGCAACAGAACAGTGACAGGTGCTGTTCAGTTGATTTTTATTTGTGTATATGTGTGTCTGCATGCGTGCATGCACATGTATATACTGTTTCCAAAGTCCAGAAGTGGGTATCAGATCCCATGGGGCTAGAGTTACAGGAGGCTATGAACTGCTTAATGTAGAAGCTGAGACCCAAACCCAGAAGACTAGCAAGTGCTATTAACCACTGACCTACCTCTCCAGCCTGGCCCCCAAAACTCCATTTTTGAGACTGTCTCTCACTGGCCTGGAGTTTATCAGGTAGACTAGGCTGGCTGGCCAGTGAGTCCAGGGATCCAGCTATTTCCACCTCCTTATATAAAACTGGGATCACATCGGGCAGTAGTGGCGCCTGCCTTTAATCCCAGCACTTGGGAGGCAGAGGCAGGTGGATTTCTAAGTTCGAGGCCAGCCTGGTCTACAGAGTGAGTTCCAGGACAGCCAGGGCTACACAGAGAAACCCTGTCTCGAAAAACAAAAACAAACAAAAATAAAAGAACTGGGATCAGAAGCATACAACAGTACTCCTTGGTGTTTTTCTAGGAGTTGAACTCAGGTCCTCGAGCACAGAGGGCATTTAACTGAACAGACTATCTCCACAGCCCCTCCTACATACTTTAAGCTTTTTCAAATGCAGCTGCTAGAAATTTTTCCATGACTCATGCAGCTCTTACTGGATGGGGTGGCTCTCAAGCCAGCTGGCTGAGTCTGGATCCTACCCCACCCCCTCCTTGTGCTGCTTACAACTCCACCACGTTGGGCAAACTGCTGGCCTCCCCAGACCTCCATCCAAGTGCTGGTGGATAAAGGATTAAGAACAGGTCCATGGGCTGGAGAGATGGCTCAATGGTTAAGAGCACGGACTGCTCTTCCAGAGGTCCTGAGTTCAATTCCCAGCAACCACATGGTGGCTCACAACCATCTGTAATGGGATCCGATGCCCTCTTCTTGTGTGTCTGAAGATAGTTACAGTGTAACTCACAGACATAAATAAATCTTTAAAAAAAAAAAAAAAAAGAAAGAAAGAAAGAAAGAAAGAACAGGTCCAGCTCCACACTGCCCAACAGTGAGGATTAAAGGCTCTGGATGCTCTGGGGAGAGCCTGCAACATGATCCTGTGATAATCTATGTACCTGGCATGAAAAAGCAACCATTTAACTAACTCTATTCCAGACCAGACTGGCTTCAAACTCAAGAGATCTGCCTGCCTCTGCCTCCAAGTGCTGGGACTAAAAGTGTATGCCACCATGCCCTGCTAAATCAACTTTTCAAATGACAGTATTATCATTCACATGGAAGTCAGCCTTTTAAATACAGTGCACCATGCAACCATGACCACTTTCTAATTCTAGAAATTCTCACTACCCACAACAGGATCTAATTCCACAAGCAGTCAACTCCTCAGACTCTCCTCTGCCCAGCCCCTACTTCCCTGTAGATTTTTCTAATCCGAAGTGCCGTTTAATGGATTTAGTAACTGTTTGGTCTTTGTGACTGGCTTCTTTTACTTAGCATGTGTTTACAGTTTGTCCATATTGAAGCACACATAATTACTCCATCCTTTCCATGGCTAAATTGTGCTCCAATCTACATGCTGGATAACGTGAGTAAGGCTGACACCAGCAGGAGATTTTACACAGGCATGTTTTCATTCCTTTTGGGGTCCACACCTTGAGGTGGAATCTTTGGATTGCAGGGTTTGCTGTTTCACCTTCCCCGGGACCCACGCTGCTTCTCCAAGGCCACCCCTTCCTCCCAGCAGGAGGCTGTTCTGTCCACTACCCTTTCTCTCTCACTTCCACAAGCTGATTTGCAAGAAACACCAGGAGGGACAAGGCGGTGTAAAGGAGCAGAGGTGTGGAGGGCAGAGGGGCCAGGAGTGTGTTCCCCAGAACCTCAGCTCTACTTGCCTCTTGCCATATGGCCTCAGTTAAATCACCTCCTCTCTCTAGCCCTCGGTGTCTTTTCTATAAAATGATGGTGTTAGCCCAAGGGCTCTCACCTGGTAATCTTGAGCCCGAGATATGCGGTGATGTCTAAATGCATTTTCCGAGTTTTGAGTTGTGACAGGCAGGCAAGTGATGCCACGACCATTCCAGATACAGTACAGACCCAAAAAGGGAATAAGGCCTGGTTCTAAAGGCCACCATTGTGAGAAGGCGAGGAAATCCCGCATTAGATTAAAGCAAAACTATCTTCCAAAATGGCCACGTCATTTTGTAGACACAAAGCCAGTGGCAAGGACGCTTGAGTTTCTTACCTGGTGTCGGTAATTATACCAGCCATTGGAGCCCGCCACAATCACCACCCAGTGCTTGCCACCGTCCTCAGGATCATCCACACCGATGGGAACAGCACCAGCAACCAGCGCTAGGCTAAGAAGCACGGCCACTTTCCAGATCATTCTGCACCCCAGTGTCCACTACAGAAGGCTGAAAAGAAAAGACAGCCCATTTTAAAGGGTTAAGAACTTCCGGAGATAATATCACATCACCTGGTGCCCAGAGGAATGTGCTGAGGGTAACAACTAAGAGTTAAGAAAAAAAAATCCTCTAGAACCTTTGATCACTGCTGGGGGTTGTCGGGCAGCCCCGTCCCTACCTCCTAAACCTACCAACAAGAGCCAGATGTGTCCACTACCAACCAATACTCAGAAAGTACTTAGACCAGCTTTTCAAGTTCCTTCCACAACTCAGAACGCATATGGCATCCATCAGTCCCTGAACTGTTTGTGCATGAACACACATGTGACCTAGTTGTTTGTGGAAAAATGTACAAAGCAGACACATAAATATAACAGGAATCTTTTGTTGGGTAGTGGGCAGACCAGGGCAATCTCCTCAACTGCCCCTTTTTGTTATAATAAATACTTATTAGTGTAAAATGTATTTACATTTTTAAATGTATTTATTTATGTGTGAGTGCTCTGCCTACATGTATGCCTGCATGCAAAAGCGGGTATCAGATACCATTGTAGCCGGTTGTGAGCTGCCACGTGGTTACTGGGAACTGAACTCAGAACCTCTGGGAGAACAGCCAGTACTCGTAGCCACTGAACCATCTCCCTAGCCCATATTTACATTTTTAAAAGTTATTTGTGGCAGGTGGGGTATGTACTGCCATGCAGAGGGCAACTTTAGGGAGTCAGATTGCTCTTTACACTTTAACTCAAGCTGCCTGGCTTAGCAGTCAGCATCTTTGCCCACTGAGCTATCCCACCAGCGCCAATGTAGATCATTTTTAAAGTATAAATATTTAGTACATGAACCAGAGTGTGAACTCAAGTTCCCAAGAAGGGGCACAGGGAGAGGAGGGAAGGAAGGAGAGAGGGAAAGGGGGGAAGAGAAAGAGAGGAGAAAGGGGTGGGGGTGGGGGAACATGAGTTAAAGATTCTACAAAGCCAAAGATTGGGCTTCAAGATTATAAAGTTAAAATGTTGCAGACTCAAGCCAAATACCTTGAGATATTTTTTACCCCTTTGAAAGCCATTCATTGTTCTTCCCTGTGTCTAATCTAACATCCTGGTGACTATGCAAACCCTACAGAGCAAGTTCCAGGCCAGCCAAGGATACACAGAGAAACCCTGTCTCGAAAACCCAAAACAAATAAATAAATAATATTTTATCTTTAAGAAAGGAGAGAGAGAGAGAGAGTGGCTGGAGAGATGGCTAAGTGGTTAAGAACACTGGCTGCTCTTCCAGAGGTCCTGAGTTCAATTCCCAGCAACCACATAGTGGCTCACAACCATCTGTAATGGGATCTGATACTCTCTTCTGGTGTGTCTGAAGAGAGCAACAGTGTACTCACATACATAAAATAAATAAATAAATAAATAAATAAATAAATAAAAGAAGGAGGAAGAAGGGGAAGAGGAAAGGAGAAAGGGAAGATGGGCAGAGGAAGGTATGAAGTGACATATCCATTGTTTCTAGAGACTTATCCTTGGCCAAAGATGGGCCCTGTGTGTTCTGGACTCCTAGCCTATTAATTTCCGCTCTATAGCTCTGCATCTCAAGACTTTATGCTTAAGGAAGTAACCAGCCCACATTATACTTTAAAGTCAAAACTTGTTTTGTATTGTTTTGAGACAAATATCTTGATGTGGCTTCCCGGGCTTGTCTCCAACAACTGGCAAGCGATCTTCCTGCCTCAGCTTCCAGTGTACCAGAGACTGCAGGCATGTGCCAGCAAACCTGCTAATGCCAAACCATGAGAAACCCTTTACCACACAAGGCAAGTAATAAGGCTATATGCTAGCCACATACAATGGCATTAGCCTCTCTGTGTCCTGACTCTGCTGTTCTGAAATGACTCAGCCAGGCCTGTGACCCTTGATAAGAAGGGCTGAGGACTCAGCGGGAAGGAGCCTGTAGGGCTGGCTCTGCCTGGCTTCTGCTCTCATGAAAACAAACAACAGCTAAGGCATGGTCTGTCTCTAAGACGAAGAGCCCCACGCTCTGGCCCAACTCTCCAATGAGAAGAAGGGAAAGAAGCCAGGGCACCTAAGCTGGTGTCTCCAGCGAGGCTACATCACAGCATCCGTTCACAGGAGGATCTCCTTAGGTACAGACCACACAGATGCTGCCAGCCTCAGACTACACTTGGATGCAGAGACATCAGCATAAGCCTCATGGGCTCTCATCCTCCTTGGCCCTAACTAAGCCCAGCATCCTGGCCCTTGGGACTGAGATGCCTGGCCACTGCAAATTTCTCCACCTCAAGAACCAAATCCTCAGTCAATGCAAATTAAAGTTTCTTTTTCCTCTTCTTCCTCCTCCTCCTCTTTTTCCTCCTTTTCTTCTTTCTCCTTCTTCCCCCTCTTCTTCCCTCCCCACTTCACACTTTAGTATCCCAAATGCTGAGATTACAGCATTTACCACCATACCTAGCTGAATTCCCATTTCTTTTCTTTTACTGCAATGTCCATGCAAGAGTAACTACAGTAAATGCTCCCAGGTCTGCTGCCGGTCCCCGGGGTGTGGGGCAACATGATATGTAATAGCCGAGATTGGCGAGCTGCTGAGGTGTTTCAATGCCGGGACCTGCTGATCTGTTAATATGCACCCAGGAGGCTCCGCCACAGACCCGAAGGCCTGATTAGAGCCCCCGTAAGGCATAATCAGTCAGAGGGCAAGCAAGAGGACACTAAAGAGCAGAAACACATGTCCCCAGAGCTCTCCACGGGCCCTACCAGAAGGTGTACATGACCACCAGCAGGTTTCTTCACCCTGGACTCATTCACCTGCCTGTAAGCCTTCCCCAAGATCCTGTCAGCAATGTTTTTCTATAAAGGCCAAACAGTAAATATTTTTGACTTTGCAGGTCAGGCCATCTCCAACACAGTCATTCGACCCTGCCAATATACCACGAAAGCAACCATAGACAATATGGAAATAAATGAATATGGCTGTTAGAATAAATCTATTTAAGCCAAACAAACAACAACAGGTAGCAACTTGGACCAGATTACTGACTTTGCCCTTAGGAAACAGGATGTGCTGCTGGTCCCAAGGGCAGCCTAAATAGCTGTAATAATCTGCCATTAAGATCAACAAACTGGTTCCTGGTTTCTACATCAGTCTCTGCTGAGTTTAGTTCGAGTGACATTCAAATGACTCATCCCATAGGTGGCACTGATATGTGATTTTTCATCGAAAAACACTTTGAGGGGTTGGGGAGGCAGCTCAGGGTCAGTCTCTCGCCACACACACGAGGAGCTGAGTTTGAATCAGAGAACCCATGTCCAAGTTGGGTGTCACCTGTAATCCCTGCATTCCTACAGTGAGATGGGAGAAACAGGAAAATCTGCAGAAGCTCACGGGTAGAGAGCCTGGTCTATTCAGCAGTAAACCACAGAGACTCTGTCTTAATCAAACTGGAAGGATAAACACCAGAGGTTGCCTCATGACCTCCCACAGGCACCTGCACCATGCACACACCTGCATTCACGTGAATATGTACACACACACATACACACACACACACACACACACACACACGCACATGCACATGGGGGTTGCATCTATGATGAATCTGTTGTCTTTTTTTTTTTTTCTTGGCACTACCTCTAGAGCACAACAGGATGACAACTAACTTAGTACCTGTAAAAGTTCCAGGTATTCAAGTCATTCAACGAGGAGTTAAAAGTTACAGGAGGGTAAGCGTGGGCTCTGTGCAAACAATGCCATTTCCCTTAAAGGATTTGAGCATCCTATTTGTATCCAAGGGAACCTTGGAAGCAGTCCCAAGGATGCCCAGATGACTGTTCTGGAAACAATGTCCAACCTGACTGTGAGCAGCAAAATAGACACTGCCAGTCTAGCCACCTCGATTAGCCGGCACTGCAGCGGCCATACAAACCCAGCCCCTGGCTGTGCTCACAGTAGCAACTGGTTTATCTTCCATTCCTCTCATATGTCACAGTGACTGCTAGGCAGGAGTAGCAGACAGGCCGAGGTCTGCCATGACCCCTTTACTGATGAGTTCACAGACAATCCCTGTGAACACACATCCTCCTTTCAGACAAGGAGGAAACCAAGACTAGGAAGAGGGGAGAAACTTGCAGATCAGTGACAGACATGAATCTGGCTGAGCGGGCTGTGCCTGTCACACTGCACCACCTGCACCACTCCTGAGAAATCCTGGTGGGTCCCATGACCACAGACACTGACAATTCCAGCTTGGGGCCCAAACACAGAATGGATCTTCAGCCCTTCCCCCAGGACACCCATGACCTCTCAAATGCTATTTTAAGGCACTAGTGGGAGCTCTTCTGTACCCGCACCATGGAGACCTTTAGCCACACTCCCTAAGTCACATGACAAACCTCATGAACTTTCCCAGTTGCCAAAGGTTCATCCTAACCTTTGCCATCCCCACCTTCAGCTACAGGCTAAGCCAGAAGGTCAAGATAAGGACTTCACTCAACATCAAAAAAATAAATAAATAAATAAAAAGGGTCATCAAATGGGCTTAATTCAACCAGGGACACTAGGACAAAAGAAACATTCTAAACTGTCACGAAGCATATAAGTAATAGAGGCAAGGCAAGGGGCCATCTAAGTCACTCAGTCAAGTTCAAAGCCAGGTATGACACCACCATCACCACAGGTGTGACCTCTCACTGCCAACACCACTGGGTCAGGTACAGCAAGCCAAAGCCACACAAAGAAGCTAGTTAGTTAGATGACAACATCGTTGAAGAACTTTCCAAAACAGGCAAGTCTTCATCATACTCTGTTCTCTGGAGGTTAAAGTATAGGCATGCTGAAAATGTGTCAGAGGAACAAAGAGGTGGTATGGACTATCCCCTTGTCTTGTTGCTTTGTTGACACAGGGTCTCATTATATAGCAAAGACTGACCCGGAACTCACAATCATCCTGCTCCAACTCCAAACTAGGTGTGCATACTACTTCTAGCTTGCTAGGGCTGTTTCCTTAATGGAACTGTCTTTTGCTGTGTTAGCTTTCTGCTTTGTTTTATTGTAATGCATTCTGTTGTATTTTGAGATAGTCTCAGGTAGCCCAGGCTGGCTTCAAACTGACTGCAAAGCTAAGAATGACTTAGAATTCCAGATCCTTAGCCAGTACTCCAGAGGCAGAGGCAGATGGACCACTGAGTTTGAGGCCACCCTGATCTACAGAGTGGGTTCCAGGACAGTTAGGGCTCCACAGAGAAGCCCTATCTTGAATCTCCCTCCCCACTGCCCCCCCCCCTGGAGTGCATACAAAAGAAATTCCAGAACCTCCTGTCTCTACCTCCCGAGTGCTGGAGTTACAGTGTGCCACATGATTTGAGGTGCTAGGGTATCAAACCAAGGGTCTCACAAGTGCTAGGCAATGCTCCATGTCTGAGTTTCATCCTCAGACTTCATCTTTCTCTAAAATAGGCCCCTCTGCAATATAGTGGCCACTGCTCCCTTTCTAGCAGGACTACAGTGTGAAGGTCTCGGTCTCATGCCTTTTGGCTTTCCTGCTGAAGACTAAGGAAAGTAACTAGATCCTATTTCAAATGAAAATGTCTTACCAGATGAGCTTAGCATTTCCCTCAGCCAGGAGACTCTGAGACTGGCGATGAGTCAAATCTAGACTATAGACTGTGTAACCTTTCTAGGCCCCATCTAATTATGGTTCCATCAAAATTACTGTCTTCCTTATTTCCTGTGGATAAGAGACATGCAAATAACTCATGTTGCACATGCAAATGGATTCTAACAAAGGGTGGTGTCTTAGTTAGGGTTATACTGCTGTGAACAGAAGACACCATGACCAAGGAAAGACTTATTAGGACAGCATTTACTTGTGGTTCGGTCCATTATCATCAACATAGGAGCAAGCTTGGCAACATCCAAGCTGGCATGGTGCAGGAGGAACTGAGAGTTCTACATCTCCACCTGAAAGCTGCTAGGAGAAGACTGGCTCCCAGGCAGCTAGGACGAGGGTCTTAAAGCCCATGCCCACAGTGACACGCCTACTCCAACAAGGCCAAACCTACTCCAACAAGACCACACCTCCAAATGGTGCCACTCCCTGGGCCAAGCATATACAAACCATCGCAGGTGGCTACACAGACTTTCCTTTGGCCCCAATCCACCCCCACCCACATTTCACACTCAAATATTTCCAGTCTACAGACATGGCTGCACTTTGGAGTACTCTTTGAACTAGCTGTAATACCAAATAGCTTTAATCAGTAAGTTAAGCAAAACTGTTAACACATGGTCATTTTTAAGATGCCTACAATGATAACTTCACCTTTAAAAAAAAAAGTATCTTTTACCACCTCAGAAACTACAAGCATCCAACATATTCCTAAGCACACAGAATCAAGACTGTTGGTAGGAGGCCTCAGGGGTCTAATGACATAATGTCTAGTGGAAGGTTGACAGCTTCTCAATACTTATATTTCCGATGCCTATTTCAAACTTGAATTCTTTTAAACCAAGGTTATTAGTTTTGAAACTTTGTTCCATTACAGTCTGTGGTTTGTTTTTGTTTGTTTGTTTGTTTTGTTTACCAAAAATGACTAAAGGGGGCTTTACTACCTATATGTTAATTTTGAAGTTAGACTTTAAAAAAAAAAAAAATCCTGGCTGGCCTGAATTCAAAAATCTCCACCAGCCTCTTTAGCACTGGAACTAAAGGTGTGTGCTATCACACCTAGCCTTGAAGTTAGGCTCTTGTTGGATTTTTATTTTGTTTGATTTTAGGCCTGTTGACATAGCCATAGCTGAAACTATCCTGGAACTCACCATGTAGACCAGGCTGGCCTCAAAATCAATGATTGGGCAGCCTGCCTGCAGAGTGCTGGGATTAAAGGCTTGTGTCACCAGGCTGGTACTAAAATATATATATATATATATATATATATATATATATATATATATATATATATAAAAATTTTAACTTCAAGAAATTTAAGACCCATGTAGTGATGGACACCTTTAGTTCTAGCACTCTGGAGGCAGGTAGGCCTAACTGTGAATTCAAGACCAGCCCGGTCTACATAGTGAGTTCTAAGACAGCCAGAGCTATATAGTGAGACTCTGTCTTTGGGGGGGGGGGGGGAAATGGGGGGAAGAGAGAGTAGTGGTTTATGACTTTAGTTCCAGCACTTGGAGGGCAGAGGGGCAGGGGGATCTCTGTGAGTTTGAGGAGGGCAGAGGCAGGGGGATCTCTGTGAGTTTGAGGCCAGCCTGATCTTACAAAGTGAGTTCCAGGACATCCAAGGTTACATAGGGAAAGTCTATCTCAAAAAACAAGAAAATGGGGCTGGAGAGATAGCTCAGCAGTTAAGAGCACTGACTCCTCTTCTAGAGGTCCTGAGTTCAATTCCCAGCAACCACGTGGTGGCTCATAACCATCTGTAATGGGATCTGATGCCCTTTTCTGGTGTGTCTGAAGAAAGTAATGGTGTACTCATATAAATAAAATAAATAAACTTTAGAAAAAAACAAGAAGATGTAAACAAGATCACTCTGTCCCTTTCACCTGCACTATTATGTAAACTACCTTGTAACACCACTCGACTTCATCCTCCATAACACCCACAAAACGTCACAGATGGAATCGGAATCTCCGCCTGGCAGTCCCATCCTTAGCCACCCATGATACATTCTAAATTAGCATTTCTTTCCAGTTAATTCATTTTACTCTTAAATAGATCTACAGACATCTTTCTTCTTCTCAGAGTGGTAGGCTGTTTCTAGTTTTTTTAACCACTATAAGCAATGTCACAAACACGGCGACAAACCTCTTTTTATAATCAAATATCTACAGTATTCCCAAGAACTGCATGATGAAGGAGGGTGTTTGGTTTTTTGAGACAGGCTTTCTCTACCTAGCCGACTATCCTGGAAATCTATGTAGACCAGGCTGGCCTTGAACTCACAGACTCTCTGTCTCTCCAGTGCTAGGACACTGGGTTTTTTAATTCACCCTTTTGCAAGTGGCTACTTTGTTCTAAGGCAGTAGTCCTCAGCCTTCCTAATGCTGTGCTGTATTAATACAGCCCCTCATGTCCTGATGATCCCCGACCACAAAATTATTTCCTTGCTACTTCATAACTGTAATCTTGCTATTGTTATGAGTTGTAATGTAAATATCTAATATGAAGGATATCTGATATGCAACCCCGAAAGGGGTTGAGACCCACAGGTTGAGAACCACTGGTCTAAGGCAAGCAGCAATGGCATTTTCTTCTATCTTTCATCTGATAGCACCAAACTTTTCATTCCCAAATCTGAAGGTTACATAAGTATCTGACTATGGTTTTTTGGGGGGAGGGGGTAAAAAAATTATTAAGCCTCATCACATGTTCATTTAATCATTCAGATTACAACATCCTCAATGCTCATGACAACTTCATCATAAACTGAGATTCGAACTTTGGTCCACTAAGCAACTTTCTGCGGTTTAAAAAAATAACGCTGGAGGGCCATGGAGATGATCCAGTGGTTAAAGGAACTAGCCCAGATGAGCTGATTCCCAGAAGCCAAGTTGAAAAAAACTGAATCAGCATCTGCGATCTCAGCACATCCACCCAAAGACAGAAGGAAATGGAAGAATCACTCAGCTACTTGAGAACCGGCTAGCCTGGAGCTAGCTGTCCTCTCATCTTCACACATGGGCCATGGAACTTGTGCAATAGGGTGTGTGCACACTCATGTACACACAAGGGCATGCACACACAACAGTAAAACAATTCAAAAAAAAAAAAAAAAAAAAAAAACATAATGCTGGAGCCAAGAGTTTTTGGCAAATCTAAACTCCCAGCATTCTAGAGGCTGAGGGAGGAGAGTCACTGCAAATTCAAGGTCAGTCTGGCTAGAATAAAGGCCTGTCTCGTAAGGAAAGCCAATGGGGCCTGCTGTGGGACACACCTTTAATCCCAGCACTCAGGAGGCAGAGGCAAGCCTAGCTCTGTGAGTTGAGTCTGGTCTATATAGTGAGTTACAGGACAACTAGGATTATGTAGAGATCCTGTCTCAAAAAAAAAATAAATATATATATATATATATATATATATATATATATATATATATATATCAACAACAATGAGCATTTCTCCAAAAGAGTCACAGGAAAATTCCAGAAGCAGAGTTTTCACTACAACACTGTGAAACGAGGTATGTGTTTCGTTTTGTTTTGTTTGGATTTTCTGGGTTAACAGCATCCACATCATATACACAATGGTGGACTCAGAAGAGCAAGAGCCAGAATGTCCCATCACTACTATCCCTGGAGCTGTCACAATGCTGTCAACCCAATGCTTTACTCATGTGTCCCCAGCTGGGGACAACAAGCCACTGTGCTGACAGCCTCATAATTATGTGCAGGACATGACCCTCCACTGGTTTGTTGGTGGCTCCAGAGAGTCCTCCCAATTACTATAAATTGAAAATGCTCTGGAGGCCGCGGCCTCGCTCTTCTCACGCACAGCGTACTATCTCTGATGGCACCTAGCAGCTCCACAGTGAGTGCCCTACACCATCCAGGCTCCTGTGAAAGCCCCCACACTCACACAGTGTACACACAGCAACATCGCCTACAGACACCCAAGTCCAAGAATGAATCCCCATCAATAACAGCGTCCTGGGCACAGTGTAGTCTACTTCCTTAGTTGGTCTGGAATCTCCTCTTCCTACCACTGCTGTAACTCCCCTGGGGGTTACTGTGGTGCCCTTCTGGTCTTCAGGGTGGCCTCCTCTAATACTTTCTACCCTACAAAACCTGTAAGGTAAAGAGAAATCTACACTAAAGGCAGCTCACTGGGTATTCAGGACAACGTCTAAATTCCCCACCCCACTAAAGGGCATTCGAGATTCACGTGACAGCCTCCTGCATCAGTGCACTCCACACAGGTAATCCCTTACTCCAAACAGGCTCCACAATTCCAGGTCCAAATCGCTGTCCACAACTTCGCCTTCCTGTTCTCCAGGTAATGCACACCCCTTCCTCCATCCCGCTAGTCACTGCTCCATCTCCATCACTCCAATTTCACCTCACTCCACTCCACACCAAGTCCTAGTTCCTCACAAATGAGGATTGGGTGTTGTCTCTGAACACAAAGGACTAGCTCTACCATCAACAAAATAAATTCGTCTCAAAATCCTAGCCAAGAGCACAGCATGGTGGCCCAGTCCAGTAATTCCAGCCTTCAGAAAGCTGAGGCAGGAGGGTCACCGAATTCCAAACCAACCTGGGCCACATGGTGAGTTTGAGGAGGCCGTCTCAAAGCAAGCAAAAGCTTACCTTACCACAGCCCAATAAATATTTGGTTTGCAGACCCAGAGTAAAGAATATTCCACAGGGCATACAGCTACAGACCACAGGGCGAGTCTCAAATCCTAACCGCTCATTTTCATCTATAAAACGGAGCACGTGACATACATTCCATCCTCCCGCCCTTAGTGTCTACAGTATTTACACAAAATAATCCTAACCCTAAGGGGCCAGGGACCACATAGGCTAGCTTTCACTTTCAAGGAGGATGTGAGCCTCCCTGAAACCCACTAGCTCTTCTCAGGAATATTTGGGGTATTCCTATCCGGGTATTTTTTGTTCAGATCGGGCATCGCCTCTCTCTACAGTTGCAATGTTCCAAGTTAAAAACATCAACAACTAAGCCCAGGACTCTGCCAGGAGCTGCCTGGCTGTGAAACCTCGGTGAACCGACTCCTCCGGTTGCCTCAGTTTCGCCCTCCAGGGCAACCCGCCGTTCCAGCAAAGCACACTCACGACAAAAACAAGTCTCCGGCTGGGAGCTTTCAGAAGGGAAATATTACTCAGAAAGGGTCGAGGGATGAAAAGCCTAGTCAAAATCCGGTAAGTCACCTCTCCTGGGGCGCGGGTCCTCCCAGGGGTCCCTGATTACCTGGGCGGCTGATCTCCGCGGTGACTGCAGAACCGTGGGAATTCCGGGCGTCGCGCAGACTCAAAGCAGCCACCTCTACAGTCCGCCCCGGCTGTGATTGAGCTGCTGCAGCACGGATCCCTAAGCCCGGGCTACCTACGCATCCTGATTGGTGCGGCATCGGAGTGTGGCGTATAAGGAAACCAATAAAAGCTGAGGCTGAGGCCGGCGAGCCAGAAAGACTACGAATCCCAGAGTGTGTGGGCGGGGCTTCAGGGACCTTTGGGCCGAGCTTTAGGTCCCTGCGGCCAGAGGTTGGAGCTGCGCCTTTTCGAACAGCTTGGCTTGAGCACCTAGGAGTCTGGGGACTCTAGGGAGAGTGAATGAGAAGTCGCGCAAACTAACTGGTCTCCAGACTTGCCAGTGCACTGGACCTACTGATACTCCCCCTTAGTCCACCCACAAGGACTTGTATTTTGTTGGTCTGCCTTGGCCCATGATCACAACACCCAGCCCAACCTCCAGAGATGGATGGCCACCCCAGCTTTACAGACATGACAAAATCATGGAGCTTAAATTTTTTTTTTCAGGCTCCCAAAACACTTTCAGTGGCGGAAGCAAACCTTAGCCGTCGGGTTCCTGAATCCTAAAATCCTAATTTCCTGTCGTGTCCCAAGTGTTGGGTGTCACAGTGAGCTGGGAAGGAAACAAAATACCACCGTATATGCGAGTGCCATAAGCTGTTTCTCAGTGAATTGAATTGGATGGAATTGTTGTGACAGAATTCACGTAGTCTTGCCTGACTATACCAGGACCAGAAACAGGGCCAACTTCTGGGACTTTTACCTTGGTATTTCTCTCTGTGTGTATGTGTGTATGCACATGTACCTGTGAGTGCATGTACATGTGTGTGCATATAAATGTAATGGCCAGAGGTCAACCTCAGGAGCCATCCCCCTTGGTTTTGTCTCTGTGTACTTTGGTTTGGTTTTTTGAGACAGGGTCTCTATGCAACCCTGGCTGTCCTAAAACACAATATATAGACCAGCCAGGTCTTGAACTCAGAGAGATCATCATGCCTCTCCCTCTGAAGTATTGGAATTAAAAACAACCTTCACTGTGCCCAGATCCACCGTGTTTTCTAAAACAGGGTATCTCATTTGGCCTGGAGCTGAGTGATCAAGCTAGATTGCTGGCCAGTGAATCAAGGAGCTCAGCTGTGTCTTTCTCCCTGGTGGTCACACTAGTTTGTCACACTTTGAACTATTTCCCCAACCCTGAGTCTTTTTCCTCCCAAGTCTTAGGCCTGGTAACCCACAGTGGGCCCACTCCCTATCTCGGTTAATAAGATCACAGCCACATCTGCCAGCCTAGTATTATCTCTGGCCATTTTTTCAGACAAGGAGAATTGAATAGTTGTGAGAGACTGTAAGGGCAGCCAAATGAAGATAACAACGGACACTTGGAAGGAAACGTTTGCCAGTCATTGACCTTAGCAGACGGCCACGTGGCCTACAATCACAGCTTGGAGGTGACCTTGGGCTTCAAGTCAAGACCCTGTGACGAAGCATGCCTTCAGGTCTTCCACCATGAGTATTCGAAGCTCACTAAACATATTTACCTGGTCCCTTTAAGTGTCACATGTAGCCAAGCATTGAGGTAAATATGATTTTATTTCTTCCCCTCGGGCATTCACTGTCCAGCAGAAAATAAAGAAGTGTGTCCTTAACCACTCCCTATTTCACCCAGACTAAATAGTAAGCTTTGACAGTTAGGCCTTAATGAAAAGGGAAATTGTGGCCTGTGGCCTGTTATGCTTAGACAAAGGTCCCACCCCTTTGCCCTCCCTCAGCAATAGTTGAGCGAACCAGAAGAGAAGGCACTGTAAGTGGATACCCAATAGGAGAAGCTATTGGGGGTTGCCAAGGTGATGGCCAGGGAGCCCAGGAGACCTGCAAGATGATGTCAGAAAGATCTGACCCCAGGCCTGGGAGCACAGGTGAGCTTGGCTTTCAAGTTACCTGGATTCAGATTTCAACCCCACACCCACCACAAGCTTCTTATCCTGAACCAGCTCATCTTCTCGGGTTTCCTCATACTTGGCAGCAGCTAAGTGTCCCATAAATATAAGGTTCAGTGATCCCTTGGGCAGTGAGTGTAACTTGAGAATTCTTTTCTTTTCTGAGACAGGGTTTCTCTGTGTAGGCCTGGGTGTTCTGGAATTTTCTCTGTAGACTAGGCTGGTCTTGAACTCAGAGATCTGACTGCCTCTACCTCGAGAGTGTTGGGTGGGATTAAAGAAGGGTATCACCTCTGCCCACCCATAACTTGAGAATCCTATGAGAAAAACAAGTTAGCTTGGTATGGTTGAACACACCTGTAAAACCCAATGCCTGGAAGACTGAGGCAGGGGAATTGCCTTGAGTTCAAGGCAAGCCTGAGCTATATAATGAAACCCTGTCTCAAAAAACAAAGAGAGAAGGGAGGGAAGGGAAAAGAAGGGAGGGAAGAAAGGAAGGAGGGAGGGGGAGAGAGAAGGAAATAGGGGGGAAGGGAAAAAAATCTGCAACTTTGGCAACTGTCTTCACTGTAGTGCCCGCTCATGGCATGGCAGCCAATGGAAAACACCACTGGTGTGTGTGTGTGTGTGTGTGTGTGTGTGTGTGTGTGTGTGTTCCTCTCCTAGACAGTTTTTGGTAGCATATGTAGACATTGTTTGTTTGTTTGTTTGTTCGTCACAACTTTCAGGAGAGGTGCTACTTGCACCAGGTGGCTAGAAGCCAGGCCAAGCATCCTCTAGAGCACAGGACAGCTCTCCCTAAAACAAAGAATCACATACTCCAAATGTCTATGGTGCTGAGGTAGAGAAACTGATCTCAACCTAACCCATAGCTTTCAGACTTTGCCCAGCTCCTGCTGCTGTATCTTTTTGTTATTTGTTTTGTTTTGTTTTGGTTTTGGTTTTGGGTTTTTTTGTTTTGTTTTGTTTTGTTTTTGTTTTTTGAGACAGGGTCTTTTTATGTACTCCAGACTGTTCTGGAATTCACTATGTAGTAGTAGGCTGTTTAGACCAATTCAGAGAGAGGACTGACTCCATCCTTTTGTGCAGCCTTTAGGCGTTTATTCTGTCTGACCTGGCGCTAGAAGCTGTGGACTCGGGGGGGGGGGGGGGGGGGGGTGTCCAGACTGCATGGGTCTCGATTCCAGCTTTAGTACTTCCTGCTGTGCAACCTCAGACAATCACTGAACTCCAGGTTCTGCATTTGTGGCAAAGCCATGGCGGCCACAGTACTGAGCTTTACCCTCCTTGGGACAGTGTTGTGATATGGAAGTCTTTAAAAGTTCCAAACTCTTGTTAGTACAACCTTGGGTTGGTTGGGGGGGAGTGGGCTTCGGAAGAAAGGCGTGAGTTTATACTTAGCACCTCACTCCCAGCCCCCACCACCAATCCCACTCTGTGGCATTTTCAGTCCCATTGCGACACAGTACAAAACCCTCATCAGATTTTGGCTCAGGGCTCTTGGACTTCCTAGTCTCCACCACTGTCAACCAGATAAACTTCAATTTATATAATAAAAAAAAAAAATTAAGGCCAGTAAGATGGCTCTGCTGTAAAGATACCTGCTGCCAAGCAGGATGATCTGAGTTAAAACCCAGTACCCACAAGGTTAAAAAAAAGAGAGTACAAACTCCCACAAGTTGTCCCCTGACCTCCACAACTGACAACTGTGCTGTAGTGCACACACACATACACTAAATAAATATAATTTTGAATTTTTCAAAAAAAAAAATCTGTAGTTTATAAAGAACTTCGGCTTTCTGCTTTAGAAGCACAAACAGAGAAGACCATGTGTAAAGAAAAACCTTAAGGCAGCATCTAACGCTGTGAACTAATTACTAAGTACATGACAGAGCCAAGCACTTAGCCCAAGCCCTCAAGACCCCAGTAGTCAATTCCCCCCGCCACACATAAAGTGACTGCTGTAGTTGGACTATGTCCCTTAAAGGTCCTGTGCTGCGCCAAACGTCCCAACGCAATAATGTAAAAGCTGCTGGGCCTGAGAGATGTGTAGGCTATAGGACCGGCAATATAGGAATATACGCTCTTCCTGTAGGAGTGAGTTGGTTCTTGTGGGAGGAGGTTAGTAATCCTGAGAGCAGATCCAGCACAAGAATTTGACTTCCTCAGCTCTCTCTTGCTTCACCTCTACCACATGGGTTCTTCTTCCCTTCCCCTGTGCCCCAAGATAGCTCAAGGCTTTCGCCAGAAGCCAAATCACAGACCAAGATAAACCTATTTTCTTGACTAGTCTGCTAGTCTCTTAAGTCAGTTTCCCTCAGGGTTAGAGCCCCTGATAGGTTGCCCAAGCAACCTCTATACCCAGGTGCATACAGGCACTAACTGGACTCAGCTGGCATCTACTTTCTCTCTCTCTCTCTCTCTCTCTCTCTCTCTCTCTCTCTCTCTCTTTCTCTCTCTCTCTCTCTCTCTCTCTCTCTCTCACACACACACACACACACACACACACACACACATTTTTGGTTAAAAAAAAAAAAAAAAAGCATGCTGGCTGAGGCACCATTAATCCCAGCACTTGGGTGGCAGAGGCAGATAAATCTCAGAGTTCAAGGCCAGTCTGGTCTACATAGTGAGTTCCAGGACAGCCAGGGCTACACAGAGAAACCATGTCTCAAAAGATAAAAGAAAAAAAAAGAGAAAGAGAAAATGCACATAATTATAAATGTAAAACTCAATAAATATTCACAAAGTGAACACATCCTGAACCATCGAGCGAACCATCTGTCAGATATGAAACTGAGCCTGACCAGCAGCACCCAAAGGGACTCTGAAAACTTAGTAGTCTTTTTACTTATTTCTATTTTTTGAGACAGGGTCTCACCATGCAGCTCTGGCTGTCCTAGGAACTCACTATGTAAATCAAGCCGGTTTTGAACTCACAGAGATAGCCTGACTCTAATTTTATTTATTTTTGTTTCATGTGCACTGCTGTTTTGTCTGCATGTATGTGGGTATAAGGGTGTCAGATCCCCTGGAACTGGAGTTAGAGACAGTTGTGAGCTGTTACGTGGGTACTGGGAATTGAACCTGAGTCCTTTGGAAGAGAAGCCAGTGGTCCTAACCACTGGGCTATCTCTCCAGCCCCTGTATTTTCTCCTCTTGCTCCCAATTCCCGTTATCACTATTCTAATCACATACTTCTTACCTTTTCTTTTTTCTTTTTTAAATTTGTGCTGATTATATATAACATAAAAAATTTCCATTTAACACCCCTCCTTTTTTTTTTCCATTTAGATTTTTTAAATATGTGTATGTAGGTGTGTGAAGGTATCCAAGGAAGCCAGAGGAGGGTGTTGAACCTCATAGAAAGGTTGTGAGCTTCCCCATGTAGGTGCTGGGAACGGAATTCAGTTCCTCTCTAGAGAGCAGCAAGCTCTCTGCTGTGCCGTCTCTCCAGACTCCCTCCCTCCCTGGTTAGACTTTTTTTTTTTTTTTTTTTTTTTTTAACATGGTTTCTCTGTGTAGCCCTGGCTGTCCTGGAACTTACTCTGTAGACCAGGCTGGCCTCAAACTCAGAAATCCGCCTGCCTCTGCCTCCCAAGTGCTGGGATTAAGGGTGTGCGACACCGTTGCCCGGGCTCCGTTATACCAATTTTAAACGTGTGCTACTGGCATCGGTAACACCACATGCCTCTGCTACCATCAAAACTTCATGTCATAATCCCCCAACACAGAACCATTCGAATCTGTCTCCTAAAACCAGCCTACTATGTCCTCTGACTCCAGGGCTTTCCTTGTGACCTCATTTCCTGCATTTCACAACTGGCCCATATCCAGCTTTTGTGTCTACAGCAGTTAGTTCCCAAAAATGTTCTTCCCCTTCCAGTCATGAAGCTGGTTTCTATGGTCATGAGGGTAACCCCTCCTCAGAGCATCAGTTTCGAGCCAGTTGACTTAATACAACCTCTAAGCCCTTCTTGATCTAGACTCCTACCCAGTTTTACCATCTGAGCATCTAAATTGGTGGCAAATATCTGTAGTGCCAACTCTAGGAATGATGCAAATTATTACATGTTTGAGGAACAGCCTGGGTCAAGTTCCAGAACAACCTAGAACAATGTCCTGTCTTTAAAAATAATTTTTTAAAAAAGTAAGAAAAGTAAAAAGAAGGGAGGGAGGGGCTGGAAACATAGAAAGCTAGAAAAGTGCTTGCCTTGAGTGTATGAAGCCCTGAGTTTGATCCCAACACAGGAAGGAAGGAAAGAAGGAAGGAAGGAAGGAAGGAAGGGAGGAAGGGAGGGGGAGGAAGATAGGCAAGGAGAAGAAGTTTGTTGGTTTTCTGGCTAATAGCCACACTTTAAATTGCGTGATAGCTCGGAGCCAACTATTTCTTTTCTAAACCCTCAGACCTGAGATAGTAACCATTATCACACAATAGGTGCTTAGTAAAAACATATTAATTGAATTAAACAGACAGGCATAGCTTCCTATGCCTATAACCCAGGAGCTTGGGGGATGGAGGCAGAAGGATTGGTAATAAAGGCCAGTCTGGCCTATATGAGACTCTGTCTCAAAAAAATCTAAGTGAAAACTGAGAAATTGGTGTCCTAGGCTGGGGACTCAGCTCAGTGGTAATGTCTGCCAAAAAGATGGGTCGTTCCCTGAGCTTTCTGTCGGTGATGAAGCATTTCCTTCACTCAGTGGTAGGCTGTGTCCTGGGGCCTCCAGTAGCTCTTACTTAGGAGAACATCTCTGAACATCCTGAGCTAGGCTGCTGTGGTTGTAGCCAGTGGCAAAGGGGGATCAGCAGGACAGTGAGCACCTGAAAGGTGGAGAGATTTTAGTGGCCGGTGGCAGAAAGGTTTGCTGTTGCCTTCACAGTGAAGGGACCACCAAGCATAAGCAGACAGGCTTGAGGAGCTAGGAGAAGCCTCCGACACCACTAACATGGAAATGGGGTCATCAGCCCTACAACCCATTCAGTCAGCCCAGAGGGAATTTAGAGGTGACTCTTCCCAAAGCTTCCGAGGAAGATCCCAAACTGTGACCAAAGAGAAAGAGTAGCTATGTGTGGATTCAACTCCATTTTGCAGGTAAGCAAAACGACTTACTTTAAATGTCAAGGTCAAAGTCGGATGTAGTAGTCTGCACCTTTAATCCCAGCATTCAGGAGGCAGAGGGAGGCAGACCTCTCTCAGGCTAGCCTGGTCTACATTGTGAGTTCCAGGACAAGGCTACAGAGAGACCTTTGTTGGGGGCCGACTTTTAGCAGAAAGCGGCTATCAGCTTTGCAGCCATCTTGAGCCATATACCCTGACATGTGACTTGGATTACAATAGCCTACAACAGCTGAGAACACTCCGATAATCCTGGTTTAGAGACCTTGAGATTAAAGGTGCGTGAGATTAAAGGTGTGTGGGATTAAAGGTGTGTGATTTAAGAGTGTAATTTAGAGATAAGATTTAGAGACAAGACCTAAGGGCATGATTAAAGGTGTGACTTAGAGGCATGGCTTAGAAGTGACACATAAAAGGCAGAGGCAGCCGGCAGAGAATTAGACATTAGGGAGACACTTTAGAGAGTACCAGACACAGCAGAGAGAAGACAGGTAGCAGGCACTTGGAAGAGAACTTGGAAGAAGTAACTTGGAACTTGGAGGGACTAGGAGCTAGGGACTAGGCACTAGGAACTCAAGACTTAGGACTTAGACTGAAGAATAAACGGGATTGAATCACACTCTGTCTGGTCTGCATTCTTCGAGTCCGTCCTCACTCTCGCTCTTGCTGAACCCCGACTCTCGGACCGGAGCGGCAGCTTGGGTCAGGATACAGTAGCCGCCCAAACGTGGGTCGGCCAGGGCCTCAACATTTTGCTTGGGCCGCGACATTTTTTGGCCGCACCAACATGGGGTTAGTGTGGACCTCAACAGACCTTGTCTCAAAAAATTAGAAAAAGAAAGAGAAGGAGGAGGAAGAGAAAGAGAGTGAGGAGGAGGAGGAGTCAGTAAGAGAGAGAATGAGGAATGAGTGAATCTTAACACCTGAGCAAGGAAATGTGGGTCCCTATCTTAGATTCATCTGTTTGAATCCTGGTCCCAATGTCTGTCTATTAGACATACTTGTCTACCAGCTGGAGGCAGAAATTAACTTTTTAACATTAGTGGGAGATGCAGACTCATCTGAGCTGCTTAGTAATTGCCCTGTTTTTCTTCAGTCATTTCTGATAGCCCTTCATAAGGAAACCTCACTGCCATCTTCAAATTCAACGCAGTGGTTAGAGTGTTTGTTTGTTTGTTAATGTTTGTGTCACCAAGGCCTTGAGTGTGCTAGGCAGACATTCTACCTCAGAGCCACACTTTGAAAATGTCTTAATTGGCTGGGCGGTGGTGGCGCACGCCTTTAATCCCAGCACTTGGGAGGCAGAGGCAGGCGGATTTCTGAGTTCGAGGCCAGCCTGGTCTACAGAGTTCCAGGACAGCCAGGGCTACACAGAGAAACCCTGTCTCGAAAAACCAAAAAAAGAAAAAAAGAAAAAAAGAAAATGTCTTAATTGCATTTACGATATTTCTGTGTGTATAGGTGCTTCGCCAGATGAATGACCATCAGGGGACGACTTGAGGGAGTTGGCTCTCTCCTTCCATCCTGTGGGTCCTCGGGATCTAAATCAGGGCACCAGCCTTGACTGCAGGCACCTGTATCTGAGGAACCATCTCTCCAGGCCTAGAATCACATTACTCAATATCCAAATTTTACAAATCATTTATCCGCCCAGGCCACAGCTTCCTGTGGCCCCTGACCTACCTTCCTAGCTTCCTCTCACCACTTCCTGTCCCCTGGCCTCCACCTATCCCAGCTAAATTGACTTCTTAACTGAAATCCAAATGTACCAAGTTCATCCTGCCTGGGGCCCATCTGTGGACAGTTCCTCTCTTCTTGAGAGGCTCTTGACCACCAAATTCCCAAGGTCTGTTTGTGTGTTAGAATATGTTGTAGAATATAAAAAGAACACAGAAGAAAGTATAAGGTATGGTTGTTATGGGAATGAAAATTCCTGAAAAGAAGCTGTGCCTGGCTGTGAACAAAAACTCCTGGGAGAAGTCTGTGTCTGCAGAGACTGGATGGACCAACTGAAATTTCAGCACAGTAGAGAGATTGGGACTCTGCAGGTTCAGAAGCTAATTACTTTATCTTGGGTCAGTTTTAGCTTCTGGAACAGCCATGCCTTGTTCTACTCTATATCTGAACTAACACTGTTATAACAATAATAATGATGAGCCAGGCGGTGGTGGCTCACTCCTTTAATCCCAGCACTTGGGAGGCAGAGGCAGGCAGATTTCTGAGTTCAAGGCCAGCCTGGTCTACAGAGTGAGTTCCAGGATAGCCAGGGCTATACAGAGAAACCCTGTTTCGAAAAAACCAAAAAAAAAAAAAAAAACCAATAATAATGATGATCATAATAATAACTCTTAGAAGCTATCAACTTAGCATAACACCAGCTTCTGCTGATCCAAGAGCTAAGCCTGACATCAGATAGCATCTTAGGCCTACAGAATATCTCTCTCCATTTTCTCCTAACTATCTCTCCAATGTACACACAAATGTATTTAAACTTGCCTTGATTTATGATTTTCTTTTTCTGTAAAACCGTAAAAACCTCGTGAAACTGCTTCTACCTTGGAAGGTAGAATTTATAGAACCTAAATCTATGTTCCCAGACCATAGCCATTCAAAGTGACTCCAGAACGAGCTATCTCTTATGCTCTTTAAGATGAGAGCTGTGTTAAACATCAACAAGTATGAGCATGGTGATGTATGCCTCTGTTCTCAGCTGAGGATGAAGGACTCTGAGTTCAAGTTCAGCCAGTACTATTTAGGGAGATCCTCTTTCAAAACCCATGTGAACTATACATATCTAGCAGTATGCATGGACACCCCATCTACTCACTACCTGGCTCAAAAGTAAAATAGCATCAGCTCCTCAGAAGCCCCTGTGGGTTCAAACTCAGTTACAGTTCCTTCCACACACCATGGAGACTGATGTTTTTTTTTTGCTTTTCTTCTTTTATGTGAGCATGAATCTGTATACATGTTCATGTATATGCATTTTGCACTTTGGTATGTGTGCACAAATGTGTTCTTGCATGTGGAGACCAGAGGCTGGCAATGGGTGTCTTCCTTAATTGTTTTCCATTTTATCTATTGCTTTGTTTTGTTTTGTTTTGTTTCCAGGGGTCTCTCTGTGTTGTCCTGGCTGACCTGGAACTCTCTCTGAAGTCCAAACTGACCTCAAACTCACAACCACTGTCAGGCTTCACCATCTTGTTTTTTAAAACAGAGTCTTTCACTGAATCTGGCGCTGCACTGGCTGGCCGACAGATAACCATCTCTTTCCACCTCCTCAAAGCTGAGACTCTGAACACACCTCATTATACCTAGCCTTTTACACGGGTTCTGGGGATTGAACTCTGGTCTTCTTGCTTGCATTTTTTTTTTTTTTTTTTATGTGTTAGGCACCCAAATCTATATCTCAACAGCCACAGAAAACTATTACTCTGAATCTTATACCAGACACACATAGGGAGGTTAGTTAGGCTACACAATCTTTCGGGAATAGGAGGTTAAATCCAGGTCTAACCTGCTTATTGTTGGCAATCATGGAAGAGTTGATTAGCTTCCTGTGCTTATTTCTCAGCTTCCTGGCTGAGAAATAAGGCCAATGATCACACCTCCTTCTCCCTCTGTTGTGAGGATTGAATGTTTTCATGCCTATCGGATGAAGCCTAGAACAGTGTGGAACATGGGGACATGGGGACATGCCAGCCTTTGTTCTAGTCCTATCTCATGTGGTCCAAGCCGCTTCAGCTTTTACAAGTCACCTCCCTTCCATCAGCACGTTCAAATGTGCAGGCTCTTCCACCTGTGTCCTCTGCAGCTTGAGCTGAGAGGTCTGAAGACGGTCTCCTTCCTCCCTAGAGGATCATCATTGAGAACACTTTCTCTGGGCACTGGATGAGGAAGGCAGGATTGCTCTGCTGTTTTCCTGGACAGATTTTTTTTTTTCCTGCTTCCCGAAATTATGTCTGGCTCGGAATCACTGCTTAGTCCACAGTGACGTTCCCGAGATGTGCTTTCATTCAGTTCTGCAAAACACCTCGAGCACTTAGCCAATGCTGGCTGAATGTCAAATGAGGAACTGACCTAAAGAGCCCTCTCGATTCAATGGCTGGCGACTTTTCTAGAATAACTAACTCCATGGCCCTGGACTGTTCTGATGTAGCCTAAACTGGCCTCATATTCACTATATACCCCAAAAGAAATCACCTTGAGCCTCTGATCCTCCTGCCTCTACCTCCCAGGTCCTGGGATGACAGGCATTCGCCTCCATACTTAGTTAAGTAAGCAGACAAGGAAAGCTCTACCACATTTCCAGTCCTAAACTTCCTTTCTGACGTTCAGTTGTATAATGTTACAGCTGGAATACCTTTGTCCATGAATAGCCCAGGACCTTGAGTTTTTTCCAACACATGAATTGAGGCCTTGAAGGCTACCTGGGCTCAAACAGCAAAGGCCCAGAGCAGCTGGTTCATAGCCAGGACATCTCAAGATAGGAGAGAGAGAGAGAGAGAGAGAGAGGCTGAGAGTCTGGGCTGAATCTGAGCTGACACACCCTGACTTGTTGAAAGAGTTCCTGTTATCAGTAGGCCCCCTTTCTTATGCTTCCTTCTCCAAAATTGAACTTCTTTTTCAAATTTAGATTTGTAGTAAACCGAATAACTACTAGCAAGACGATCTCTTACTGTACATCCGTTTGCAGCACCTTAATGAGCTGGAAGAGGGCCGGTGGCATCCCTTATTGCTTTCCATTGGTATACTGGAGCCCCGACTTCCCCAGCTGACTCTGCAATGCACAAGCAGTAAGACTGACTTGTGGTGTTCAGTCAAACACACACATGATAACGTTAGCTCAAAAATAAAAATAGTTAATGGGAGTGCCGAGTTCCTCTTTTTTCTTCTTTCTCTAAAACAAGCATTTCTTTAAAAGGCAGATCACTACCAAGGAAATAAAAACTCAAAACAGGAAGCAGAAGCTATCTGGCAGAGCACTGTGCTCAGCAAAAGACTCAGAAGCAGACCCGGGTTTGTGTAAGTGAGACCTGAATCAACAAGAAAATTAAACAGCCTGTGTAGGCAGATTCAATGCACCCCGTGAGAATGCTTTATGGTAACAAACATCCATGGGGTCCCCTCCTTCCTTCTGTCATTCAAGCCGGAAGCCCCTACAGCTTTCCTGCAATCCCCTTTCTGAGCAACTGCTCCTGTAAAAAAAAAAAAAAAAAAAAAAAAAAAAAAAAAAAAAAAAAAAAAAAAAAGCCCTTACTTAAATTCTCTAAAAGATCTTCTTTCAGACAGTATGCCAATACCAGGATTGTTTGCTTCAATTTGAAACATTTTCTTCTTTTATTACATTGCCTGAGACTTCAGGTACAACAGTGTGAGTAGGGCTTGGGGTTTTGTTTTTATTTTTTAAATAAATCATTTGTTGTTGTGAAATGTTTCAAAATAAGACCACAGAATCTCTCTCCTTGTCTCTCGTCCCTATACCTCTCCTCTTTTCTCTTCTCTACCCACCGCTTCTTGGAGGCCAGGAGTGGCCTTCTGCCCTAAAAACACAGAACCAAGTGACTGTGGACTACAGCCCTCTGAAGTAATGAGCCAAAGTAAATATTTCTTTCTCCATTTCCGGCCTCTGTCCACACATGAACGCACACGGTCTTTGCTAGCATGAAGACCTAAGTTTGATACCTAGAACTCTCATAAAAACTCTGGGCATGTCTGGGACAGACATGAGGAGGGACACTAATGGAATCCTGGGGCCCTCTGGTCAGCCTATCTAACTGTATTGGTGAACTCCAGTCAAATGAGAGGCCTTATCTCAAAGGAGGAGGCTGGCAGGATGGCATTCCTGAGGTTGACATTGACACTGAGACTGCCCTCCGGCCTCCATGTACACACACACACACACACACACACACACACACACACACACACACCAGTCTCAGGGTTTCTATCTCTGCGATGAAACACCATGATCAAAAACCAAGTTGGGAAGATAGGGTTTCCTTGGCTGACACTTTTGTATCACTGTTCATCATTGTAGGAAGTCAGAACAGGAACTCAAACAGGGCAAGAACCTGGAGCTGATGCAGAGGCCATGGAGGACTGATGCTTACCGGCTTGATCCCCATGGCTTGTTCAGCCTGCTTTCTTATAGAGCCCAGGACCACTAACCCAGGGACGGCACCACCTACAATGGGCTAGGCCCTCCTGCATCAATTACGAATTAAGAAAACACCTTACATGCTTACCTACAGCCTGATCTTAATTGAGGTTCCCTTCTCTCAGATGAATTTAGATTGCATCTAGTTAAGGTTAAACTATCCAGTACACAGGAGAGTACGTGCGCGCATACACACACATGCAAAGAGAGAAATAATCAAAAGGCTATATAATAACAAACATTATATCCACCATCAGTTTTATTGAATCATAAGACTGTGTCCTATTTATTTCCTACCCTTAAAAATCAACTGATCTGACAATTTGCCCCTATTTTGCAATGGTCCTACAAGTCACTCTAATTCACTGTTGTGTGTGCTGGTCACCGCCTCTTTATGGTTTCCCACACACAAGCTGATCACAAGGTTGCAGCTGCTGTTTCCGGGTTTCCCGTTACCTCCTGACATACACGCTCTGTTGGAACAAACACAGAACAAAGTCCAGGGCCCCAAGAGGAGTTTGTTGTGACTCACTGAACTCATGTGACCAAATTTATGTGGGACAACTTAGAAATAATGCTTTCAATTCCTTTTTTTAAATGCAAATATTAGAGAAATCCCTAACAGTTCAAAATAACCAGTGTAATATTTTGACCTTAGTTTTTACTCCATTTTAATGGGAATAGCACAAGAGAAAGTCAGTTGAACATATCAAAGAGGAAAAACTGTTATATGGTTGGCTGGATGTGGTGGCACATACCTTTAATACCAGCACTCTGGAGGCAGAGAGATCTCTGTGAGCTCAAGGGTAACTTGGTCTGCAGGTCTACTTAGTGAGTTCCAGACCAGCCAGAACTACATAAGAGACCCTGTCTTAAAAAAAAAAAAAAAAGGATATACTTATTACATCTATCACTCTTTATCCCTGCTTTCTCCACCTGAAAGTAACTACAATCATGACTTACTATTTATTAGTCTATAAATTTTATACTCCTAATACACATTTGTATAGCTATATGATTTACATACTATTTATTAATTCCTTTAATATATGTTTTGTTGTTGTTTCAAGACCTTGTTTCTCTGTGTAGTCCTGGCTGTCCTGGAACTCACTCTGTAGACCAGCCTGGCCTCAATCTAGATCTGCCTGCTCTGTCTCCCAAGTACTGAAATTAAAGGCGTGGGCCATCATGGCCCGGTTTATATGTATTTAGGCCATGTATATCCTTCCGCAACTTTTTGTCTGCTAAATTATTATGCGTATGCAAGTTTGTGTTATGTGTGGACTGAGGCCAGAGGTTTGGGAATGAAAATTCCTGAAAAGAAGCTGTATCTGGCTGTGAACCAAAACTCCTGGAAGGAGATTTTATGTCTGAAAATTGGAATTTCAGCACTGTGGAGAGATTGAGATTTTGTAAGTTCAGAGGCTAATTACTTTATCTGGAGCTGGTTTTAGCTTCTGGAACAGACAGGCCAATCCTTGTCCCACTCTTTTTCTGAACTAATACCTCGTGACGATAATGATAATGATGATAATTATAATAATATTTGCTCTTTAAAAGCTATTAATTTAGCAGAGCACTAGCTTCCCCTGACCCAAGAGCTAAGAACGTCACTAGATAGCATCTCAGGCCTATAGAAGAGCTACCCATCTGGTACCTGCCTCTCTAGTATATAGAACAGCTACCCCCCATCTCATACTGGCCTCTCTGATATACCCACCAACCTATTTTGAACTTACTTCAGGTCATGACTTTCTTTGTTGTATAAAACTATATATTAAAAAAAATTCTGTGAAACTGCTTCTACTGTTGGAACATGGCTTGCTTTGGTTGTTACTAGGCACCCCAGCCATCTGACCCAAGGTTTGAGACTTAGCATCTGTGACGTAGAGCAGACAATGTGGCTTCATGGGTGTGATGGAAGATGTGAGGATGTGATCCAACAGTTCTCAGCCTCTCTCAGCCCTTGGTAGAGTTCCTTATGCTGTGGTGACCCCCAGCCATAACGTTATTTCGTTGCTACTTCATAACTGTAATTTTGCTACTGTTATGAATTGTAATGTGAATATCTGATCTGCAGGATATCTGATATGTGACCCTCCCCAGAAGGTCACGATCCACAGGTTGAGAACCTCTGGTCTAGTCCCTGGTTTAACTGATTGTACTTTGCCCTTCTTTGGCTCTTCTGACTCCTTACACCCTTCCTGCTCAGTCACTCTCTCCTCCAGTTACCCTGGAGTGGGGACTGAGTGAAAATACACCTAAACACCTGCAAGCCAACAGGGAAGGCACAGTTATCTATGCTGGTGAGGACGCACCCCCTGGGCAGGGGGAAGTAGTCAAGTTATAGGAACTGGATTACTCCCTTCAAGCAATGACAGTACAAACTACTCCAGAACTGAGATAAGAGTTGACCCTTAACCAAGAATGGTTAACTAATCCCATCTCAGGCACCGATTTTCCCTCTAAACTTAAAAGTATCTATCAGTATCAGTACCTCAAAAAAGGATTTGGAAGTGGGTGGTCATGGGACCTCTTTTCCTCTTCCCAAAGTGTACACACTGATTAGATCTCCGTTCTCTCCCACTGCTTACTCCTCTGTCACATTGGCATGAGTGACAGAGCCCCATCGGGCCAGACTCACAGCCAGTAGCCTTTGCCTAACCCTGATAACACAGAACTGATATGGTGGCTTTGTATTGTAGTGCCAGGGAAATGTTAGTGATCTCCAAAAAAGCGAACAGGAGCCTATCTGATATAACGCACAGCACGGTCTTTATTTTATTTGAGCTAGCTCGCCCCATCCCCCACCTAACCCAGCGAACCTCCATCAGGTAGGATGGTTTTGGTGGTGGAGGAAGTCCCGAATATCTATGGGGCAAGCTTTATAGTAAGCTACAAGCAGGGGGTACATGTGCAAGCATCTAATTGGAAAGCTACTGTGACCTTTAACATAATCGGCTGGTGCTGGGAGTCATATCATAAACTTAATTTTTGCTCTCCTCTGCATTGGTGGTCCTTAGGCAAGGGGTGGACTTGTAGATTTGTTGGGGGAATAACCTGGAGACGCTGGTCTTGTTGGGGATTAGCCTAGAAACTGGAGCTAGGTTCTGGTTTTGTTGTGGGGGGTGGGGTGGGGTGGGGGGGCAACTTGGAAACTAATGCTAGGTACCAACCTGTTTACCTGAATTCAAACTTAGGTCAGGTTCTCTAAAATGGAGTCTGAATTTAAAAGACTTGGCCTCTCAGTATTTCTACCAAATCTCCCCTGGGCAGAGTGTTCTAGCAACACATTATTTTCACTTTATGTGTGGTACTGTGCCCTCAGAATGGTCCCTGGTGAGGTTCACCTCCTGGTGCTCATGCTCCAGAGTGTTCTCCTGCCTCACAGAGTAGGAGGCAGTTTGTGAAATCAGCAGAAGAAAGTAGTATTGTGTTCGGACTCCCACAGTGGCTGTAAAAGACAGTATGGCTTCCTTGTTGGTCACAGGGACAGCTTGCTGAGGGATAATAGCCCAAGTGCAGCAGCTAAAGGCCAGTTTTAGGGACATGTTTGTCCTCCAGGGGTGACTCTTCATTTGGCACTCTCATTGGCAAAGTGTCCTGGCTCTGGATGAATGAATTCTGATGGAATCAGTTGCAGTAGGGGACACCTCAGCAATGCCTGTAGTAGCTGGAGGAGTTCCCACCCCAGGACAATCACGTAAGGCAGGATCCTTAACTAAGGACACAGGAAAGAATTTTAAGGACTAGAACTTAGTTGAGCATTCTCCTGGTATGCACGAGACCCAGGATCCAATCCTCTGCAGCACACAGAGCCAGGAGGTGGTGAGGTAGACCAGTTAGCTCAGTTCGGAAGGTGGAAGAGGAAGGACCAAAAGTTCAAAGTCATCTTTGGTTACAGAATCAGCTGGAGACTGACCTGGGATGCCTGGAGTCCTGCCTCAGTAGAAAAAGAGAATTTCAATACAAGTCAGAGTGAGAGAGTAGAGTTAACTGGGTAGTGGTGGAGCACACCTTTTATCCCAGCATCCAGGAGGCAGAGGCAGAGGCAGAGGCAGAGGCATCTCTGAGTTTGAGGCCAGCCTGGTCTACAGATCAAGTTCCGGAACAGTCTGGGTTACACAGAGAAACCTTGTCTTGATAAAAACAAAACAACAACAACAAAAAAAAGAGAACAGAGCTGATTAAGTAGAGATAAGAGTACACTTCTGCTCTTGCAGGGGAGAGAGAAGCTTTGGGTGGCTTCACAACACACACACACACACACACACACACACACACACACACACTTCTATATTTTTGAAAGTTGCATTGCCCCTAAAGTAATTTGCAACAAGTTTAAGTACAAAAGTGCAAGCTAGTTTCTCTTATCTCAACAGATTTCCTTTGTAAATCTTTTGTGAGATGTCAGCATCTAAGGATGGGCTGGTGAGCGCAGAGAAGCTGGAGTCTAAGCTCACTTACCCACCCCACATTCACCTCACACTAGGTCCTGCCCAAACACAGCTTAATATTTTCAACTGATATTTTCATGCCTGAGCCTTCTGCAGGGAAGTTAAACACTGTCACTGTAGGCTGCTTTGTTTTTATCAGCACCCTGCTGAAGTTTCTCTCTGCTAGACTCTTGAGTGAGGGGTGCTTTTCCCTTCTCACATCTCCTTCATTTTTCTTGTCTTTCTTCACACCTCAGAAGGAGTAGGATGCCATGAAATGAAATCTTTGGGGAAGGCAGGGGTTAGAGATATGGCCAATGGTTAATATTGTGTGCTGCTCTTTCAGAAGACCAGAATTCAATTCCTAGCACCCACATCAGGTGGCTCACAACTGTCTTTGACTCAAGTTCCAAGGAGATTGACTAGGTCAAGGCCGCTGTGGGCATCCCCCACATGCAGACTTTCACATGTGTGCACAATCTGAAGAAAAAAAAATCTTTAAAAGTGAAATAATTTAAAAAAATAGTGAAATAACTCTGAATTTCCACAGTTCCTTAGACAATCAATCAATCAATCAATCAATCAATTAAAAATCTAAGAAAACCTTCCAGCAGTAAAGCCAGGCTGTTTCTGACAGAGAGTAATAAATCAGAGAGAAAGGGTGCATACTCTTGAGAGAGGAGAGAAGGAGAGAGAGGGAGAACAAAATGTCTGGGTTATATATGGAGGAGCCTCTGGGGAAAGGGCAGACCAGTCCCTGGACTGGAAAGTTCAGGATTGGGGCCAGGGGGCAGGATATGCCAGGCTGAGGGATGCTGGGAGAACCTGGAGGCCAGGCCTGCTTTGATATGTAAAATATGCACCTCAGTCCCTTGTCCCATAGTGGAAACAAACACCAACAATACGGAGTCTTGCTGGACTCCGAACTCACAGCTTTAGAGCAAAGCTTCCCACATGTAGTCGTCCCTCCGTACACTAGGAAAATCTAGACCAAATAGCAGAAGCTTGCCCCACCACTGTGTGTAGGGGCAGGGAAGACGGCCCACCTTTTCTTAAATGTGGGTGTGCGTAACAGGTGTGTATACGAGTGTGTGCATGTGTGTGGAGGCCAGAGACAGACACTGTCTTCCTCAATTAATCTTTTCACCTTATTTTTTTAGAGATATGGTCTCTCCCCGGGTCTGGAACTTGCTGATTTGTCCAGACTGGCTGGCCATTGAGCTCTAGGGCTCCTCCTGCCTCTGTCTCCCAACTCTGAGTACAAGAAAATATCACCACACACAGCTTTTTAATGTTGCTTCTGAGGTATTGATTTTTGAGCCTCATGCTTATGCATCAGATACTGTACCCACCAAGCCATCTCCCCTACCCACATAGCTGGTCTTTTTGGTTCTCGGATTTTCACTAAGGAACTGTTTTTTTTTTTTTAATTGGGTTTTGTTTGTTTGTTTGTTTTTGTTTTTTTTAGGATTTATTTATTTTTATGTACATGGATACAATGTAGCCAGATAGAATCTATAGCCAACTGAACGTCTTCATTCCAGCCAGCTAGGACCACATTCAGGCATTCCAGACCTTAGTACAACCCTGAGCGTCAGAACCTGTGGTTTTGAAGGCACATGAAGGTTTTGCCACATCCTGGCATCTCTGTTGGCAGCTGCAGGGGGCTTTTCAGTGGAAGTCAAGATAAGCTGGAAGGGCTTCTGCATAAGCAGGCAGTTTAACAGAAGCTAAGGTAAGTTAGTCAGGCATGTTGACCTTGGGTTCCTAGAACAGAGTTTGGTAATTTTCCATGGGCTTCTCCATTAAGGAGATCAAATTTCAGTTAAACCTCAAATGGCCTCAGCAAGAATCCAAGATGGAGGAACCTCTGCACTGTTTTGCCCTGTCCCACTGAGTGACACAGGGCATCCCAGTCTGAGACCCTGGGAGGTGATAAATGTACTTTTCACATCAGAAGGACTGAATAGCTGGAGACCAGAAAGCAGCCTATATATACTAGGCAGCCTCCTGACCCATGAAAACTGTGGACACTGATAGTACTTACAGATGTGGGAAGGCAGTGTTGATTTTTGTTTGTTTGTTTTGTTTTGTTTTATTTTATTTTATTTTATTTTATTTTATTTTGAGACAGGGTTTCTCTGTGTAGCCCTGACTGTCTTGGAACTCACTCTGTAGACCAGGTTGGCCTCGAACTCACAGAGATCTACCTGTTTCTGCCTCCCGAGTAAATCAATCAAAAGTGCGTACTATCACTGTCCGTCAAGACAGTGTTGTGATAGCTGATTATGGATGAATAGAAAACTAATACATCAGACATAAATATTTCAATAAACAAATATCACAATATAGATCTCCAAAAGATAAGGATATTCCTATAGCTTAGACTCTAATTATTGCCAAAGGCCCATGTGTTAAAGCGTGGTCCCCTGTACAGTGCCACTGGCAGACTGTGGAACATTAAGGAAGCAGGGGACCTATCAGGAGATCTGTGAGTCCTTGATGGCACGTCTTCAGAGATTAAGGCACTCCAGCCTCTTCCTTTTTGCTCCACTGATGGTTTAAATGGATTACTCCGTTACCATGCCTCATGGCTGTCTCAACACAGGCCAAAGGCAACAGAACCAGGGGGTCAAGATCAGGACCTTCAAAACCATGAGCCAAATGAAGGCTTTATCTTTGTAAGTAGATAGTCATTTTCTTTATTCCTTCCTTCCTTCCTTCCTTCCTTTCTCTTTCTTTCTTCCTTCCTTCCTTCCTTTCTCTCTCTTTCTTCCTTCCTTCCTCTCTCTCTTTCTTCCTTTCCTTCCTTCCTTTCTCTCTCTCTTTCTCTCTTTCTTTCTTTCTTCCTTCCTTTCTCTCTCTTTCTTCCTTCCTTCCTCTCTCTCCCTCCCTCCTTCTCTTTCTCTCTCTCTCTCTCTCTCTCTCTCTCTCTCTCTCTCTCTCTCTTTCTCTCTCTCTTTCTTTCTTTCTTCCTTCCTTTCTCTCTCTCTTTCTTCCTTCCTTCCTCTCTCTCTCTCCCTCTCTCTCCCTCCCTCCCTCTCTTTCTTTCTTTCTTTCTTTCTTTCTTTCTTTCTTTCTTTTTTCTTTCTTTTTTTCTCCCTCTGGCTGCTGTCCTGGGACTCTAGACCTCTGTAGACCTCTACCAGCCTCTACCTCTACCTTCCAAGTGCTGGGATTGAATGTGTGCTCCCGGGCTACTAGAGTTCAAAGTCTAAGTGGTTGACAAGCAAAGTGACAGCTTTGATCAAGTGGTAAGTATCACAAATGAGGCTTGGAGAATATAATGAGGAAATTAGACAAGAGTCTAAAAATTTGCTCAAGAAGAGAGACCTATATTAGCCAGAGTTCTCTAGAGTCACAGAACTTATAGAATAAGTTTACACATATAAAGTGAATTTATGGAAATTGCTTACAGTCTGCAGCCCACCTAACCCAACAAAGGGCAGCTATGAATAGGAAGTCCAAGAATCTAGTAGCTGTTCAGTCCCCCGAGGCTGGGTGTCTCAGCTGGTCTTCCTGTGAGCTGGAATTCTGAAGAAGTAGGTTCCAACAGATGCGCTGGCAAAGTATGTGCAAGCAGGTGAAGAATGAACCCTTTCTTCTCCCATTGTCTTTAGGTAGGCCTCCAGCAGAAGGTACGGTCCAGATTAAAGGTGAGCCTCAAGATCTGGATTAAAGGTCTGTATTAACCTGGATTAAGAGTGTAGGTCGCCGGGCGTGGTGGCGCACGCCTTTAATCCCAGCACTTGGGAGGCAGAGGCAGGTGGATTTCTGAGTTCGAGGCCAGCCTGATCTACAGAGTGAGTTCCAGGACAGCCAGGACTACACAGAGAAACCCTGTCTCAAACCCCCCCCCAAAAAAAACAAAAACAAAACAAAACAAAAAACAAACAAACAAAAAAGAGTGTAGGTCATCCTACCTTAAGACCTGGATCAAAAGCTTGTGTCTTCCTGCCCCAAGATCCAGGTCACAGGTGTGCTCTCCATTTCTGGATTGTAGCTCATTCCAGATACAGTCAAGTTGACAACCAGGAATAGCCATCAGAGCGGCCAAACATATTTCTCTAAGAAATTGAATCCAGAAATTTCTAAGAAATTGAATTTCTAAGAAATTGAATCCAGCAATAGCTAGCCCATTTCTGCCATAAAAAAAACATTAATCCATTACTTCTGCCCTGATGACCTAATTACTTATTTTTGTTTTGGGATAGGGTCTTTCCTAGCCCAGGCTGTTCTTGAACTCCTGATCCTCCTGTTTCAGCTTTCTAAGAGCTATGATTACAGACCTATATACCTAATGATTTCTTAGAGGTCCCACTCCACTCTCAACATTGTTGCACTGGGGATTAAATTTCCAGCACACAAATCAGAGATACAAACAAACAGTACCAGAGCAGGTCTTAGAGTTTTCCTCAGGGACTCAGTGGTAGAAGCACTCATCTCTCAGAGAAGTTTAGCTTCCAGGGAAACATCAGAATTACCTGTCACATCTGGAGGTACATCCCTACGGGTCAGGAAACATAAAATGTCTCTTGTAGAACAGCGCTGATTTTACCTGGCAATCCAGATGGAAGGCCCAGATGTATTTTTAAGTACCAAGCGCCCTCTGCTGCTGGAAGCTAAAAATGCACAGAGATCAATTCCATTTTTTAAGAAACATTTTATTATTTTTATTCGTGTGTGTATATGAGTGTGCATGCACACGTGTGCATGTGTGTGTGTGTGCGTGTGTGTGTGTGCACATTTCCGCAGAGGCTAGAAGAAGGTATCAGATCCCCTGGAGCTAAAATTATAGATAGTTGTGAGCTGCCCAATGGGGGTGCTGGGAACTGAACTCTGGCCCTCTGGAAGAGCAGAAAGTGCTCTTAACTCCTGATCCACCTCCCCAGATTCCTCGATTTTAATTTTTTGACATAAGGTGGAACAAGGAAGTGGAATTACAGAACCAAATTGTAAACACACAGGACTCTCATAGTGAGAGTAATAGAGTTCCTGAGAGCCTCCAGGACAGAATGGAGGCGGGCTGTGGAGATTCAGAGAGATGGAACTGAAGGCAAGTCCTCTCTTTTGCCTCTGTGGAGTCACAGAGCAGACCTGTGGCAGTTCCACTTCCTCAGGACTTGGTATTCCTGCCTTTTGTTGTTACCCTAGTGACCCTGGAGGGCACAACGGTTTTTCCTGGGACTTTTAATTTGCACATCTCTGATGAGTAATAGTTTCACACACTTTCTCATGTGCTTTTGGCTGATTGGATGTTTTCTCCTTTAAGTGCTTATTTAAGACATTAGTCAATTCTTGTTGGAAGGACTTGATACACTCTAGGGTCTTGGTCTGTTTCATTTTCCTTGCCAGTTAAAACATTAAAAAGCAGGGGAAACCTGAAGCACTACAGGTAGAAGGAGAGAGAGAGATCTCACACACTGCAGACAGAATCAGAGGTTAAGAAAGGTATTGGGTATGGGGCTGGAGAGATGGCTCAGTGGTTATGAGCACTGACTGTTCTACCAGAGGTCCTGAGTTCAATTCCCAGCCACCACATGGTGGCTCACAGCCATCTGTAAATGGGATCTGACTCCCTCTTCTGGTGTGTCTGAAGGCAGAACATTCATATTGTGAGGAGGTAGTTTCCTGAGTTCAGCCATCTCAGTAACAAGTTCTATCTTGCTGGCAGGATCAAAGCTGAGTTCACATTCTCAGGCCCTGCACCTCAACTCCTGCCTGCTTCCTCAGACGTTTCATGTTTGTCTATTAATCAGTCAAGGATGTACAGAAGAGAGACACTGTTATTCTGTCATCTAAACCAAGACAAAGTCTTTTTCCTTTTTCTTTTTTGTTTGTTTTGTTTTGTTTTTTTGAGACAGGGTTTCTCTGTGTAGCCCTGGCTGTCCTGGAACTCACTCTGTAGATCAGGCTGCCCTGGAACTCAGAAATCCTCCTGCCTCTGCCTCCCAAGTGCTAGGATTAAAGGTGTGTGCCCACCACTGCCCAGCTCCAAGATAAAGTCTTAATTGACTAGGTGCAGCTTGTCCACTCCTTTGTTCCCTTATCCTTCTGAATTCCTGGTCTCTTGGATCAGTTGATTTCGTGGTGCTTGGCCATTCCTTTGTTTCTTTGTCACTCTAGATTCCTCTTCAGACTCCCAGAGCGGACATGACTCCAAAAGCCGACTCAAGGACCCTGAAAACAAGTGACCTGGATCAGGCCCAGTCACCAAGGATAACTTCCTTGCTTAACCCCTTGTGTCAAAATATGATTGGTCAATGCAATTGCCCACCCTATCTTCCTTGTTTTGCTTTCCCATCCCATAAAAATGTGGTACAATCTCCCTTCGGGGACTTGGTTCAAATCCCAAACTGACACCTTGCGCATGCAGAAAATAAAACTTTAATTTTTAAGTTTCCGGTGAGTTTTCTTGGCTTCTATCCTGAACCCAACAATATTATAAAGAATAAATAAATAAATGTTTTTAAAAGAGAAAGATATTTACTAGGGGTGAGGTAACATACACATGCAAAAGACACACAGAGAAAAAGACCCTTTGTAAAGCAGAGGGGGGACGGGGCTTGAGAGCTGAAAAGCCAGTCTATTCTAGGGGCTTTTAAAGCCTCTGTAGAGTCGTGTCCACCCTCCTGCCTCTCCCCACTCCCCCCCCCCCCATCAATTTAGAGTTGGTCAGTTTGAAGAACACTATGTTGATTGGCCCAGAACTGTGGTGTGACATGTCCTGATCCAGTGAACTCCTTGAGGCTGCCCATCAGAGAGGAGTCAGCTACTGGAGACAAAGGTTGCCAGGCTTTGTCTCAAGTTTTAAGGCTGAGGAAGAAGCTGGTCATCTTGGAGATTGCCACCTTTATCATGGCCTCTTTCTCCGTTTGTCTGCCTACCAGAGAGTCTGTGGAACTCCTCGTCTCTCAGACTGTTCCTGTTTTCAGTAATTGACTAGCACACACGTGGCATCTCAGAGGTACACACCATGAAGAGTTTCTCCTGATTAAAAAAAAAAAAAGTTGGCTTTTCTTTCATTTATCTTCTTTTTGAAGTTTCATTTTATTATTTGGAGCTCTGGTTAGGCAGGTCATCCTTTGTGGCTTGGTTTGCATAGCAAGAATATACAGTGAGACCATGTCCCAAAATTAGTTATTTACTTTTTAATTTTTAAAAGTTCAACTTTAGGGCAGGAGAGATGGTTCAGTGGGTAAGAGCACTTCCTGTTCCTGCAGAGTGTATGTGAGGTGGTGTAGTAAAGAAACTGCCCGTATTACTGCTTCATTATTAGGGGGTTTTATGGTGATTAAGAGAGAAAATATCCAGAGGCATTTTTCTGAAAGCGTCTAGGGCAGAGAGAAAAGAAAGTAGATTGGACATGTATGTATCGAGTAATTTTATAACACTACGCTATCACCTCCTTGGAGTTACACTCTTGGCTCAGCTCTGAGAACACGCTGACGCTGGTCCCACTCCCGACACAGCTGTGCCAACAGCCAGCTACTTCTCTGACCGACCCCCCCACCCCCGCTGCGATTGCTCTTCCAACCCCTCATGGCTAGTTCTGCCAAACCTCTAACAACCGCCCAGGCTGTGCCCTTTCTCTTGCCCACGTGAGTCACCTCGGATGGAAAACACTAGACAGCCAGATAACTCAACGGCTGGAGGAAGAATATCCGGCTACATACCATAGGTGCCTCGAGAGACCTATATGTCTGCAGCTCCCTATCTGCTCCACAGCCTGGTCCAAATCCCCAAATCTCTCCGTATGCCCTTCTCCTCCTCCTGGGACCCAGAAAACCCACCTTTTTCTCTTCACTCGGTGATTAGCTTCTGCTTCTTAATTGACCCAATCAAGAAACAATTAGGGATTGGGTTGGGGATTTAGTTGGGGAGGGGGTAGGGGAAGGGGAGGGAGAGGAAGACGGAGGAGAGGGAGAGAATAGCAAGAATGGGAACAGAAAGAGAGAAATGTGAACAAATCACACAGATTCCAAGAAGAACGAGAAGTTGGGTGGAGGGAAGGGCAGGACGCTCCCGTGGACTTGGAGCTGTATCACAGGTACTGGTGATACTGGGAGACCATGGGGGCCAGCATGGGCTTCCGTATGCTGATAGGTGCCACAGGTAGCTAGAAGTAAAGGGAAAGATTCCTTTCTGGCGGGTGGGAACAGGTTTCTCAAGTTCCTGAGAAGTGCTGGTTTTATCTGACAGTCAGAAATCTCTATATGGTCCAGCCGGAGCTCCCTCTAGATATACGGACTACCTAAGACCTAACACAGAGAACTTAGTCCAGCCTGAGCTCACTTCTAGATATATGACTTACCTAAGACCTAACACAGAGGACCTAGGTTTGGTTCCAACACCCACATCAAAAGGCTCCCAAGCGTCCTTAACTCTAGCTAGTTCTAGTGGATCCAGCACCCTCTTCTGGTCTTTGTGAGCACCTACACACACGTGGTACACAGACACATACTCTCAGCTACACACATATGCACATTAAATAAATAAATAATCTATGTTTTTGAAAGTCCTTTATAATTCTTTTGGAGTTCGTTGGGTTTTTTTTTTATGTTTTTTTAATCTTGCCTTAACATGGATAAAGGTGTTTTGTTAACGTCAAGACCACATAGAGATGTTCCTTTTGGTTTTTTATAGAAGACTTATGGCTTTTATTTTCCATATTTTGCCATATCCTTTTGGAAGTTATTTTTATGAGAGATGCTAAGTAAGACTTCAGATTTGTTTTTCTCTCAAAAACCTATAAATAAATAAATAAATAAATAAATAAGCAAATGAATAAATAAGCAAATAAATAATCAAATAAATAAATAGTTTTTCTCTCTGGGTATGAAATTCAACAAGAATTTGTTCATTTTAATGTTGATTCACATTTATCCATTCCCCTATGTAAAGATGTTTACATTTCTATCAATAGTGTGTACAAAGGTCTGCTTCCCTGCACTCTTATCAATGCCTCCAGATTTTTTTAAATTTATATTTTTCAAGACAGGGTTTCTCTGTGTAGCCTTGACTGTCATAGAACTAAGTCTGTAGATCAGGCTGGCCTCAAGCTCACAGAGACCAGCCTGCCTCTGCCTCCCACGTGCTAGAATTAATGGCACTCGCCACCACCACCTCTAGAAATGAAATTATTGGACTATATCTTTCTGCCCTTCAGCTCTCACATACATTACCCCACTGCTGTCCTCCACCATGGCTGATGAGAAGTCAGCACTTGTCTTTCCTCTCCCCTAGGCGATGAGTCACTTTCCTCTCTCACCTTTAATATTTTCTTTTTTAACAATTAATTAATTTTTATGTGTACGAGTGTTTTGCCAGCATGTATGTCCCTACAACACAACCCGTGTGTTCCTGGTGCCCTAGATGCCAGAAGGGATCAGATCCCCTGATACTGGAGTTAGAGTTATAAGCTGTCATGTGGGTGCTGGGAATTGAACCTGGATCCTTTGGAAGAGCAACCAGTGATCTTAACCACTAAGCAATTTCTCCAGCCTCTCCTTTATAACTTTTTTTTCTTCATCTTTTATGTACACGGGTGGGATTCTGTGTTTATTTTCTTTGAAGATGACTGAGTTCCTTGGATATATAGATTAAATGTTTTCATCAAATTTGGGGAGTTTGGGACTATTATTTTCTGTGACTATTTTCCTCTCCATCACTCGCTCCTTTTAGGGTTTCCATTACACATGTTAGCATACATGGGGATATCTTTATTAATTTCTCTTTCCCTTACCGTGACCAAATACCTGACAAGAAGCAACTTAAGGGAAGAGTTTATTTTGGCTCAATGTTTTATGAACTATATCCATTTTGGGGGAAAGAGTTTGTTTCAGCTTACAGGTTACAGTCTCATGAATCCCAGGCTAGCCTTGAACTTACCCTGTAGCTGAGCATGGCTACGAACTTCTGATCCTCCTTCCTCGATCTCCCAAGTGTTAGGATTATAGGCACGCACCATCAGCCCCAATTTATGCAGTGTTGGTGATCAAACTCAGATCTTCACACCTATTATTCCAGCACACTATCAACTGAGCTACAGTCCCAGCCCTTGACATACTTTTTTGGCAGCCTGTCCACTGCCAATATTTTTGGTGAGGAAGATTTGGTTCTGTCTCAACTTCTTACATTGCTCCTGGGTCATACTTACTTAGGTTTAAATTTCAGTGTGACATGGTGTGGTGGTTTGAATAAAAGCGGCCCCCATAGGCTCATATGTTTTCGAATGGTTGGTTCTCATTTGGTGGAATTGTTTGAGAAAGATTATGGGGTATGGCCTGTTGAAAGAGTCCACTTGGGGCAGACTTTTAAGTTTCAAAAGCCCATTCCATTCCTCTCTCTCTCTCTCTCTCTCTCTCTCTCTCTCTCTCTCTCTCTCTCCCTCCAACTTTCAAATCAGAAGTAAGCTCTTAGCTATCATTCTAGTGCTTTGCCTGCCTGCCTGCCTGGCTCCATGCTGTCTGCCATGCATGTCCATGATGGTCATAGACTCTAACCCTCTGGAATGGTGAATCCCCAAATTAAATGTTTTCATTTATAACTTGCCTTAGTCATTGTTATGGTTTGTATATGCTCAGTCCAGGGCATGGCCCTGTTGGAGTAGGTGTGTCACCGTGAGTGTGGGCTATAAGACCCTTGTCCTAGCTGCCTGGAAGTCAGTATTCTGCTAGCAGCCTTCAGATGGAGATGTAGAACTCTCAGCTCCTCCTGCACCATGCCTGCTTGGATGCTGCCATGCTCCTGCCTTGATGATAATGGACTAAAGCTCTGAACCTGTAAACCAGCCCCAAATAAATGTTGTCTTTATAAGACTTGCCTTGGTCATGGTATCTGTTCACCCTAAGACAGTCATAGTATCTCTTCACATCAAGAGAAAATAAACATGGCCAAGTAACTACACCTTACTGCATTTTGTGCTTCATCTGTAAAATAGGCTGATGTATTAGGTCTCAGTAAGGCTGTGGAAAAGCCAATCTTAAATCTCACTAGGCCATAACTAACAAGATCCATTTCTAACTGACCACATGTTAGATGTGGACTATTTAATGCTTCAGTTTTCCTGTCAGGACCCAGGCTAGCAGAACAACCCTAGCTGGGACTTGAACCCACTCATGAAGAAAAGGAGCTGGAGGAAACATCGTTGCCCGACTCTGAAAGTTTAGGTTGTATTTATTTAGGCCTGTATACATTCCATCAGCAAAAGGTGGGTCGTTTGATCAAATTGTCATCAGTGGAGCTAGAAAAGATAGCTCCATCTTGGGATGTGAGGCAGTCACCTAGCAACCACTGACGATAAATAACCCTTAACAGGAAGAACAGCTTATTAGTTGAGAACTATAGTCCCAGTTACCACACAATAAGAGCAAGACGCTCCTTAAAGCATTGCATGAAGCCACTCAAGGATCCTAAAACTTGTTCTCCACTTAATAAGGGCTCTAAGATCAAACAACAGTGATTTTCTGCTTCTGCTGTGAGTTATTCTCATTACTGGACTGGATTAAACCCAATTTAATAGGAAGAAAATGGTTTGTAATTATTCCCAATATTTAATGTGGAGAGAATAAAACATTTGAGTCTAGGGCACAGACTTTGGAGTGAGATGGACCTTCCTTTTAAGGACAGATAATGTTGGAAAGATTATTTAATATCTCTGAGTTTTAGTTTCCTCAATGTGCAAATGTCCTTACTTGAGAATTTATCACAGGCTTTTCATGAGGGCCAAATTAGCCTGGTCCTGTTCACCCAGAAGATGTAGCATTCAGTGAATCACTGAACAGATTTTTTTTTAACACCCATTTCAAAGAGGCTGTGAATTGTATGCAAAAGATAACTATAATACTGTTGAATGGTGGTCTCAGTTCAAGTTATCTTTTCTACAAGGAACCCTCACTGCATGATTTATTTTCCTGCCTCTGGACACTTCTTGTTTTTCTTGATTTACAATCTTGGTAAACTCTGAACTATTGTTCATTCATTGGCTTAGGCAAAATCTATCTCTGTCACTTGAAAGCAGGCTGTATAACATCAGGGGTCCGGTTTAAATTGTATCCTTTTGTTTTGCACTTTTTATTAAATTATTTTATTTATTTACATTCCGATTGTTGTCCCCTTCCTGGTCCCCCTCCCCGAGTTCTTCACCCCATCCCTTTAAATTGTATTGTTAATTAAAGTGTGTGTGAGTGTGTGTGTGTGTGTTCTGTGCGCGCGCTTTGTAAATGAACTCAGGCCGTCGGTCCTGGCGATTTATTCTATTTACTCTATTTCCATTCTCTGCCTCGAAATCCGCACTTGTAAAACTTTTGAGAGGGAGGAGGAGCTCAGAGGGAACCCGCCCTTGTCGTTCACCGGGCCGTGCCCTCGTTGTGGGCGTGCCTCGCAATGTTGTGGCAGCCGCGTGCCGGCGGTGTTACGTCACACGCACGCTGGCGCGGCGCCCGGTTCGGCGGCCGACGGAAGCGGGGCGTGGCCAGGCGCTAGGGCCTCGCGGCCGCCGGCGCCGCCGCCTGAGTGAGCTGCTTGGCGGCCGGCGGCGCTCAGTTCCCCGCCGCTCAGGCAGCTGGGCGGCCACTCTGTTTTGAGGTCCTCGCCGCCCTTCCACGTCTCCCGGAAGAGCTAGCCGGCAGGTCCGGGAGCAGCCGGCTGCCGTGGCGGCCCGGGCAGGCGACGAGGCCCCGGCGTTGCCGCTCGGCGTCCTCAGGTGAGGCGCGACCAGGCCGCGGGCGGGACGGCTTGGTCTATGAGACCCGGTCTCCGCCTTTCCCGAGCGCCGACGTGCTCATCTTCGTCGGGGCCAAGGAAGGGGACGCCACAGCCCCGTAGGCTCCGGCCGCCTAGGTTGATCTGCCCGCACCCTGACTCTGCTCTGGGGGTGCAGTGCGGTGTATTCTCTCCTCCCGGGGACCCGTGGTCACACTGTCGGGCCTGACCCCTGACCCGGCCTGTGTGACATCTGACCTTCCCGGTGGCTTTGCACCACGGGTAGTCCCCTCTTGGAGTCTGTCACTGAGACAAGAGGTCAGTCCCAGCTCAGTGTCTACAGTCCATGTGCAAGATGTGTTTTAAAGCCCCGTTAACTTTCAGATGGGAGGCAAGACATTAATTAAGTGTCTTTAGGCTTTTTTTTTTTTTTTTTATTAGGAGAGCTAATTTTCTCTCGCTCATCACCAGTTTTTACGTTGCGCTTGTGTGGCGTTTTATAAGTCAGAAAGCATGTTACGTTCCATTTTCATTTGATTTCTCATAAACTGAAATACACACCTAATGGGTTTCCTAAAGAGTGTGTTTAAACAGTTAACTCCCGACGAGGTTAGATGTGGAGAGGAAGAGGTTAAAAGGTGGTTGACTAGGTTGACTTAGATTCCAGTGTCTGAGGTGCCATCTAAGTCCTGGGATCTTTCTAAACCATATCCATGTTTGTTTCTAAAGGACATTGCAATTTACCACATAATATAGCTGATACTGTTTTTCTTGATACTGTTTGCACAACACTTGTTGTGCAAACAACAAGTTTGGATGGATTGCTTCAGTAGTGTTTTTAGGAGTACCTGTGTGGGCTAGATTCGGAATTCATTAGTGAGCAAATCAGGCGTTGTGTTTATCCACCCACTCCCCTTTCAGGGAGAAAGAGATGTTTTAAAACAACAGTTACAGCAACCTGAAGCAGTGTAAGGCAAAAGAAGGGCATGTACACAGAATAAAAAGACCCAGCTTAGATGAGAAGGAAAGAACTCTAATGCCAATTTAGTGAAGAAAGCCCAAGAGTTAGCTACATGACACTTCCAAGCTGAAGGAATGCTGACCACATTGAACCAGCATTGTTAACTTTGTAGTTTATTTTATTCTACAGCGTGAAGGTTAATTATTACTTTGTTGCCTTGACTTATGTGGCACCTGTAAGATGTTTGCATGTGTTGGTCGAATAGATAATTTATACAGTCATTAAAAAAAAACTTGAACTCAGCTCAGCATGCATGTGGTAGGTACTAAGTATTTAAATTACTGAAAACTTACTTTAGACCTATTTATGCTGTATGCATAAATCACAGGAGTGCTTCACTTTTTGTTTTGTAACTGTATTTTAAGACAAGGATTCCCACTATATCCCTGGCTGCCCTCACTCTATAGACCAGGATGGCATCAAACTCAGAGATCCACCTGCCTCTGTTTCCCAAGTGCTGGGAATAAAGCTGCGTGTTACCACTGCCCAGCAGGAGTGCTTCACTTTAACAGTAATAACTTTTGTGATAATCAAGTGGGGTTTTTTGTTTTGTTTTTCTGTTTTCTCCCGCCCCCCCAAGTTCAGCCCTTTGAAACAAATATCAGAGGCTTTTTAATTTGATTGTGCTGGAATTTTGCCAACTATGGGGTTTTGTTGTTGTTGGGTTTTTTTTTTTTTTTTTTTTTTGGTTTGGGGTTTTTGGATTTTTTTTTTCTATTTGAATCCTGTATGAGTTTGTTATGACACCCATGAAAAAGTATCATAGGCCAAAGGGATTAACAGTAGAAATTGATATTTCTCACAGTTCTAATTCCACAGTGAAGGTATTGGCTAGGTTGACTTGTTTACATTATTATTAAATTTTACTTACTAGTTGTGTGTGTACTTGGAAATTTGGGCATATGTGTGACCAGAGGACAGCTTTCTTGAGCCTTCTGCCTCATTCCTCAGTAGGTTCTGCGGTTTGAATTCAAATTGCCAAGCTTCAGGGCTAGGGACTTTTTTCCTGTTCAACTGTCCGCAGGCTGATTTCTGAGGATTTTCTTTTGCCTTACAGAGAGCTGTCTTCTCTCTTGTTTTACATGGTCTCTCTTTATGACTATTTGTGGATATATCTCTTCTAGTAATAGGCATCAGTTTAATTTAAATTAAATCTTTAAAGACCCTGTTTCTATTAAGTGACATACTGAGGTCTTTGGGTTTGGAGTTCAGTATGTGAATTTTGGGGAACACAGCACAGTCTGTAACATGTTTTTGCTATGTTAAGATTTGCCCTTTGTTGAAATAATAAGGATAATAGTGGTAATTGTAATAGTGGAAGCTAGTAGAGGGGTTTTCTGTATGCCAGGCTTCTCAAAGTGTTTCCCCCCTTATTTGATCTTTAAACCGTCTGAGCTCTGTGTGGTGATGAGTCCCTGTAGCCACAAGTACTTGGAAAGTTCAGATAGGAAGTTGATTTGTTCATAGAAACTTGGGCTGACAGCACAGACCCGTCACAGAAATACTTACAAAACATTCTGTAAAGAAGTATACTTACTGTTCTCCATTTTCATGGTAAGGTGTCTCAGATTCTAGTAGTAATTTGTTCAAGGTTGTCTGGCTAGTGTGAGGCAGGTTAGGGTTTTAACCCAGGACTCTTTCCAGAAGACAGTGATCAAATCTTGCCCTTTTTTCTTTCTTTCTTTCTTTTTTAACAGGTTTATCAGTAATATTAGTTTGCTACCATCATGTCTTGGTTTGCTGATCTTGCTGGAAGGGCTGAAGATCTTTTAAACCGAGTGGATCAGGGGGCTGCAACAGCTCTCAGAAAGGAGAATACCAGCAACATCTTTTATAGCAAAACTACTGACTATCCTGAACTTCACCAGCAAACCACAGATTCAACTTACCAGACTGGACAGAAAGCTAACTATATTTCCTCAGCTGCTGATAACATCCGACATCAGAAAGCCACGATCATAGCTGGCACAGCGAATGTGAAAGTGGGATCCAGGACAGCCGGGGATGCCTCCCATTCCACTGAACATGCATCCGTCCCTAGGCCTTCGTCCCAGTTTGTTCGAAGGAAAAAATCAGAGCCTGATGATGAGCTGCTATTTGATTTTCTTAACAGTTCCCAAAAAGAGCCCACGGGGAGAGTGGAAATCAAGAAAGAGAAGGGCAAAGCTCCTGTCTTTCCAAGTTCTCAATCATCAGGTGTCAGTTCTGTCAGCACCAGTGTAACCACCATCAAGGCCACAGAAGAAAGTTCTGGGAGCCAAAGTTCTGGTAGTTAATCAGTCTGTTTCTTTCAGAATTAAGTAGATTTGGGTGTGCCATCCTAAGTTAAAATATTTGGATAATGTTCTTCATCCCATTACAGGATCTCTCCCCACGGGTGTAAGAGAAGGATCTTTGCCAGTGTGTGGTGTAAACAAGGGCAACAACATTGTCTGCTACTAGTCAGTACTGTCTTAGGCTAGCCTGGTCTATAGAATGAGTTCCAGGATAACCAGGGCTACACAGAGAAACTCTGTCTTGAAAAAAAAAAAAAAAAAAAAAAAAAAAAAAAAAAAAAAAAAAAAAAAAAAAAAGAAAGAAAAAAAGAAAATTAGTCTCTTTGACTCCCAAGAATTGAAATCTTAATATAATTGTTATTTATATGCTGCCCTACAGTCTTTCTTTTACAAGCTTGTTTACTGAATAACATAGAGTTTTAAAAATTATGTGATAAGTGGTAAATACATCCTAAGTTTATGATTTTCTTTGACTTTTGAATTAAATTTTTCTCAATTACAAATAAGAGATTTTCCTACTTTTATGTTTTTTTAACTTTATAATATTATGATCAGATGACCTTTTTTGTTTATTTGATCTATTGAAGATGTCAATATTTTAAAATGTATATGTTTTCCGGAGGTGTGTGGGTATACATGTGCCACAGAGGCATGTAGAGACAAAAGGACAGTTTGAGGGAGTTCTCTCCTTCTGCCAGTAGGTTCTGGGACTTTAACTCAGGTTGTGAGGCTTGGCAGCAAGAGCCTCTTATCTGCCGAACCGCTTATCTTGAAGACCTTGACTTTTTTAGGGAAAAAGTCTTTCTTATTTATTTATTGGTATTTGGAGACAAAATCTAGAACTTGAAATTGTTCTAGTTCTTATAATTGTAGCACTCCTATTGGCCTGGATCTCATTGTAATATTAGTTTTGAGAAATATTCTGTCCCAGGCTAGCCTTGAACTCACAGGATAGCTGAGGCTAACACAAGCTCATGGTGATGCTTCTGGTTCAGCCTTAAGAGGTGGGATTATGGTGTGTACCACCACACCTGGCTTGTTGTGTTTTTACTTCACATTCACTTGATTACAAAGACACTGAGGTACCATGTTATTACTCCTTATCCAACCTTGTGGAAAGTCCCCTTCTGCCCTTACCTTAAAAAGTAAGTTAACTGTGGAGCTAAAGAAACAGCTCAGTGGTTAAGAGTACTGGCTGCCCTTTCAGAGGACCTGGGTTTTGTTCACAACACCCACATGGCAGCTCACAATTGTCTGCAACCCTAGTTCCAGGGATCAAGTCTCTTCTGGCTTCCATTGGCACAGGGCATTTATGAAATGCACAGACATACATATAGGCAAAATATGTATATACATTAAAAAAATAAAAATAAAAAACGTTAAATGTGAATTTACATTACACTTAGTTAAAAACAAGATAGATTTGAACTCCTATGGCATTCTTTGGCAAGACATTTTAGATTCAGTTTGGGTGTGACCCAAACTGCTGTGACCTGCAGAATTAGTCTTCTTGACTTGAAACTCACACCTGTTCTGTGGTACCTTCTTAGTGTTTTCATTGCTGATACTTCTACCCTGTTTTTTTTTTTTTTCTTCTGGAAAAAAGAAAACTCAGAGTTTATCTCTGGCAGCCAGAGGCAGTTGGATCTCTGTGAGTTTGAGGTTGGCCTGGTCTACAAAGTAAGTTCCAGGCATCCAGGGCTGTTACACTTAAAAACCCTGTCTCGGAAAAAAAAAATTTTTTTTTTTCTCTGTCTTCTTCCCAGAAGTGGTTTATATTCTGTCCTCTTTCTTCTAGTGTGTCTAGACTTTGAGGAACTTTATAAGTCTGTAGATTCCACTTGTAAGAATATATTTTTATTAGAAGGGTATCTGTTGAGAAGTAATAGTATTTTTCTGGGATCCAAACTATAGCAGCCTTCCAGAAGCAAATGACTGCTGCTTGCATAGTGACTATATTATTGTATGCAATTGTGTTCTTGTTTTCCAGAAGTGAACAGTTCTGATTCTGTGCCTGAAGTTCACAAGGAATCCTCAGAGGAAAGCCCAGCATCAAATGCTACCAGCATGGAGCACAGCTCTGCACTCAGTGATGGTAGCAGGTCACACGAGCTGTCTAATCTCCGACTGGAAAATCAGTTGCTCAGGAATGAAGTCCAGTCTTTAAATCAGGAAATGGCCTCATTACTTCAGAGATCCAAAGAAACTCAAGAAGGTAGAACCTTAATGGGTCTTGTGAAATGTTATTTCCATGGAAATGTAGGGTCTAAATTTAGAAATAGAACCAGTTCTTCTACGAGCATAAAATAGAATCTTGACTAGTTTAGACTCTTAAGAAACCACTAAATTAAAAAAATAAAATAATGAAGGATAGAGTATAACCCTGTAGCCCAGGCTAGCCTCAGATTCAATGCAGTCTTGTCTTTCTGTTTCAACCCGACAAGTACTGGGTTCACATGTATAAATTATTAAATTTAAGAACCAGTAGAAACCAGATATTAATAATCCTCTAATTATTTATTCAGAACTTTAAAGATTTATTTATTTGTTTATATTATGTATGAGTACACTGTAGGTATTTTTAGACACAGCAGAAAAGAGCATTGGATCTTAATATATATGGTTGTGAGCCACCATGTGGTTGCTGGGAATTGACCTCTGGAAGAACAGTCAGTGCTCTTAACCTCTGAGCTGTCTCTCCAGCCCTATTCTGAACTTTAAAGGAGAACTATTTCATGAACCAAAGTTAAAGTATGCAAAGTGTTACACTAGTAGGTATGGCCTCAATGTTACCACTCCAGGGACCATAAAAGAACATGGAAACCAATGGGAATAATGACTTCCAGAAATGTGCAGTGACATGATCTGTAAGTAGAAAACCCTCTAATTCTTTAGAAATGATTAATTTTTTTTAAAGTTGGGACTGGAGACATGGCTCAGTAGGTAAGAGAATTGACTGCTCTTCCTGAGGAGCTCAGTTCTGCTCCGAACACCCACATCGTGGGTCAAAACCATCTATAACTCTAATTCTAGGGGTCTGAGGCCCTTTGCTGATCTCTAAGAGCATGTGGCATGTATGTGGTGAATAAACATACATGCAGACAAACTCCCATACACATTTAAATAAATAAATCTTTTAGAAAAATAACTTTGGGTCTGTGGTGTGGTATTGACAGGGTGTGTGAGTATGTGTGGCTGAGGAGAGAGGAAAGAGACAGGAAATGCTTATCCTGCTTCCAGTGAGGCCCAGTGAGAACAGCGCAATTGAGCGGTAGGAAGTTTTCTTTAGGCATGAAACAAGGCCAGGGGGGCATAATAAGGTTATTAAAAACTGACTAGGAAATGTAGATATGAAATAGAATATTTTCTGAAACTCTGTAAAATTTTTTTCAAATCTTTAAAAATTGTTTTTGGTGGTCAACTACATATATCACTGTGTATACCATGAAAATATGTGTTGTTTTGCTTGACTTAAGAAATTTTATTTTTTATAGAATTAAATAAGGCAAGAGTAAGAGTTGAAAAATGGAATGTTGACAATTCAAAGAGTGATCGAATAACTCGGGAACTGCGAGCACAAGTCGATGACCTCACTGAAGCCGTGGCTGCAAAGGACTCCCAGCTGGCTGTCCTCAAAGTGCGGCTGCAGGAGGCTGACCAGGTGCTGAGCTCCCGCACAGAAGCACTGGAAGCCTTACAGAGTGAAAAATCACGGTAGGTCATTCTGCTAATACAGAAGAGGCAAGCTGGAGTGTATAAGTATGGAAATATCGAAGTGTTTTCCAACTTACAAAGAACCACCTTTTAGAAATTTACCGGAGGGAAGATTTCTTAATAAAGTTGGAAATGTGAATGATTAAAATGGATTCACTTTTTTTGACCCTTGAGATACATGGTTAGCAAATTCTAAATTTAAGAGTATTTGAAAAGCATAATGCCATCCATTATTTAATATATGGTATAATGCCATCCATTATTTAATATATGGTATGTACTTATATGTGGCCTAAAAATATTCTGTTAAGAATGTCTTAGACCATCTTTATTTGACTAATGTATAGGTGCTCTAAGAATTATGGTACCTGATTGCCTGTTCCCTGTGGAAATGCATTCTTTCATATGATGAAATTTTATTTTATTTTATTTTTTTTAGAATAATGCAGGATCACAATGAAGGTAGTAGCCTACAGAATCAAGCTCTGCAAACTCTTCAAGAGAGGCTGCATGAAACGGATGCGACTCTAAAGAGAGAGCAAGAGAGCTACAAACAAATGCAGGTTAGAGGGGAGATACTGTGTGTGTCCTCTCGGTACAGAGAGAGGGAGGGATGCCTCTGTCCTTCATAGCACCTCAGTTCATCAGCAGAATTTTACTATGCATTTTGTCAAACAGAAACCTGGATATTTGGAAAAATTATCTTAATCCTTGCTAAATTATTTTTATTTGGAAGAAAATTAAAATGGTTAATAGTCATCAGAGCTGTGCATCTGCCAATCAATTTAGATGTAACAATCATTGCTATTATTTCACTAAGTGGTAGTTTGTGGCATCTTATCTATTTAGTCTTGTCTAGTTCTAGTTTAACCTGATTGGTTTATTTCAAGAGAAAATTGTTTTGTTGTTGTTGTTTGGTTTGTTTTTTTTTTAATTTTGCTTTTTCATTTGTTTGTTTTTTGTCTTTAGAGACAGGGTTTCTTTGTGTAGCCCTGGCTATTCTGGAACTTGCTCTATAGACCAGACTGGCCTCGAACTCAGAGATCTGCCTGCCTCTGCTGAAATTAAAGGTGTGTGCCACCATACCTGGTTTACAGCTTTACTTTAAAGCTGTTTTTATGTGTAGTTTAACCTTGAGAGTTTCCTGTCTGAATCCAGTGAAGGCATTAGTGTTTGGGGGCTGCTTTGTTTTTGTTTTTATATTGTTTCTGAGACAGGGTCTCACCATGTAGCCTTTGCTGCCCTGGGACTCATTATGTAGATCAGGCTAGCCTCAAACTTGGAGATCTGCTTGCTCTGCCTCTTGGTGCTGGGGTCCAGGGCATGTCCAGTTTAAGTGGTTTATTTTTATAATACTCAAGGGTAAAACCAATGATGAGCCACGGTTGCAAAATCTTATTTTATATCTATAAACATTCTAAAAAAAAAAAATCTGAGGTACTTCTTTCTGGTCCTGGCAAATTTTTGATAAGGGGCAAACAACCTGTGTTTCAACATTTAATTCATATTTAAAAATATAAGTAAGATATTTTACATTCTCTTCTGTCTTCTGAGTCTTTAAAACATTGTGTGCCTTATACTTACAGCACATTGCAATTTCAACACTCAGATATTGAAACTTTATTCAGGGATATTTGGTCTGTACTTAGATTCCTTAAAATTTACAAATGAACAAGAGTCATATTACCTAAGTTGTTTTAAAAATATTCAGAAGTTTTTCTAAGAACAGGCACTTCTTCAAGAAGCTACATATAGAGACATAGAATTCACATATGGTCTAACAGTTCTGTTTTAGGTATCTGCCCCAGAGATTAAAAATGTATGTTCACATAAAATTTTGTTGATTATGTGTAGAGCAATCTTCGTATCTGGGAAAGCTAGAAATACAAATGGCATTTGCTGCTAGGACAAACAGGTTGTGGGATGTTGATACGAGGAAATCCCACTGAGGCCATAGAGATGTAATGAAGCAGGGTCTGGTGAGATCACTTACTATGTTGTGTGCTGTGTCAGCACAAGGACCTGAGTTGGGATTCATGTGAAAAGGTGGACATGGTAGCACAAGTCTGCAACCTCAGCTCTGGGTTAGCAGGAGACAGGCAGATTCCTGCAGCTCTCTGGCCAGCTAGTTTAGCCATGGTGAGCTCCAGGTTCAGAGAAAAACTGCCTCAAAAATAAATTAATTAAAATAAAATAAAATGTGGTCCTCACTAACCTGCTGACGGGTACTTCTCATTGTAGCAACCGTTTTACCTCAGTCTCTGAAGTACTAAAGTTAGGTGTGCAACGCTGTATCTGGCTCACCTGTCATATTTCTTAGAAAACAGATCCCCACTACCAGAGTTGGAAATTACAGTTCACAAAGCCTAGAAAAGACCTTGTAGCACCTTGAACAAACTCTTAGTTGACTTTTAATGTATTGCTATGCTTGGGAGCCACAACTTTATATTTTTCTATTTTTTACTCCTCATTTTTTAGTCAGAGCTAGTAAATCCCCTTAAGATATCTTAATTCATGGTTGTAAGTATATTTCAAGATAAATGATAGAACATATATAAAATTTACCACAGAGTGAGTTTGCTGCACGCCTTAACAAAATGGAAGTGGAACGTCAGAATTTGGCAGAAGCAGTTACTCTGGCAGAAAGGAAGTACTCCGAGGAAAAGAAGAAGGTTGAGGAGCTCCAGCAGCAAGTTAAGCTACACAGGTCGAGTGTGGAGTCGGCTAAGCAGGAGTTAGTTGACTACAAGCAGAAAGCTACAAGGATACTCCAAGTAAGCACGAGTGCACGCCCTGGTGTGCCCCTGGCGGGGAGACGCCAGCCCACTACACACTGGGGCATGTGTTGGCTGCAGTGCCCTGCTACATCCTGAACTCTGATGAAAAGGGTGGAAATTCTCCATCTTACACTGCTTGCTTGGTCAGATCTTCATCTCTGATGACACTGTTGTTGCTAAGCAGCTATATTATGCTCCTTTGGTTCCTATAAAAACTGTAGTCACCAATGCAGCTCTCAACATTTCATCCAAGAGAAAACATGTGCTTTCATTTGTACTTAGTAGTCTGTCTGTCTGCTTGGAGTCTGTCTGCTTGCTTCAATTTGAGTTGTTTTTTTGTTCTTATGAGTTTGTATCTATTGCTACTGTGTCTTAGCTCATGAAAGCATGTGGTGGTCACTAGTGGAAGAAAGAAGACTAGATTGGACCCCTCCCACAAGAGAAAAAAATAAGTTTTTTTGCTTTTGTTTTGCTTTGTTGTAGCCCTTTGAACTGCCCGTTCTGTCTCAATTCAAATGTATCAGAATGCCTGGAGCTATGATGTCTTTATTTATTAAGTACTTGTTCTCTTTGTTTCATCATATAATTTCTGTCTATCACATTTCTAAAATTATCTTCTCAAAAAGGTCTAGAATGGGGCTAGAGAGATGGCTCAGTGCTTAAGGGCACCATCTGTTCTTCTAGAGGTCCTGAGTTCAATTCCCAACAATCACATGGTGGCTCACGACCATCTGTAATGAGATCTGATGCCCTCTTTTGGTGTGTCTGAAGATAGTGACAGTGCACTCATATACATAAAATAAATAAATCTTTTAAAAAAAAGAAAAGAAAGAAAGAAAAGAAACGGTTTAAAAAAAAAGAAAAGATTTTTTTTAAATTTCTAGAATGACCTGAATTTATGTTCTGTGTTATATGTTAATGTTGTTTGCATACATCTTGACTTTGAAAACACAGTTGGCTGTGTTATTCTCCCTCTATCTTGGAGATCCTGTCTTCTGTGCCACATACCACCTTGTCTCCTATTTTGTCCTCCTGTCATTGTCTCCAGCTCTCTTCCCAGGCCCCGAAGACTAAACGTGCCTTAGGTCCTGTCCTTAACCCTCTTCCCTGCCTCATACTGCTGTATGCTCATTTTGCTTCTACCTGTCTCCTCAGGAGACTTCAAACATGTCTCTACTCACCTCCTGACCTCTGGTTCTTGCTGCTTGCTCTTTAGGTGTTGGGAGTCTTAACTCCTCAACCAGCTTCCTCCTTGTTTTGTCCTGGTAAATATTACTGTCAAACAATAGTAAAGTATGAACCCACACACCCACACAGTCATTTATAAAACTTCAGTTGTTGTTGTTGTTTTTTTTTTTTCTTTTGATTTAAGGGCACATTCAGCTTAGCAGAATTTTAAAAATCAAAATAATTGACAGGGTAAAGTCATTGATGCAATACAATGAGACTTGAGGAAGAGAAAAAAGCCTTTAAGTGCCCAGGGATGCCAGGGTTCACTGCACTGAGCTGACACTCTAAAGAGAACCTTGAAGGATAGATATGAAGGCTCACACAAGGGTAGAGATTTCAGATAAGAAGCTGTGCCCGAGGCAGCAGTCCTGAGAGAACATGATACGCCTGGGGAACTAGTGCTCATGCTGGAGCGTAACAGAGATCAGGTGATAGGGATGAAATGCAGTGATGGGCTGGAAGCAGATTATGGAGGCCCATGCAGGTTGGTTTTATCCTGTAGGTTAGCAGGGAGAGGTTCTAAAGAAGCTGAGTAGCAGTATAAGATTGGAAATTAAGCTGCCTAGCACCAGTGAAGAACTTAGGCTAGAGCTGGACATTTTCTTGCTCATTTGCATCCCAAAACAATATTTGGTACTCAAGAAATGTAATGCAGAAACAGGTGAGATAGTGGATCAGAGGCAGGCGGATGCTAACAGGTGATTGGAGGTTCATGAAGTGAGCATGGCGAGTGGGGGTAGCTAATAGGTAGATGATAGAATATTTGAGAAATTTACATTGAAAATTTAATCAGCGAGAAAGGAAAGAAGTCAAATGGAATCTGGGATGACTCTGGGTTTCTGTTTGCATGTAAGGATGTTTCTTGTCCTCTGAAGGCACAAATAGGAATGACAACATGTTAGGGTTGAAGGGTTATGACAGATTATGAAGAGGTCAAGAAACTGATGTGACGTTGAAGTGAATGTCAGAAAGGTAATTAGAAGTTTAAGCCTGAAGCTCAGCAGAGAGGTACGGCATTAGCCATGGGAGATGGTGTCAAGAGTGTAGTATGCAGCTTGAGAGAAGGCCTAGGGTTAATTACATAATTTTAAACATCAGCGTTTACAAACTGGGCAAAGAAAACTCCCCAAAAGAGTGGCCAGTATTTGGAGAACTGTTGAGGACCGCTCTATCAGTGTTGGAACCCGCACTGCCAAAAGCCTTAGGGGCTAAATTGTTAGAGCCTGCACTGCCCCAAGCTACTCCAGTCTGTAGGTCAGGGTTCAGCAAGAGAGAGAGTGAGGATAGACACGAGGAATGGAGACCAGACAGAGTGTGATTCAATCCCGTTTATTCTTCAGTCTCTCTTCTTCTCTCTTAAGTCCCAAGTCTTGAGTTCCTAGTTTCTAGTTCCTAGTTCCTAGTGCCTAGTGCCTCCAAGTTCCAAGTGTCTTCTTCCTCAATGCCTAATTCCTACTCCAAGTTGTACTCTAAGTTGTACTCTCTAACCTAATTCCTAGTTCCAAGTTGTACTGCCTAATGTCTAATAACTAACTCCAAGTTGTACTGAACTCTTCTGTCTGCCTCTCACCTTTTATATGTCTCACTTCTTAGCCACGCCTCTAAGTCATGCCTTTAAGTCATGCCCTTAGGCCTTGTCTCTAAATCTGATCTCTAAGTCACACCCTTAAGTCTAAATCACAGCTTTAAGTCTCACACACCCAAGGGAAGATCCTGGGTATCTAACGCAAGATGTTATCAGAGTGTTCTCAGCTGTTGTAGGCTAATGTAATCAAATCTCTTGTCAGGGTATATGGCTCAAGATGGCTGCAAGGATGATAGCCACCTTCTGTCAGCTCCCCACAGAGAACCAGGAAGAAGCTGGGCCAGGGGAGAGAGTTAGGCAGCTTCTGTAACTTGATAACGGCTAAATAGAATTCTTGGATTTGGCATATGGAATCCCTGGGATTCTCAAAAAGGGGAGGTGAAGACCTAAAGGCAGTGACAGCTTAGTTGGCAACATAACAAAAGGCCATAGCTAGATGGAGATTTGAGGGTCTTATGATTGTAGTGGGAGACAGTTTATAAACAGAGATGTTCAGTGTATCAAATTTGAAAAAATAAAGTCCAAAGAAATGGAAATACCTATAGTTCTACCATTTTAAAAAGGAAAAATTCTTGGGCTGGAGCGATGGCTCAGCAGTTAAGAGCACTGACTGCTCTTCTAGAGGTCCTGAGTTCAATTCCCACCAATCACATGGTGGTTTACAACCATCTGTAATGGGATCTGATGCCCTCTTCTGGTGTGTCTGAAGACAGCGACAGTGTACTCATAGACATAAAAATAAACAAGTCTTTAAAAAGAAAAGGAAAATCTTTTTTGAAAGAGGAATAACTAAAATTCTGTACTCAAAGATTTACTTCTTACTAGTTGAGAACGGGAACTTTATACATTGGTCTTCATTAGATCATCTGAGGTCTTCATAAAGGGAGCCACAGGTTTTTCTGTAAAGGACCACATAATAACTATTATATATTCTGTGGGCTAAATGGTTATCATTGTATAGTCTTTGGTTTTACTTCTTATAATCCATTTGAAATGTGAAAAAAAAAATGTTTAGCTTTTGAGCTGTACAGGAACTGGCCAGATAGGCCCATGGACCATGGTTTGCACACGTGCTATACCACACTGCCTGGTCAACCCTCCTGAAATGCTCTTTGTCACAGCACTTCCCTGCTCACTGGTAATTTGATCCAGCCTACTAAGTCAAATGAAATAATTAGGCCTCCAGATAAGTTGGCACCTGCCTGTTACTTTGGCACTTAGGATGCTGAAGCAGGATTTTGACCAGTTCAAGGCCAACCAGGACTACAATGCAAGACTCTATCTCAAACAAAACAAAAATAAATAAAATTTAGCCTGGCATCACCCACATGAACTCCCCAAGCTGCCTCCCATAGTGCTTTCCCATATGCCGCCACACTTGTGTGTTTCTCCGTATGTTTTGAATATGCTATATCTCAGTGTCACTGGACATGCTGTCAGGCAAAGTGTCCTGTCCAGCTCAGAACTCTGAGTAATCTGACCAATTCCCCCTTGAGTGAATTTATTGCTTTCTTCTGCTGGCGCTACTAATTTCCTGTTTAATTTGTGAAGCAGAGGGTGCTTTTCAACGGGGACATTATCTTTATCTCATGGGGCTCTTAGTGCAGTGCCAAGTGCATTATATATGCTCCTTAAGCATAAGTTGAAGTATTCTTGGGAAAAGAAGAATAAGAAAAAATAAGAGGGAAATCTTATGAACCATTTGCAACTATAACACAATCATGGGATCTAAGGTCCAGGAACAGAACAGCAAGGATCTCTTGCAAATTTATCCCTCCAGCTTCAGTAAGCTGTGGATTCCCTCTGTGGATAAATGTCTGGGGGCTTTGTTTCTGTATGGTGAGATGACACTATGTAAGCTAATGGAACAATGCTCGGCGGAGAAGTGCACTTAGCATGTGTGTGGCCCTGGACTCAGTCTCTGGCATCATAAAAAGAAATAATAAATAAAATGAAGTAAAGTACAAGCTAGGGTCTGAGTAGATGGTTCGGAAGCTAAGAGCACTGGTTGCTCTTAGAGAGGCTTTAGTTCCCAGTGCCTACCTGGTGGCTTACCATCTGTACTAGTTCTAGAGGATTTGATACCCTCTTCTGACCTCTGATAACCAGGCCTTATACCAGATATACAGATATGCTTATAGGCAAGATACTTAAACAGGTATAATAAATCTTAAAAAAAATTAAGCTGATAACCTCTTCACTTAATTATACTCTCTGTTTCACAACAGTCTAAAGAAAAACTGATCAACAGCTTAAAGGAAGGCTCGAGTTTTGAAGGCCTAGATAGCAGCACTGCGAGCAGCATGGAGCTGGAAGAACTTCGGCACGAGAAGGAGATGCAGAAGGAGGAGATCCAGAAGCTCATGGGCCAGATACATCAGCTGAGATCTGAGCTGCAGGTAACTCATTGTTCAGCATCCCAGACAATCATTTCCCCCGGCTACATCAGTTTGAAAACAGGTCGTGATTCTGTATTTTAGGGGGAGGTGGCATTATTAAAACAGTGTGTTTCATCCTGCTAGGATGTTAATTACCATGCAGAACTATGTCTACAGGAGTAGATTTCTTGTCTGTTGACTGACTGTAACTCCAAGGGGTAACAAATACATGTGAAGTGTGAACCAGATGCTGCCATGTGCTTAAGCCGAAAGTTGCACCAGGAAACCGACAAGGATCTTTAAATGTTAGAGTTTAAATTCTGCTACTTAAAAGTAAATTAGTTTGGGTTTTTCTATAAAACTGAAATGTTTCCTTGCATTAGCATGGGTTCAGAAACTAATTACAGTCTTATGCATAGTCTTATAATTGTAGTTTGAGTATAAGTGCTGTGTTTAATCTAAAAGTAACAATCCGGGGATGTGACTCAGTAACAGCTTGCTTGCCTAGCATTTGGGAGCCCTCGGTCCATTCCCCTAGCACAAAACAACAAGCTGGGCCATTTCCTCCACATAAAGAGGGGGTCTTTGACACAGATCTCATAGGTATAGTCTCTGATGATAGATTAAATGCAGGGTAATGAGCCTTCTAGTCTTTTCTAAGTCGAATCATTTAAAATTTGTAAATATATATGAATTTCAAAGAATTTAGTCATGTCAAATTAGAAATTGTATAGATACTAAATTTACTCATTATCTGTTCAATCCTTTTTGGGGTAAAAAACCATAAGAACAACTTGTAATATTTCATCGCAGCACCGTGAATGACACTGACCCATTTTTTTTTTTACCCCTGCTGAAGAAGTTTAGAAAATCTGTATTAGATCTATAAGAAGCATTACATCCAGTAAAACAAAGAAGCCATTAGTTGAGCTGGGGATCTGGCTCAGCAGATAAAGGCACGAGCTGTCCAAGCTTGACAAGTGGAGCTCAGTTCCCAGAACCTACATAAAGGTAGAAGGAAGCAGCCGACTCCACTTGGCCCTTTTACCCACATAATACATGGTGGCGGGCATGCCCTTCATCATTCACAGACATCATCAATAAATTCTTAATTAAAAATAGATATACATATCAAATGTTAAAAAGTTGCTAGTAATCGTTATGTTAAATTTACTGAGCACTTAATGTCGCCACACTGGACACCTGTCCTAACCTATTCTTCCTTGTAGCCCAGAGAGGGAGGTGTTATTCTCTTTTTATTGTTGAAGAAATTTAGGCACAGAGAAGAAACCAGCTGATGAAGTGCTAGAGCTCAGATCCCAAACGCATGCTCTTAGCCACTGTGGGCTCTGTCTGACTGAAGAGCTGCCTGAGTGGGGAGAGCTGCTGGCAAGGATTAATTTGCTACCCCATGAACTCCAAAGCTGGGAAAATTGTTACTGCTTTTCCTTTGATTCCACAAAAGTGTGTGAGTTTGGAGGGTTGTGTTGTCTGGTTCAAGAGTTTGAAGAGATGCTACATGAGTAAAGACAGTGCTTCAAAGGATGAGGTGCAGGAGGTTGACCTGTGTGGAGAAATACAGGAACCTGGAGCTCTGTTCTCTGTACAGGAGGATTTGTTTGTTTAGTTTCATTTCTCAAGACAGCGTTTCTTTTGTGTAGTCTTGACTCTCCTGGAACTTGATCTTTAAACCAGACTGGCCTCGAACTCACAGATCCATCTGCTTCTGCCTTTCCAAGTTCTGGGATTAAAGGCATGCACCACTCCTTCTAGCTTGCTTTTGAGTTTGAAAAAATGTGACTAAGAAATATGGGAAGGTACAAAATTGGGTAGATAGAAGCAGCTCACGTGCTAACTTTGGTAATGTCAGGATAAATACTCTCTCTGTGCGCTGATGGGTGGTGCACACACTATTCACAGCCTACAGCAACAGAACTACTAGAGTGAAGTTGCTTTTGGTGGTGTTCTTTGAAAGTGTTAACTTTTCAATAGAGGCCTGAGTCGCCTAGCAGACTACTGCTCAAATAAGGCGAGGCGGTTTGTGAGCCAGGCAGCTGGGGCATCCTGGTCATTCACTCACTGCTAGCTAAATTACATAGTAAAAGTATCTGATTTAATTCCTCTGATCCCTTATTCCTCGGGGAACTGCTGAGCCCAGTACACAGGATGTGATGTTGTTCAGTACCTGTTGAATAGAACCCTTTTTTTTTTTTTTTTTTGCTTTCACATGTATGGTTCTTCTTAGGATATGGAGGCTCAGCAGGTCAGTGAAGCTGAATCAGCAAGAGAACAGTTACAAGATCTGCAAGACCAGATAGCTAAGCAGAAGGCATCTAAGCAAGAGCTGGAGACAGAGCTGGACCGAATGAAACAGGTAAGGAGAGGGCACCTCCCAAGAAAGCTTGTTACACGGGCTCCTCCTTCCATCCCACCCTCTCTGGTTTGAGGTTTTGTTTGCTTGCTTGTTTGTTTTTTTAATGTTTATCCTTATTGTTTATATGCATGATATTTTATTATAGGCACATGCATGATATCACATGTGCCACTGCTTGTTGTAGAATTCAAAGGACAACAACTTTGTGCTGTTGGTTCTCTCCTTCTGTGTTTGCATAGGTTCTGGGTATTGATTGAATTCAGGCTGTCAGACTGGATGGAAGTGCCTTTACCAACTGAGCCTCTTCTCACTCTCTCACTTTTGGTGGGGGTAGGGGGCATGGATTAAAGGCATGAACCCCTCTTGTTTGTTTTTTTAAAATAGGGTTTCTCTATGTAGTACTAGCTTTCTTGGAACTCTGTAGACCAGGCTGGCTCACAGATTCCCACCTAGCTGCTGTGTCCTCTGTCTCCCAAGTTCTGGGATTTGTTTGTTTGTTTGTTTGTTTTTAAGGTTTATTTATTTTTGAGGCTCGTGTGCTAGTATATACACAGGTATGTGTGCAGGTTCATGACCCTGTGCAGGTGCACATGCTAGAGATCAGGTGGCCTCCTCTATCACTTTTTAAAAAATTGTTGTTTGTTTGTTTGTTTGTTTGTTTATTTTAATATATGAGTGTTCTGCTGCTTGTACACCTGCATGCCAGAAGAGAGCATCAGATCCCCCTAGAGATGGCTATGGGCCACCATGTGGTTGTTGGGAATTGAACTCAGGATCTCTGGAAGTGTTAACAGCCAGTAGTACTCTTAACTGCTGAGCCATCTCACCAGCTCCCGTGTTTGTTTGTTTGTTTGTTTGTTTGGAACAGGGTTTCTTTATGTAGCCCTGGCTGTCCTGGAACTCACTCTGTAGTTTAGGCTGGCTTCCAATTCAGAGAACCATCTGCCTCTGCCTCCTAAGTGCTGGGATTAAAGGTTTGTGCCACTACTGCCTGGCCCTCTGTCACTTTCTACTTATTCCTTTGAGACAGCATCTTTTCCTAAGCTTGGGGCTCTTGTTATCTCAGCTTAGCTAGAGCCGGCAAACCCTTGTGATCCTCCTCCACTCAGAGTTGGGGCTACAGGACACCTACCTTGTAAAATGGATGATGGGAGCTGAACTCTAGTCCTCATAATAAAATGTTCTTACCTGCTGCTAATCCATCCCTCTAGCTCATGGTTTGTTGTTGTTGTTGTATTAACAGATGGAAAATTGGGCACAGAATGGTGTTATAACTGCCCAATACTATAAAATGAGTAGAGTTACGGTAAAACCCGTGTCATCAGCTCAGAGCCCAGAATTCTCTCTACTTCGTATGTCTATATCCCATCTGTCTGTCAGGGTGTGTACAAAACACAAAGCATACAGTGCTCATTGCATCCACTTTCCCTGCTAGAAACCTGTTGGTGCCATATTAGCTACTTTCCATTAGTTCCCCAAATCAAATTATTTTACATCAGTATATTGTAGTACATACAGTGGTTTCTATATTGAAGCAGTTGATATTAAACATGTTTATAACCACATTTTCAGAGTAAGATTCAACATCTCATAGTAATATCTACAGACTGTAATCATGTAAAATGATATAGTAATAACTACTACTGTTGTTAGCACTTGCTATCTTATTTCATACAGTAAAAAGTCAGTACCATTTAATTAATAGAAAATTATCCTTGTGATTCTTAGTGTATTATTCATAACATTTCTAATTTTGTATATTTTCAATTCTCTTTATCTTTTCAAGTATATTTGAATTCTTTAAATGAGTTTTTCATTAGGATTTATTATGGAAATAGTATTTAAAATTATTTTGTAAGTGTTAAGAGAAAAACCAAGCAGAGACCTTCAAGGCATGTGTATCATAGGCTGCTTTAGTTAATGTCATTATAAGATTAGCTGTCCTTTCACAGTTGTGTTGCAGTTAATTCAGGGAGCTGCTGTGTATCAAAGGGCAGCAGTCTAATGTGATTGATAGAGGATAATATTCATTTATTATTGGAGATGTTTTCCTGTAACCTCTCTCAAATGATGTTTTTAAAATTATGAAGTAGAGGAACATGAGCTGACTTTAGCTGTAGGCTCCTTACTTATCAGAGATTCTAGATGTAGTATTTAATTTTAGGATTAAATGTGTACCATGTTGAATAATTTCAGCCTTGAATTTGTACAGACCTAGAACATGGAAGAAATCTGATAACTCTTCTGGTAAATCTTTACCAGGCAATCAGCCTTGTACCCACTGAGCCCTTTATATTTTTAAAAAAATTCTTTATGAACATTACATTATTAACAGCATTAATCTTTATTATAGATAGCAAATTTCTTCAGTGTGTTGTCATAACCAGTAATAATACTATTCTATAATAACTCTTACATTCACATATGATGTCCCATTCTTCCTCACTGCTGTAAGGTAAGAGTATTTTGCATTTTCTAGTGATTTATCCTAGTAGCAATGCTTACAGCATCATGCCAACGTGTTGATTTTCCATCAAACCCATGCAGTGCGGTTGTGGCATGAACTGAGTCCTTGGGACGAGTCTTGTGGGCTTGGGCTGTGGAGATGGCACGGAGCACACTCAGACTGGTTTGTTCTCTCCTCACACTAGGAATTCCATTACATGGAGGAAGATCTGCATAGAACAAAGAACACACTGCAAAGCAGGGTTAAAGATCGAGAGGAAGAAATTCAAAAACTGAGGAATCAGGTAGGAATGGGGACAGTGGGTGACCGGAGTTGCTTCAGTAAGGCCTTCTCTTTCCATGTCCTTCAGCATTTTATGTGAGGTTGGGTCTGCTGTAGATGTTCCCTCTTGTACCATTTGAATCTTCTTTTACATACACTAGGGCTTCCTTTTGTAGAAGTGTCTCAAAACCTCTTTATGTGAAATTAGATTTTCTATCTCCAAAACTTCATGGCTTCTCGCCCTGCTGTGTTCATGCTGATTATTATATTCATGGTTTCTTTTTTCTATCAAAAATTTACTGATTGATCTTCACAGTATCAATTAGTAGGACATCTATAAAGTCACAACACGTTTTCTATTCCTTAAAATAGAAAATAATTGCACCTATATATGGTTTTCATTCTTTAAGACTGTTGTTGGGATGCTGGGCAGTGGTGGCGCATGCCTTTAATCCCAGCACTTGGGAGGCAGAGGCAGGAGGATTTCTGAGTTCGAGGCCAGCCTGGTCTACAGAGTGAGTTCCAGGACAGCCAAGGCTATACAGAGAAACCCTGTCTTGAAAAACCAAAAAAAAAAAACCAAAAAAAAAAAAAAAAAAAAAATACTGTTGTTGGGACAATAAAAAAAAATCATTGTCCCTTTTGTAAAGTTTACTTTGGTTTGTTTTTTTTTTTTGGTTTGGTTTTTTGTTTGTTTGTTTGTTTGTTTTTGGGTTTTGGGTTTGTTTGTTTGTTTGTTTGTTTGAGACAGTGTCTCATATTGCAGTCCTAGCTGTTATGGAACTCATTGTGTAGATCAGGCTAGTCTCAAACTCAGAGAGATCTACCTGCCTCTGCCTCTTGCATAGTGGGATTAAGGGCATGTACCACCATAACCAGCCTCAAAGATTGTTTTTGATGAGGCTAGGCTAAAGCTTATAAGGACTAGAAAGAAAGTATCAGATTCTTTTATGCAGTTTAGAAGAAAGATTTCTTAGAGGAGACACAAAAGGCCTAGTCATAGAAAAAACTATAAACTGAATTCATCAAAATTTAAATTTCTGCTTACCAAAAGGCAGTGCAGACTGAAAGGAGGACAGCTGCAGACTGGAAAGGAGGTGCCCAGCACCTCCTCTGCCCTCTTGGAGCTGCCTCAGACATGTCGCACATGGCCAGCTCTGGAAAGCAAACAACCAGTGTAAGAATTCCTGTTGATGGGAAGCTGCCATACCATTGTTGTTAGTGAACAGGAGGCTTGAATGGACCTTCTCCAAAGGGTCAGATGATCTTGTAAGTTGGTGCTCGGGGTCACAGGGTTATCAGGATGAGTCCCACTGCACTCCAAAGACAGTGGCTCAGCTTTGGGGTGAGAAGAAGCCTGTGCTGTGGGCTACTACACAGGACTGGGGAAACTGGCTCTCCCTTCATTTTTGTTTTTAAATTGTAGTTAGTTTGTCTGTCTGTTTGTTTGTTTGTTTGTTTGTTTTTGAGACAAGGTCTTGCTATTTAGTCCTGGGTGACCTTGAATGTACTGTAATCCTTCTGCCTCAACCTCCAAGTTCTAGGCTTACAGTCATGCACCAGCACTTCTTGCAGACAGCTGGCTGTTTCTGGTGAGGTTATCATCGATTGTCCTGTGACTCTAGGTGCATCCCACAAAAACCCTTTGAGTTTTGCATTTATTCATGAACAGTCCAAACTGGAAATAAACCAGGTGATCCTAGAGATGCTTGAATAAACCAGTTGTGAGCTGGTATATACAGGATCTAGAGAGATAGCTCAGTAATTAAGAGCACTGGCTGTTCATCCAGAAGACCTAGGATGCTTGATTCCCAGCGTCTACACGGTGGCTCACAATTATCTGGAACTCCAGTTCCAGTGAACCCTCTTCTGGCCTGCATGAGCACTAGGCATGAGTATGTTGTACAGATATGCATGCAGACAAAACACCCATACACATGAAATCATAAAATAAAAACAAAAAGATAAACATCTATAGAGTAATGTGTTATTCTTCTAGGGAAGTTCACTCACAGGAAACTCAGGAATAGGCAAAAGCAAACTCTGGTGCTAGAGTTGAAAGTGGGTTGTGTATGATGCTGGGAATGGTCTGTTCTGTTTGAAGTCACATGGCTAGGGGATCATAGAGCACTGTCTTTCATGGGACTACACTTCACAGTGCCATACTGTTGAACTGTGGATTTAGAATTGTGCTTAAGACATTTGAACTGTGACCTGTAAACTTGACCATGTCACTGCATTGATAATACAGTATACAGTGTGTCTTCATAGTCACATGTATTCATGATACAAAAGCAGAGCAGAAGCCCAGCCTGATGGGCACCTGCCTGTAACCTCTGTACTCAGGAAGCTGAGGCAGGAGAATCATGAATTGGAGGTCAGCTGAGCTATGTAGTGAGTTTAAAGCTACAAAAGGAGACCATTTCATATCAGCAACATCAACAACAAAGAAGTTAATACACACAACAGTACTACTTGTATACAGTGTATTATATGACTTCAGGAAATATCCCCTTCTTTTACATTCTCTACCTGCCAATGTGTGGCCTACTGATTTAGTTTAAGAATCACTTCTAGCCAGTGAAAAAATCATTATAGAGATTTGAGGACCCAGTTCATGTCCTTTCTATAGCATCCAGCTTAGAGCCTGTGTACTGATTTAGTGAACATTTACCCCTCAGCTTACCAACAAAACTTTAAGCAACAGCAGCCAGTCAGAGCTAGAAAGCCGACTCCATCAGCTAACGGAAACACTCATCCAGAAGCAGACCATGCTGGAGAGCCTCAGCACAGAGAAGAACTCCCTGGTCTTCCAGCTGGAGCGCCTGGAGCAGCAGGTGCACTCTGCCTCTACAGGGCCCAGCAGCGGATCCGCCATTAACATGTCTGGAGTTGACAGTGGTGAAGGTAACCTAGAAAGGACATGGCACCAAAAATATGATCTTGAAAAATTACAGAAAGACTGTTTTTATTGAAAAGAAACTTTCTTTAGTGATTCTTCTCCCAATGTGAGACCTGGGTCCTGTGCCATTAGTAAAATCATCAGAAATATGTGTATTGGAGTAATATCTCATGAGGTTAGACTTGAAGAAAGAGGGCCTAAGATTGGGGAGCACATTGAAATAGTAAGATACTTGACAGGGCAGAGACAAGGGAAGAATTTAGTAGCATAGAAATTTCAGGACAGTTAAAGGAAATATGTTTCCATGGTACCTTAGTAAATGACTGTTAGTGTTGAAGTCTTTATAAATTTGCACGTTTGTGCATGTGTTTTAATTAAGATAGCAAAGTCTGAAGATTATTAAGATGTATATTTAAAAAGAATATGTCAGCACCAATAGCAATACATTGGAGTTTTGTAATTTAAGTAGGGTGGCTGATGAAAAATCCAGTTGAAAAGAGACAGATTATCAGAGTTCCAAAGACTATGATAAGAAAGTGACCCTCGAGAAGGTCTCGAAGAACAGTGTTCCAGTCAGTCAGAAGAGCAGGTGTAAGCTGTGAGGGAGCTGTGTCCCTGGAAGGATCGAGGCTGAGAGTAGTGCCTGATGGATTCAGAGAGCTTAGAGGAAGCTGCAGAGACCTGCACAAGGACGTTAAATAAGGTAGGGTCTGATTGCACTGTACTGGGATGTCTCTGGGTGACGTAGACTTGGTCTGGTGATGTGGTTCAGTGGTGCAGCATTTGCTAACATGTAAGGGACCTGGGTTTTTTCCCCAAGTACCACAAACAAACAAACAAACAAAAACCCCAGAAATCTCAGAGGGCTAAGAGTAAAGGCAGAGAGGCCAGGGTGCCTGTAAGGGATGGTAATTATGATCAGAGTGAGATTACTGAGGGATGGAGGGATGTGAGAATTTACTTGAAAAGTGCGTTGACAGAACTTACTGACAGATTGGATATAAAGCTTGAAAGAAAAGAGTGAAAGATTTGGTCTGAGTGGATGGAAGGGTGGAGTTGTTATTTACTAGGATGGGAAAACATGAAGAGAGGGAGTTTGCCAGGGAGAGAAAGAGGCTGGAATCATAGCTCTAGGTACATGAGCTGGGTGTCCTAATGGATCCAGGAGACAGGAGTAAGCAGTCAGATGGTTAGAGTGGATGGAGCTGGATGTACCCACCTAAGAGCCAGCATCCTCAGCAGTACAGAAGCTAATGGCCTCTCAAAGCCAAAGCCCAGGAATCTGATAGTGTAAAGTTTTTATTGTCAACTAATACTTAGTGGACATTGAAGCATTTTGTTTGGTTGATCTGTGTTGTGGTTTCTTCAACACTGGGGGTAGTCCTTAGAAATTTAGTCTTAAGAAATTCTTCATATAATCTGATACATTTTCAACTCTAGTTTTCTTAGAAAGTCAATTTTAGTGTCACTATATGAATCAATCTGTTCTCTTATTTAAATAGGGGCACGCCTGCGAAATGTTCCTGTTCTTTTTAATGACACAGAAACTAATCTGGCAGGAATGTATGGGAAGGTTCGAAAAGCTGCCAGTTCCATTGACCAATTTAGGTAAGCAGTGCCTCTCAGCGGGAGTGATGGCCCTTAACTATTTTTATAATGTCTTCCAGTTGGTACAGTCACCCTGAGCCCATTGGGCAGAAGTAATGTTTAAAGCAGCAGTTCCCTTATTCCTTTTTGGTACTTCCAAGCTCTGTGAAGTTGCCTTAAGCAGTCTGCCAGCAGTTAAGCACTGTTAAAGTTGTTAATCCTGGCCATCCTTTCTTCAACAAACTCTACCAAGAAGCTGTCATTATGGGGTTGGGGATTTAGCTCAGTGGTAGAGCGCTTGCCTAGCAAGCGCAAGGCCCTGGGTTCAGTCCTCAGCTCTGGGGGGGGGGGGGGGGGAAAGAAGCTGTCATTACTTAATTTAAAGTAGGTATATCTACTTCTCCCTCCATCTTTCCCTCTTTCCCTCCTTCCTTCCCTCATTCCCTCATTCTCTCTCTCTCTCCCCCCCTCTCTCTCTCTCTTTCTCTCTCTCTCTCTCTTACTCTTTCAAGACAGAGACAGAGTTCTCTGTAGCCTGGCCATCCTGAAACCAACTCAGAGATCCACCTGCCTCTGCCTCTCAAGTGTTGGGATTAAAGATGTGAGCCACCATGGATGGCTGAGGCTGTCATCGTTCACTAAAACAAGTCCCAGCCTGTATTAAAGAGACATAGACAGGAACATTGACCTAATGAGGTCAAGACCAGCTTGGGCCGCATAGACAGATCATCTCAAAACTGTGTCATGAGAAAGTGTTCATGTGATGTCTCACCCAGTACTTCATTGTGGATTTGAAGAAAAGATGCTACAATATAGAGCTGAATGTACTCCTTATAGCTTGTGTTTTACACATGTCCATCCACATATTTACAATATGCGTTATATATTTGCATATAAAATTTTTATACAAGCATCTACTTTATAAAGAAAATATTTGAACAGTTTACCTAGAGCTTTGATAAATTTCATACCTAAAAAACCTCTAATATGTCTTTTTTTTTTTTTTTTAGTGTTTATAGTTAGACATGGTCTTAATGAATTGTGTGATAAGACTAATGTTTTCTTAGCCTTTCTGAGTTAGAATAGAGCTGTGGTGTTAAAGAAGAAAAGAGACAGGGAGGGAGAGGGGGTTAGTTCCTGAAGCCACAGGACTTAAAGTCACTGTCTGAGGTGCATGTATTCCCCGTAGAGAACTTTCCTACAGTGCAAGTGTTAGCAGCAGTAAGAGAGGGAAAGGTGTGTTTACACACCTACACACACACACGCACACACACACACGCACGCATGCATATGCACACATATCTTGATAAGGAAAAGCCTGCAAGGAGCTGTGAGCAGTGAGATGGACATCACAGTGCTGTCACTTCACTCATGTCTGCCTGAGTTCGTTCATCCCCTCCTCTCTCCCTCTCTCCCTCTCTCCCTCCTTCCTTCCCTCCCTCCTCTTCCCTTCTTTCAGTATTCTTCTGTTTTGTTTGTTTTGTCTTGTTTTGAGACAGCTTTGTAACTCTGGCCTAGAATCCACTGTACAGTCCAGGCTGGCCTCATACTCCCAGAGATCCACCTGCCGGTGCTGAGGTGAGAGGTGTGTACCACACCTGGCCTTGCCGCAGTTCCTATGGCCTAGTCCTCTGGAAAAGCGTGTGTGTGCAGAAGCCTAGATTAACCATTTCCAAGTAAATGCTTGTCTGAAGTCTTAATTGCTAACTCCAAATAATGATAGAAGTATTTTGTTCGCTGTGACCTTCCTGTGTCACCCCATTTTAAGTGACCTGTGAGTCATTTTTCTGTGGTAGTCACACAAATAGTGTGAGTGAGATTTAAAAACATCAGGAAGATTTGCTTTGAGTATAATTGCCTTTCTCTCATCGTTTGCACAGTATTCGCCTGGGAATTTTTCTCCGAAGATACCCCATAGCACGAGTGTTTGTAATTATCTATATGGTGAGTAATGAAGAAGTAATGTCACACTTGATTTCTGTCTGTTGTTTGAGCTGCTAATCTTTTTTTTTTAACTTTGTGATTATATTTATGTACAGAAAACCCAAGTGTACATTTAACCCAGTTTAGTGGTGAGTTCTTTAGCCTTTGTCTTTTCCAGCTTGGCAATGCTAGCCACAGACTTAGGACCCAGGACGTTGCCTCCCCAGTGGTGGCGGATCTCGTCATATCTGTCATTATAATTGGTCCTCATAGCTTCACCAGCTTAGCCAGAGCACCCTTGTCTTCCGAGTTAACCTGTGTGAAGGCAACAGTGGCACATGGCTTCCTGTGGACCAGGCCTGGCCTTTCCCTTGATGATACAGTAAGGCACCCCCATCTTTTGACACAAGGCAGGCAGGAAAACCACCAGCTCAATGGGGTCTACATCACGGACAGTCACCACCAGCTGAGCCTTCTTGTTCTCCACCAAGGTGGTGACTGTATCGACTCCTGCTCGGAGGACAGGTGGTCTCTTAGTGGGACGTCCCCTTTGCCAGCAGCTTTCTTCTCAGCCCAGGCCAGTAGCCTTTGCTTCTTCTCTTGCTTTGTCTCTGGTCTGTACTTGTGGGCAAGCTTAAGCAGCTGAGTAGCTGTTTGCCTGTCCAGGGCCTGGGTGAACTGGTTAATGGCAGGAGGTACTTTGAGCCTCTTATAAAGGATGGCTCTTTGCCGCTGCAGCCTGATGTAGTGGGGCCACTTAACGAAGCGTATTAGATCTCTTTTGGGCTGGATGTCCTGCCCAATGCTGAAGTTCTTGGGCCTTTTCTCATACAAAGGAGTGACCACCTTTTTGGCCTGTTTCTTGACATTGTGGGGGCGGGGGGGGGGCAGGGCCACCTTCTTCCCCTTGGCCATCCTTCCTTTGGGCGTCTTGCTCGGCTGGAGCAGAGAGCTGAGCTGCTAATCTTACTCGTATGTTACCAATCAACTTTGAAAGAGAATACAGCTCATTTTTGATGGTTAAGCTTTTCTTAAAATACTTTACAAGTTAGCATTTATATTATGTTGAGAACATAAGTGCTCAGAGTTTTCCTGCCCGATAAAATTAGCTGTAATGTAGGTTAATGGTCACTTCATTTTAAGCCTGTCTAATGACAAAAATACAGTGTAGAACAGCTGGTTTATTTTTTATCTTAATTCTGTAAAGTTGCTTTGATTATTTTTATTTGTTTTACTTTATTTTTCTAGAAGGATCTTAAGACCTATGCATTTTCTTCTGGGTTTTTAGTTGCAGAATCAATTGCAATAGTTTGTGGTGTTGGTTTGTGTGTGCTGTGCCTAAAAGCACTCATTGTGCTGAGTGGGGATGTCTTTAAGAGGTTAGGCTGAGTTAAAGCTATTTTCTTAAGAAATAGAAACCTACTTTTAAAAGAAATTTCTGTGTGTCCCACTAGAGGGAAGAGTTATTCCTCTAAATAAAAAGATTTAAGAAAGGAGGATGAATGGGGAGGGAAAAAAAGGAAGGATATCGGAAAGGATTTAGGGTGCACCTTGTAGGAACTGTCTGCTGTGAGTAGACACCATGACTAAGGCAACTCATAGAAGAACAACATTTAATTGGTGCTGACTTACAGGTTCAGTCCATTATCATCAAGGCAGGAACGTGGCAGCATCCAGGCAGGCATGGTGCAGGAGGAGCTGAGAGTTCTACATCTTCATCTGAAGGCTGCTAGGAGAAGACTTCACTTCCAGGAAGCTAGGACGAGGGTCTTAAAGCCCACACCCACAGTGACACACCTACTCCAACAGGGCCACACCTCCAAATAGTGCCACTCCCTGGGCTAAGCGTATTCAAACCATCACAGGGGCTGACTGCCCAGGTACTGGCCTCCACAAGTGCTATGGGTACTGGCTAGTGTCAGATACTGTGTGTTGCATCCTGCAGAGCTTATACACCACAACTGATGGGACTTCCTGGCATTCATACTGCCCCAAGGAAGCCAGAAGTTTGTCACTAACTCAACATCTACCACTGACATGTTGTTCCTCTCAAGTATACTTTCCCGTCTCTTCCTCGACAACGCTGACTAGACTCTCTCAGAACACCAGTCATTAACCGTTGTTCAAAGTCTTGCCAGCTGAAATCTGTCTGTCTAGTGCTGCTAGCCAAGCTCTCTTTGCATAGTTACCTACTAGGTCATTTCTGCAGATACATGCACGTCATGAACATTTGGTGTTCAGGCTCTTCTCTCAGCTGAGAGGTCTGCAGTGTGCAGCTCTGTTCCTGGGCTGATTGGGTCACACGTTTCTCCATTATTCAGCCAGTAAACATGTACTGAGCCCCAGTTGTGTCTACTCTGCTCCAGATGGGTATGAAGACAAGGCATGGTCCCTGTCCTCCCTCTACAGTCCTCAGATAAAGACTGATTTATTGGCCGACACATGAACTGTTTTTTCTCCCTCCAGGCTTTGCTTCATCTCTGGGTCATGATTGTACTGCTGACTTACTCACCAGAAATGCACCATGACCAACCGTATGGCAAGTGAACTGAACCACTGGTTCCCATGAGTGCCTGCCGTTGTCCAGAGCTGGGATCTGCAGAAAGAACAACACTAAGACTGTTTGGAACAGTGCACAAAATGGTTCCATCCTGGAAAGCTTTTACTCTCTGAAGTTATTTCTCTGGTGTCTGACTATTTCCCTATTTCCCTAAGAGTCTCTAAATGCAGACAGTAATTTTACAAATTAAGCTTGACTTTTTCTGAGTTCATTTGCCCTAGATATGTATAGAAAAAGAGAAAAAAAGAGATTTGAGGGTTGTTCACCTCTACAGACCTTTCTATATTTTAGGTGACACTGATTATGGGTTATAATCAGGGAAACTAATTGTATTTAGGGAAAAAATAAAAAGATTTCTTTTTTAATAACTTAGAGTGCTTTATATTTTTATATATTTAACTGCAAATATTTAATTTTTACATGTTAGATTCTTGGTATAATTCTTTTTTTAAATACATAAATAAAATTCACAGTGCATTTTTCTTTTTTAATAACGACCTTAATCCCCTTTACAGACCTTTCTGATGGTTATCAATGGGTGCAGCTAAAAATCACAGCTGCAGTCACTAGGTGGCTGTAGTAGTTCCCCAGTGTGTGTCATGAGGTGTATAACCCGCAGTCACTAGGTGGCTGTAGTAGTTCCCCAGTGTGTGTCATGAGGTGTATAACCTGCAGTCACTAGGTGGCTGTAGTAGTTCCCCAGTGTGTCATGAGGTGTGTAACTTGCAGTCACTAGGTGGCTGTAGTAGTTCCCCAGTGTGTATCTCATGAGGTGTATAACCCCTTCTTGTAGCATGTTGGTGAAGTTTGTTTACCAGTGCTATGGCGGGGATACTACAGTTACAGTGAGTACCCGGTTTTCTGTATGGCCAGCATGATCTTTGAATTGTCTTTTCTCTTTGTCTTCATCTTTAGATTTACACGGTTTTTTGTCACCCAAGTCCTGGCGGCCTCTGTGGCTCTTGGACCGCTAGCGAGTGGGAGCAGTCCCCTCTTGGGCCCGTCTTGATGTGGTCACTTGAATGCCCGCTGAGAACCTTGGTGACATCATTGTCTCAACTTGAACTGGCACATGGGTCATAGAAAGACCTCAGAACCTTGCACATGATGAAATGGGTATTTCCTACTTTTTATAATTAAATATTAGTCATATTTGGGCTTTTGTTTTCAGTGTATCGGAAATGAAAAGGGCAGGATGTTTCACATCATATAAACGGGGGCTTGGCATCGAGCTCAGCCCTGAAATAGGAGATTGATAGCAGGATTCTTCCTGGGGCTGAGCCCTGACAGTCTGAGCTATGGAGTTAGGTCTAGCTCAGAAGAGTAAGGAAGACTTCAGTCTTGTTAATGGATTTTAAGATTTTTTTTTTTTCTCTTCATTTGGAAACATTTCAGGAAAATGATTAAAACCAGGTTCCACCCTTAAATGGAAAACAGCACATGTTCAGCTCTGTGTTGCCAGACTTCCCGTCTTTGTGTAGCCCTGGCTTTTGTTGGGACATCTGTAAGTCTTTTGTCCAGTCTGCACATTCTTGGCTTTGGCAATGTTTGACTAAGTGTTTCCGGTTCTGCACTCACTTGCCTTTAATTGAGTTTCAGATTCATTACTCTTGACCACTCACAAACTGGGCAAGGTAATGTGAAACCTGGACCTCATTAGAAGGCTTGCAGGAACGCCACGCCAGTGTCTTCTTGTGTCCAGTGCATGTAGACAGAGGGATTTCAAACATGCATATATAGTTCCTGGACTGCCTTGTATTGACAGGTGTCAGTTAAAAAACCTTATTTTTAAAATTCCATTTCTAGAAATTGTCCTCTATGAAAACCACCATTTCTACTGCTACAGAGCAAACCTTTCCATGGAAAGATTAAACATATATATATCTGTTGAGTAGCTGGAGAGTCGAAGGTAAAAGGCCCTGAATCCAGCCAATGCCCAGCTTACCTGTGGGGTAGGGCACACTTTTTAGGCCTCACCAAACTCCACCTCCCAATTGCCAGGGATCACCTGAGTGCTGGAAATGACAGAGTGGGCCTCAGTGTGGGTACAAGAAGGCAGGAGGAGCTGAAGCCTAAGAGTCAAGGACCAATGGCCACCACACTTGGGACTATGACTGGCCTTCAGAATCCCAACAGAGAAGCAAATGGACCTCTCCCTTCTTCAGCCTCTTAGAATTAAGGGCTAGAGCTCTCTGAGGAGAAGGAGGCAATCTGCACCAGTGGCTAAAGACCAGTGTAACCACAGAGCTGTACAGCAGACCACTCAAAACCAGCCAGGCCTGTCATTTATAACGGCTCCTTCCCCTTGCTTCACCATATCTCCTGTTAGCCTTACAAAGTTGCTTGTTCCCACTCTGTATCTGACCATGACACATCCAGAGAACCTGTATAAACCAAAAGGGAACAAACACCACTTGAAGTTTCCTATCCCTACCTTCAAGAAGTTCTCCACCTCTTAGGTTTGTTAGATTCCACCATGGCTCCCGTGGTTGAACTCTTGGTGGGTTTTAGAAGGTTGGAGCCCTTAGAGGTAAGCCCTGGCTGGCAGAAGGCCACTAGGGACAGGCCTTGGCCCCACTCCTGTTTTCCCTGTCCACTAAGATAAGAGCAGGCCACTTGTGACTGCACGAACCCAGCCATGGCTTCCCTTCCATGATGGAGGGACCCTCTCAAACCACAAGTCAGAAGAACCTCTCCAGGTATTGCTTTCTGGTATTCTGTCAGCACTGAGAAGAGGAACTATACATTTCAACTCACGACTAACTCTTCCATTAAGACGTGACCTTCAGACAAGCCATCAAAGATGCCTGCAATCCACCCCACCTCTTGGGTGTGTGCTTACAGCTCATCCCCGATGTCCTGCACTTAAATGTCTATTTAAACTTCTAAATAAGTCCAACCTCACAAAAAGAGGATGAGCTAAAAGGGGTGTCCCATTGTCTCTTCTTCTCATGTCCAAACCACACCAACAATCCTGTTTGCTCCTGAGAACATGGGCTGAATGGCCTTGCTCACCAGACACCTCAAAGTGAGCACGGCTTTTTCAAAGAACACTTTGGAAAAGAATGGGTAACCTGTTTTGTAAGCTACCTTGAGGGGGGAAAGTTAGGTGACAAGAAAATTTTAGAGATAATTTTTCAATGTTTAAAATCTTTGAAAACATTATATAATATATAAATAATATATAATATAGAAGGAAGAGTTTATTTGGGAATTTGGTTCCAAAGAGTTAGATGTATAGATGACCATATACATGGTAAAGGCATGGCAAAAGGAACAAGAAACTGAGAGGTCATGTCTCAATTGCACACAAGTAGAACAGAAAGTCAGGTGAGGTTACAAACCCTTAAAGCTGTTGCCCTTCCTCCTAGGATCCATAACCTCCCTAAACAGCAGCTAAGGACTAAGTGTTCAAATACATAAGTCTATGGAGGACATTTCTCATCCAAACTACACAAAGGCGGACGCCGCCACCTCCCGGCATTTGTTTAGATTTTTAAGAGGAAACTTTGGAATCATTTTATTTTAAATGGTAGTAAGACTATCATTTGAATTTGAATTTTGAGTGCTGTGTCCCAGCTACTCAGATGTAGAATGCAAACAGCAGTGCGCCCTCAGGGATATTACAGTTAAGTGGAAAGGCAAACGTGGGGCAGCAGGGGTGGCACTTGTGTGGTTGTGAGGGAAAGGATACAGGGGGTGGCGGACTTTCTCCAAAGGTTCAGTGTGAAGCACCTGGTAGGTTTCAACACCCTGTGTCTGAATAGTAACTCTGTTTCCCCTGAGTCAACACCACCTTTAAACAGAGAGAACCTTTAACACCGGGTGTTAGTCCAGGGTCTGGACATTACAGTTGCCCTGTATGAGCACTGAGAATGTGGCAGTCGGCTTTGCTGAGGTGAAGACAGCTGCACCTTTATCGCTGCCTTCCTGTGTATGAACCAGAAGGACAGACAGCATTGAACTCACTGTTCACAGAACAGATGCATACGCAGCTTAAGGGAAGGATTGACGTTGGCTCACAGTTTGAGAAGGGTCAGTCCATGGTGGGGAAGGACAGCACAGTGAAGCGGGAAGCAAAGGGGAATGCAGTGGATAGGACAGTGGACAGGGCAGCATGTGGCCTCCAAGAACACCCCCTTCTAACTTCCTTTAGCTAGCCCCACCTTCTGCTTGCAGCACTTCTGTATTATGAATCCATGAAGGGATCAATCCATTTATTAGGTCATGGCCCGCAGGACCTAATCAGTTCCCCAAATCCTAGCAGCTTGCTGTCTTGTCTTACTAACTTTAGTGTGAGCCACTGCCCGTCATCTCTGCAGTCATGCCATCAGAACTTAGACATACCTGATCTCTTATGTGACAGCCATGGCTAGCCCCTGTGGTGTCACAGAAGACTGTTTGGCATATAAGTGATGCTTCTCTACTCTCCATATTAAATCATCTCCTCTGGGTTCCAAAGTCACAGCAAAGCAGAGAAACAAAACACACAGGTATGTGGCCAGTTAGCGGGCATTTAGACTGGACAGCTTGAGAGTGTTCCCAAGAGGGAAGGCAGTAAGGATTTAAAGCATCAAAGTAGGGGCTGGAGACTTGACTCAACAGGTAAGAGCATGCACCGGTCTGAAAGAGGACCTGAGTTCAATTCTCAGACCCGTGTTGGGTGGCTCACAACTACTTGTAACTCCAGCTCCAGCAGATCCAGCATCCTCACCTCATTTGGCAGTACACACACAGACATACAGACACACACATACAGCCTCAGAAAGAGAGAGGGGGGACAGGAGGGAGGAAGGGAGAGGGGGAGGGGGAGGGGGAAGGAGAGGGGGAGAGGGAGAGGGGAAGATGGGGAGAGGGGAAGAGGGGGAGAGGGAGAGGGAGGAGACAGAGAGGAAGAGGGGGAGGGGGAGGTAGGAGGGGGATGGGGAGAGGGGGAGAGGGGGAGAGGTGGAGGGAGGAGGGGGAGGGGGAGAGGGGGAGGGGGAGGGAGGAGGGGGAGGGGGGAGGGGGAAGTAGGAGGGGAGGGAGGAGGGGGAGGGGGAGGGGAGAGGAAGAGAGGGAGAGGGGAGAGGGGGAGGGTGAAGAGGGAGAGGAGGATAGGGGAGAGGGGGATAGGGGAGGGGGAGAGGGAGGGGGAGGAGGAGAGGGGGAAGAGGGGGAGGGGGGAGAGAGAGGAGAGGGAGGAGGGAGAGGGGGAGAGGGGAGAGAGGGAGGGGGAGGGGGAGAAGGGGGAGAAGGGGAAAGGGGGAGAGGGAGGAGGGGGGGAGAGGGAGGGAGAGGGAGGGGGGGAGAGGGGAGAGGGAGGGAGAGGGAGAGGGGGGACAGGGGGGAGAGGGGGGAGAGGGGAAGGGAGAGGGGGAGGGGAGGGGAGAGGGGGAGGGAGAGGGAGGAGAGGGAGAGGGGGAGGGAGAGGGGGAGGGGAGGGAGAGGGGGAGGGAGAGGGAGGAGAGGGAGAGGGAGGAGAGGGAGATGGAGATGTTAATTTTTTTAAACACCCCAGAGCATTGGGCTGGGATGTGCTCTAGCAGTAGACTATGTCTCTAGCTTGCATGAGGTCTGGAAGATAAAGGTGTAAATTGAGCTGAAAATATTCCTGGCCATAGGTGTTTGTAGTTGATCAATTTTGGCGACCGATTGTTTTATTTTCATTTTTAAAAAATGCATGTGTAGAAGAGGAGCTAGAGAGATGGCTCAGAGGTTAAGAGCACTGACTGCTCTTCCAGGGGTCCTGAGTTCAATTCCCAGCAACCACATGGTGGCTCACAACCATCTGTAATGGGATCGGATGCCCTCTTTTGGTGAGTCTGCAGACAGCTACAGTGTACTCATACATAAACTAAATTTTTTTTTAAGTGTGTGTGTGTGTGTGTGTGTAGGTGCCCATGGGGGCAAGGACAGGGTTTCAGGTTGCCTGGAGCTAGAGTTACAGATTGTAAACCACTGGATTACCATGGGTGCTGGTAATCTAACTCAGGCCTCTTCAAAAGGAGCCAGTGCCGTGACTCTCTCCACCCCAAGGCTGTTGTTAGCAAAGTTCTTAGTCAGGGTTCTCTAGAGTCACACAACTTGTGAAATGTCTGTATGTATTAAGGGAAATTATTGGAATGACTTACAGTCTGCAGTCCAATTAACCCAACAATGGCCAGCTGTTGCTCAGTTCCCGGAGGCTGGGTGTGTCAGCTGGTCTTCTGTGTGAGCTGGAATCCTGAAGAAGTAGGTTCCAACAGATGCGCTGGCAAGTAAGTGAAAACAGGTGAAGAGGAAGCCCTCCTTCTGCCATTGTCTTTACGTAGGCTTCCAGCAGAAGGTATGGCCCAGATTAAAGGTGTGTACCACCAGGCCTGGACCTAAGCTGTTCTTTACTTGGAATTGTTCTGTCCCAGGCTGGCCTTGAACTCAGAGATCTGCTGTCTCTGTCTCCTGGGATTAAAAGCATGTACCACCTTGCCTGGGCCTAAGCTTTTCATGGCCACTATACCTCAAGGTCTGGATCACAGGTGTGCCCTCCATTTCTGGATTGTAGTTCATTCCAGATACAGTCAAAGTTGACAACTGGGACTAGCAATCACAGACGGCAGCTCATAACAGAAGCCGATCTCTCAGTTCTCCAGCCCATGCAGGCACTCTGTTTCCTGAATCAGTCACCTCACAGCTGCCTCAGGTGGGTTCTGCCTCTGTAAGTCACCTCCCAAAGACCTTCCACCCCAGACACCCTTACGATGGGCATCAGGTTTCCACGGGAATTTTGCAGGGTACTCAAAGACTACTATGCACCTCAGAGAAAGCACCCCTTTGCTTATAAGACTCTCTCCAAAGAGAGGCCAGGACGTGGCACGGTAGAGAAGGCTTCCAAAAGCAACGGCTGACAGGATTGTGCAAACATTCTGTGATGTGGCACCTAGGTATAGGAGGTTCCTCCCTCCTCCTTCCAGCCCTGCCCTGCCTCTCCTTCACAGAGGCCTTGATTCTTTGTGTCTTTGGTGCTTGCTCTGCTGCTGTTTACATCACTGGCCAGCTGGTGCTTGTATCACCCAGTAGCAACCCGCTTTGATTTGTGAATGTGGTTTAGGTTAGTTGAATCTGAGAATTAATTAAGTTTCAACATAATGAGGAACAGAGTGCCCATCCTCAGTGCCATGAAAACCTCTTCTTATTGCTTTTACCCGTGAAGCCCAGACAGGCCTGCAGTACTGTAAAAGCACTGGGACCTTAAGAGTCCATGGGGCTGGGGGTGTGGCAACGTCAGAGACCCAGCTCCTCCCTTACCAGCTCACCTGAAGAAAGAACTGGCTTTTCAGTCAGATGTGGTCTGGCCTCACCATCTCTGGCTTCGGCTAGTGCTCGGCTTCCCCCCCCCCCCCCACTACCGGTCTGTTACCTTCCCAGCTATTTGCTGCCTTTGCCGGCGGGAAAGCATGATTTTCTGTGCCCCATCTCCCTCACCCCCATCCCCCAACCCATCCCCCTCACCCCTACCACCCCACCCCATCCCACCTCCCATCCCCCCACCTCCGAGCCTGAGCCCTGAGCCCTGACTTGCTTTGAAATTGAATTATCAGTGAAGACACGTGGTCCACTCCTTCTAGGAAGGTGCCTAAGGTGGCTATCCCCCAAATCAAAAAACCTGTTTTCATTCCAGTGACTGGTGTTACAAAGGGATGTTTTGGGTATGGCCCGGTACCATAAACTAGGATTGACCTGAACTAGCAAGTCTCAGCATCCTAGAGGCAGAAGGGAAGGTGAAGGGTCAGAGTGTATGTGACTGTGAATCCAGAGGACAGAGCAGTGTGGTGCTGGCCATCCAGTGGACGGAGGGGCCGTGAGCCCAGGAACATTTCTAAAGCCAGGACTTCTAAAACAGGAATAACAAAAAGACCAGACACTGAAGGCAGATGCTACTGTCCCTGGCTGGTGGGCACAGGCTCCAAAGGCCGGCGGATGCTGCCAAGCCCTCCTTCGTGGCTCTTTCTTAGAAATGGATGAAATTCCTACTCAAATGTCACTTTTGTTAGTTGGTTTGTTCTCAATGGGGAGGAGATAGAAAGTACAAGATGGCCTCCATGACAACCAGTTATCACTGCCCCTGTGGAACAAACGCAGACCTTGAAAGAGATATTGGAAAGCGCACTGTCAGGAACACAAACACTGGAACATCCCACTGGGCACTGCTCCTTTCTGCCAGGAGACTACCATTTTTCCAGAATTAACAGCATGGCCGTCCCTCTGGGTCGGTGTTTCTCAACCTGTGGGTTGTGACCCCTGGGCAGGGGGGGTGTGAATGACCCTTTCACAGGGGTCAAATATGAGATATTCCACATATCAGATATTTATGTGACGATTCCTAACAGCAGAATTACAGTTATGAAATAATGTTATGGTTGGGGGGTCACCACAGCATGAGGAACTGTATTAAAGGGTTGCAGCATTAGGAAGGTTGAGAAACACTGTACTAAGCTGACCTGCTGCTTTTGATGGTCCAGGACTGAGGGGACAGTAGATAATGCTATACGGGAGACATGCTATATGGATAATGTTATAGGGAGGCTCACCCTACCCTCAACCATCAAAGAACAGATAAGCCCAAAGCAGGTAAACAAGAGCATTTGCTGTCTTTTTTAGCCATAAAATTTGATCTAAAGGCATTTCAAGTCATTTGAAGTGGGGTTCCCCCCCCCAATTATTAGAGAATCATTCTTAATTGTGGAAGACACCCATTTAAAGACCAAAATATCACTCATTCCCAGAACCATTTACCTACATTACCCAGCATGCTTTGTCCTGTTCCCTTCCAGGCGTTTGTTTCTCTCTGGCTGTGTATGCACATCATAGAAAGGCCTAGAAACAGGAAGAAAGCTGTAAGTCAGCAGTTCTCAACCTTCCTAATGCTGCGACCCTTTAATACAGTTCTTAATACTGTGGTGACCCCCAACCATAAAATAATTATTTTCATTGCTACTTTATGTCTGTAATTCTGCTACTGTTATGAAGTGTAGTGTAAATGTCTGTGTTTTCTAATGGTCTTAGGTGACCCCTGTGAAAGGGTTGTTTGACCTCCAAGGGGGTGGTGACATAGAGGTTGAGAACCACGGCTGAAGGTGCTGTTAAACAGATGGTTCTCTCTCCCTCTCTCTCTCTTCTTCTCTCCCCACGCCCATGTTAAGTTCTATCACAGAGTTCCACCCCCAGCCCACAATCTCCATTTTTAATTGCATTTTTATATCATACAATACACAAATGCACGCTCATTGTAAAATTCTGAACAGCCCATGTCCCTCAGCCCTGTCCCCTTCCCCCCATTTCCTAGGGACAGCTAAAGAAGAAGCAGGATAGCTACAGAGAGTTCAACAAATATGTGTTGGGAGCAGGGAAGAGGTAGCTATGGTGATTTGGAGTGGATTTTTCCTGTCCCTCTGTGATGGTCTGGAGGTGTAGTTTGTGGCAGAAACATTTGAATGACATGTGTGAGGTCCTGGGTTCGATTCCCAGCAGTGTCTAAAAAAATGGAGGTGAGATAAAGACTCAATGCGACTTTCTATCCAGACGAACACACAACCGTTTGTGTCTATGTGTATGAACGCACATGCACATTTGAGCACAGTTATGGAAGCCAGAGGTCAGTGTGGGAAGTCTTCTACACTCCCCACCTTAGTTTTTGAACCCAGAGCTCACTGTTTCAGCTGTGCTACCTGGTCAACAAGCTCTATGGACCTATGATTCAGAGTTGACATTATGGGGAAGAATGTGCCATAGAAGGTTCCAGGACAGTGCCTCAAGTTGAGAGTCTCGGGCATCATCGAGGGTGTTCAATCACTTAGTAAAACAGTCTCCAGGCTCTGGGGAGATGGCTTATCAGGTAGGAATGCCTGCTGTTACAAACATGAGGACCTGAATTTGTACCCACAGCATCCGTGTAAAACGCTGGGTATGGCCACACCTATAATCCCAGCATTGGGATTCTGTTGCAACAAGATAGACACTGAGAGAGTTAGACACCTCATGTCCTCCTCTGACCTCTGTGTGCTGAAGAGCACACACATGTTGGTACGCCACACAAACACGTACACCCGTATCTCATCTGTAGTTGCAAAGCCTGATTTTCACAGCGTCTTGTGGTTTCTTCTAGTATGGTTAGAGGTTCTTTTCTTTTGCTGTGTCCCCATTTTAAATTCTAACATTATGCTCCTCGAAGATTTCTTTCTGAAATTTAATTCACTGAAATTCACTATCTTTATCAGTCCTAATGATAGTGAAAATTCCCTAAGTCACTCTGCCCACAGTGAACCGAGCCCTCCCCATCAATCATTAATCAAGAAAAGGCCTTGCAAGGTTTGTCCAAAGGCCAATCTCATGGAAGCATTTTCTCAAATAAGGATCTCTCTTCTGAAATGATCCGAGCTCAGGTCATCAACCAACTAACACACTGTATGAATCTTAAAACTGTTAATCACCACCCAAGATTGCTTTTTTGTGTTCTCAGCCACTGCTGTTGTAAGCTTTGCCCACTGCACTGACACTGGATGTCTAGGAGAGAGAAAATCTTCCATTCTCAAGAAATACTGTCATGAAAGACTAGATGCTTCAAATCTTTCCTTGGCTTTGAAGTAAAGATGAGGGGCCAGGGCACGTCAGAGTGCAGTGGGTTGCAGGTCACGTGATGACTCTTCAGAAAGAGCGCATGGATTCACCCAGTGAGGCACTCTCTGTGATCCCACAGACAGCAAGTACTAGAAAGGCACACAGCATGCCTGCTTACTGGTCTCATATACCTGGACAGGAAGGTAGAATCTTTTGTGTCTGCTCCTTGAGGCTTTACAAAAGCTGCTCATTTAAACTAGAGATCTGAAGGAATGAGGCAGCTAGTCTGGAAAATCACCAAGGATCCTTACAATGATTTCTGGTATCTTGGGAATGTGTGGGGTTTAAAAGTTTTAAAAATCCCACTCATCTATTTGTGTGGGCACACACGCATGCGTGCCATGGCTCACATGTGAAAGTCAGAAAGTTAAATGGGGTTAGATCTTCCCGTCCACCATGTGGGTCTCAGGGATTGAACTCAGCTCATCAGGTTTGGCAGGCAGCAAACGCCCCACTGAGCAATCTGTCCGACCCAGGGGGCATGCTTTTTACATGAAAAAAAAAAAAAAAAAAACCCTGGGTCTCTGTGGTTCAATCTCACTGTGACACGCCAGCTCACATATGGGAAGCTTTTGAGTTTAGGAAAGTGTGGGCGGCTTCTCAAAGTCTCATGGGTAACAGCTGTGTAAAACAAAGCGTCACCCTTGGGTCCTGCTCCTTGCCCTTGGCTCTAAGTCTCAGTGAGATCTGTCTCCACTGAAATGGAGCATGTGGGAAGCATTCAAGAGTCACAATCAGCCTAGAGCCTTACAGACTCCAAGGGGGACAGGAGCGGTGGTTCCATCCCTGCAGAGCCACTTCTGCAGCCTGGAAGCCACTGCAAGGTGAGTGTCCTCTCTATCAAGTGCATTCCAGGATGCTCAGGACCACCTCATTTTGTCCGATCCCAAGCAGCGGAAAATGGGAACATACTGTTCCCAACACCACTGTCACCCGAGAATAAATTACACAAACAACCCCATCAGTTAGCTACCGCTTTCTAACAAAAATCACTCCTCAAACTCAGTCACCTAAGACATGCTATTTCTCGCAGCTCAGTAGAAAGCTCTGTTCATCTGGCCCAGGTCGGCTGATCTTGGCTGAGCCTGCTGATGGGCTGTAGTTAGCTAGTCAATCTGCTGGGTAATGGCTGGTCTAAGTGGCCTTGCCCTTTGTATGAGTGGGTGACAGATTCCTCCTCCTCCTCCTCTTTTTCCTCTTCTTTCTCTTCTTCTCTCCTCTTCTCCCTTTTAATTGTTTCACCTCCTGTATGTATATGTGTGTCTGTGTTTGAACACGTGTGTGCATATATGCATATGCCGTGGTTTCCATGTGGAGGTCAGAGGACAGCCTGGGTTCTCTCCTTCTACCATGTGGGCTGTAGGGTTAGAACCCAGGCTGTCAGGGTTGGGGGTAAATGTCGGACCCTCCTAAGCCATCTGGCTATCCCTAGACTACTTAAAGAAAGTGAAAAGACATGGGAGAGGGCAGAGCTTACAAGTCACTGGACTTTTTTTTTCCAATTAGTCTATTAAAATCAGAAAGCCACAAGTCAATGGGGCTGCAAAGGGAAAAAAAAAATCTCAGGAAAAAAATGACTTGCAGGTACTGGGCTCTATCCTAGAGAGCTTCTATCCAGCCATATGTCCATGTTTTGAGATCCGTGTAACTCCAGTATTATGCCCTGTTGCAGAGAGAGCAAACAACCTGAGGCAGGTGATTCGGCTGGGAGGTGGTAGAGCCAGGAAATGAACCAAGCAGAACAGAACGGCACCAGGGCCAGCTTCTCGCCATGCCAGCTCCACTGCTTCTGTGCGCATGAGGCTGGGCTCAGGACACCCATGTGTGTGGCTTTGCACACAACCCCTCTACTCAGATACTTCCGCTCCTAGTCAACAAATGTGATGCTAATCTGAAATAATGCCTCGTGACCTTTCGGACTGCAGGTCTGATTTTGTACATGCTAGCCACAGCCTTGCACTGATGTTCAAGCTATCCTGCTGGGTAGAGGGTGAGTAACACCTAGCTCAGTTCAAGGATCCGAGAGACCACAGGTTGGTGGATGTGCGAGCCGGTGGCTCACACAGATACCTGCTTGCTGAGTTTCGTGGTATCCCGTTTGTTATCTTGTCCGCAAAACAGGAGCCATCTTCTGCAGTGACGGTCAGGATTAGGGGAGATCATAGATTTGAGAACGCCTGCATCTGCCCGACACACAGCAGGCTGGCTGAATGAACACAGGCCCTCTTCTTTGGGGCCTTGTTTCCTTAATTCACTGGGGAAATCCTAGGTGCTTGGAAGGGACAGCTTTTCCAGGCTCTGTGAGAATAGAGGTTTGTTTTTTTTTTTTTTCAGACTCTGTGTCCTCAGTTGTCTCCTGTGGTTTGTTCTTCCCTGCCAGAGTGTAATTAAATCCAGGAGCTGCAAGCCCGAATAATGAATGGTGGGGCTTGTTAGGCGTGTCTTCCGTTAATGGTTGTGACTGGGGAAGAGCCCGCCACAGGCAATTAGTGATTCTCCTGTAATTAGGATGTTCAGTTGGCAGGAACACAGAGAGCAGCTTGCCTGTCTAGGTGGCAGATGGAGGCTGGGCCTTGCCTGGGTCTAGTGGGCCAGACACGGGCAAGAGTCCCAGAGCTGGTTGTGGCCTACCTGACCCCTATACACGGAGGCCACAGAGAGGGCTCAATCCTGAGTGGTTTTCCCCATAACCGGTGGCCTTTTAGCTCAAGGAGTTAACACTGAAGACTGGCTGGGTTTTATTTTAGTTACAGTAACAATATATAATAAGTTAAACATTTACATTCGGAATACGTAATGAATTTGCATGATTCTAACATCAAAATCAGATTTTGTTAAAAAGAGTGGACCTGACACGGCCTGCTCAAGCAAGGCCTGATGACTCAAGTTTAATCTCTGGAACCTACATAAAAAAGCCAGATGTTGTGTTGTATATCTGTGATCCCAGCACCCCTACAGTGAGATGGGAAATGGAGGCAGGCAAACCACCTGGAACCTCATGTGCAAGCTACCCTGGAGTACTCAGCATGGCAGAAACATCAAGATGCCCACCTCAACAAGGAAGGAAGAACAGGCACCAAACACATCCTGTCTGTCCTCCACACGTGCACCGTGGCAACAAAGGAAGAAACCCTGTCTTAAAAGAAAGACAAACGAACAAACAAACAAACAAAAAATCCCAAACGCCTACAGTGTTAGCAAGCATAATAAGACTTTTGTTTTTCTTACAAGAAAGCTTCTTCTTAGTGTTCTGTGATATACAGTGAGCACAAGTTATTATCATTCTGCACCATCTGAATCTATAGTACCCACCCAGCGCACTGGTGTGAACTGTGCACCCTGGGGGTCACCTGTCAATCATAACCAGAGCAGTTCTCTGGTGAGGGATGCTAATACCGGTGAAGACTGAATGTTCAGAAACAGGATGCAGGTGGGAAGCCTCTGCACGCTCCTCTGAGTTTTACTGAAACAGTAAGTCAGTGAGTGTCTTGTGTTTTAACACCTGTACAAAATTTCATAGACAGCTGTGTTTTAAACTGTAGCCAGCTATCAGCTAGGGGACTGTATTAGTCAGGGTTCTCTGAAGGAAAGAATCTGCAGGGCGAATAAATATATTAAAGGAACGTACAGCTTCAGCTTACATTAAAATAGTAACAAGGTATCTCTCGCTCAAGAGGCTGAGAACCCCAGAGTTGCCTGGTCCTTGAGGTTAAATATCTCTGTAGTCCCAAATCTGGGAGGTTCCTGGAGAGCTGCTGGTCCTTAGTCAGTATCAGAAGACTGGAAACTCTGGTTCTGATATTAGTGAAGGAATCATCTGCCCTGACATTCTGATCTGGACTATACCAGATGGTAATGTCCACATCTGGGAGTAAGGCTTCCCACATCAAGAAAGGCAATTAGGGCAATTCTTTGAGTGAGGCTTCCTACTGAGGTAATTAATTCTAATGTGCAGCAAGTTGACACTAAAACCAACCAGCACATGGACAGTCAGGCTGTGTTGTCTTCGGATCACAGGGATCTCCCACGGACTCTTACTGAAGGGACAATGAGGATCCTGGTGCTTTGGACCTCCAGCTTTGCCTATGTCAAGGAACAAGACCGTGAGAGACGGAACATTCATAGCCCATCCAGCCTAGCCAGGTGGGTCCAGCTTAAACAAGACAGTCATTAAGCAGAGGCAGTAACAGCTGCAATGCAAAAAGCTCTGTCCCCATTCTGTTGGCAGCTTGGTGGCGTGGCCACAGTTAGCTGCTGGGTGAGGCATGCCAGTAACAAAAGGAAGGAGAAAGCTGGCACCACCAGCCCTCACCCACAAGGAAGATCCTTGTCACTGGCCATGCTAGGCCAAAATAAATGAGTTTTTAAAATTATAATTAACATAGAAATTGCGCAGATTAGTGAATTCACCATGGTATATCCATCCATACAAGTATCTACAGTGCACTGATGGTGTCTACCCACCTATCTACCCTTCCTCATCCGCCCTTTAACCCTTTCCCATCCTTGTCCTTACTGAGTTCCTTGTAATAAGCCGTCTTCTGCTTTTAGAATGTCTACTTATTTTAAAGATTTCTTTGTAAAAAATGTGTGTGTGTGTGTGTGTGTGTGTGTGTGTGTGTGCATTTCAATGCAGCCACCCAAGCTGGAGTGTCAAGTGGTTTTGAGCCACCTGCTATGGGTCCCCTGCAAAATCAGAATGGTATCTTTACTGCAGAGCCATCTCTCCAGCCCCAGGATAGCTTTGTTGTTTGGTTCCACATATGAAAGAAAACACATCATCTTCTTATTGTTTTGTTTAACAGAATGCTCTCCAGTCCCTTTAGTTTCCTGCAAATGACAGTGTTTTTCTTTTTGTGTGGCTGAGAGATACCCCTATGGTGCAGACACACCATATTTTCTTTATTTATTTGTCTGTTGAAGGGTATTGAGGCTGAAACTCAGCTATTGTGAGCAATATTTTAATTAGCATTAACATGCAGATGTCTCTTGTTTAAGGGAAAATCTGTTTGAAGTCTGGCCTCAAATGAAAGGCATCAAGGGTGGGAGGTATTGACTGGCTACTTCCTTACGGTTCATACATACACATACACACATATAAACACACATATGTACCTACATATATATATATATATATATATATATATATATATATATATTATATATATACACACACACACACACACATATATATGTGCACACACACATCTTAAAGGGACCAGGGAGATGACTCAGTAGCTGAGAGTACACACCACCCTTGCAGAGGATCGAAGTTCAGTTCTCAGCACCTGTATTGGAAGGCTCACAATAACCTGAAACTCTAGGTCTAGGTGATAAGATGTCCTTTTCTGGCCTCTTTGGTTACCTGCATTTATGTGCACACACATGTACATTCATATGCACACACACGTGCATTCACGAGCACACACATGTACATTCATGTGCACACACATGTACATTCATGTGCATACACATGTACATTTATATGCACACACACGTGCATTCACGAGCACACACATGTACATTCATGTGCACACACATGTACATTCATATGCACACACATGTGCATTATGTGCACACACATGTACATTCATGTGCACACATGTACATTCATATGCACACACACGTGCATTCACGAGCACACACATGTACATTCATGTGCACACACATGTACATTCATGTGCACACACATGTGCATGCCCTTCCCCACAATACATACACACTTAAAAATAATAAAATAGATCTAAAAATTAAAACAGACCAGAAAACTCCAAGGCAGGTGTTGGGAGATCAGACCCCTGAGCACTGTTGGTGAGGTTAATGTGGGGGTGAGATGAGTGTGTGTTACAATAGGTCACCAGCATTAAAGAGGAAAGAATTCAGTAAATTACAGACTTGAGACATATAAAATACAGCTATTGAGACAACTGTCTCAAATGCACAACACAGGAAACCCAGGAAGAAACGGGCACAGATTTGTGGGCATGTGTCACGGCGGTTGAGTTGATTTCCTTCTTGTCCATCTGTCTGGTCTGTTCTTTCTGCTCCATTTTTGTGAACCTAAAATCACTGTACAAAATAAAGCCTGCTTTTCTTTGTTTGTTTCTTTTTCTTTTCTTCCCCAATTTCTCAACTTGCTTTTGGTTAAAGCAGAGGCTGGGCCATGTCACCAGCTGTCTTGGGATGAGCGAGCCTGTAGGCTCTTATTCTAGGAGAGAAGGTCACCTGGGGCTTGTCTCCAGGTCAGAGAAGCTGCAGGTCTTGGGAGGCCTTGAGAGCGGCCGTTGATCATCCTGGAGGGGACTACACTCCACAGAGTGCTCCCAGGACAACAGATGTTTGCTGCCCTTGCCTCCCGCAGCCGTCTGTCCCCAGATGGTTGGAACCCGGCAGTGTAGAGCCAGGCAGGAATGGAGTACAGAACCAACAAAACCTTCCATAACCCACAACTCCACTGGCTCCAGCACACTGATGGCAATTACTTGTCTTCAAAGGGTGACAATGATCTCCAATTCTTCTTTAGCCCTGCCATGCTTTCCCAGGCCGACGGCAAGCAGGAAGGGGAGGCTCATGAGACTAGGCTGTGTCAAAGATGCCACCTGCATTCAGGGTAGCTAGCAGAGGCCAAAGAGGAGTCTAATGCTGTCACAGCCCCTCACCCTGGCCCGTGTGGCTGGCATGGGCACGCGTCTGAACCCTGTCCAGAGAGGTCTTGTCCCCAAAGGTACTGAGCCTGAGATTTTTCCTCTTGGTTTTATTTTAACTATAATTCTAAATAATTCACAATATTTAAATGTAATAGTATATTTGGGCTTTGGTAAAATAATATTCTTAAGCCAGGCAATGATGCACACACCTTTAATCTCAGCACTCGGGAGGCAGAGGCAGGTGGATCTCTGTTAGTTTGAGGTCAGCCTGGTCTTCAGAGCAAGTTCCAAGACAGCCAAGGGCTACACAGAGAAACCCTGTCTCAAAAAAAAAAAAAAAAACAAAAAAACCAAAAACAAAATTAATAATAATAATATTAATTATTTGAGAATTTCATACCATGTGTCTTGATGCATTTGTGGTTTTAATAACCCACAATTACTTTGAAGTGTTTTACACACTTTATTACAAAAACCAATCAGTGTTCTGTGTGGATCATACAGATAGACAAGAAATTAAGAACAACTGCCTTGACACCAGGAAGAAATACAGCCGAAGGTTTTGAGGTAAGCCTTCTGGTCCTTTCTTCCTGAGTTCTTTCTTCATTCACTGGACAAAAGCTTGTTTGAGTCATGGCTGTCAGCGCTGTCCTTGCACCAGGAAAACAATGGTCAGTGAGCCTGGACCTCAGGAAGCTGGATGCTCGAACAAACGCCTGAACACACGCACCCAGAGCTTGGCTCCCACTGGCAAACACATAATTACTTACAAACATTTTTTTCCCCCACATAATGCACGATGAACACTTCCCATGGGAATCAATGCTGTTTCAAAAATACCATCTCCAAGATTACATGGTACCCAGCTCTGGGAGCGGCCCATCACTTATTTAAGATTATTTATTTATTTACTGTTGAACATTGAGTGCTTCAGCTGAGGAACTTCCAGCTGGATCTTTATACATATTCATGCTTATTATTCATTTCCTTATTTTCAGGATGTTTGTTTGTTTATTTTTGTTATCAAAATGCATACAGCACAAAACTCATCGTTTTAGCCATTTTTCGGTACGGTACTCAGCGGCACTGTAAGTGACTCTCGCTTTCTCTCTGCCGCAGAACCCTTTGAATTTATGGAGTTGAGACGCAGTGCCTTTTACACACCAGATCCCTCTTCCCTTTCACACCCCAGCCCTCAGACCTCCTGCTTCCTATCACTATAGATACAACCATTCTGTCTAGTCACTGATATATGTAGAACCAGACAATACCTGTCTTTTTGCTCTTAGCTTGGCATCCTCAGGGTACCTCCATGCAGCAGCATGTGTCAAAAGGCTGAGTGACATTCCACTCTGACAACTCACGCTGACAACTCTTCAAACTAAATACCTGGAAGTAACTGGAACTTTAATGTTGTCAAATGCCTATTTTTAATGATGGTTCTTAAATGTTTTAAGAACCTTGTAGCCCACCACCCACCAGAGGTAAAAGAAAGAATACGGGGGAAGTGGACCTGTTTAGAAAGGTTCTTTGGAGCAACTCTGTTCTGTGTTGTCTGGAAATTGGCAGTTCAGTTCACAGGTCAGCGGTGTCAGCTTGATCCACTCACAAACACTTCACAGACACACCAGCAGTCCAGTTCAGTAGAGTCCGGGGATAGCAAACACAAATCAGCAGCAGTGGTATGACCAGGCCTCAGCCTCAGCACGAGTCAGCAGGAGGGACCAGGAGGGACACTGGAAGTTCTCAGCTGTGCCTCTCTCAGAGAAGCAAAGATCAGTGAAGATTGGAGACCCACAGGCGTTGCACAGTGAGCTCTATAAGCAAGCCTAGCTCAACCTCCATCGCTGTCCACCAAGTCCTATTTATATCCTGCAAACATCACGTGTCCTCCACGGGTCCTGCCTCAGCACGTGTGTCTGTCTCAGCTGACATCACTCTGCCAATCAACCCAAGTCTGTGGCAAGAAACTGCAGCACGCCACCAGAAGTTTTTTGGTGTGTTTCTCTCTATGGAGTCCCAACAAACGCAGCTCAACTACACAACGTAAGGCAGACCAATACATGCGTGTGTCGTGTGGTATTGTTAGCAAAGATTCTTTCATCACAAGTTCTTTCACGTGCTTGCTTTAGCAGAGCATCCTTTCTCCTGTGTCTGCTTCAGGAAAACATTCCTTCACGAGTCTGCCAAACCTTCCACCTGTGTCATGTTCCTTCCTGTGTCTGCCCTAGCCAAACACCATCCAACAGACTTCCCAAAGAACCCTTAAGTTTCCATGTCAAGTGACCTTGGTAGGTGAAGTTTTTTGCTCTGTTGCCCAAGTCTCCTCTAAAACACTTAGGCCAGCTTCCTTTCCTGTTTTTAGGATAGAGTTTTCAACCCTCTGTGACCTGTCAGCACTGAACATTATAAGGTTGTTCTGAGGGGAATGATGGCTGGGGCCACGGAATATATGGATGTATGTGGAGGTATAACTGATCATGTGTGCGCTATGTGTGCAGGAATGCCCATACATGTCTGCCCATGCATGTGGAGAACAGAGGTCAACCTCTGGTGTCATTCCTCAGGAACTGCCCGCTTGGTTTTTGGGTTGTTGTGGTGATTTGGTTTGGTTTGGGGCTTTTGAGGCAGGGTTTCTCTGTATAGTTTTGGCTTCCCTGGAATTCATTCTCTAGACCAGGCTGGCCTCGAACTCAGAGATCTGCCAGCCCTTGCTTCCTGAGTCCTGGGGTTAAAGGTGTGAGCCACCACTGTCTGGCTCCCGCTTTGTTTTTTGAAACAAAGTCTCTCAATGGGACTTGGGACTTGCTGATTCAGCTAGCATTGCTGTGTGGCTGTTCAATAGTCCTCAGGGGTCCTCCGATCTCTACCTCCATAGTTCTGAGATTATAGGTGAGTGCTGGGGATTGAACATCATGCTTGAACAACAACATATATATATTATATATATATATAATATTTGTGTGTGTGTGTGTATGTGTGTGTGTGATTACATTGTGCACCAAATACATAGCTGGTGTCTGTAGAGACCAGAAGAGGGTACTGGATACTCTGGAACTAGAATTACAAATGGCTGTTAGCAACCATGTGGGTTCTGGGAACTAAACTTGGGTCGTCTTGCAAGAGAAGCAAAAGCTCTTAACCACTGAGCCATCTTCCCAACTCCCAGCAAGCACTTTATTGACTGAGACATCTCCCAGCTCAATCAGAAGACTTTTCAAAAATAAAAACTTCTTTAAAGAAAAAAATCTAAACTTCAATAATTTGATGTACAATTTAAATTTTATAGAAATAAACTGCATAATTTTTCTCTTTTGAGACAGGCTTTTACTATGTAGCCTTGGCTGGCCTGGAACACTCTCTGTAGACCAGGCTGGCCTTGAACTCACAGAGATCCACCCCCCTCTTCCTGGGATTAAATGTGTGTGCCACCATGCCTGGCATTACAGATATAATTTGAGGTTGACAAAACATTCTCAAGAGCAGTGTTTGGGGCAGCAGGCACCTACCACTCACCTGCTTCTCCTTCTGCCCCTCTCCCAGGTAGATTGTAGCTATTAAAGTCCTTTACCCAGCACTGTTTCAAGGCACATTTTCCTAACGACCTCTTACATAACCACTGTACAACTAACTACAAAAACAATCGGAAATTTAGCCTTGATCATAACCCATAATCCAGATTCAGAATTCACCAAGGAGGCCTTTTGTTTACCCTCACCTAGGTTTAATCTCCAACTTGAAAGACCCAAAATGGTATCTTGGTTTCATTTCTGATAAAGCTGAATATATCTTCTGATTTGTCCTTGCCTCATACTGTAGGCTGAGTCCAGTACCAGCAAGCACTCCACCAGCAGGCACTCGCAGCCTGTCCCTCTTTTGCATACTTCCAGTAAGGTGTCCTTTACACAGGGCAGGCTGGTTTCCTTTGCACACAGCCCACTGGTGTCCTCACTCCTTTTCCCTCCTGGCTTTCCCTCAGCACGATAGTACTCAGACTCAACTTGTATAAACAACCCTCAAAGCCTGAAGAAGGGGAACGACCGACGCTGCCCTGGCCCCTCAGATCAGCCTCTTGCCAGGGATTTGAAATATCACAGTTGTCTGCTTCAAGCCAACACACCCCACCTGTCCTCCCAGGCCCTGGGGAGCACAAGCCAATGATTCCTGTTTGGGTTCAATGTTTCCTGCAGGATCTGATGCTCTGCCAGCCCGGTTCTGTTTCCAAGAGGCCACCTGCTGAGTGTCAGAAGTGGTCCCCCAGCCGTGAGGTTGTTATTGATCAGTGTCCAAGGCCTGATCCATCCTGGGAGAGGACTGTGAAGCATGGGAAAGTTCGAATGCTGCCTGCAAGGACAGGCTAGTCCCTTCAGCAGGGTTGTGGGGGAACTTCTCTTCAGAGGGATAGAGACTGCTGAATCAAAGCACTCAAAGCCGCTGGCAAAGCTCTGCCAGGGCCACCAGAACACACTGTCACTGTCCTATTGCGACTTTGTATACAGGTTTTTATTGAATTGTATACAGAATTTTATTGAATTTTTTTTTTATTGAATTTATCACTCTTTCCAGGAGTCATAAAAAGGAAAAGATAAGAAAAATGAAATTTCCTATTTAACTTGGTTCCTTTATATCACATTTTCCCGAATTTCTGCTGAGACAAGTGTTAAGTACACGGGGACTAAAGAGACTGCTCAGTACCCAGTGGTTAAGAGTACTGGATGCTGTCCCACAGGACTGGGGCTCAATTCCCAGCACCTACATGACAGCTCACAGCCATCTGTAACTCCAGTTCCTGAGGGTCTGACACCCTCTTCTGGCTTCTGTCCCAGGGTACCAGGCATCTGCATGGTACACAGACACACATGCAGACAAAACTCCATACACACAAAAATCAATTAAATATTTTAATGTAAAAATTATAAAATACAGTTAAATACATAAAATTAGTGGAAAATAGGCTTTTAAAAATCCCTATATAGTTATTATAATATGTTCTGGTCTCATCAACACACCAGTCTCACCCCCTTTTCAGATTATTATGGAATACATTTTCTGTATCACGTGCTTTATACTGTAGTTCATATCCACAGAAGCACGTGTTTGTTTTAACATTGTAGCACTCCTAAAGATAGCAAACATTTCTTTCTTTTCTTTATTTCTTTTGGCTCTTTGTATATTTTAGACATTAATCCTCAGTCAGATACCTATCTAGCAAAGATTTTTTTTTCTATTATGATAGAATTTTCTTTTTCATTTAATTTCATGTACGTTGCTGTTTTGTCTGTATATATGTCTGTGAGAGGGTGTTTGTTCCCCTGCAACTGGAGTTACAGACAGAGTTGTGAGCTGCCATAAGGGTGATGGGAATTGAACCTGGGGTCCTTTGGAAGAGCAGTCAGTGCTCCCAACTGCTGAGCCATCTCTCCAGCCCGCAGCAAAGGTTTCTTAAGAACACAGGAAAATCTTTCTTTTCCTGTAGTTAGTTTGCCAAGCTAGCATCCAAGCAAGGCCTACACCTTGTGTTTGCTTGCTTGAGGCCATCATTACAAACTGTCCCTCAAATTTCATAAACCAAAACATAATCTTCAGTGTCATTAAATATATAATATAATATATTATATATTAATATATATTTAATATATAATATTTACATATTATATATTATATATAAATATATATATTTATACACATATACTTAATATATAAATATAATAATTTACAAATCAGGGTCTGAAGAGGTGGCTCTGTAGGTAAAGTGCTTACTGCACAAGCCCAAGGACCTGACTTTGGACTCCCAGCACCCATAAAACAAGCTTGATTCTGCAGGGTATGTGGGGAGGGAGGTGGCATGGAAGAGGGTGGATCTCTGCGGCCCTCTAGCCAGCCAGTCTAACCATCAGTTAAGTCCAGACTCAGCTAGAGTCTTTGAAAATAAGAAATAATCCATCGGGCAAGGTGGCTTCACGTTTCAGAGTACCTACTGCTCTTGGAAGACCTGGGTTTGATTCCCAGCGCTCCCAGCACTTTGGCACCCATGTGGAGTGGCTCACGACTGCCTATAACTCCAGCTCCAGGGAATTCAATGCTCTGTGTTGACCTCTGCAGGCATTGCATGCACACACACACACACACACACACACACACACACACACACTATGGGAAGACACTAAGATATGTGCCTTAATTAGTTTGTGTTATCTCTCCCTCATTACACACAAACACAGACACACACATACACACACACATACGATTTATCATCACACAGGCTTGGAGAAGAACTAGAAGTGACCGGAGAGTGTGGACATAGGGCTGGGTGTCAACAGACTCAGCTCTGTTACTGGCCCATGGGTGAGCAGATGTGAATACAGATGTGAATATGTCATAGTTGTTTTGGTAAAAGGGGAAGTGGAGTGACAGACAGGAAGTCGACTTGAAGGTGACTTGCTGATGTTGAGTCAGCTCTAAGGCTCCGGAGGAGCAGCCCTGGGGTGGGGGCGGGAGGTAGACAGGCTCAGTCTGGCTGTCACCATCAGAGGCTACTGGCTTTCCTGGTTCAAAGACTCTCCAGCTCTCAACATGGCCTCAGTCAGACCCTGGGGTGGGCCCCGGGAAGCTGGCCTGATTTGCAGACTTCTCATAGAATTTAGATTCACCTGGCTTCTGGTCACATTTACTGAACTTCTGTCCCTAGATCCTCCAATGAATGGTGGTTTTGTCTTTAGTAAGGCCGGAGACACCCAGGCAGACTGCCCAGCATGCACCATAGGCCTAAAATTCACCCACCTTTTCCCTTCCCTTCCCTTTCTGTTTTTCTCTCTGCTCCTCCTCTTTCTTCTTTCTCTTCCAGTTTGGGGTTATCTCCCTCTTTAGTAAGCAGTTTTGTAATTTTTTCAGTGCACTAGGGGGAGCTACTATGTAACAAACCCACAGGGACTTGGCCTTGGTCCCTGCAAGGGCTGTCCTCTGGTCCGGGACCTGCAGGGATCCTGTTACTGCAGGGTTGCATAAACCAAAGCCTATACCTTCCCATTGACTCAGAGGAGGGGCTCAGGAGACCTGGGTTCAAACCTGCCTCTGCCATCCTAACCTGGAAGACCTGCTCTCCTTCCTGGCTGGGTTAGGAGAGAGTTGGTTTGGAACAGTACTTAGTGCTGGGGCTTGTGACCCTGTCACCTATCTACTGTGTGATCATGGAGGGGTTGCCAGACCTCTCTGAGCCTCTTTCCGGAGGGCACCAAGGCAGAATAACTACATTGCTCTTGGCACAGAGTCTGGGGAAGGCAAGCATTTAATGGACTTGACAGTATTGCTGTTTATGAGAAAAGCTGGCATAGGTAACTATTTCCTCCTAAGTCCAGGGCCTGGGAAAAGCTCATATGTTTGTGTTTACAGCCTGTGAGGCAGTCATTGCTTAAAAGCAGCATTTTGTATGTGGGGACATTATAGTTTCTATAGTAAAATACCCATCCCTCCCTCCCAATAATACAGACCTTGCTGGTCCTTGTAAGATGGCTTAAATGCATCATTCATCGTGTAACCATGGCAACTTCTTATGGTATCTGGGCTGGTTCTCATTGGGCTGCTTAGCAAAAGAGGACTGGTGTGGCCCAACTGCAGATGCTTAAGAGAGACAAGGTGGTCCCAGGCAGGCTTGTGTGGGTCCTGGGCACAGAGTGTTTGTGAGCTTCTGTGTATGGAGAGGCACTGAATAGCCACTGGGTCTGTGAACAGGCCAAAGCCCGTCCCTGACTTTCAGGTAAACTGAAAGGAGTCAGCCTCTGTGGCTAAGGCCTATGTCTTAAGTCAGGGTCAGATATATAGGTTCTGGATATTTCTGCTAAAGTGGAAGGAGACAGACCTCAGAGATCTCTGCCACGAATGGGACCACAGCCTTCGATCATTCCCTCAGTCCCTGAAGTACTGCAGGGGAGGAAACCCACTCTCCTGTTTCTGTAATCTTTCCTTGAGCCTGAAACAGCTTGTCAGCTGGACCTGAGGTCCCCAAAGCTGGTGGTATTTCTGTGGCTGGACCTGGAAGACTGTCGCCCTGCATGGCTGGATGATGCAGGAAAGCAGGGTGCTGGCCTCCTGAAAGGAAAGTGAGTTTGATATCAGACCAGGTCAAAGACAGAAATGAGTTAGAGACGGAGATGATGAAGAAAAGCCACAGGGACCTCGGGGACAGAGCAGAAAGAAATAAAAATGGTGGGAAGGTAATGCCAGAGGAGAAGAGGCTGAGAAATTTGTGGTGTAGGGAATAAAAAAGTAACTCTTTTAAGATGAAGAAGCATAAGGAGCCTTGAGCAAGAAAGACAAAAAAGCCCACACTGGACACATTGGAGAGAAACGTGCCCCATCTGAAGCTCGAGAGATCTTCAAAGCACAGGCGTAAAAGACAACTAATATACAAAGAAAACCAGACTCTCAGCACAGCAAAGCAAACTGGAATCATATTTTATAATCTCATAAATATAATCGTTCACGATAGTTTGAGGTTCTGGAGGGAACTGTTTAGTCCTCGGCAGGTGCAATGTCTCAAATACAAGTTGTGGGAATAAAGACCGAGAGAGCTGTCACTGACCCGTGTTGGAGACAGGCCGAAGGACAGCCCACATTGAAGTACAGACCAGGAGGGAAAGCTAACTGCTTTTTATTTCCTTTTGTCTTACAGAGACAGGCTCTTGTGTAGCCCAGGCTGCTCTCAGGAGCATCAGAGGGAAGGGGGATGATGTGCTGGAGTATGGAAGAAGGAAGTCATGAGCTGAGGAATTCAGAGAGTTTCAGAAGCTGGGAAGGAGAGGGCAATGTCTTCACCAAGAGCTTCCAGAAAGAACGCAGCCCTTAGGTTGGCTCAAGAAGATCTGTTTTGAACTCTGACCTCCAACACAACAGGTGATACATTGTGTCAATTTAAATGAGACAGTCGGTAGTACTTAGTTACAGCAGCTAACAGGAAACTGTCACAGACCTAAGGATGGAGCGTGAGGCGAGCAGAAAACACAGAGAGTTTATTTTTCTCAGAACCAAGGAGCTTCCCTGGGTGTTTATACTTTTGAAACCCCTTTACCTAAAAATCTGTCCCTCCTCTTAGTGTAACTCATTGTTACTGTGGTGGTTGATAATTCACAAGTTTAATGCCTCATCAAATGATAGGAACCACTTCATTTTAACCTATATTTAAAGAGAATCCCCCCCCCCCCCGCTGTTCACCATAGAAAGCAGTAGGAACGTAAAACCCAAGTTGTTTACTCTTCATCATGTTAAGCAATTTTCTTCCCCTTTTAATTCTTAGGGCTATTAAAGACAAGTTTTAGTGACTAGGTATTTCTTGAGAGGTAGAGGTCTCAGGGCTTAAGGGGACTTGCTGCTCTTCCAGAGGACTGGAGTTCAGATCCTAACACTCGGATTCAGAGGGCTCACCACTGCCTATGACTTCAGCTCACTAAGGAGTCTAACAGCCTCTTCTGGCCTCTGCAGGCATACACATATCCATTTAAATAATTTTTTAAAAAAAATATCCTGGTCTTCATTCATAAAGAAGACAGTGAGTTAACATCTTTTTTTCAAAAAGTATGCTTGGGCTGGAGAGATGGCTCAGCTGTTAAGAGCACTGTCTGCTCTTCCAGAGGTCCTGAGTTCAATTCCCAGCAACCACATGGTGGCTCACAACCATCTGTGATGGGATCCGATGCCCTCTTCTGGTGTGTCTGAAGACAGCGACCGTGTACTCACATACATAAAATAAACAAATAATTCTAAAAAAAAAAAATATGCCTTCCTGTCTCATCTCTAGCCAATAGATTATACAAGGGGAAGAAGGGACCTGATGGCCGTCAATCATCCTAGAGTTCAGTCCTTCATCTCAGCTCAGGTGACACTTATGATATCTGTGCCTCTCCCATAATCGTCTCTCGTGCCCTTCCTGTGTTCCGTGGCTCTCTGAAATTCTGAGAATAGTTAGTGTTTGCTGGTGTCAACCATGTGCCAGGGGCATCAGGGCTTGGATGGATTAACTTAGCATAAACAAACCGTTTACAGCATGTGTAGGCTAAGCTATGAATAACATGCAAGCAAAACACAGGTTCGTTTTTTACAACATGAAGTGCAATTGTGTCTTTAGGATGCAGAACAGGAAACTGATCCTATCAATAGAGTTAGGAAAGAGTATGAGAAAGCAAGATTCAGGCAGAGGAACTCTCATGTGCAAAGGGCCTGTGGCTAGAAAGAGGCTTGCTACCTCTGAGGCATGAAAGTGTGTTTATATGGTAAATGATGGGTGGGCATTGTGTGGAAGGGAGGCAGCCAGGGGTGAAGAGTAGAAGGCTTTGGATCCTATACAATGTGCTTCGAGTTCATCCTGCACAGTAAAGAAACATGGAGCATGAGCAAGAGAGAGGCAGACCTGTGCTCCATGGCCTGAACCTGGAAGCTAAAGGAAAGACGGTCCTGGTGCCTGATCATTTTACACACCACGCTGGAAACTTCTGGAAAGAACTTCCAAGTATCAGCGGGTGATAAGAACCACTGGAGGTTTTCAGCAAGCAGGGAGATATGGTCAGATCAGCTGTGTAGAGAGATTCCTCAGTGACAGAGCAGAAAGCAGAGGGCATGGAGACTGGACACAGGGAGGGCATGGTGGTTGGGGGGTAGGGCATCAATTCTGGCATGAAGTTATGTGGGCTTGAACTCACTGGCCCTGTCATGGCTAGAGGGGGAGATGGCTGAGAGAGATTTGGAGGAAGTGGAGAGACCAGGCTGCCCAAGGACAGATCGCAGATGACAAGGGTAACTGTGGAGATGAAAAGATATGAACATGAAGACAGACAGAATGTTCCTGCAAATGAACAAGGTCACCTTGTAACATCTCAGCCTGGCTGAGATGAAGAGCTAACAGCACCCACTGTGCACTGGGAACTCTCCAAATCCAGCATCCCCCTTCTCTTAGCTCTTCCCCAGGAGAGGCCTGGGCTGCAATTTCCATCATCCTGTAAATCCTTTTGCTCGGATGAAGGATGGGTGGATGGGGAGCCCCACCTTAGCAGGGGTGGATGGGGAGCCCCACCTTAGCAGGAAGCAGCTTTCCAGGTAAGCGGAGACCCAGGACCAGTGGGAGTCCTAGGCGTCATTTGGTTCTGAGCTGCTGCAGACCAGATTGGATTGCCACTTACCAAATTGCTCTCTATTGCCTTGGTCAGATGAGTGGCTGGGAGATGAAAGGATAATGATAGAAGTTCAGCTGGCCTGTGTGACTAATGAATTAGCTGCTCCATCTCTGATGCAGTCTCCTGCCAGGTGGTACCCAGACCACTTGCCTGGCCCCTCTCCTGACTGCTAGTTCCAAGCACAGAAAGCACTGGCACCATGGAAATCATAATATGAGGATGACCAGCATAATCCCCTCACTATGGGACACTGTGACCCTGATATTTACTCTTTGGTATTTTAGGTACTTTGCATTTCCAGCCAGCAAGTGTGCTGGAGAGAACAAATATTCAGAACACCACCCTTAGGAAATTAATATACTTGCTAGTGTCCAGCTAATTTTCTCCAATCTTACACAGTTCAAGATCTACTGCCTAGGGAATGGTGCCACCCATGGGGGGGTGAATCTTCCCAGCTTAATTACCATAATCAAGATAATTATTCACAGACATCCTGTACAGTCAATTCCTTGTTGAGATTCTCTTCTCAGGTGATTCTAGATTGTGCCAAGTTAACTAGTAAAACCAACCATCACACCATGCAGTGGCACAAGTTACCCCTGGAGGAAGTCTTCAGTCTCTCTTGATCCATCTGCCCCCTGTTCAGTCCAGCCTGGCCCTCTCTGCTTGCTAAAGTCTCCTGAAAGTCATATGTTGAGACTTGGTCATCAGAGTTTACATTCAAGGCCTTAGAAGGTGGTTGGATCATCAGGGCAGAAGAACTGGGTTATAAAAAAGACTCAAGAGAACTGCCTTATCCTTTTTACTGTATAATGGTTTTCTAGGTAAAGGCACCAGCCATCAAGCCTGAGGACCTGAGTTCAATCCCCTGCACCCACGTGTGGCAGAAGGAGAGAACCAACTTTCAAAAGTTGTCCTTTGATCTCCACAGGTCCTGGCACGTATGTGCCCATATACACATATACCTATGTATATATGTGCACATGCATGCACACACACACACACACTAAATCAATCAATCAATCAATCAATCAATCAATCAATCAATACAGTTTTTAAAGCACCATCTATAAGCTAGAAGCAGGCCCTTATCTGCAGACACCAAGTCTACAGGCACCTTGATTCCAGGAGCACCTTGACATTTTGTTCCTAAGCCACCTGACTTATGACATCTTGTCCCAGCAGCCTGAATAGACTGGTACATTGTCTACATAATATCAATGCCCATGGGTCCTTGAGGGTCTGTACCCTGAGTCCCTAACACTGGAATTCTCTATCTAAAATGGGAAATGACAACATTGGGGTTTTTTTTTTTTTTTAACTACATTATTTTTTTAATTCAAAAATAAAAATAGAGAGCAGTTTATTTTTACAATTTTAGATGTATTTCTCTTTATTTTATGTGTATGAGTGTCTCGCTTGCATACAGTCTGTGTACCACACAGTGCCTGGTGCCTGCATAGGCTGGAAGAGTGTGCCAGAGATCCTAGAACTGGAGTTCCAAGCAGTTGTGTGACACTCTTTGGGTGCTGGGAACCAAACCAGTGTCCTCTACAAACACAGTGTCCTCCTCTAGAACAAGTGTCTCTACCACAGAGCCATCTCTCCAGACTCGAAAATAGGAACTCAAAATGACTTGTTGTTTTTCAGTGAAAAATCCCTTTTGCCCCGTGTTCTTCCAGAATGTTCTCAGTCCGCACACAAACTTTGTTGTTCTGAAACGAAAGTGTCAGCATACAATACTTTGCACTCACAAGCTGCTTGTTATTTTCCGTCTACATTGTGAGAGCGTGACCCTGTCAGGACACCTGGGTCTCCACTGTCATTCTTCCCTGCTATTGTAAGAAAGGGCTTTAATTGAATTGCACCCCTGGGCAGGCTTTTCAGTTTACGCTCTCTAGACTTTTCCTACTGCAACCAGAGTGTGTCCTCATCCACAAGCCTGGGCAGTATGTTGGCTTAAACTTGGGGGATCATCTGGTCCCCTGGCTCACGTCATAAAGGAAATTGATTTTTATTTTCCGATTAAATGAACAATGGTTGCCAGGCAACCTGGAAATGGGACTCTGGGTGGAGGCCAAAAGCAAACAGAAGCCTCCACCTGCACCCCAGGTACCCAGAGCATCTCTCATGGGGCCTGGTGCTTCTAAGGAACAGGTCCACCCCTCAGACTGCCAGTGATACTCAAGACTTAAATCCCTTGCCTCTTGAGAACATGATCCCTGCCTGCATTCCCAGATACAGATGCTGACAAGCAGAATGTTCTTGCCAAAGATTGCAGCCAAGATCTGAGCCCAGATGCTCCTTGGCCCACATTTGTTCCCTGTCCCCCACCACTGTGACCTTCCTCCCCTTCCTCTTCTTCCTCTTCTCCTTCCTGTTCTCTTTTCAGTTTCTGTTTCCCACTCTCTCTCCCCTCCCCCGTGCCTCCTCTTCCCTTCATCCCACTTTTAACTTCCTTTGGTTTTTTGAGACAGGGCCTCCTGGGCTCCAGGCTGACCTCAAACTCACCATACTCACCATACTCACCATACTCACCATATAGAAACAATGGCCTTGAACTCCTGATCCTCCTGCCTCTACTTCCCAAATGGTCGGTTATATTTACCAGCATGTGCAACTCCCATATTACTTTCTTTAGATGCTATTAAAATTGTTCTTTCTCTCTCTCTCTCTCTCTCTTTCTTTCTTTCTTTCTTTCTTTCTTTCTTTCTTTCCTTCTGTGTGTTTGTGTGTATCTCTCTGTGTTTTTGTATGTGTATCTCTGTATGTCTGTGTGTGTAAGTATCTCTGTGTGTGTGTATGTGTGTGTTGCATGCCATGGTAGGAGTTGGTCCTCTGCTTCCACAATGTGGGTCCTGGGGCTCAAACTCAGTCAGGCTCATTAGCCACTGAGCTGTCTTGGTGGTCCTAGATGGTATTTTTGTTTGTTTGTTTGTTTGTTTGTTTGTTTGAGACAGGGTCTGTCTATGTAGGACTGGCTGTCCTGGCACTTGCTCTGTAGACCAGGTAGACTTGGAACACTGAGATCTGCCTACCTGGGCATCCTGAGTGCTGGGATTAAAGGTGAGCTCTGCTACCCCCTAGCCTAAATGGGATGTTGAACTGGAACAGTTTCCTGAGCATTTGCTGGATGTAGCTGTCCTGTGTGGTCAGGAGGATGGGACCGGGATGACTGTTAACAGCCTACGAGGCCAGATAGCCCAAGGGCTATGGTATTGGATGACTTTCACTCTGGGAGAAACCAGCAGCTGTCATGAAGATCCTAAGGAACCATCCATGGAATTAGGAGCTGGGGTCTCTTGTTCCTGGAGACAGTCACACAACTGTCATGAACACAGACAGGATTCATTGGCAGAAACTGCTAAGCCTGCGGAATGTAAGGAAGGGCCTGAGTGAGTCTGGGAAAAAATCCCTAAAGGAAACAAGTTTTTCTTAAAGACTCAACACAGCACCCAGGACGCGCCGTGAGCTTTGAGACATGAGTCTGTGAGCATCTCCTCAGGTCGGAAAGGCAGCCACTTGGCTCTATGGACTTAACAGATGAGAGAGGTAAGTTCCACAGACCATGTGCCTCACACGGATGGGTGCTGCCAGCTCAGTCAGGGTGGGGTTCAGCTTTACAAAGGGCAGAGTGATGGGTGGGCAGGCAAGGGCTGGTGTCAGCCGGGGCTGAGCCACTGGCAACTTCTCTCTGGAGTGTATCTGAATTATATCTCTGGGCTGGGGAGCAGAAACAGACCAGCCCTCCACCCAGCCTCAAGCCCCCAGTCCTTAAACTTGTATTCTACATACTCCCCCCTACCCACATTAGCCCCCTCTGCCTCTGGGGAACTGCCCAAAGACTTCTATTCATCCTGGCTACTAACCAGCACCAACACTACCCTGGGCTATCCCAGGCCCGCCTTTCCATGGCAGTACTATTATTTTGATCTCCTGTGCTGGCTAGCTTTTATGTCAACTTGACCCAAGCTATAGTCATTTGAAAGAAAGGTACCTCAATTGAGAAAATACATCCATAAGGCCTGGCTGTAGACAAGCCTGTAGGGCATTTTCTCAATTAGTGATTGATGAGGGAGGGCCTTGCCCGTTGTGAGTGGTGCCATCCCTGGGCTGGTGGTCCCGCGTCTTGTCTTACGAGAGAGCATGCTGAGCTAGTCGCGGGGAGCAAGCCAGTAAACAGTCCTCTCCTCTATGAGCTTCAGCTCCCGCCTCCAGGTTTCTGCCATGTGTGACTTCCTGTCCTGACTTCCTGCAATGACAAACAGTGACATGGAAATGTAAACCCAATAAATTCTTTCCTCTTCAGGTTGTTTTTGGTCATGGTGTTCCATCACAGCAATAGTAACTCTAACTAGGACACTTCCCCGCAGCACAGATCCTACAGTCACTACTTGTCCCCCATTCCTTCTAGCCTCACTTACAACCACCTCCACTTGGTCCTCAGTGATCACGGCCTCCACCCTGTTTTAAGCTGTCCATCATCCTATGTTACATAATCAGTTATCTGGCTGGTAGTCTGGTATCCAACTCAGCCCCTCTGCCTTCCTCAGTCCAACACTCTGCCCAAGGATCTGTTGGGGATTAGTTCTAATGCTTTGTCTTAATTTGGCTTCCCAAAGCCACCCTTCTGAGACACTGAGGGTCCCTGTCCTTGGCTGGCTTTGATTGGTAATAAAGAATTGCCGTACAAGGCTGGAGAGATGGCTCAGCGGTTAAGAGCACTGACTGCTCTTCCAGAGGTCCCGAGTTCAATTCCCAGCAACCACATGGTGGCTCACAACCATCTGTAATAAGATTTGATGCCCTCTTCTGGTGTGTCTGATAGATCAGTATACTCATACATACAATAAATAAAATCTTTAGGAAAAAAATTGTCAAGAATTGTCATACAGCCAATGGCTAGGTAGAGAGATGGAGGTGATTGTGTGGGCAAGAAACTGAGGGTGAAGAAAGGAAGAAAGGCAGAGAGAATTGCCATGACGCCATGATGGGGAAGCAGAGAGATCAAACTTAAGGTCCTGTGGACATGTAAGACTCAGGGTAAGTGGCCACAGGGGCCAATCCCCTGGCTGTGTCTGGGGCAGCAAAGATAAAATATAGATTTAAAAGGTGTTAAGTAAAGATTACCAGAGGAGAGTATGTGCTAACTTTGGGGAAGTGCCCAGCCATTGAGCTAGTAAGGCATATTAAAAATTAAGCTGACATGTGTGTGTCTTTCATTCGAGAATCCAGAGAGCTCTGGTGGGTGCTTAGAGGCTCGACCACTCTCCAGGAGGGAGCTCAAGGTGGATTAACTATTCACCACTACAGAGATCTGTAGAAACAGGTGTCTGAGCCTGCTCACTTCCGAATTCCTGGCATCCCTGTCCACTGCCCCAGGCCTGCATGGTCCCATATGATCCCAGCTAGGGATCATGAATTGGGAGGCTATGGAACCTTTAGGGATTTGGGACCTCACTGGAAGAAGTGTGTTGCTGTGAGCAGGCCTTGTCATTTGTAACCTGATTTCACTTCCTGTCCTGTCTCTCCTATTCTGTGGAGATGCAAACAGGCAGCCTCATGTGGCTGCCATGGCTTCCCCAGTGTGATTGACAGAAGAAAGCCTTCCTCCCTTAAACTGCTTCTTGTCAGAGGTTGAGTCACAGAAGAAGAAGAAAGACAGAGAAGCAAAAGATGGAGAAGGAGAAGGAGGAGAAAGAGGAGAAGGAGGAGGAGGAAGAGGAGAAGGAGGAGGAGGAAGAGAAGGAGAAGAAGATGAAGACGAAGACAAAGGGGCTGGAGAGATGGCTCAGTGGTTAAGAGCACTGCCTGATCTTCCAGAGGCCCTGAGTTCAATTCCCAGCAACCACATGGTGGTTCACAACCATCTGTAATAGGATTTGATGCCCTCTACTAGTGTGTCTGAAGAAAGCAATACTGTACTCATATACATAAAATAAATAAATAAATCTTAAAAAAAAAAGAAGAAGACGAAGACAAAGAAGAGGAGAAGGAGGAGAAGAAGGGGGAGGAGGAGGAGGAAGAGGAGAAGAAGAGGAGGAGGAGAAGAAGAAGAAGGAGAAGGAGAAGGAGAAGAAGAAGAAGGAGAAGAAGAAAAAACAAAAATCACTGACTTTGTGCAAGGATCCAGCACAGGGCAGGGTTCAGCTGCTGCAGTGCAAGCTGCTTTTTAAACTGTTGGATAACATATTTTTTGAATAGAAGAAAAACATCTCATATTTTATATTGTTGGAAATGTACGGTAGCACCCTGTGGAAAGGGAACAAACACGCCCTTGAACGTACAGTTACATAACTGTTTTCTTTTCTTTTTTAAAGGCGTACTTACTCTTTGTGTGAATATTTTTCCTGAATGTATGTGTGTGCATCACACGCATGCAGTGACCGTAGGGCCAGAGGAGAGGGTGTCAGGTGCCCTGGAACTGGAGTTTACAGACAGTTGTGAGCTACCACGTGGGTGCTGGGAATGGAATCTGGGTCCTTTGTAAGAGCAGCTAGTACTCTTAAGTGCTGGGCCATCTCTCCAAACCACTAAATAATCCTTTCAACTCTTTGAGAATGTCACACATTCTTGACCCAGAGCCTCCTTGGTCAGGGAGGGCATCAGGCCAACTGTGACCCAGCCGAGCTATGTGGGGAGGTGATGGCTCACATATCTGATCACAGAGCAGTGTTCTCAGACTGTCTACTTTGTGCCATTCATACCAGGGGCCCAAAGATTTGTGGGATGGTGGTGCGTCAGGAGTGAGGATCCCTGGAACCACACTCCTGGATAGAGATGGGTAGGAACGAGTGAATTCAAGTTCTCAGGAGTTTGGGGTGAAGTGCTGGCATCTTTCAGCCACACTTGTCAAGCTGCTGTCAATGGGCTCTCTTCCTGAGAACCCCTAAGATGATAGAAGGATGACAAGAAATATCTCCCACCCAACCAAACTCAGGACACCTGAGGAGGTCACATCCAACTTCTTCTTTACATAAGTAGGTAAAGAGGCCAGATGATGAGTTAGAGACGCTAAAGTATCTCACTTGAGGTTCGTAAAGTGGAAATGGTCACCTTGCCTTCCTCCCTTCTACACACACAGGGCGGTCTGTGAAGTGCTCCGTGAGCTGAGGTGGAAGGCCCCACTTCTAGACACCACCTTGGCAGGTGACCTCCTATGGAATTTGGTTTGTGTAGCAGTCAGGATGGGTTGCGTGACAAACACCTTCATCTCAATGGCTCAAAACCACAGAAGTTAATTTTTTTTTTTTTTTTTACACACATTGGTGGTTTAGGTACCTCCAGGGTCCTGTCCTTTATGGGGTGGCTCAACATTCAAAATGGTTCATCTTCTGGCTCTTTCTTCTCCACATACTGCACCTGGCCTTTTAGGGTAGCTGGGGAGCAGCACACGCTGGTTCCTAAACGGGTTCATTCAGAACTGAAACGCACAGCTTCTGCTCACAGTTCAGTGGTCAAAGGAAGTCACATGACCACCCTCAATACAAGGCATGGGTATGGGCATAGAGACTGCACCATCACAGGCTGATAAAGCATCCTCTGTTGGTGAGCAACAAAATGTCAGTCACTCTTTTGTGCAGCTGACAAAATAACATCTGCCAACATTCCTTCTCTTTGCTCCATCTAGTGCATGGCACTAGCAAGAGCCCTGGCAGTGGGGAGCTCAGGTTTCCTGGTTCCCTCGCCACTGTGTGTAGGGGTCACTCTCCCCCATTTACAATATCTGTCAGCCTAGCTCATATTTTGTGTTCTCTTTGAAGCACGACCTGAGGCAACGACTCAGATTTAGGGGATTTTTTTTTCCTGAGGCTCTTCCGGAGGCTATAGTGAGACAGAGAAGGACAAGCCATTCAGTTTATGTTATTGAGCGGTCACTGATGTGGGCTTGATTCTTCCAAACTCCTTGTGCAAGTGTGTAAAATACACAGCTAAATGATCGGGAGGCTATGATGTGACCTCTGCTTTCTGACAAGACTGTCCTTGGAGACACATAACACAGCCCTCCACCAGGAAAGTTCTGAAGCATGCAAGCTGAGATCCAGGAAAGGCTCCGGTTGAAAAGCCAACAGTGAGTGGAGGAGCTATCTGCAGAGGCTGCAGCTGGTGTCAGAGGGGGCTTGAAGGACGCAGGACTGAGGGGTGCTAAGACAGAAGAAACAAATGGCTGTCATGGGCCATACGGAACTCCAAACCAAAAATCCTAGCGTTAGCCAAACGCCGGAGGCAAGTGTGTCTCCCGACAGCTGCAAAACTATTTTCTTCTAATCTCCTTTCCCAATTTGGAAGGAAGGACCTCCTCCACGGGGAAAGGGGGGAGAATGGTAAGCAAATGGTACCAATTATTCATGTGTGGGGATGGATGGCGATGGTGGTCACAGGTGCTGCCGGAGGGAGGCTGCTTGCTGGCTCTGCCTTGCTACTCACGGAAGGCAGGACACTTGAGGACACAGACATAGGCCTGCTTGGCACCTGCTCCAGCTAGTCTGCCCTAGAGCTGTGGAAACAGAAGATTCCATCCTTGTCAGCACAGCTTCCATAGCAGAGGCAGTGCATTGTGCATGAGAGGTGGGCTCACTATCCCCCTCCAAACACTAGGGGCCTGGAATTGGAGGGTCAGCTCTTGCCTGCAGGGTGTCAGACTGCAGACGTGAACCAGGCTCCTCTGGACCCCAGTCTTAAGCTCCTTTGAGCTCACAATTCTGGAACAAATGCAAGGCAAACTCTGGGTGGGATCACCACTGGAAGGCCCTTACACTTGCAGAATGACTTTATAAGATGGTGAGAAGTGACATAGACAGGATGGGACAGGGGTGACTCACTGTATTTGTTTTGGAAAGTGGAGGGGACTCAGGGCGTCAGGAAGAAACAGTGAAGGCCAACAAAGGACACAAGGGGTCACAGGTTGTGAACTCCCCAGAGGCTGCATCCTTGTAGTGGGCTGTGTTTACCCTCAAGGCAATCTTGAGCTGTGTGTGTGTGTGTGTGTGTGTGTCTCGCAATGATCTCCCTTCAATGATGAGTTTTTGGGTGAGGTTCTCTGAGGTAGCAGAGGTCATTCAGAAGGGGACGGACCATATCCTTGTCCCCGGGGATTTAACAAACAGAAATGGCTTGCCCGGATTTCAGAACAAGGACTGTTTTGGTTTCCTTTCTTGTTGCTGTGATGAAGTTTGACAGAAGCAGCAGAGACACGGAGGGAGAGGACACTGGAATGGGGGTGAGGCATCTCTGGGATGAGTAATGAAAACTCCCAGGAATCTATGAGGGTGACCCAGCTAAGACTCCGAGGAATGGGGGATATGAAACCTGAACAGGCCGTCTCCTGTAGGCAGGCAAGACTTCCAGTGGAGGGATTGGAACCCTCAACCCACAGTTTGTCCCGCCTACAAGATATGCAGAGGTAAAGCTGAAGCAGAACTGAGGGAATGGCCAGCCAATGACCGGCCCAACTTAAGACTTATCCACGAGAGAAAGCCTACCAGTCGGCATTTTGTCCAGGCTCCGCCCCACAGTTACCTGGCAACAGTCAGGCATGCCTGACTCACTATGAAAGGGGCTGCTTGTCGCCTCCTCACTCTCCCTCTCTTCTCCTCTTGCTCTTGCCCCCTACCCTCTCCTCCACCCCTCTGCCTTTCTCTATCTCTACCCCCTCAACTCCCCTCCCCATGCCCTGAATAAACTCTATTCTATACTACACTGTTGTGTGGCTGGTACCTCAGGGGAAAGGGATGCCTCAGCATGGGCTCACAGAGGAACCTCCTTCCCTGACACCATACCTTCCCTTCCACCAAACATATTCCATATTTTTTGAATTTTAATGTTAAAAATGTAATTAAATTCACATGGGCATGTGCTTTAGTATTATAAACATCCAAAGCATTTCTTTTTTTTTTTATTGAATATTTTATTTATTTACATTTCAAATGTTTTTCCCGGTTTCCCCTCTGTAAACCCCCTATCCCATCCCCCATTACCCTGCTTCTATGAGGGTGCTCCCCCAACCCCTTTCTTATCTCTTTATAAAACACAACACCACATCTCCGGTAATAATATTTTGCTATACTTGCAGACAGGAGCCTAGCATAACTGTCATCAGAGAGGCTTCATCCAGCAACTGATGGAAACAGATGCAGAGACCACAGCCAGACATTAAGCGGAGCTTGGGGAGTCCTGTGAAAGAAGGAAAGGAAGGACTGTAGGAGCCACCGGGGTCAAGGACACCACAAGAAAACCTACAGAATCAACTGACCTGGGCCCACAGGGGCTCACAGAGACTGACCAACCAGAGAGCATGCATGGGGCTCTTACATGTAACACATCTGTAGCACATATGTAACAGCTGTGTAGCTTGGTCTTCATGTGGAACTGTTAACTAGAGCAAGGGCTGTCTCCGCCTCTGTTGCCTGCCTTGGGATCCCTCTTCCCAAACTGGGCTGCTTAGTCTCGCCTCAACAGAAGAAGATGCGCCTAGTTCTGATTAAGTAATTAAGAAGAGAAAGCAGACTTAAGGGCCAAAGCGGTTATTCAGGTGACCGGCTGGGAAATCACAGAGGGAATTTGAAGATGATAATCACATTCAACGGGAAGAGAGGGACTGGGGAGATGACTTAAGGTTAAGAGCCCTGGCTGCTCTTCCTAGAGGACACATGTTTGATTCTCAGCCCCCAAACAGCAGCTCACAACTGCCTGTAACTCCAGCCCCAAGAAGCCCAACACCATCTTCTGGCCTTCATGGATACTGCATACATGTGGTGTACAAATGTATATGCAAACAAAATATTCATATTCATAATATAAAAATGGAAGAGAGAGAGAGTCATGTATGTTCTTATTGTTCAGCTCACTTTCTTTACTCTTGCAAAGTCATGACCCAAACCCAGGAGAGGGTGCTAGATCTCCCCCCCATCCATTACGACAATCCCCCATGGACAAGCCCTATAGGCCTACCTGGTCTGACAGTCCCTCATTGAAACTAGCTTCTCAGATGGTATGACGGCTAGTCTCAGATGTCAACTTGACTACATCTGGAATGATCTGCAATCCAGGAATGGAGGGCACACCTCTGATCCAGATCTTGAGGCATAGTGGCCATGAAAAGCTTAAGCCCAGGCGAGGTGGTACACAGTTTTAATCCCAGGAGACAGAGACAAGCAGACCTCTGAGTTCAAGGCCAGCCTGGGACAGAGCCAAGTTCTAAATAAAGAACAGTTTAGGTCCAGGTGTGGTGGAACACACCTTTCCATCTGGCCCATACCTTCTGCTGGAGACCTACATAAGGACAACGGAAGAAGAGCTCACCCGCTTGCCCACACTTTGCCAGCACATCTGTTGGAATCTACTTCTTCAGGATTCCAGCTCACACGGAAGACCAGCTGAGACACCCAGCCTTGTGGGACTGAACAGCTACTCGATTCTTGGACTTCCTATTCATAGCTGTCCATTGTTGGGTTAGTTGGACTGCAGACTGTAAGCAAGTCCCATAAATCCACTTTATATGTGTAAACTTATTCTATAAGTTGTGTAACTCTAGACAACCCTGAGACAGATGGTTCTAGATTGTGTCAGTTAGCAACTTAAACCAGCTACCACAAAGCCCCTGCCTGGTATCTTACCCTTACACCCTTTGTCTCTACCCAAGCAGTGAGCTGGCATGGCTGCTGACCCTGCCCAAATCCTCCCGGATGTTTGACCTGCACTCAGTGCATGACTACACAGGATCCTGTATGAGGGCTGTATGAGTTAGGGAATAGGGAACTGTGAAGGTCATGTGTCTGTCCCCAGAGCTTCTGTACTACAACAGTACCCAGTACCTAGATTCTGAACAGGCAGACCAGCTGTGCCCTGGAGCCAAGCAAGCCCAGGAGTCCCCCAGTCTTTGCCTTCCCGGCACTGGGATTATTAAGTACACACTACAACACACAGCTATTTAAAATGTGGGTTCTGGAGAGTCTCACTCAGGTCCTCATGCTTGCAAGGCAAGCAGTGTGCCAATAAGACATCACCCCAGTACAGGGGTGGGGGGGAATGGGCACCTTAAGCCTTAGCACTGACCACGTTTGGCTCATGCAGCAGTCAGGTGCTGTGGGTCTTTCCTAAGGACAACTTCTTTCTCCAGCGCAGCCTTCTTGACCTGTACGGCAGATAGAAACAGTTCCTCCCTCAAAGGGCCACAGCACTGAGAGAGTGCACAGAATAGGTTCCGGTATTAAATCCTGGTAAATGACAGCTAAGTTTTAGAAGTGGTGATTATTGCTGCCGTTTTATGTATTTTGGTATTGAAGCCATTGAATGAATTGAGACGCATCTACACTCAAGTGGATAAAAGGTTGGAAGTGGATGGCATCAAAGAGTGACATAAACACTTGATTTGTCCCTTATTTAGTGCTTACAATCTGGTATCCATGGCAACTGCTGACTAACAATACCTGAAATAGGGTTTCTTTGTTGAGTACCAGAGGGAGGGTGAGGCTGCTGTTCTTTGTCACGCACAAAGGGCACCCACCTTGTTACTCTTTCCCCACCACAAAGCAAGGTCTGTTTAGTAGACATTCAGAAGCCAAGCACCCAGAGGCTCCTGGGAGGCAGCAATTGCTTTTGTGAAGCAATGTAGGTAGTTGGTTGACTCAGGAAATAGCAGGACCAAGTCTGGAGATACCAGATATGGAGCCTCCCTCTGGAGGAACTGGGGGAATCTTCCCTCTGGAGGGACTGGGGAAGCTGGTTTCATCATCCCCCTGATGTGGGCTGACTTAGAGCCTGTGGGATAGCACCAGCTCATGGTCAAGCACCAATGTGCAGGACAGCTAGGCCACTGGGGCCAATCAACTCTGGACAGAAGCAGTGGTTCAGCTGCTCACTCACTTTGCAAACTCAGGCCTCAGTTTCATTTGGGTTAACTGGTCCTAACCACATTCTCAGGAATGTCATACAGATACGATGGCCCCTGTTCATAAATGTCCACTTGCCCACAAGAAAGTGAATTCCACTGTCTTTACTGCTAATGTTTGAAGTGGACACAGTAGTAACTTTCTCCACCCAAGACTTTGGGAATACTGACTGGATAAGTCAGGGGAGCCTTCTTTATAAACTGTTGGTTTATAAAGTTGCTTATAAACTTTATAAGCTGTGCACCCCCCGCCCCCGGGGATCCTAGGATGGCTTGAGTGGACACAGTGACAGAGAGAACCTGACCCTGGAGCTGTGGGAGAGAGCCTACCACCATGAGGGATGAGACTCAGAAATAGGAAGACCTGGGATCCTGCAGAAGTGGGAGGTGTTGAGGACAAGGCAGTGGCCTTGAGAGTCAGATGGCCCGAGGCAAAGGCCCATCCTGTTTCTGACCTTGGACCAATGCCAGTGAGGTGAGGCCTTGAGTTCCTGGTGGTGTTGCAGATGGACTGAACGAAAGCCTGGAAAGGCTTGGCTCATACCTGGAATACAGTAGGTGCCCCGTACATGCAGCTGGCCCACCTGTTCCAATCTCATTCTCCATCCACCCCCAGGGCTCAAGGTCTCCTGCCTCAGATCACTTTGTTCCAGCCTAGGTTTGTAAGGTGTAAAAAGACAGTGAACCAGCAGGGAATCAAGGTGGTGGTAGTGATGGTGTGGTTTGTGTTAACTGAGCCTTGTGCGGGTCATTAAGGCACTAAGCACTTCACAGCAGGATGCTGGCACACAGACCCAGCTCTGTCAGGAGTAGAGCCTGAAATTGCTTGCCTTCTGTTATTTGATCAGCTCTGACTTCTGCTCCTGTCTGGGTATCCAGAGCTGGGACAGGACACAAGGGACAGAAAGCTAGTGGGTGCTTGGACTAGCCTGAAAACCTACCCTAATCGCTACTCTCTTCCAACTCCTCTTGCTTCTACTGTGACCTCTTGTCCTCTTGTCCTAGTGTTTGTTCTTCAGGGATGGTGGCCCGAGCAGGCTCTTCAGAACATTGTGAGCTGGGACTGGAGTCCCTAGCAAGGTTGCCCCTCCCTGTCAGATAGGAGCATCATTTGGCAATTGTCTGTACCTTATCTCGCTCCTGTGAATGGGGCTTCTCAGCAATTAAGCTACGAGGCAGGCTAAAGTTCTGCTGCTAGGTGAGAGGAGGCGTGGGAGGTGAGATTGCATCTTCAGATGAAAGGACACCCAGTCCTTCAGCTCAGGGTGTGCTGACAGGCCCTGGTGGCTCCTGAAAGCACAGTCAGTACCTTGCTGGAAGTGCCAGAAAGAACATGGATTTTTGCTACAGGGTCTGCACTAAGTGGCTATTCAACCTCTCTGGACCTCAGGCTCTTCATAGAAACAGCAGGTTTCTCCCACAATAATCAAACCTACCTGAAACTTAAGAGACTGCTATACCTAACCCCGGTGTTTGTACAGTACCTGTAAAAATAAAATAAAACCAAATGTATTGACATATATATATATATATATATATATATATATATATATATATATATATTTGTACACACTTAAATTGTACAATTCAGTAAGCTTTTACTTGCGTGACTATCTGGGCAGTCATTACCACAATCAAATCTGTGGACAGAGGCATGGCCTTGTTTATTTGCTTTTGTTTTAATGCTGCTGTTTTAGTTGTTACTCCAAGACAAGGTCTTGCAATGTAACCCAAGCTGGCCTTAAAATTCAGTCTTCCTAGTTAGCCTCCCGAGTGCTGGGATCACAGGGACAGTCCTGCTTCTTCTGATTGCTAAGTATTGTCCTATTCACAGCAACACCTGTGCCCCAAGCCTTTCTCCATCCATCTGTCCTTAGCTGGGATGTAGGGCGGGGCTCTCCAAGCCCTAGAGTTCTCAGCGTGTGCTTCTGTCCTTTCTTCCTGATATGAGAGAGCTATAATGGACAGTTGATCTCCCAAGGACCTTTCTAGGCCTGTGACTCCAGTACAAAGGCACTGGAGACCTGGCTTTCCTTTTGTACAGAAAGCTGAGCTCTCATTGCCACGGTCCTGGGTCCACTTTAGTATGTATTATTTATTAGTGTTCAATGTCTTAGGAACAGGGTGCCAGGATTAGGGTTCTGAGAGTCCTAGCTTACCACAAGACCCAAACCACACGTCCTGGAGCTAAGGAGAAGGTGAGACTTCTGGGCTCCCTCATCAAGGGCGACAACAGCTCAAGCTTTCTGGGGCTGTCCAAGGTGTCAGGATCCCCAGTTCTACGAGTAACTCAGTAGACTTTGTTATCCCAGGATTCCCAGTTATAGCAGGGAAGTCTGCATGGCCCATCTGTGGGAGCACAGCAGATGAGTGTTTGGGTGGTCTTGTAAGATGGCTGTGGGCAGCTCGGGCAAAGCTCTCTGAACATGCTTAGTAACACAAGTAAGGCTGTCTGTAACAAACCATCTTTTGATACGATGTGGGACTCTTCTTTTTTCCTTTCTTTTTTAAAAATTAAATTAATTTATTTTTTTACTTATTCATTTTACATCCTGCGCACTGCCCCTGTCCTGGTCACCCCACCACAACCCTTCCTCTATCCTCCCTTTCCTTCTCCTCTGAGTGAGATGGGGCCCTCCTCGGTATTCCCCCCATTCTGACACTTTAAGTCTCTGTGAGGCTAGGCACTTCCTCTCTCATTGAGGCCAGACAAGGCAGCCCGGCTAGAAGAACATAGATGTGGGATTCTTTTTAAATGAGGATTTATTTACTAATTTTACTTACATGGTTGTGTCTGTGCCTGTGCCTGTGCCTGTGTTTGTGTCTGTGTGCCTTTCTGTCTTCTCTGTCTCTCTCCCCTCTTCTTCTCTTTTCTTCTTTCTTTCTTTCTTTCTTTTTTCTTTTTTTTTTTTTAAGATAATATCTATCTATTTAGTCCTGGCTTTCCTGGAACTTACTCTGTAGACCAGACTGACCTGGACCTCACAGTGATCCTCTTGCCTCTGCCTCCACCGTACCGGGATTAAAGGCATGCACTTCCGTGGCCAGCCCCAGTCAGCTCTTCTAACTGCTGAGCCATCTCTCAAGTCCCTCAGAGATCCTCATTTATTGCAGAGAGCTTGGGAGGGGGACTCGTGGAGGTGTGGGCAGTGAGGCCAGGGAACCAGAGGACACATTTCACCAAAGAAAGGAATCTGGAGATAATCCAGTTCAAATCTCTTCCACTGCTTCTACCATTTTATCAATTAATTGATCAGTCAATCTGATTAATTAGTCACCATCTAATTAATTAGTCATCTAATTAATCGAATTATCCAATTAGCCTAATGAATTTAGACAATCTAATTAATCACCATGTAGCCCAAGATGGAGTCAAACTCAAGGTATTTTTTCCTCAGCATTACAGGTGCAGTGATTACAAGCCTGGTTGTCTTTACCGTGATAAAGGGGAAAATTGTAATGATGAATGGACTTGTTAGAAGTCATGTAGCCAGCATGAGCTAGAGCTGGGACAATGTTTTTTTTTTTTTAAATGATGCAAAACTGCTAATGCAGCCAGGTGTGGTGGTATATGTTTGTAATCCCTGCACCTGCAAAGCTGAAGCAGGAGGATCTTGAATTCAAAGCCAGTCTGAGCAGCATGGAAGAACTCTGTCTCAGAAGCAGCAGCAGCAACAACAACAGCTCACAGAGCCACTGTAACTAAAATTACATGGTACTCACATCAAAATGGAGTCACAGACAAGCAGAATAAAGGACAGCCCAGGAAGAAGCATACACACCCATGCACGTCTGTTGGAGAATAAAACAGCCTCCTTAACAAACAGTACCGGGAAAGTTGAGCACCCATATGTAGAAGATTAAACCAGAACGCTACCTTTCACCTCGTACAAAAACCCAGCTCAAAATAGATCAAAGATCTCAATAAAAGGCTGGGAGCTTTGACTACCAGTGTGAACGGAGCGGAAGGTGAGCATGGTGGTCTGCATCTGTAATTCCAGAATCTGAGCTGGAGCTAGGGGGATCAGGAGTTCAAGACCAGCTTCTGCTATACAGAAAGTCTGAAGCCAGCCTGGAGTACATGGGGCCCCATCTCCCAAAAGTGCCAATAGCTTTCCTATAGAGAAACTAGGGCCTGTAGACTATAAAAGTGTCATTGTATGGGGTATTACGGGGAAAGGATCGATCCTCTGGGCCTCAGTTTCTCAGAGGTGAAAAATATACAACTGTTGGGAATTTGACAAAACTTCAAAGTAGTTTGAGAAAAAAAACATAGCTCTATTTATTCTGTCATGGTTATTTATTGTCTGTCTGCCTGCCTGCCTGCCTGTCTATTAAGTTTAAATCATTAGAAGAACATAGTATCTTAATACAATTTGTTATTTAAGTCCCCAAAGCCAGGAGTCCCAGGCAGGATGAGTGTTTCAGCACCGCGGACAGCGATCCCGAAAGCTCACTAAACCTGAGTCTGGGACTGTAGCAGTGAGCTCTGCCTCAAGTGCTCCAAAGCAAACCTGCAGCACTCCCTTGGGGCTTGCACGTCAGAGCTCAATCCCACCCACACGACCCTCCTATGGAGCCCCTAGGGAGCTGCCATCAGAAGGCTCTGCTTGGCTTCAGAAGCTCATAACTTATTTCCAGAGGGAGATGCTTGCCGGGGAACCTGTGGGCACACAGACCGGAAGAATGGAAAGGAAGCCGAGTGGAATCTGTAGCCTTCAAGCTCTCCCAGGTTTGGATCTTCTTGCTAGCCTGCTTGCTATGCTCAGTGTCCTTAATGAACCAACCTAAGGGTCTAGGCTTTGGTATATGTGGCACTTCCTTCTGCCACCCCCACCTAGTCTGGGGCCCACTAAAGCAATCATCCGCCAGCCGAGGAGACCTGTGAACTGCTTTATTAGATACGAAAGCAAACATTTAACAAAGACAGAAGACAAATCCTTAATTGGAGGCCCCCAGGGCTGTTTGCAGAGACAGATGGGAGGAGATCTAATGAAACCACCTCACACAGTCCTTGGTGCACACCTCACAGATAAAGCCTCATCGCCAGGCAACAGAGCTTTTCCATCCAGTGGCCTGATAAGGAGCTTGGTGGGGCTCTCTCTATGTTTGGAAAATATGATTTTGTAAGCAGGGCCCAGAGTGTGTTGACTCTGCTCAATGCCAGAACCTACTGCCAGATAAGCAGCTGCCACGTTCCCTGGGGCACTGGCAGGGTTGTTCTGCACAGGACCTCTGACAGAGCCTGTCAGCAATGAAGACACCCTGAGCCACAGCCAGAGATGCCCATCAGGACCTAAGATCAGATGCTACTCAAGGGGCTTCTTTAGCCACCGAGGGCAGGTGGTGGTTGTGGTCCGGGCCTGGGGATGGGGGTGGGTGCGTGTCAGAGATGCAGAGACTGGCTATATCTGATGCAATACGTCAGCCCCTGGTGCCTTCTGCTGCTACTCTCCTGATGACTTCTCTTCCTCAGACAGGAAGCCAAAGTCCATGCAGATGCTAATGGGGTTCTGTATGACCCTGGCTCAACACTGTGTCCCCTCTGCCACCAGCACTGGGCTCCATCCCTCCTAGTCATATTGGCTTTATTTTTTTTCTCTACTTCACATGGGCTGGGTACATGGTTGCCCCAGGGTTTTTGCATGAACTGTCCATTCTCCCTACAATGAGTGTTCTTCCATATCCTCTCTCTTTCTCTGTCTCTCTTTGTCTCTCTCTCTCTGCCTCCCTCCCTCCCTCCATTTCTCTCTCTCTCTCTCTCTCTCTCTCTCTCTCTCTCTCCCCCTCCTTTCTCTGTCTGTCTCTCTTTTCCTCCCTCCCTCTCTGACCCTCTCAGTCCTTGTTCAAGTTACCACCATCAGGAGGCCTGCCCACACCATTTCTCTGTTGTCCCAAGGCTCCCTGCCCTGCTCACTGCTCTTTTTTCCCGCTGGCCACCCCAGCCTTCCGACATACTGTCTGATGTGTTTCATTGTTATGGGTCATAGCTCACTCTGTCTCTTCAGTTTAGCAAAGCTCCAAGAAGGCAGAACTCTGGCTTTCTTCTGCATGAGCACATTCCAGGCAACAGGCATAAAGTGCACAATAGGTGCTCAGTAAGTGTATGATGGCTAATGAAATGTCTCTTTGGTGCAGTTCCAAATTATTCTAGTAGAACTGATGAACCAGAGTCCATGCTCATAACAAGCCCCTGCCAGGCCACTGAGCCTGTGGGAGAGGGTTGGCACCATCCTACGCTCCGGCACCATCACCTACAATCTCAGGAAGGAGGCAGCCTGGTCCACAAAGGAAGACCCAAGGACTTGTCTCTCATTCTACCCTGCTGTCGTCACACTGTGTGACTCTGGCCATGGGCTATCTATTTCTAAGTCTCAATTTCCTCCTCTGCAGCATGAGACTGGCTTCTGATCTCTTTGTCTAAAAGCAACAAGCACATACACTGCAGCTTTGGGGCTCCAGCCTGAGCACAGCCCTGCCTGTCAAGTACCAGCCATGTGGTGGTGGCAGTTTTGATGCCCCCTCTGAACCCCACCTCTGAGTCTGCACATTGGATGTGACCCTTTGGTTATGACTGCTCTACTCTTCACTCACAGAAATGTCATTGCTTCCCTGTGGGAGAGCATGGGAAAGTGGCTAGCAAGGGCTGCGGGAGCTGAGAGAAGCTTCAGGGTGACTCTGTGGTGGGCTGACCCCACAGCTTGGGTCTCTCCTCACATGTCCCCCATTCTGCCCTCGAGGGTTAGCATAGATAAAGCCTTGTTCATCCCCAACCCAGTGGTCTCATCCACAGCCCATGGTCACTATTTGGGCTTCTATCCTGGTCAGAGGCACTGTAATAGTCAAGTGTTGACAAGAAACATTTAGGATGGAGAGGCATCCTAAGACCTTTCCCCAAATAATCACCAAGGAGCAGTCAAGCCCCAAAGCCAGCGTGGAAGGGGAAACACCTGCATCCTGGAGAGAAGGGAGGCTTGAAAGACCCAGAGTCCATGCAGTTACCAAGGACCAAAGACCATCAGAAGAGTATGGTACTGTCAGGCCACCCACACCCCAGAAACAAAGCTGGTGTTGACCAGCATTTGAACTTGGGTTCCCTGTGATAATGATTTAATGATTCTATTTATCAGAGACCCCTATGAGAGAGACGAGAGAGAGAGAGAGAGAGAGAGAGAGAGAGAGAGAGAGAGGAATGGAAAGCATGTAAGAGAGGGAGGAGAGTAGACAAAGGATGGATGGAGTGTGCACTTTTGGCAGTGTGCTATCAATAAAGTAAGATATCAGCAAAAAAGTCTGTTATTAATATAAAATTTTACTGATAAAGTACATTACCAATAGTGTGTTATCAACAGTGTCTGCCACTGATAAATGACACTATTGATAAGGTGCCATCGATTAAATACATGCTATTGATAAAGTGTGCTACTGATAAAGAATGCGTGCTCTCAGGAGCAGACAGCAGAGTGACAATGGGGGCTTAGTTCTTATGGGTGACCGTGATGCTACTGGAAGCCCTCCTCAAGTCATCCCACCAAGTGGAGGAAGCTGGGCTGTGGTGGGGACTCTGAAACTACTGGTGGCCTTTAGCTACATCTCTCTGTCACACATTATGCTAAAATAAGTGTATATTCATATTTTTATATGATATGAAAATAAATATAAAAATAAAACAGCCAGCACGCTTAAACTGTGATCCACAAAGGGTGCCAGGGATGATGATGTCCAGGGTACAGGTAGTATTTCTTTCTTTCTTTATTTAGAGACAGGGTCTCACTATGTAGCTCTGGCTTGTCCTGGAACTCATCACGTGGACCAGGCTGGCATCGAACTCACAGAGATCTGCCTGATTCTGCCTCCCAAGTTCAGGGATTAAAGGTATGTGCCACTATGCCTTGCTGTGGCCAGTCTTTACAAGATGTTATTTTGGAGACAGCATGCTAGCAGCTTGAGCATGATCACAGTGACCTCACATCCTGGGACCTGGAACACTCGTTCTCCCAGTGCTGAGCTGAAGTCCTTTTCTAGGAACTAACATTAAATGATAGGACACCTCAATGCAGAATAAATGCCTTAACGTTGCTGGTCCATGTCCCTGGGTGGAGCTACTCTGAGGGATCTCTTATACTTCTCAAGCTTGAGATGAGATGTGTGCTACTCATCTCCAGTGCTCTGGAAGCCTTGTATGTCCCACCTGCTTGCTGTTCCTTAGATGGACTAGACACCTTCTTCCTTTGGGGAGGCATTTGGCTGGATGCCCCCTCTCCTGGCGAGAGAACCCCCCCTCTCTAATCAGATGCTGGCTCACTTCAAATACCAACTCCTGGTAAGGCCTCCTCAGAACCAGCCTCTTCAATATATTCCTGTCCTCACTAGGACTTTGCCCTCTTAGAAACTCTACATCTGCAGCATGGCAACTACCCAGCATAGTGTACATCTTGCTTCTTTCTCTGGAAAGGTAATTCTATAAGGGTTAGGTTCGCTGTCTTGTTTGTTGCTGTCTCTTTGGCATCTAGCACAGCTGAGTGGTGTTCTGAGGTGTCCTAAGCCCACACCAATGCTTAGCACACGGTTGTTGAATGAATACATGTGAAGCAGTTTCTCATTTAGGGGGATGAGTGGGCAGAGGTGTGGGCAGGAAGCAGGAAAGAGCAGAAGCAAGTGGGGACAGAAAGGAGGGGCTCTGAAGGATGCCAGTCAGTGCCAAACTGTCATCCAGATACCAGGCTCACTACAGCACAGGGTGCAGGCTGCACAGGGCTTCTCATGTGGTCCACGGGGTGGGAGTAGAGCTACGGATGGGGCAGGGCAGGAGGAACCCAACCAGGAAGCAGGGTTGCACCCAAAATATCCAGGTTTTAAGAACATTTAAGAAGAGACAAGGCTGGGTGCTGGCCTAGGACTGACCACTTCTGTTTTAACGTAATGGTGAAAACTGCCTCACTGCTACCTGCCTTACTTGCCCCTTGAGAGCCCAGGACCCACCCATGTGTGGGCTGAATCTTCAATCCACACACTGAACATGCGTGAAGCCACTGGTTGTCAGTGCGGGGCTCTCAACACTGAGAAAGCAGTGGCCACTATCTCCTATCAAATAACAATTAAATACACAGAGAATGTGAGGCACAAAGCTGAGTTTCAGGAGAGGCCTCGCCGCTCAGGCAACGGTTCAAGAGGCTTCTGTAGAATCCGCTGGATGTTCCAGGGAGTTCTGAAAGACGAGCGTGGCTCCAGCCAAGTGAAATCAAGAGAAACGTACGCCAAGTATAGGAAACCTCAGCAGTCCGGAGACGTAAATAGGGAAGGAATGCGAGGCTCAGAGACAGGAGTGACTTGCCCACGGACACACAGCAAATTGACAGGTGGAGGCTCAGCTGTGCCACCCTTCTGAAGCCGAGTGCCCTTCACAGGCACCAGCTTGAAGCAGGATGGAAGCAGCCCATGGTAAAGCTGGAGAGGGGGGCGGGACCTCGAAGGTGGGGAAAGGGCGCAGGGGCGGTCCTATGACGTAATTTCCTGGGTGTGTGCGTGCGTGTGCGTGTGTATAAAAGCGGGCATAGCTTTGCTGCTACTGCTGCTGTTGCTGTCGCCGCTACCACTGTCCCCACCGCCGCCGCCGCCACCACCACCGCTACCGCAATCCTCCCGCTGGTGCAGAGCTCTGGTGGCTAGACCACAGACCCACTCCCGCCATCCTCCTGCAGCAGCTCGTCTACTCTTTCCGCACCGTCCGGCTCGCTATGCGCTCCGCCGCGGTTCTGGCGCTTCTGCTGTGCGCCGGGCAAGGTGAGCGGCTCCGGGCTCGGCGGCGCGATCCCCTCTCTTTCCCCAGGTCCCTTGCGGAGCCCGAGGATTCAGCACCTCGGACAGCACCAGGTCTGCAGCGTGAGTCCAGGCGCAAGACTCGTTAATGTGGCCTATGGTCTCCCACCACACCCGGAGGAAATATAGAGCCCACCCCCACCCACCCCTACACATCACCCACTGGTGCTCTGGCTCCACGCCGACCAAGGTCACTGGGGGTGGGGCATAGGGGACTGGCGCTGGCTCCCCAAACCCTCTCCTGTCTTTCTACCCTCCAGTCTGTCCTTGATCTCTTTCCTCACCCCTGGTCTTTCCCGCCATGTCTGGGGTTTCTCCCCTTGCCTGCCTCTGTTCTTACCTCAGTCCCGCTACATGGCTGGCCTTGTTTTCATTGAACTTGATTTCAGCTCTGCACTCCCATGGGGAAGGGTTGAGGCTCTTCAGTGCAGCCTCTGAGCCGAGCCCCCCTGGGGGGAGTGCAGCATAGAATGGTAGTAGAATCAGTGCTGCCAACTTATTTGGGTTTGGGGGTATCACTTGGGGGTGTGTGGGTTGAATGGGTCCCTTGAGCCTCTCTAGGAAAGGACTGGGGTTCCCTTGGTGTGGAGATAGCTCCAGCAATCCCAGGAGCACTCAGTCAGTCTCTCTCTCTCTCTCTCTCTCTCTCTCTCTCTCTCTCTCTCTCTCTCTCCCCAGTCTTTGCCCTTCCTGTGAACAGCCCCATGACAAAAGGGGACACCAAGGTAAGAAGGAATATTGGGGTACCCTGGGAGAGGGAGGATGCTCTGTGGACTCCTCACGGCCAGTCCTTGGGCAGCTGCGGGAAGGAGTCTGGCATAGAGCCAAAAGGCAGCACTGCAGCAGCTGAGCCTGCACAGGGGATGCTTGCACAAGAAGACATCAAAGATCTCTTGCTTCTCCTGCTGCCCAGCTACAGTGATTTCCCAAGGGACCCTTGTCTCACCCACTGGGTCCCAGGACCAGGGACACTGGTCTGAGCCAGGACCATAGCTTCTCCTGCCCTAGGTGCAGATCTGCCCAGCTGTGGCCCCTCTTTGTCATTCCTTCCCCCCCCCCCCCCGGCCCTGGGCTTCCTATGGCAGTAAGAAAGAAGCCACATCAGATGCTTGGACTGCATTCACATCAGAACCAGGGGTGTTCTTCCACTGGAGGATTGGAGAGTTCTGTTCTTCATGTTCTGAGGGCTGGCTTCTTCTGCAAGAGGTCACGGTTTAAATTGTGATGTTAAAGGGAACTCACCATTTACTTGTTGAATTGTATTTTCTTGTTTATTTGTTGTTAACTGAACACAGGCCAGTGTTTACGTTTTCCTACTTATTCTAGCTGTGCAGCCTTGGAAAACGCCTCTCTCTCTCTCTCTCTCTCTCTCTCTTTTCTTTCTCTCTTTTCTTTCTCTTCTTTCTTTCTTTCTTTCTTTCTTTCTTTCTTTCTTTCTTTCTTTCTTTGAGACAAGGTCTCTTTATGTAGCCCTGGCTGTCCTGGAACTCATTATGTAGACCAGGCTGGCCTTGAACTCAGAAATCCACCAGCTTCTCCCTCCCAAGTGCTGGGATTAAAAATATGCACCATATTACACAGCTTCCCAGCATTTTTAGGGCCCCTACCCAACTCCTGTCTTTTGGTGTCTGCCCTCAAAGGCTGGTGGTTGCCAGGTATTCTCTATGCAAAGTCTAGTGTTGGGGAGACAGGGTACACGCTTCTAGGAGCTACTTGCCAGATCCACTCCCAACACCATAGTATGGCAGCAGGGGTCAGGGGTGTCAGCAACTGTAGAAGACCTGTATGTTCCCTTTGATGTTGTTATGACTACAAACCCTGACAGCCTTTGCCAGCTTGCTATCCTGGAACCATGGATTGGCTGTCTCGGCATCCCATAGACACAGCCTCCCACACCTTCGCTCCCTGCCAGCATTGCTTGACGCACGTCTGGCACCTCCTGCTTCTCCACCCAGCTGTAGGCTGCCAAGCAGGTCTGATGTGATTCCCTCCCTGAGCGTGTGTGGCACTTCACACTGGATAGAGTGTTTTCCATTAGGTTTACGTGTGAGGAATCCAAGGCTCAGAGAGACTAAGTCACTTGCTCAAGGTCACACAGCTAGCATACCACCCAACAGTGAGTACCAACTTCAGAAATCACCCATCTGCCTGGTGCTTTGCAGCCTGCCGCACCTCACTGGGTTGGATCAAGTATTCAGAGGTGTGTCTTGTTAGTCTGGACTGGACATCCAGATGTGACTATTTAGTATCCACATCCAGCCAGCATGGAACCATGTGGAGCCACACAGTATGGCCGCAGAATAGGAGGTGGTCCTGTTTCTGGCAAGTTTAAACCCAGGTGGGTTCATATTCTTCAATGGGCAGCCTGGAGGAGCTGATCCTTTAGAATGTGCTGGACGCTAGTCCTTTGCAAGAGGTCCTTTTAGGTCTCAGAGGCAGCACCATCCTTGCAGAACACTCTAAGAGTGAGAAGATGTCAGACACCTACTCCTACCCCTCCCTCAGCAGCCCTCGAGACTCATGCTGGCATGTGCATGCGATTTGATTGGCCCACAGTAAGCACTGTGTGTGTGTGTGTGTGTGTGTGTGTGTGTGTGTCTGTGTCTGTGTGTGTGTTGTGTTCTGTTTCTATGGCTCTATGGTCTTGCTAAGGAAGCAGAGCTAGGACCCATGCCCTCTTGTAGATAACACAAATGCTTTTCTGCCCTTCTGGGAAAGTTGCCTTGGCACCTCAGGGGCTGGGCTCCATGTTCGTACCAGCCACAGCCCACCTTGCTGTCTCCCAGGTGATGAAGTGTGTCCTGGAAGTCATCTCCGATTCGCTGTCCAAACCCAGCCCCATGCCTGTCAGCCCTGAGTGTCTGGAGACCCTCCAAGGAGGTAGGAGTCAGAGGCTGGAGTGTGAGGCCAGGGTGTGTGTGGGTAGCCCTTGACAGGATTAATCATCTCACCCAGTGGTCATTGCCCCCGTGGACCAGGGTTCCATGTGCTGTAATCCCAGTGTTTGGAGTCTTGCTGACACCAGTAGCCATTCTCTGGATCTGGGATGAATACAGTGTTGAGTGGGCCTAAGAAGGACCATATCTTTTCAAACTGACAGTCCAGTTTGTCTCTCTAGCACATGATAGTGCTGGTACAGATAGAAGATAAGGAAGGACTTCAGGAGGAACAGACAGAACAGGCAGCGTGGAAGTGGGAAAGGAAATATTTACACATCACTTGGAGCCTAAAGGCCTGCAGCCCTTTCCTTGGAGGTTGAGAATAGGGTCAGCAGGTGACCTTTCTGCTGCAGCAGGTGACCTTTCTGCTGCAGTAGGAAGGTGGTTGACATCTTGGAAATGAGGAATTTCCAAAGCATTTTACCAAGATCCAGGCTTGCCTCCTGGTGCCGAGTTTCCAGAATGAATGCTTGAACTCAGCTGAAAAATGTCCACACCAGTCTCTCCTGGGGCTGTCCTCTGGAAGGCACCGGTAATCATGTTCTCTCCTTGCAGATGACAGAATCCTCTCCATCCTTCGACATCAGAATTTGCTGAAGGAACTTCAGGACCTGGCTCTCCAAGGTATTATTTCAGCACCATACACCAGCAGCAAAGTCTGAGGGAGCCCTGGTGGAGGCTGACTGTACTCTTTCAGGTGCTCGGTTCCAGAGCAGAAAGGTGGGGTCCTCTGTGTCACCTGGCTCCATCATCTATACAACTAGAGTTCAAGGCTCAGCAAGGCTCAGTGATTCCCCCAAGGTCACAGGGAGCAGACCTTGTTAAGGTCCAACTCTGCTGATATTCCTCTGCCTCAGGAAGGCAGTCATGGGAGGCCGAGAGGGTTCTTCTCTGCAGACCCAGAAGTGAACCCACACAGAGAGAAGGCTTTCTCTTCCTTGTGACTTTTTGTTCTATGGGTACTGGGGGAGGCAACGTCTTGCTTGCCGCCAAATACAGACCAGATTATAGTGCGTTTCCGACTGAGAGGTAACTTGCTCCAAGAGATTAAGAAAATCTATAGACAGGCAGTGGTGGCACATGCCTTTAATCTGTGTTCAAGGCCAGCTGATCTACTGAGTGAGTTCTAGGATAGCCAGAGCTACACAGAGAAACCCTGTCTCGAAAAACAAACAAACAAACAAAAGCAACACACACACAAAAAAGAAAGAAAGTCCACGGACACTTTTCAGAAGGAGTGTGAGTCTGGGGCCTCATAGTGTCGAAGGTGGGCAAGCTAGAGAGCAGGCCAGGATGGAGATGTAGGCCGTAGTCTCCCATCCTTCCTGTTTGAGGTAGTGCTATAGATGGAACCCAGGGCTTCATGCATGCTAAGCCTAGCCCAGCCCTAGAGTCCATGGCATATTCATGGTATCCCCTGGTATACGGGGGTGGTGGTGGTGGTGGTGGTGGTGCTGGGGTTGTTATAATCAATTTTGTCCTGGCTTCGTAAACACAAACAGGGCCTCATTGTGTAACCACACTCTCCCAAATCTGCAGTCCTGCCTCAGCCTTTTGAGTGCCGGCCGGGATTGCAGGCACATGCCACCACACCCACCATGCCAGGTCCATGCACAAGACACTGTGGGTCTGCCCCTTCAACATGGCCACTTTCCTCAGGAGGCAGCCAGGGTAGAGGCAGGGCTAGATGCCAGGCGATCCGGTCTCCAGGGTGTTGCTTTTTAACAAAGCACTAGATATTTTAATGATAAATTTAAAATTAACTATTGAGTGGCTATCCTATTTAAATAATTAAGTATTCCAACAGAGACTATTAGAGAGGAGTGTGCCCTATTTCACATCCTCACAAGTATGGATCTTACAATGCACAGCATCCAGTGACACAGGATTGTTTTCCATTATGAAGGTACTAGGTGTGTCTTCAGCTATATCGTCATCACCCCATTCTCCTCTGGGTTCTATATAATATCCTTGCATGGGGACCTCCCTCTGCTTTAACATCTACCGAGAGTCTGTTTATAAATGAGCACCTGAACCTTGGGGAGCCCATGTTATCCAAAGTCTCAGAGCTATGGGCACGGCTGGAGAGGCCCGGAGCCCGCTGCAGCTGGATTGGGCTTATTTCCTAGCCTACAGTGACCCCACAGCTGCAGAGCTGTGTCCTGATGCAGACGCAGTAGCAGGATACTCAGGTCAACATCTGCAACCGGAGCTTCAGGGGCTAGGTAGGCAGAGGGACTCTGGGCCATGTAGGTATAACCCTGGGCTCAAAGGTAGACATAGCATCCCAGACCTGGGGTTCCAGAACAGTGGAGGCTGCTTAACTAAAGAGCACCCACGAGGAGTCCAGGCGTGCTAGAGGGTCCTGAGGATTGATTCCTTACTGCTCCTGCTGCCCTGGAGAACGGTCTGTCCCAGTTGGGCCTTTATTGCTTTATTACGGTTTAAGTAGAACTTTCTCTCATTGCCCATGGGGGGATACTGAGTCAGAGGCGTGGTGTGGCCTGATGGGTATAGCTGGGAGCCAGTACCCTCGAGGGAGGCCTTCAGTGTCATGGACAGACATGTCAGGGCTTGGCCATATGGGACCTTCCCTTGTCCCTTCCTGCCAGGTGCCAAGGAGCGGGCCCAGCAGCAGCCGAAGCAGTTGCAGCAGCAGCAGCAGCAGCAACAGCAACAACAACAACAACAACAACAACAACAACAACAACAACAACAACAACAACACAGCAGCTTTGAGGATGAGCTCTCGGAAGTGTTTGAGAACCAGAGCCCTGAAGTCAAGCATGGAGGTTAGTGTGGCCAGCTAGGAGGGGAGGGGGCTACAAGGAGAACAGTGGTCCTCAGGAGATGCTTCTTCTTCAGAGCAGGAGGGCAGCTACCATTGAACTCAGCCTCAGGAATCCCCAAGGGCATCTGGGTCCTCTGCTTGACTCTATCCGTTTGTGTTTGTAGACTCAGCAGCAGAAGTCCCCTCCAGGGACACTGTGGAGAAGAGAAAGGATTCTGAAGAGGGGCAGCAGGATGGCTTTGAGGGAACCACAGAGGGACCCAGGCCTCAGGCCTTTCCAGAGCCCAAGCAGGAGTCCTCTATGATGGGAAACAGTCAGTCCCCTGGGGAGGACACAGTCACCAATACCCAATCAGCAACTAGCCTCCCCAGCCAGGAGCATGTGGACCCACAGGCCACAGGAGACAGCGAGAAAGGCCCGAGTCCCCAGCAGCAAGCCAGAAAAGCCAAGAAAGAGGAAAATGAGGAAGAGGAGAAGGAGAAGGAGGTGGTGGCTAGAGAGAAGGCTGGGCCTGAAGAAGTCCCCACTACAGCATCCAGTTCCCACTTCCATGCAGGCTACAAGGACATCCAGAAAGACGATGGTATGTACGGGGACAGGGACCTCAACTGATGTGTCTGGGAGATGAGTGGGTAGGGATTCCATGCCAACCTCATAATAACCCTGAAAGATGAGTAGCATCTCTACGGTCTGGGGGAGCAAGAGGCTCAGCAAGGTTATGTAATTTGCCTAAGGCTACACAGCTAATTTAAGACAAGGTATGGTTACAAGCCCAGTTTTTGACTCCTAAACCAAGTGTCAATCACTCTTCTACACCTGGGAGCAGGAGGAGCTTAGGGGGAGGTGCTTGGGTAATGGAGAGAGAGGATGAGCTTCAGTGAGGGGCTCTGTCAACTCCTTTGAGCTTGGGAGGGCTCCTGCTCCTGGTGGGGCTGGCTGGACCCTGAATGGTGAGCTTGGCCTTAGAGGTGGCTGCACAGAGGGTCTTGAGGAGTGGCAGGGCCTGGGGAAATGGCAGTCGTTCCTCACTTCCTGTTCCTGCCACCACCTGCTCCAGGTCAGTCGGAGTCTCAGGCAGTGGATGGAGATGGAAAGACAGGGGCTTCTGAAACTCTGCCATCTGAAGGGAAGGGGGAGCTGGAGCACACTCAGCAGGAGGAAGACAGGGAAGAGGTGATGGCAGGGGCCCCCCAAGGTCTCTTCCCAGGTGGTAAGGGCCAGGAGCTAGAACATAAGCAGGAGGAGGAGGAAGAGGAGGAAGAAGAGGAGCGTCTGTCCAGAGAATGGGAGGACAAGCGATGGAGCAGGATGGACCAACTGGCCAAGGAGCTGACAGCGGAGAAGCGGCTGGAGGGGGAGGATGACCCTGACCGCTCCATGAAACTCTCCTTCCGGGCACGGGCCTATGGCTTCAGAGACACTGGACCTCAGCTACACCGGAGCTGGAGGCCATCTTCAAGAGAGGACAGTGTGGAGGCCCGAGGCGACTTTGAGGAAAAGAAGGAAGAGGAGGGCAGCGCCAACCGCAGAGCAGAGGTTGGTATAGGCAAGGGAGGCCACGCCCAGTAGCCTCTCCCACTGAGGTGACATGGTTCCCTTAGCTGGGTCCTGGAGAGGTGCTCAGATGGCCTTGAGATGGGGGACACCTGGCTTACAGCAGGGGCTCAACAGAGTCACTGGGTCAGGTGGACAGTGGGAAATGGCTGGGGCTGGAGGCATCAGACCTGCCTGAGGGTCTGAGGGACATGAAGTGGGGACATTGTCTCTGCTGGTGTGTGAGGAGGACATGGAAGTGATAGGGTCAGTCATGGTGCTTTGGATGGAGAGCTTGGCAGGACTTGCCTGGAGCCTCTTAGGACACCCCTGGTCCTGGGAACTGGGAAGAGATGCTAGGGTACCAATGGTGACCAAGGAAGACAGTCTGGTTTGTGGTCATGTCCTCCTGGTCCCCAGGCAACTCAACTGTACCTCCTCCTGAGTTCAAACTCACATAGAGGCTACAACGGCATAGCAGGGCAGGGCTAGCTGGACCTTGATGTGCAGATAGGGAGGTATGGAGGTGCTGGCAGACCTGGGTTCCAACTGGCCCTGGCTGTGTGACTTTGGGCAGGTCATTGCCCCTCTCTGGGTCTCATGTGTCTCCATTTGTGAAATGGGAGTATGGAATTTCTCTAACTTACCTTATTATCATAATCAGAACATGACCTTTAAAACCTTAATATGCCCAGGGCCACTTGGGCAGCTGCAGGGGTGTTATAGGGACACAGGGATGTGACTTCATGGGAGGTGAGAACTGGGCTTCTTGGCAGGGCAGGATGTCTTCTGAGCTGGTGGGACCTGGCTAAGCCAGTGCTCCAGAAGGAGTTGGGTTTCCATAGGAAGCCTGACCTATCTACAGCCCTGACTTCAAGGCTCTTTTCCAATCAGCCAGAAGAGGTAATACCTTCTTTAGGCCCTGCCCCTGTCTTCTGACCTGGAACAGAGTCCTGTCAATACCTGAGAGCAATAGGCTCCTCTTAGGAGTGGGTGCTGTCAGGGACCATCTGTTCTTGGAGGTGGTGAATGAACTGCATTGTGCTCCCTGTCCCCAGCTCTGTCCCCAGAACAAGATGGGACAGCCTCAAGAACCCCCTTCCCTACCTATAAAAGCTCTTTCTCATGGACAAAGGGACCCTGCAGTGAAGAAGTGGGTGTTATGGACATGGTGAGGTGTGGGAAGAGTCTTGTTAGAAACTTCAGTGACACAGAACTCATACTCCAGGGCCTGCTCTAAGATCAAGGGATCTAGAATCCCTAAGTCCAAGGCAGCCAGTCAACATTCTGTGGCCATTGTGTTGGCAGGACAGTGTAGCAGCTCAGAGGAGGTGTCCTGTTTCCCTGTCTGCCCTGGCCAGAGTGAGAGATCCTCTGGGGTCAGGACCAAAGGTCAGAGTCCAGCCATGGGCAGGTCCGTGATGCTGCTCTGACCACTGGCCCAACAGATAGACAGTCTGTAGGGAATACCTCAAGTGGGACTGGCTGCACCCTGGGAGCCAGCACTGGTATTCAGGCTGAGGAAGAATCTAAAGAGGAACCACATATCCTGAAAGAACAGGCTCCTGGTGGTTCAGAGTCTCACAGAACAAAATGGGGGCTGGATAATAGGTCATGGGGGCCTTGGAGTCTCTGGACTCTGGTTTCTGGAGTATCCTAGCATTACTGGGTGGCATCATTGTGCCAATGATGTGGACAAATCCTCTGAGGCTCAGAGGCAAAGCCACTTGTCTGAGGCTAGCAGCTAACAAACAGCAGGGCCAGTCTGCAACAGTGTCATCGACGCTTCTAACATGGGCCAACCTCAAGTGACCCTGTCTGTTCTCTCCTAGGACCAAGAGCTAGAGAGCCTATCAGCCATCGAGGCAGAGCTGGAGAAGGTGGCCCACCAGCTGCAGGCTTTGCGACGGGGATGAGGCACTGGCTGGTGGGGCCAGCCATGGCTTCAAGGCCCAACTTCTGCTCCAGTAGGGCTGCTTCCAGCCGCAGAGCCCAGGATACCCTTTTGCCCCTCACCTTCTCTTATTCTCAGCCCTTACCCTGGACACTTCTGCAGGGCAGCCCTGAAAGTCAACACAGATTCCTTCTCTGAACACAGGCAGCTTTCTAGAAGTTTCTCTTCCACCTTCTTATCCACGGGGCACAACTGCAATAACTTCTGACCTTTGGGCGAAAGCCGAGAACTCCTGACTATAAGATATTCCAGATAAAATTTATTGAAGGAAGAATAAACCTGCTTTGGGCTCTTTCCTTTTCTTTGATTTTTTTTTTCCCTTCCCTTTCCAGTCTGAGTTGGGTAGGACTGGGGCCAAGAGACAGGGTAGTTTCTATACTGGGCTGGGTGTATGGTTTGGGAGCCTCCTTTCTGGGCCATTTCCTGGGCAAGTGACTTTGCATCATTGAACTTCAGTTTCATCTGTAGATGGAGATGCTGAGATGCCCAGAATGGGGTGTGGGGATGAACACCACCACAGGGGACTTCACCATCTCCTACTTGCTTATCTCCCAGCCATGCCTGAACCAGGCACTTTCTGCTGAGATGGTCCTCCTGAACTGTCCCCTAGTTACCTTGGTACTAGGTGGAGGTTGGCAGGCCCTAGGAGAATAACCTTCCATTGGCCATAGGCTGGTCATGCTGGACTCCCTACCATATCTTTTTGCTGCTCAAGTCCACTGTGCCCATGATATCACAGGCTTGTGATATGCATGGGACCATGGGTTGTCTGAGGTGTGAGGTGTGGGGAACAGTTTACCAGAAAATAGCAGGTCTTAGTCCAATTTTGAAAAGGGGGAAACAGAAATAGAAAAAATGGCACACTGAAGTCATAGGTAGAACTGACCCCCCCCATTTTTTTTTTTTCTTTTTTTTTTTTTGGTTTTTCAAGACAGAGAGGGTTTCTTTGTGTAGACTTGGCTGTCCTGGAACTAGCTGGCTTAGAACTCACAGAGATGCACCTACCTGCCTCTACCTCTCCAGTGCTGAGATTATGAGATTAAAGGCATGTACCACCACAGCCCTACTGACACACTACCAACTTTTTTTTTAAAAAAAAAAGATTTATTCATTTAATTTTGTGTGTGTTCTGCCTGCCTGCATGTCTGTGCACCATGTGCTGTCGGTGCCTTTGGATCCCCTGGAACTGAAGTTATGGATGGTTGTGAACCACCATGTGGTGCTGGGAGCTGAACCCAGTTCCTCTGCAGAAACAAGTACTCTTAACCGCTGACCCTCAACACACTAAACTTGAGAATTCTGTAGGTTATTCAACCTGGTCAAGCTGGGATGTGGTATTGCACTCATGGGTGCTGGCTACCAGGGCCAATCATTCAGTCACTCACCAAACATTCGTATGTGGCCAAGCATGGCTGCCTGCACACAAAACCCACGATGAAGCCTGGCTTTGGAAACCCATTGCCTTGGGGGCAACTCGGATCCTTCTATAGGCAAAGCAGCCTCTCATGTGTTAGGCTTGTGTGTGGCTCTGCTGGGTTCAGCTTCAGACAAGAACTTTACCTCATCCTGTTCTCTGCCTGTTGCACCTCAACTAAAAGCCAGGTGTTGGTGATGCCAAACGTGGGGACAGCCTTAGTCTTAGCAGTCAGCCTGTATGAGGCTCTCTTGTCAGGGAGAGCAAGAGCATACACACTGTGATGAGAGAGAGAAAGAGAGGGGGAGGGGGAGGGGAAGGGGAGGGGAAGGGGGAGGGGGAGAGGGAAACACTGCTGCTACCCCAGGCAGAATCAACTCTAGAGTTCTAGTGTGTGAGGGCTGGGTCCCAAGAGTCTCCGATGTGCCTCAGACCACCCATTCACTGTGTGAATGCTTGACCAGCTTTTCTGTCTCTCTCAGAGCCTCAGTTTCCCAATATGTAATACTTAATTCTCTACTGAGGTAAGGCTTAACAGTATCAGACAGACAGCACAGACCAAAAGCTATAGCAGCAGCAGACATGGTAAGATAGTGGTGGGGTGGGAAGTCTTAGCCTCAACTTTTCAAGTGAGGCCTGGCGTGACGTCACTGCTGAGGCATGGTTTTCTTCATGTTATACCTCCTGATAGTCAGGTAATTACACAAACTCCCACTAGGCCATCAGAGATCAAGAACACCACTACCACCAAGACTAAGTGGTAACGGACCATAGGGAGAGATACCATGTCACCAAAGGACCCCATCCCAAAGGCAAGCCACCTGCATTGTATCACAGCAAAGATGCAGCCCACACAGGCACTGGCAGACGGCTTTGTAGGCAGCACAGGGCCAAGTGTACTTGGTGTAGAAATGTGCACAAGATACATGGGAGAGACAGCCAGCAGCCATCACAAAGCTCAGACATGGACACTACTTAGCTTCTGAGGTAGGAGAGCTCTGTATGGACCCTGGGTGAGCTCAGGGAGCCTCAGGGAAATATTATCTCCTATGTCTTGCAGTTGCCCCTCTAAGATGCCAGGGCCCATTAAACCCAGGAATTAGAAAACACAATCCTTTCTGCAAAGGACTTTGTGGTCTGGTTAGTACCTTAGTCACAAGCAGAAGGAAGAGGACCGAAGCAGGAGGGTCATACTCCTATGGAGGTCAGTCCTTCTCTGCAGAGTATTGGAAGGGGTCGTCCCCAGAGCATACTGGCACAGGCTTGGCAGAGGAAAGGGGGCAAGACATAGGCCTTTACCATGAGGGGAGGATCTGTAGAGAGGTGCAGCCATCATCTGAGCTGTAGCTAGCTGAGTAGCAGCAGTTACAAGAGAGTTATCTAAACTGGGTTCCTGGATCCTAGGACATCCCACAGAGGGCCATGGCACCTGTTCATCCATACTGGAAGAGGCGGGCTCTTTCAGGCCAGCTTGAAGGCTCTGAAGTGACAAGAGGCAGTGAGCCCAGCTTGCTGGTGTGGGGAATGCTGTTGGAATTCCACTGGCTAAGTGATTGATTAAGAGGGAATATAAAAGGGCAGGGAACTCCACCCAGAACACCAGCAAGGCCACCCAGTTGTGGGGAGCCGACAGAAGGCGGCTATCATCCTTGCAGCCATCTTGAGCCATATACCCTGACAAGAGACTTGATTACAATAGCCTACAACAGCTGAGAACACTCTGATAACATCTTGTTTTAGATACCCAGAATCTTCCCTTGGGTGTGTGAGACTTAAAGGTGTGTGACTTAAGGGCGTGACTTAGAGATCAGATTTAGAGATAAGACCTAAGGGCATGAGTTAGAGGCGTGGCTTAGAAGTGAGACATATAAAAGGCGAGAGGCAGACAGAAGAAATTATTATTAAGTATTAGGCACTTGGATTAGGCACTTAGCACTTGGAGAAAGAACTTGGAAAGAGACTAGCAACTGGAACTAGGATTAGGTGCTAGGAACTAGGGACTTGGAGAGAAGAAGAGAGACTGAAGAATAAACGGGATTGAATCACACTCTGTCTGGTCTCCATTCTTCCAGTCCATCCTTACTCTCTTTTGCTGAACCCTGACCCGAAGACCAGAGCTTCTTGGGGCAGTGCAGGCTAACAAGTTAGTCCCCAAGGCTTTTGGCAGTGCGGGTCCCAACACTGACAGAGTGGCCCTTGACATTTTGGCCCTCAAAAATTGGTAGCTCGGGCCGCAACACCCAGTGGCTATATAGTCAGCATCCAGTATGAATGTGCTAGACTACAGACAAGGACCAGTGGTCAAGTCAGAAGAATGACAGCAGCCTTTTGTCTCTGGATGTCTGGCCAGCAGACACTACTTGCCCCAGCTGTTTAGAAACCCAGCTTCTTGCTGCAGCTTTTGTGGGGGCACCTGTAAGTGCTCCAAGACCAAAAAAGGGTTGGGTTACTTTCTGCCCACTCCTTTAATGTAGGATCTCTCCCTGAACGTGGGGCTCATATTTTCTTGGCTAGGCTAGAAGCCAGCAAGCCTCAGTGATCCCTTTGTCTCTATCCCCTATACTCAGAGTTGGAGGAGCTGGGATCTGAACTCCAGACCTCATGATTACAGAGCAAGCACTCTTAACCACTGAGCCATCTCTCCGTCACCCCCACCAACCTACTGGAGTCTTGACTCATTGTGGATCCTACTCAGCAGCCTTAGGGTGATGCCCACTCAGGGTGGTTTCTTCCTCCATTGATAGGGCTCCAGGGGATCGTCCCCTTAATCCCTGAGGGTTATGTGGATCTAATTTTGCAGGCTAGCCTACCCATGGTGTGTGGTAAGCACCACTCTTCCATGACACCAACAATGACCCAGTCCCAGGGCAGATCGCTCTTGGCTCCCTTGGTGAAGACAGACACCAGCAGCTGGTGCTGTGTAGCGTCAATGTGAAGGTCACACTTCGGTATCATTAAAGTATCTGTAAGAATGCGGGCCCAGGTTTCTGGTCCTGTTTCCAGTCTGGAAAGTGGAACTGCCCTCCTCCATACCTGCATGGAGACCTGTGGAAAATGCTGCCCGGCCAGGAGACAGTTACTTGATACCCGGGCTTGGTTTACCATGTGTGACCCTGGAGAGGAAGGAGCTCTGGGGGACACAGCATCACCTACCTGGGGCCGTTCTCAAGGCAGAGTCTGGGGATTCTATTCTGAAAGGGCAAAGCTGTCATTAATGTCTTTTTTTTAAAGACTGTGAGCACGTGTGAAATGCAGTTTGATCTCAGTAGTTTATTCCAGAGACAAAGCAGTGCAAGAGGCGGCCACACTTCCCACCCCCTGTATTCAGGGTCAGGCCTGGGAAGGTGACATACAGACATCATCAGTTCAACACTCAGGTCCTGTAAACGTGGTTAGTCCTGGGGTTCTGCTTCCAAGAAAGCCAATCAGCTTCTCCTTGCCCAAAGGATGCCCCAGCACGGCCCTTAGTGGCCTTCCCAGGGCTGCTGCTGCTTCCTCTAGTGTACTCCATCTTACTAGACCTAAGGACATTCCAAAGGCCACATTCTCTTTGCACAGTGAGCTGATATCTTAAGACACAAGATCACCCTTGGGGGTCCTGGGCTGCTCATCTGGGGCTCCATAGGTGTCCTCTCCTGTGGGCTTTGGGGCCAGTGGGTGGTCTGCCAGCTGCTGTGGGGACAGAGTGAGTCTGAAGTGGGGCACAACTCCCTTGGGGGCTTGCCTAGTACTCAGTGCAAGGGACTTGCCATGAACACAGCAGGGTTACGCAGGGCCTTGCTGTGCCAGGAGAGGCTGGTGTGTGCGTGCGTGCGTGTGCGTGTGTGTGCATATGTGTGTGTGTGTGTGTGTTTGGACCTGGATGCTGACATGAGGAAGCAGGTATCCTCATGGGTTAGAACACTAGGTCAGGCCTTCAGCTCTCTGTTTCAGGAGCCACCCTGAAGAGACGAGGTGGTGGAGATCTGAAGACTCACGGAACGATCTGTTCAAAGTCCCAGTGTAAATCCTGGGGCCTGGCAGACTCCTGGACTCCTAGCCAGAGGGCCTCCTTCCTGGATCTCAGTGAGCAACAGGGTCAGGGCAGAGAGGAAAGTGGCCTGGTGTATTCCATGAGCCAGTAAAGACTAGCAATAGCCAGTGGGCTTTGGCCACACCTACAGGAAGCTTCTTTTCCCTTCCTACAACTCAGATCCCCCATGCAGAGCTCCCGAGGGGGGGGGGGGGCGCATCTACTGCTTCCCTGGCTTTGGAAATCAAGGGTCAGCCACACAGGGGCAAGGGTTAGCTTTGGAAAAGGGCACATCTGGGAAAAGAGGGAAGGTGAGGTCTGGGTGTGGGCAGGTGTGAAGAGGGGAACTGGGCAAACCGTTCGTCCTTCCCCTGCTTAGCTGCAACAGCCTGGCCAGGTATGGGCTTCCTTCCAGGGTGCCCAGAGCCTGGCCCACAACAGCCATGAAGACAGACAGACATGCACATTCACACTTGCATAACAATCATACACACATGCACACACCCCACCTCACATTCAGACCTAGTGTTGAGAACACAAGCGTGTGTAAACTCAGTGAGGAGATCTGCACAGCAGGAGTTAGGCGGCATCCTCGAGGCTGGACCACTTGGTGTTCTGCTCTGTCTCCCTCCCCCCCCTTCATTCCGATCATAACATCAGAAAATCAGGTAAAAAATTAAAACAGAGAAGCATCAGATCACCGGGAATTCTTAGTAGTGTTCCCATTTGGAGCTGCTGGCTCAGTGGGTGTGTTCCACGCTCCGCGCCGCCCCTCTGGGTCCTGGGCTCTGTGGCTACTGTGAGGAGGCCTTGGTGGCCAGGGAGGCCACACAGTGCTGCTGGAAGCTGGGTGACACGCCGGTGGTGCAGCCAAGTCTCTGGTGCGGCAGTTTGGCAGAAGCACCAGCGGTCATGTTGCCTGCTTCGGTCTCAGTCTTCCAGGGTGTGTCCTGGCCCTTCATGCTGCTGCAGCAGCCAGGGCTGGCACTGCACGTCCGCTCACCAGCCAGGCTGCCCGCCGGTTCCGCCAGGAGCCTGTTGTGCCTTAGCGGGGCCACTTCCTCCGTGGCAGCTCCTCCTGTGCTCTGGCCTTGCAGGACTGTGGCAATGTGGTTCAGGAGGTCGGTAAAGAACTCACTCACTCCCTCATAGCCTGGAGATGGGAGACACAGAAGGCACTGGGCATTAGCCAGGGGATATGAGAGGGGAAAGCAGCACAGTGGGCTCCTGGGACCTGGGGAGGCACTTTCAGTATCCCACTGACAAAGGAAACTCAGGCTTGGCAGACAAGGCAGGATGGTGGGAGACACAGGGTCTAATGTACCTGGGCCACAGGCTGGCCCTAGACCACGGTCTGTCTCCTGAGCGTGAGAAAACCACAGCTCCAGCAGATAAAGGTGAAATCTTGTTTTGTTAGAAACAGCCCTTGCTCACCAACTGCTGTAGTTTGGGTATGCAGTGCTCTTTCCAAAGCCCACGTGTTAAATGCTTGTCCTGAGCTCAAGGAGCTGCTGGGAGGTGGTAGAGGACCCCGCTAAGGAGACTGTCCAGTCATTTCAGACACGCCATCACTTCTTGGGTAGCTTCCTCTGCCAATGCTTCCCATAACATCTGCCTCGTCACAGCCCCAAATCAGTAGGGCAAAGTCATCATGGACTGAAAGCCTCAAAATCCAAATAACCTTTCTTCTTCCTGGTGATCATCTTGGGTATTTTGTTACAGTAGCAGAAGGCTGGGGAAGGTAACCACCCAACAGGACAAGATGTACGGTCAGAGGCAGCCATGCCAAGGTGGATTCCTCATGCACTTACTCACAAACTGGGAGTCTGGCCGCAGACCTGGGTCCTGGCCACTGTAGCCATCTTGAACCTCAACTTTTTTGTCTACACAGCAACAGGAGGCCTGCTCTCACAATGCAGCCTTGCATGAACATCACAGGAATGCTGGACCTGGTTGGGTCTGACCCAGTAGCCACAGCCCAAACCAAATCTGTTCCCTCTCACCCCAAAACACCTTCAGGGGGGTTATTTGTACTCCAGGCTCTGAGGATCAGGACCTAGGAACAGACTGCCAAGACCTTTATTTCTGGCATAAAAAAACTGCTGGTGAACACCTTGGGGGAGAATACTTTCACACGCATGCACACATAAAAGCACACACCTTCCACAGATACAAATGCCAGCACAGACCCCAGGAATGACCCAGCAGGTTTCAGATTCAGTTGAGGATTTGTTGACTCCTAGAAAACTGTACCTCAAGAGATGTGAGGTGAGACTCCTGTCACCTGCTCTGACTGATGTGCCTGGATTAAAACTGGTACACAGCTACCAGAATGAGCTGGAGTTGGGGAGCCGGCCAGATTTCTGTTACCCTCTGTGGGGAGGGGTGTCCTTCAGACACTGGCTATGACCACGACTGTACCATTGTGTAATCAAGTGAGTACCAAGAGGTTAATAAAACCTTGGCATGTGCTCCTGTGCCATTCGTCCTACTGGCACAAGTTGAGGTGGCACTGTGTGGGGGCCAGACCACTGGGCCACCGTGTGTTATTTGGCAAACTACTCTGTGGTTTTGAGGAAGCCTGAGGCTGTGTGAGAAGCAAGGGCACTCATGCTAAAGCTAACAAAGTGGCTGGCAAGCATGCAAATGTCAACGCCATCTTCACAAAACCCCAGTACACACATGGAGACAAGGGGCGCTATCTCACAAGGGACTCTGAGGCTTCATGAGGCCCCAGGTCACAAAGGTCCTAAGTGGCAGAACTGTGATCTGACCCAGATCCTAGTCCGGTGTACCTGGTATACCTGGTACTGAGAAGCCCCACTGCAGGACCCAATATTCCAGTAGCTCTGGGAAAGAGGATTGAAAGGCAAGGCAGACACGGGTTTAAGTGTGACTCAGGGCGGGGCGATGCATCCGGACCCAGTTGGGTTGCCAAGAAACCCAGGAGGCTGCCGCCTAGCAACCACTCTGCTTTAGCTCCCAGATGAAGCTCAGAGGACCAGGTAGACTTCAGCAGAGAGGGAGGGTGAACTTTCCCAGAGTATTACAGAGTCACCTCCTGGGGGCCTGCAGTAAACAGGCTAAGGTAGGTTGGTGTTCGTCAGGCTGGGAGGTGGAAACTAGCAGAGCAGTGCCAGTTCCATGCCCAATACCATGCAAACCCATCTGTCCGCAGCACGGGGAAAGCACCCATTCGTACAGAAGCAAAAGTAGGGGCTATGTAAGGTTGCCTGAACCGTCACAGAATGAAGAGGTGGGCCAGGATCAGAACCTGCTATTCTAAGACATCAAAGGCCTCAGGGTCAGTGAAGGCTCTGGAGTGACAGGCTATAGCCTTTTGGGGACCGTAACCATGGATAAGGTTCTATAGCTTCTGGCATCACCTCTCACAGGCAAGCAGAGATCACAGCACACAGCAGGGCCAGTAGCACATACTGCTTCTGCTGTTCAGGCTGGCTGATCTGAAAAGCTGGGTGCTCTGACAGGACTCCCACCTAGCCCGATGCCCCCCAGGCTTCTTGAGTAGCAGCAGGACCCAGAGCCTCTATCTCTGCTGGGCCCAAAGAGAGCTGGCTCTATACTACAGATGGTGTACCAAGTCACTTCCCAGATACCACTTCCTCTCTGCCTGAGGTCCCTGGGACAATAGAACCCTTAGGCCATCCCTCAACAGCTTTGGCTGGGCTCAGTAGTTACAGACCCACCACATGGCCCTGTCCACTGGGACAATCCAGCTCTTGGTCCCCTGGCAGAAGACTGTGTTCATACTGGCTCTTAGTGATTGTCTCCCTGGCTGTTGGGAGGGGCTGCCCATCACCAGTGGAAAAGTGTATGTCCCTCCTCCCAAGGCTTTCTCAGTGTCCTAAGTCACCCATAGTGGGCTGTATGTGTTCTTGGATCACCGACATCTTTACTTCATTTTTATGACCCTCCTGACATACACCAATCCCCTCATTCTATGCTCTAGCTCACCCAAGGCCCCACCATCTATACCTAGGGGGTTGGGGAACGCAATGAGCTGGAGCTGAACACGCTGGCCGGACACAGGCCTCAGACCCGGGATGTTCCCATCTTGCCCAAAGGGAGAGCGAAAGTCTCCGCCAGGCCTCAGAGGTTCCCCTCAGACCCCATCAGGACCCTCCTGGTACCCAGATGCTCCTCCTTCAGTGTCGGTCCTTTCCTTTACCCAATTCTCTCTGGTGTCCATACATGACAGAGGAGCCACCAGCTGCTCCACCCCCATCCTCTGCCTCCTCCCAACTGAGGTGTGAACTCTGAGAACAGAAAATGTCACCCCTGGAGATGTCAAGTGAACGACAGATGGAGTTGCTGGGCTCCTTGGGGTCCCTGTTTTCCTGCTGTGAGCTGTGATGGTTTAGAGTGCCTCATGTTCTCTCTGGGGCTTAACAGGATATAGGGACTGAGTACCCAGATGCTTTGTGCTGGTGAGGTGGCTTCCTGGCCACACATGGCCCTGAACAGCAAAGAGGAGCTAGCTATCCCTTCATATCAAGAAAATAAAGAACATCCAGGAACAATGACATCACTACATAGGTAAGGCTGGAGGGAGTGGAGGTTATGAGCTGGGCCAGCCTGAGGCAGGGATACCTGGGTCTGGAAAAGTGGGGCTATGGAGACTCAAAGCTGGACTATGCCTCTCTTTCATCTGATCCCCCAAGGCTCCTCAGGCAGGGTCTTGTTATGTAACCCTATATGGCTTTAAACTCAGGACAATCCTCCTGCTTTAGCCTCCAGAGTGGTAAGATGACAGGCATGAGCCAGCAGACCTGGAAGGCTCTACACCTCTCAGCTGCAGTGATGATACACAGACCACTGGCCTTAGGGTCTCCAGGGCATGCCACCAGTCTAGGAGCGCTGCCAGCCCCATAGATCCAGGCCAGGGCTCACTTGGTGGTAATCCCTTGGGCCACTGGCTGAGCAGAGACTGAGGGATGGATGCTCAGCAGAGTTGCGCTCCAAGCCAGAAGCGTCGCAAGGCTCCAGCAGTGAGGGGATGTAGTGTGGGGATCTTTGTGGCAGCAGACACTATAATGGGGAATGCGGTGGCAGGGCGTGGGCCTGGCTCTCAGTCTCCCAGCTCAGAACAGTGGAAGCAGTACTTGCCTGGGGGTAGGGTTGGGGGGGTCTGGTCTTGCCAATTCATACTCTGTGACCCCCCAAAAATACTGCCACTGGAGGAGCCTCAGTCTCCCTACCTGTGGATGGTAGAGATTGAGTCTTCCAAGCCCTTTTTAGCTCCTTGGGTCTGGAAGGGACAATGGGATGGACTGAGGAGGTCAGTCAGGGATAAGGCTGATGGCAGGATTGAAAGATGGGGGGGGAAGGGTATACAGTGCTGTGGGGGGCTTGGGCATGGCACCTCCCCAGAGAGGAATCTGGGGCTTCACTGTTCTGTCTTAGGAACAGAGGCTGCATGGCGGTGGCACTCGGCCTAGATTCCAGCACAAGGAGGGACTCTCCCATCTCCAGCCAAGCTCACTCGTTTCCCATCCCCTGAAGATATCAAGCAGCCAGAGGACCACCAGTGTAGGGTCACCCAGCCCCAATGCTCACCTGGGAAGGCGTTGACGTCAATGACAGCATGCTGCCCGGTCTGGTTGTTAATGATGATGTCGATTCCAAACAGTGACACTCCCAGCGCCTGCCGCAGAGCCCGAGACAGCTCCCGGATAACCTCATCACTTGGCCGTTCGAATACTCCCTCAATCTTGTCCAGCTGTGAACACATATATACAGGTCAGGCTTTTGTGGCTAAGGTACCATAGAGAGTAGACCCCTCTCATGAAAAGCACTACCATCCATCCTTCCTGTCAGGAGGTGGGGCTAACCCACCATGGTGCAAGCTGCTGGGCTCTGGAGGCATCAGTGCATGAAACAGGGTACTTTGTGCTCAAGCACGACTGAAGTGGCTGTTATCAGTACATTAACAGGCAGGGAAATGGGCTCACAGAGGTCAGGGCCTGGTCCAGGGTCACAGAAAGCAGGAAGGATAGCGTCTGTTATGGAAGAAGACATTAAGATGAAGAAAGCATTTGGACCAGAACTTAAAGGCAGACACAGCCAGGTAGAAATGGGTACCGATCAGCACCCGACCACCATGCCACTTTGCTGGCAGCCTACAGGAGTGAGGCTGAGGATCCAGGGAACAGGTCTGGAGAAGAGTGCTTCTCTCTTCCCAGCTGTGATGTACCAGGTATTTGCAAACAACATCCCATCCCATGTGATCTGGGCTTTCCCAAAGGTGCTGCCTATCCAACCCTAAGCCTAGCTTCCCAGGGTGTTCTCCACAGGCCTTGAGCCCAAGTCTGCCCACCCTGTGTTACATGTTTTCTGCTTTCTGGGAACCCTCTGAAGAGGACCGAGTCTCCGGGAGGGATTATAGATGAGGATACAGATTCAAATCCCAGCAGAGATTTCTCAGTTCCGTAGACTTGGCTACACTACCTGGCCTGCACCTCCACTTGATTATCTGTACAGTGGGAATGATTAAGCCTCCATCTTAGACTTGCTGGGAGGGACAACAAGGTAGGGATAGTACAAGCCTGGCTCTGAAGAGGTATAGCTCCTGGATATAAGGTCGCAGACTGCACTGCCTAAGATCGAAATGTCACAATAGGGTACACGCTAGCTGCCAGTGAGTATCGAGGTCTGGGGAAAGGGGTAGGCTCAAACCAAAGTGGGAAATGAAGCTGAGTCAAAAGCTTTAAATATATTGGGCTGGTGAGATGGTTCAGTGGGTTAAAACTCTTTGCTGCCCGATGACCTGAGTTTGATCTCCGGGTCATGCAGGGTGCAAAGACTTCTGAAAACTGTCCTCTGAGCGCCACACACAAAAATGAATGAATGAATAAATTTAAAAAAATTCTTAAATGGTTAAACATAAAATTCCTTAGGGTCCAGATAGATAGTCTATTAGGGGTTAAAAAAGGGGTACTCAAAAGAGACCCCGGGGCACCAATGGTAACTGTAGTGATCTTTCAATGGTCAGACATTCCAGATGGCCTAAATATCCATCGCTAGACAAATGGGAAAGCCGTAGCTTATCCACACAGAAATGTGGATTACCCATAAAAAGGACTGAAGTTCTTTCATGCACAGTGCTGAGTGACAGCAATCAGCTGGGAGCTGAGTGTTGAAGATCCTGCTTATATAAAATGCCAGCACAGACCATGCAGATGGAGGTCAGACCCAAGGTGGCCAGGGGCTGGGGGTGGGAGGAATAGGGACTGAGTGCTCATGGGAACAGGGGGCGGAAAATGTTTTGGAATTAGATAGAGGTGTATCTACAGGACACTGGGTGTGTGACTATTGCTATAAATTGTTCACTTTAGGAGCTGGAGAGATGGATGGCTCAGCAGTTTAGAGGACTGGTTACTCTTACAGAGGACCTGGACTCGGCTGTCATCATCCACACGGGATCTGATGCCCTCTTCTGATCTCCACAGGCACAGCATGCAGGTAGTGCACAGACATGCATGCAGGCCAAACACGCATATGCATACAAAAAATAATTAAATCTTAAAAAAAAAAACTATTTAAAATAGCTAATTTTACACATGTGAATTTGTTTTTAAGAAAAGATTTGTCTATTTATTTTATGTATATGAGTACACTGTAGCTGTCTTCAGACACACCAGAAGAGGGCAACAGATCCCATTACAGATGGTTGGGAGCCACCATGTGGTTGCTGGGAATTAAACTCAGGCTCTCTGGAAGAGCAGTCAGTGCTCTTAACCACTGAGCCATCTCTCCAGCCCACGTGGATTTTTATCTCAATTTAAAAAGCACAAAAAATACTGGGTGTGGTGATGCATACCTTTAATCCCAGTATTTGGGGCAGGAGCATCTCTGTGAGTTTCAGGCCAACCTGCTTTACATAGAGTTCCAGGCTAGCCAGGGCTACAAAGTGAGACCCTCTCTCAAAACAAGCCAACTGTGCAACTCGACACAAGCTAGAGTCACTGGAGAGGAAGAAGGCTCAATTGAGCAAGTGCCTCCATAAGATTGGGCTGTGGGCCAGCCTGTAGGGCATTTTCTTAATTAGTGATTGACAGGGGAGGGCCCAGTCCACTGTGGGTGGTGCCAGCCCCAGGCTGACAGTTCTGGGTTTTATAAGAAAGCAGGCTGAAGAAGCCATGAGGAGCAAGGCAGTGAGCAGCACCCATCCATGGCCTCTGCATCAGCTCCAGCCTCCGGTTCCTGTCCTGTCTTTCAAAATGAACTGTCATGTGGAAATGTAAACCAAATAAACCCTTTCCTCCCCAAGTCGCTTCAGTCGTGCTGTTTCATCATAGCAACAGTAACCCTGACTAGGACAACAACCAAATAAAAAAGCTCTGGTCACTAATCAAAAAAGATCTTAAAACAGACATGTGCTGAGCAGGGACGGACTGACACGTGGGCCCATCTATGTCCTGCTGCTCAGGCTATCCCCACTGCTCTGAGGACAGCAGGGCCCCTCCATTTAAAACCCCAGTATCCAGTGTCTGACCTAGGGAAAGTATTTCCTGGGGGAGTTGGGGGACAGCCACCATCTGGCTACAATGGGCACTCAGCCCTGTCTGAGCCTCCTGGTCACTTGGGTCAGTGGCTTGGCCCAGGTTAGAGTCCCAAACCAAATCAGAGACCAGCATTGGCCATCCTGTACCCACTATGTGGCCCTGATCTGTCATGTAGCCCTCCTGGGCCTTGTTTTTCCACCCCAGTGAATAGGCTAATAAAAATACCTAGGCCACGAGGCTCGGGTCAGGAAGGACTGCTGGGCGGATCTGAGGCTCATGGCGCAGTGCCTGGGAGCCACAATGCTGGCCATTGCCTGTTAAAGAGCCGCATGGCATACTGTTTATAAAAGCACCTTCTTAGCTCAGCTGAAGAATCTCAGAAATCCTTCCGAAGCCATTTGATTATCCAAACCCAAACAGCTGGCCCAGGATCAGACAAAGGCATGGAGATGGCCCGGTGGACCCAAGCCAATTTAGCTGTGAGGTTCTGGGTGAGGAGGGAAGGAAGGGTCGAGCTGGTGCTCCTGCAGCTTGACCTGGTGACTCTCAACCTCTATCACAGCTGACACTAATCTAGATACAGATGTACACCTCCGACACAGGCATTCCTAGTAACTCATGCGAGATGAAGGAATTGATGGTCAGGTAGGTGATGTGACTCCGGTCAGACCACAGGCAGTCCCAGGAGACCTCTGCTTCCCCACTATGGCAGAGCTGGGGATAGATAATAAGGCTGTGTGTATGTGTTGGGGTGTGTGTGTCTGTGTGTGTCACTGAGCTACCCACTGGAAGCCTATGCGTAATAACCCCTTGAACTGACTCTCAATGGCAAAAGGTGTTCAGGGTCTAAAAGCTCAGGGAGAAGGTAGGCCTGTTTTCTAAGGCGTTGTCTGGGGATGAGGCGGGCCTTCAAGGTTATCAGATGTCTCTGCATGGCACTCTTTGGGGGCAGGAAGGTGATGAGTGGGGCGTGCTCTGGCCACTGGTTCCTGAGAACAGAATCGACTTTCAGTTCAGCTTGAAGGCATCCTGGAGGGTGACATCCCCAGGGAAAAGGCTGTGCTTGTCACTCTGCATCACAAGATGTCAGCTCTGAAGGGTTTGGTGTGGAGTGGAAGTCTGGGGTACTTGCAGGCCTCGGGTGTGGGGAGGGACCTTGTGGTGCACTAGATTCCATTCCTCAGGAGGAGCAGCAAACCAGTAGGCAGTAACTGAAGGAGACTTCCCAGCCCTCAAAGCATCCCTCTGGTACTGGCTGATAATAGTCCTAGTGGCCAACAGTCCTATACTATGCAAGAACAACATCAAGGACAGCTTCCCAGGAAGCCTGTGGAAGGCCAACTCCCTTCTCAGGGGCCTGGTGGGAGGGGGCGGGATGCCAGTGATTCTGACATGTAGAGAACAAAGCCTTCCCAAATACAAGGCTCTGCTTATATTTCTCAGTGTGCACAGCCAGTTCTGAGAGTCTGCTTGAGATGTGGTGGTCTGCGCAGATGAGGTGGCTCAGTGTGTGACAGTCTTGAGAGCTGACTTCCTTCCACAGAACACGTACATAGGGGGGAGAGGAAGAAGCACCAACTCCACAAAGTCGTCCACACACGCATGTGCACATAAACACACAGTCATTAATAAAAAGTTAAGACAAATTAGATGGTCCAAGGCTTCCCTATTTGTTCTAGGGGGGCAACATGAATCAATATCCCAAGGGACAGCCCTATCTTTCCAGGTCCCTGTCAAAGCCATGCTTTCTTGGCTCACAGCTACATCTTCAAAGGCAACACAAACAAGGAACTGGCCAAGCTAGAGGTGCGCGCCTTTAACCCCAGCACTCAGGAGGCAGAGACAGGTGGATCTGTGACTTATATGGCCAGCCAGAGCCATATAAAAAAGGAACTGCTAAGGTCAGAGGTCAGGCACCTGAGGCCAGGACAGGGGCCTGGAACCAGGTTAGGTACAAGTCACTGGCAGCGTCTGTCATTGAGTCCAACCAGGAAAGGAAGAAGGACCCACTCAGAGGTCCTAGAGCACCTGACTCTCCCATGGAGAGCAGGAAGCCTGAAGCCAGACTTCTGTGGGAAACAGCAGGCTGTAGCCCAAGGCACCTTCTGTCACTATCGAGGAAGGAAATTTCTAGAAGACGCAACTTCGCAATCAGATAGGTGAGGATAATCCCTGCTTGCCTCTGTATGAACTTGGTTGGTGACATCTCCAAGCTGCTATAAGGCCACCAAGCACCCCTGATAAACCTGACATACTGATGCTCCAGCCATGATGGCAGGAGGGAGGCTGTTCCAGGGGCAAGCAGTCCTCACCAGGTCCACAACGCTCCCTTTCCAGACACAGACACGACTGTGATGCCCACTGATATATGATTGTGTGGGTCCTGTGTGGGGACAGGGGTTCTTTGTGCTAACCTTGGCCTGCTAGACAGCTCAGCTGGGGACCCCTTGACAGGCAGCCATGGATGAGACACATACCTCAGTGAGGACTGATGAGGACTCCGGCTTTGACACATTGTGGCTGTTGAAGAAGATGGACTCACGATCTGAAAAAAACAGAAGTCACAGGGTAAATCAGACCAGGAGACAGCAATGCCAACACCAGGGGGCAGCACCACCCCAGTCACGCTTTGGGTGGCCTCTGGCTCAGCCCTGGGTTCTTGGGAGCTAGGCACCCACAGCTGCATCGCATACAGATGTGACCATCAGGACCCCAGTTTCAATTTGTCCTCCCACATGGTTTACTGGGACACCCTCACTACCATCTTACGGCACCGTGTATGGGTTTCCTTAGCACCTGAAGCTGGGCAGGCCATAAGTGTGCATAGGAGGTTGGGAAGAGAGGAAGGCAATGGAGGTGAGACACTGTGCACCCAGATATCAAAGGTCTGGAGTGTCCTGAGAGGAGACGCCTACCAAAAGCCACTTGGTCTATGTATCCCCAATCAGGTGGCCACTCATATGTGAGTTTAACAGACAAAGGTTCCCAACTAATTAATAGGAACCCGAGCAAGGCTTCCATAGGCTTACCCAGGAAAGCACTGCAATTTCCCAGTCTCCTCCACACATGTCTGATCTGCTGCCGCTCACAATCCCTCAGCCCCACTGGGCACCAGAGAGGCAGCTCAGTCCCAGGAATGTGATGGTGCATTCATTTATTTCCCTTGTACAAATGACCTTGAGGTATAAGCCACGATTGCTCTGGGGAGATGTAAGCTTGGCTGCACAGTTTGCAATGTTCTCAAGCACTTGGAAGCATGGACACGCTAGGGCAAGAATCACAAAACCACAAGCCTAGGGGTTGAGTTCTGGCCATTATCCCCTCATAGCCCCACCCCCACCAAGAATAGCACAGGACCAATCTGGGCTGGAAGCCCCCCCCGAAGGGATCCTGACAACCCTTGCTCAAATTCTTGCAAGAGAGGTGTCATGGACCCTACCCTGCAGGACATGGTGATCATCCCTGGGACCCAGGCCCTCAAGCACGGGGACAGGCTAAACACCGGCTGAGGGCCTGTGTGTCAGGGCTCAGGTGCCTGTTGTGGCTGCCATGACCCCCAGCAGCTCCACGACTCTACGGCGCCATAAAAATCATGCACAAGGAAGTGATTCAGGCAGAGCCAAGCAGGCAGGCGCTGAAGTACCTGGCATCCTTCCCGCTAGTGGGGCACAGAGGCCCCTGGCCACCCCGGTGTGCCCGACAGTCCTCCCGCTGCTCCGACCAGAGCCAGTCCAGACAGGGGGCATGAGAGATGGTCCTGGGGAGGAGCCTGGGAAAAATAAACACCCTGCGGGACTTGTGTCAAGCATGTCCACTGGTCCCTACTCTCGGGCACAAGTGCACCTTCAGGAGTGGTGGGCAGAGCCTGACAGGCCAGAGGACAGACCAGGGCTTCATCACTTAGGACAGCTCTCTGGCCTTCTATGGGCATTGCCAACCTTCTCCTGGAGCCTCCTGAACTTGGGGTACCTTCCACCCGAGTCTCTATAGGTCCCTAAGAGTAAAGGCCCAAAGAGCAGAGCGGACCTGAGAATGAGAACAGGCCACCAGGAGCAGGTGGACACAGTAATACTCAAGGAGGCTGGGAAGCCTGTAGGAGCCTGCAAGTGCACAGAGGCACTTGGCTGGTGCGAGGAAGAAACCAGAGCACCGGGGACTTGCAATGTCTATTTCACTGGACAGATTGTGTCCCTAACAGCTTCATACGGACAGATCAGATGCACAGATGTCTCAAAGGGAAATTGCCTTCTACTCTGACTGCTACTGCTGGCCTGGGGCACTCTGTCCTGAGGACCAGTAAGGAAGAGATGTCCCTGGCTAAGGCACGTGCCCAGCAGCTCTGCACAACCGAGATACAGGGAGTGAGCAGCTTCCAGCCTGTCATTAAGAGACTGGGGGGAGTTGAGATGGGTCAGAGGTGTCTAGCCCCAGCAAAGAGTCCTGGTGCCTGGCTCCTTAGGGAGCTCTGAGGTAGCTGGTTCTGCTAACAGATAGTTGGGGCCTTGCTGTGTACCCTCAGCAGCAAGGTTCTTGTTCCCAGGAGCACTGATAATTTGGGAGCCCAGCTATTGACTTCTCCTGGACTAGTCCCCCAAACACTTAGCATGGGGGCCACCCCCAACTTACAATAGGAGTGGGAGGCCAAGGTGATGGTTTTGCTCTCAGGGGGAAAAAACAGACTCAAAGGGAGGGTGGATGACCAGACTGGCTCGGACATCTCAATACATAGGCTATGACCTTGCTTTCAGTTTTTATGTTTGGTCTCCTTGTTGTTCCCCTTGGTGTATGCCACCATCCTGTCATTGAAACCGACTCTGCAGAGGCACCTGTATCTGCTGCTGCCCTGCTTAGCCCTTTGCACAGGGCGCTCTCACCCCTCAACCTGGTGTCCTAGAACTTGCCTATGTCTCCTGAAGTTCTCATCTCCGATAAAACTGGTCCTCCAGTTATGTCTCCCCTGTGTTATTCCTCCCAGGAACACACACTGCTAATGAACCTGCCTGGCTGGCTCCTGCCGGGTTGGCCCTCTAGCATGCCACCCAGAGTGAGTCTATGGCACGTTCCATAAAAGCAGCATCATTTGACTTTAGGCGTCCTGGAGTCAGCTCAGTAAACTACAGTCAGTGAACCAGGTTACCTGCATCTGCAATCTTCTTGGAGAGCACAGAGCATGGCCCCACCCACTCATTTGCATACCAAGTCACCCTGTAAGAGTATCAAAGGACTGGGACAAACTGGAGATATTTATTATCCTTTCAAATAAATAAGGGGCACCATTCTTTTATGTTCCCTTAGGATACAAGGGAGGAGGAGAGTAGAGTCCTTACAGGAAGCTAAGGGCCCAAGGTGATGTGGCTGCAGGGTCAAGGTACAGGATGAAAGAGAAACAGAAGGAAGATGCTGAGAGCCACCTAGAACAGTGGCTCTCAACCTCCCTAACGCTGCAACCCTTTAATCTAATTCTTCATGTCGTGATGACCTCAACCATAAAATTATTTTCATTGCTACTTCATAACTGTAACTTTACTACTGTTATGAATCATAATTTAAATATCTGATATACAACCCCCAGGTTGAGAACCACTGACCTAGAGTGTGAACCAAAGGCAGAGAACATGAACACATTCTCTAGTGGCTGGCACAAACCAATGCTGCCTTTTACTAAACTCCTTGGGTTCTAGCCTAAAGGTACCATGGGCTATAGCTATATAAGTCACACATTTGAAACTTTGGACCTTGACATGTGAGAATCAGAGAAAAATGGTAGCTATGGAGTGAAAGGGCCCCGTCTATATCCCATGTCCAGAACAACTACAATCCAGGAAACCTATCTCCCAAGGTGCACATGGGAAGCTGAGGGCCCTGTCACATGGAGTGACAGGGGCTGCAAGGTTGAGTAGGCTCTGGAAAGAATCCTCAAAGCCCCCTTTCCAGCTCATCAGGAGAAAGGGCCAATGAAGCTGAGGTCTTCTTGGTCAGGCTAAGAATGTGCAGGGTGAAGCCGGAACCGTGCCACTTCTGGATCAGACAGGCCCACTCAAAGTCACTCTGATCCCCAGCCCACCTCAGAATTTTATGCCTCAGGGCGCTTTGTGGCCTAGAAACAGTCACAAGAGAAGACACTCTGACCGGCTCTTGCCTTTATCATTCCCAGCTCCCAGCACCAAGGCGGAATCTGGCCTTGTGCTTTACAACCAGGAAGAGAGAGGAGGAAGCAGTGAACAAACACCCTTTTGTAGGAGTAAGAAAGCAGATCAGACGCCACATTTCATTCAGAGATGAAATGATCTGGGTAAGAAAGGAAAGGGCGTGTCATAAGCAAGACATGACTGTCTGTCTATCTGTCTCCCCGTGTGTGTGTGTGTGTGTGTGTGTGTGTGTGTGTGTGTGTGTGTGTGTTTGTGTTTTGCTGGGGATGGAACCTGGATTCTCTTTTAAGCAATGTTTTACTGCTAGGCCCCTCTACTTAACTGAACACAATTTTCATAGGTTCAATAGGTATATTTTTAAAATCTGGCAAATAATAAAATCTGGCAAATAAATGTTTTTGTTAAAACCTTAATCTCCTGTGTTCCACAGCCTGCAAGAACATCTCCTGATGGTACATGTGACACACACCTGTCTAACACTGCCCTTGTTGCAGGTCTCAGTGGGCAAGTGCGGGGACCTGTGTCAGGATGGGACTGTCCCAAACCACCTGGTCTCAGCAAAGGAAGAAGGTTCAGAGTGGACAGCTGGAGAAGCTGTAACAAGCCCTGAAGGGATGACGGCAGAAGTCCAGGCAACAAAGCCTTCTGGGGCCTTGAGGAAGGCTGCTGCTTGCTCAGCTGGAGCTGGCTGATGCTTAGGCCAGCTCTTTCCTCTCAGGCAGAAACAAGCCTCACCAGGGAATTTAGTATCCAAGAAGCCTGGAGGGAGACTGAGCTGTGCTGTTTCTAAAGGCATCGCCGTGACCCACAAACTTCTGAAACTTGCCTAAGAGGGGCCTTCAGGATTGCTACACCATTCTTTTGAGCAGCTCAGTGTCAGCATATCTTTAACTGTCCCTAAACAGCTGGTGTCCAGGATGGATGGAAGAGGAAGCATGAGAGGGAGGGGCTCTTCCAAGGAGTTCAGGGCTGATTCCAGAAGGCCTTCTCCAAGACCCTCGGGGACAATGAGTCATGTAAACACCTCTTCCATGTGACATCTGAGGGACACTAGGACCCTGCCTACCGATTCAGGGGAAGTTCACTGGGGCGTGGCAAGGGTGATTATGCCCACTGGGACTTGCCTGGGGTCCTCCACAGGTATCTTTGTGTGGCTAAGTAGCTACTGTCTGCTATGGAAACCCTGACACACCATGACAGCTGCAGAAGCTGCAGGTAATTCAGACTCGGGTCCCCTTTTGGCAATCTGGACGTGCTAGGCAAGGGTGGCATGCAATGCAGTCAACAGCATCTCCTTCCCTCACTTCCCACACAGGGCTGGCCACACCCACTCTGGCATACTCCTGGGTACCATCACTGGGTGGACCGAGGGACCTTCCTTGGGATAAGAAGCTTCTAGAAATTTCCTAGAGTTGGCAGTGGCTCTGAGGGATGGAGCCCCATAGTGCCTATAGCACAGGGTCTCTGGATGGCTGGCTCTTCAGGACCTTTTAAAATCTATCTACTGTATACTATACACCTCTTTCAACTCAGGTCATCTCTGCCTAACCCAGAAATAACAATAAATACCAGAAGACAGACACTGGGTACCCATCTCAGCTCTGCCCCACGGCCTGGCACAGAGTGACAATATGAGGAGCAGTGGATTACCTGATGTGCCCGCAGAGAAGTTCTTGAGTGAGGGTCTCTGGACCACCGTGTAGGACTCTCCCACCACAAAAACCTTGTACAGTACAGCATTGTGGTTGATGAAGTTCTGGACCACACAGGGGGGTTGGATGGCATTCAGGCCCTCTTGGTTGAACACAATGGCCATCTGGGGAAACAAAAAACAAAGGCTGTATCAGAGTCCGTCAACTTCTAGTCTCCACCACAGTGGCTTGTCACCTTCATGGGCAACCCTACCATGACCTCTCCCTGGCCCTGTGGTGAAGAGCTGGTGCCCAAGAAGGAAGGGGGCTCCTCCGTGGAGTCCAAGGCTGCTCTCCAGAGGGCCCCCTCTAATACCCTCAGAAACAATGAGACCCTCTTTGAGGATACCCAAAGAGTTTCAAGGCAGAGCAAGCAGGCAGTGTGCAGGGACACCTGTGAACTTAGCATCTGTGCTGTTCGAGTTGAGAAACCTTGAATCCACTGGGTCTGCCACATAAAGCTGAGCAGACTGTGAACTCCAGAGCTCCTGAGAGCATCAGTCACTGTAATTCTGGGGAATGGGGCTGCCTACGTTGGGTGCTACTGGTTGCTTATAACACCTGGAGGCTCTTCCACAAGGACCCAAAAGGAAGAAGACAGGAAGCAGACGCTACCAGGCAGGAGTAGGAGGCCTTTGGTCAGAGTTGCCTCTTGTTATAATTTTACTATAAGCACTGGGTGCTATCTTTACAGTTCCTGAGATGGGCACACTGCCACACCTTTAAAGAAACTGAAGCTCCATATGCTTCAATGAGCAATCTGCAGGAGAGTGAAAGACTGGGCTAGAACTGGGTCTGCCTGGCACCTTGATACGCCCTATCACATAATCACATGATACCCAGCCAACTGGAATACAACTTTGTCCTCGCCTCAAGCTCCTCTGGGGATGAACTTGCTGAAGGAGGCTCTGATGGGGGCTCAGTGTGGTGGGGAGGTCCTCTTCTCCATCACAAGCTGGCTATGGAGTCTGGTATGACCAGCCGTGAGGATGATGGGATGGGGGTGGGGGTTGCCCCAGCTTACATGAAGTAGTGGCTTGAGCTAGGTCAGTCACCACATAGCCAGGAGAAAGCCCAGGCAAGCTAATGGGGCTGGAAAGATGGCCACCTGACCAACTGTCAGCCTCACGTCAGCCATCATAGAGCCACTGTGTGCCTGAAGCTCAGCTGAGCAGGACAGAAGCCAAAATCTGAGCCATGTGGAAACACCAGTGTGTGCTGTGACGGGAGTGAGGTGTCAGGAGATGTCCTCTCAACCAAGAATGAGGCAAGTGTGGGGAGCAGCTAAGAACATAGATGCTGTAGGCCTGACAGGCTGAAGACCCTGGTGCTAGGACACACCACCCAGCACAGGCCAGCTAAGGCCCACTCTTCTTGCTATAAGCATGTCTACTAGCTAGTGTGGGTTATGTAGCTTCTGTAAGTGGGAAGGCAGGGAGAGAGGGAGGGAGGGAGGGAGAGAGAGAGGGAGAAAAGGAAGCAGGGAGGGAGGGAGGGAGGGAGAGAGAGAGAAAAGGAGGCAGGGAGGGAGGGAGGGAGAGAGGGAGAGAGGGAGAGAGGGAGAGAGAGAGGGAAGGAGAGAGACAGAGAAGAAGGAAGGGAAGACTGACTGCCCCATGGAGCTCATGTGTGTGCACTGGGTTCCAGGTCCATAGAAGCAAACAGATCAGTGAGGGCTGATGGTGGAGCTGGGGGAGGCAGAGGCATGGATCACCAGGCTGGGATATACGTGAGAACCCCATGAAAAGCCTCCCCCCCTTTGCAGCCTCATTTCCACCCTCACAGCACTCGATGTCACTGGATACCCCTGAAAGATAGGAGGCACTGGTCCCCCACTCCACAGAAGATATTCTCTGAAGTGACAAACTTCCTGCCTCCCTCCTCCCGATCCCCAAGAGCAATGGGTCTTCATGTACCCAAGGATAGGGTGCACACTACTGGCTGGGACTGGGAGAATGCCTGGTGCAGGCATAGCAACAGAGGACATGCATGCGTGTGTGTGTGTGTGTGTGTGTGTGTGTGTGTGTGTGTGTGCGTGCGTGTGTGCATGCGTGCCTCTGCACATACCTGGGAACCAGATGGCCTCCCTGGGAAATGACGACCTCGCCTAGGGGGTTGGTTGACTTCAGTGACTCAACAGTGTCCCAATCTGAATCCTTAAATCCCACCCTTGGAGCAGCTGTTCCTACAACAGTGAATCTAACAATCACGCTGAGCCAAGCTCCATGGCAAGCTACACAGTAACTCCCTCATCCCATAACTGTCAAATCCCCAATGATAAAATGTGGGCAGACGCTCAGAGAGGCAGAGTAACTAACTGGAGGTGCACATCAGGCAATGAATAGCTGTGTGCTATCCCAAGGCTGGGTTCTCCGATGTCACAGAGGAGCTGCTCGGTGGTGACAGGGATGTGCCTGCTCTACAGCCTGCCTGCTTTCTGCCTGGCTTACTCATGAAACACATCTCGGGGTGTTGCTGCAGCTGGGAACCCAAGCAGCCAGGATACCCCCGCATGGCTCTTGACATTAGCAGACAGCTGTCCTTGCAGCTGATGATGACTTCCCATGGCAGGGCCACCCCCTGGCACAGCCTGTCCCCTGGCATTCTGATACTGTTTATAGACATTTCCCCTAAACATCTGCCAGGAGATGAGAATGACCTAGATCTGGAAAAAGTCATGGCATCTGGGCTTCCATTTTTAGTCTTCTCTAGGAGAGCACTTCTGTCAGTAGGGTTATCCAGGCGGGCTTTCCCCACAAGGCTACTTAGCTCACCCTTGAGAATGTGGGGCCTTGCTAAGAACACTACAGGGACCCAAGGGTCCTCTGCACAGCCACTAAGTCCTTACGTGCTTACTGTCTCCATATCCCAAAAGCGTTGACTCTCCAGACACTCTGTACTGGCACTGGGGAGAGACTCCTTGACACTAAGGTACAGAGGGCAACCATGCAGAAGGAAGGATCTCAGCACTGGAGGTGTGGGCTCTATCCTCAAATCTCCTCTGAACCAGCAGGACTGAGACATTCCTCTCAAAAGCCTCTTTGGGAGTGATAGGAGCCAGCACCCATCACTGATGGACCTCAGGCCAGAAAACCAAGGACACATCAGTCTGGTGTGATTTCTGTCGGCTCTGCTACAAACTGCATACATGTGTCTACCAAACACATGCATGGAGGCTTTTACCCAGTGGGATGGCATCTGTAGTGTATGGCTTCGATGAGGTCTCAAGGATGGGTCTCTCTTGAGAGCCCTCAGGAGAGTGCACTATCTCCTCTCAGACATGCAAAGCCAGATGTGAGGGTGCACCAAAAGGGTGGCCCACGGTATGCTCTTACCAGAAGCAGCTTGCAGCTCTCTGAGCTACAAGCTGCTATGTGTGCCCAGCTGGCAGCCTGCACAGCATCCCAGAAAGACTGAGCCAGGCTCCAAGGTGGGGGAAGGAAGCCTTAAAAATAGAGGCAGAAAGTGGGGTGAAGTGGGAGACAGGACAGAGCCACAGCGGTTCTTCTGCTGAGCTACACCCCAAGGCGTGGCTACTCAGAGCCAGACAGTGAGCAGCAGGAGGCGTGGCTCTAGCAACAGAATTTAGCAGGGGCCCAGTGAGAGCAATGGGCAGACTCAGGGATGCTGCTCGGGTAGGAAAGTCTTCCACTCACCTCGTGAGAGTTGGTGCCATGGGCCACTCTGGTTTTGCAAACTATGTGGGAGAGAGAGAGAAGCAGAGAGGGGTTAGCAGGCCTGGTACCCACATGGCCAGACAAGGGGAACTGGGACCCTCCAAACAGGAAACCACCCCCCACCCTGGTCTAAGTATCAAGCAGGCCCAGCCTTGCTTAGATACTGATCTTGGGTGAGACCAGGGGTTTCAGGGTTGTAAGGAACTCTCAAAAAGGCACAAAGGGCCGTGGGGACTAAGGAGAAGACAGTTGCTGATAGTGAGTACTGTCTGTCCTCAGAGTGACATAGACACATGCCTCCAGACCAGGTAGGAAGAGTTCCTTCAGCGCAACCTGCTGAATGATGTGGGTAGAGGCGTGACCAGGGCTGTACACTCTTCTTGGCACTCAGGGCCTTCAATTGCTTCAAGCAAGCTCAAATCTGCAGGGACCTGTAAGGACTACCTCCTCCCACAGTAGCGATGTTCACCCTGGAGCCCACCGTGTACATACTGAAGGGGAAGGCCAGGCCATTCTGCTCCAGCAGCCTCATGGTGTCATCCCCACACAGGCTCGTGAGCTCCATGAAGGGCGGCGAGCAGATCCTGTCATCTAGGACAGAGGAAGTTGGGTCAGCACACTGGCCAGAGCCACCCTCTACCCCTCCCCCGCAGCTCCCAACTCCACAGCCCTGTGTGCATATGTGTACAATAAGCCCGGCACGGTTGTTCACATTTTCCGTGACTGTTTCCGTCAATATAAAATCCCTGCTGTTTTGGTTGTGAGCCTAGCCTTTAACGGCTGAACCATCTCTCCAGCCCTCTGTCAGCATAAAATTCTCGTACGCTAACTGGAAAATGTGAGGTGCACAGAAAACCCCCACGGTTTTACAGCTATAATTACTAAATTCTTAGTCTTTGAGTCTACGTTTACACACGGAGAGCTATCTAGTAGGATGCTGCTTTGTACACTGAAAATTAACCCTTGCACTGCTGTCACCTCCTTAACGCGGTACCCCTACCCCAACCATCACCACCCCACCCAGGTCCCAATCTGTATCTTGGTTTCATACAATCACAGACAATGTCGTGTGGTTAGATTTGAGCACAGGTTTCACCATACTACGGCACCCCACATGTCCCCTATAATCTGCAGAGTCACCTTCTAACCTCTCCCGGAAGCATCAGACTCCCACCTCCGAATCTCTCAGCCCTCCCTCTCCACAACAAGCTGCAGGCCTGCTATACCCACTGGTTTCCAGAAGCTATGACTGTCTCCTCTGGTGCTCCCCAGTGGATTCTTTCTTTTTAAAAAATATTTTATAGCTGAGTGTGGTAGCGCACGCCTTTAGACCCAGCACTTGTGAGGCAGAGGCAGGCAGATCTCTCTGAGTTTGAGGCCAGCCTGGTCTACAAAGTTGAGTTCTAGGATAGCCAGGGCTATCCTAAGAAACCATGTCTTGAAAACCCAAAATATAAAATAGAATGAAACAAAATAATAATTTTATCTGTGTATTTGGAGTGGGACATGCATACACCATGGCACATGTGTGCAGGGCAGAGGACAACTTGCCAGAGTTGGTTCTCTCCTGCTACCACATGGGTTCTGGGGATTGAACTCAGGTCTTCGAGCTTGGTGGCAGGCACCTTTTCCTGCTGAGCCATCTCACTGTTCCCACCCCCATGGGTTCTAACACTGTTGGGTATGGGGCAAAGCCATGGAAGCCAACTTGCTCTGGACATACTTCCTGATACTTCTGTTGAAAGGTCAGGACAAAGCAGATTATTGGTGGGAAAGCAAATGTATTTTTAATCCCTAATGATTATTTATTGTTGCTTCTTGTCATAGTCCTCATCGCTGAAATGACTGTGTGCTCCCAGGAGGTGAGACCACCCTGTACTGGGCACAGATACCTGGAAAGGCTGAGTGTTAGTGGGAATAGGGACAGCTTGCTACCCACAGACTTGGAAACCAAGGCCAGAGTAAGCCAGCAAGTGCTATTGTCTCATGAGCACATTAAAGCAAGATCCAGCCTCCCCTTCCTCATGGAAAACTACAAACACAACGAACATATTAAGAGTGCTTAATCTCCCTTCTCAGCTCATTCTCCTTAGGCAAAGTCCAAACTCCAAGTAGGCACAATGGTTTAGGGCTGCAGTTCCCTGGGGACCCTGGGAGGGGGCTGGAAGCCAGCATCTGTAGACTGCTGCAATCGCTCATGTGCCTTTGCCCTCAACCTGCGGCACCCAGCGTCTAGTTGTATAGATCCAACAGATGCTCAGGATCAAGTACCACCCCCGAATCCCTTGACCGTCCCAGAGAGAGCAGCGTGGAGAGCAGGCTGACTCAGTGGTTCAGCAGAAGAGATGGCAGAGAAATCAGGGTGGGGAGTTGGGAGGGGTGGGTCCTACTGCACAGCTGTAAGCCTTTACTCAAATGAGGCCTAGGTCTTCATTCCACCCAGAGCCAGAGGCCCGCAGGTGAGTAGCAGGCCCTCCTTCCACAGTTGTCTATAGAGGGAGGATTCAGACTGTACAAGAGGCTTTGTGTTGCAGAGTGCAGACCCTGCAGCCAGGGGGTGTGATGCTCACACCTGAATAACCTGGAGGATAACCTTAAGGTAGGAGATACCTGGCCCGGCAGTGGTCCAGTCACACCTCTGGCCCAGGGCTTGGCCCACTCTCCTCTTTCAGGAAGGCCCAGCTGCTGGGCTCCTACAAGGCCATGTCCTGTAGAAGTGACCAGACTTCCTCACCAGACCTTTCATGCTGGAGATCAGCATGACCTGAGGTTCTGCTTCTGAGCTCTCAGCATCTTTCCTGCTGTGGCTCACTCCGGCTTTTACGTAGCGCCTCAGATTATGGCAACACCTCAATACCCCTTGTTCTGTGCCAGACACAGTTCCACACACTTACCCTCACACTGCCCCCAAGGAAGCATCCCCCTCACCCAATTTACAAACGGGGGAAACAACAAGAGAGGTGAAGCTCTCTGCACGGAGCTCTACAGTGGGCAAGCTGTGCGGGGGGGGGGGGGGGGGGGGTTTGGCAACAGGCAGCTTGACTCAGGACTCTGTGCTTCTGCCCACAACTGCCCTTGTAGCAGTATCTGTGAAGAGGGTGGCTGATTCAGAGACTCACAACTGTACAAAATACAGAGAGTAAGCGTCAGTGGCGTGCTCAGCTACTAATGGGACACTGATGTCACCCCCAGACCATTGAGGAAGAACAGGGAGGAAGACTGTCAAAGCCAGAGGTTGGGAGGACTGAAATGACTCAGTGGGTAAGGAGTCTTGCCAGCAAGCCTGACTCCCACAAGCTGTCTTCTGAACTCCACATATGTCATGGCATGTGTGTACACCCCCCCCCCCACGCACATGTACCCACACCCATGCAATATTTTTAAAGGGGAAATGGCTATTAGGTTGCACTCTGTTGTCACAATGGTTCTAATCACTACATAATTAGGATTGATCTATACATAATTTATAAATAAATTTTTTTTGTGGTACTGAGGATTGAACTTGGAGACTCACAAATGCTTAGTACTCTGCCACTGAACCATATATCCCCAGTCCCATATGTTAGCATTCACTGTAGGGAAGTGTGACTAGAGGAAACCACAGTAAACACAGCATCCAGGACTGTCTGAGGTTTCAACCATCTCCTGGGGTATGAGAATGTATCTTCCATGGATCAGGGGTGGGGTGCTGGATGAGACAACAGAAGGCGAAAACCACACCATCATCTCCCCAAATGTTTATTTAAAAAAATGGTCTGGGAAAGGGCACAGAGTGCCCCTGAGGAGGGCCAGGGTTCAGTTCCCGGTAGTAGCTCACAATCATTTGCAACTCCAGTTCTAGGTGATCCAATGGCTCTTCTGACCTCCACAAGGCACCGGGCAAAATGCTCACACACATTTAAAAAAAAAAAAAAAAAGCTTTAAAAAATGATTTGATAAAACCCAATAGTCTTCATGGTAAAAATATCAATGAGCAAGATGCAGAAGGGGTTTCTTTAACCCCCATTGAGCCTGAGGTGAGAGCAGAAAAGGATAAGAGCCTATCTCTTCCCAGCGGTGTTTGGGAAAAACACAGACATTTCCTGAGAACAGACAGCATCCAGGCCTGGACAGACCAGAGAGTAAGAGGGGCCAAGAGAGAGGGACATGCCCGCTCACCGATGCTCTAGTTCATTTATATTAATTTGGAGATGGCTACCCACACCCTGAACTACAGACCTCTGGCTGAGTGTCCTATGTCTAACCTTGGGAGGGGACACTGGGACCTCACACCCTGCTCTGGCTCCTGTCGCCAAAGTCATTCCAGTATACCTGTGAAATCACATCGGACTAGAAACCACTACTGTTCGCATTTTGGGTTCATCCACCAGCAGCAAAAGGATAGCCTCTACTAGATTTGAGAGCCTGGGATACAGCAGCAGATAAAACAGCAGTGCCAGGTACAGAGGTCAGATATACTGGTGAGGCCCGGAAAGAAACAAAGTACCCAAGGGGAGTGCTGAGGTGTCCATGGAGGTGGGCTGTGCACGTGACCAGCATGAGGGAGAGCGGGCTGTGATCACAGCAAGTGAACACAGAACCACCTTGCTGAGAGGGACGGAGGATGGGATGAGGCCCTGCAGCATTAGGGCAGGAGCTCTGGCTGCCCAGCACCAGCAGGGGAGAGTATCAGCAGAGGTTCCTGCAGCTCAGCCATGGGAAGTACAGAGTGGCCTCGCCAGTAGAGACAGGATAAAGGAATTTTGGGTAAGCCTGGGCTGGGAGCCGGAGAGGCTATTTCTGGCTCTTGGAGGAAGGGTGCTGTTGTTGACTTATCTGTCATCTTATTTTTTGGAAGGGAGTTGGGTTAAGAGGCTTTTTTTGGTTAGGTGGTGGGTTGTCTTCCTCTGAGGGCTAAAACATCAGCCCCTGAGAAACTCTGAGCCTCCCAGCCTCCCACTCTCGTACTTCACAACAGACAGCACGAGGCAGGGATCTCACACAGGAATGCCCACTGGCATCCAGGCCACACGCAGTGTCCTGCAGTTGCAGGTGACCACAGAGTGGGGCAGGCACAGCGCAGAAGCTGAACTGCTCACCAGCTGGAACCTTTGCAAAGTGACTGAGTGAGCCAAGCTGGGGTGTTAGGAGCCTGGCATGCAGCCAGGGCCCAGCCGAGGAGACACACGGAGGAGCAGGCTCGTTCTGAGTCGTGGCCATTCACTGTCCACGTCCGGCTCTCGTTGGCTTTCCTCAGTCTGTTTCTGTTCTCATCCTCACCGTTTATTTTTTAATAGATGAATTTCCATTTTCTCCTCTGCTTTTACAGAACACCGGTGCCCACTCCACTCTCTATGACCTTGTATCCCTAGCTGCTTGACTGCTGAAATCCCACCCAACATGGTGACTGTTCTCCACCACAGCCAGATTCAAGGACATCTCTCCTACATGCAGCTCTTGCTTGTAATGAGTTGCTTCCACAGGTTGAGTCCCAGGAGTGAGTGAGGCTTGAGGGAGGGTCCAAAGGAATGGTCATTTCTCTGGTTCTTCTACGCTGTGTCCCCGAAGGATGGAAGTACTACCACATAGCACCATGAATGACCATGAATGACCATGTTTTCCCAACCCTGGCTGGTCCCCCTCTCTGGGCACTACTGTTATGAAAGGAAAGGATGAGGAGTGTGGTGAGGAATCCCATTCCTCTCTATCACCAGGCCTGGCACAGGGTAAGGCTGGGACAGAAACCTCCGGCATGACGGGCCACTAGAAGCAAAGCCCTGGTTTTGTGCTGGGACTGGTCAGGTAGCCTTCTGGAGCTTGGGTCTTGCTCAGTAGCCTGGAGTGACAACAAGCCAGCCCTGTACATGTTCAGGAGCTACAGCATAGCTGGAGGGAGGGGAAATGTGCTCTGTGCGACATGGAAGATGTGAAGCTAACCACTCTGGGGCAGCAGGCAGAGCCTGGTGGTCTGTCCTCATCTTCCCCCAGGTTCCCAGGAGGGAGGTCAGGCCAGGAGAGAGCCAGCAGTTCCTATTCCCAGTGACTAGAACTCCCAGCCTACTCCCAGGAGAGAAGGACTGCCAAGGTGCAGCAGCCCAGGCTAGAACTCCCTGTTCAGGCTGTCATTTCTAATTATAGACCCTGGACAGACCAGGGAGGGCTCCACAGGAGGCCACATGTGACCAAGCCTAGTGACCATGCAGGTTCTGTTCTATACAAATTCTGCAGGTTCAGTCAGAGTCAGGTAACTCCCCAGACTCCCCAGAGCTTGGCTTTCACAGAGTTCAGCACAATAGGCCATGTCTGTGGCTGCACCCAAGTAGGCCGGCAAGCACACAAATGAACAGCACACAAGACTATGTTCCCACCTTCCTTGCTCTGAGGGAGGAATCCACGGGAAAAGTAGGTTCCCACAAGCTCTGCTGTGTGACAGCCAGGGCCTGTCAGAACTGCGTGCAGCTTTGCCATCTCTCTCCCAGGGTCCCTGAAGTATGGAAGGAAACGGTTTCATTCAAAAGGGGTGATGAGAGAGGAGTCTACAGTGTTGCTGGCACAGGAAAGTAAGACACAGGATCAAGGTTCTCACTGAATCCTCAGAAAACAAGTATTCACACAGAACCAGGTCTTAGGTCCTCCTCGCTGTGTGTGCTGGACCCTAGGGACCCCTTCCTGGCCTGGGGAACTCTTGCTTGTCACTTTTCTGTTCCCATGGAAGAGAAGGAACCCTACTGTTGTGCCCTTACTCACCCATTTTACCACAAGAACAGGATCCCTGTCTGACTTGGCTAGGCTCCAACAGGTGGGAGGAGGACCCAGGCCACCCAGGTCTGCATCCCAGTTCCACCCCTCTTTATCAGCTCATTTGAAACTTTACTTCTCTGTGCCTCAGTTTCCCTACAATGAGGTCAAGACAAAAACAGTACCTGCTCCTCTCCCCAGCATGGAGAGAACGCATTTAAATGCTGAAAGGATTTAAATTACAAAAGGGACACAGAGTCACCTCTTGTCATCTTTGCTTTAACCCTTTTCTGTCTGGTAGGATAATCTGTTAAAGGTGTGGAACCTATTCTACTGCCTGGCTTGCAGGGCCTGCTGCCTCAGCGGGAGCTGAAGAGGTGCCGGTTCAAGTTCTGATAAGAACATACCAAGAACTTGTAGTGTTATTATCTTGTGTGTGTGTGTGTGTGTGTGTGTGTGTGTGTGTGTGTGTGTGTGTGTTATACACACATGGTGCTGGAGGCAATCACTGTGCCTTCCTCAATCACTCTCCAACTTATTTTTTTGACACAGGGTCTCTCTTTGAACCTGAAACTCACCAATTCAATTAGACTGACTTGCCAGCAGGCTCCAAGGATCCATCTGTCTGTACCTCCTGCCCTCAGTACTGGAGTTAAGGCTGCACACTGCTGTGTCTGCTTTGATGTGGGTGCTAGGGGTTTGAACTTGGGGCCCCATGCCTATGGAGCACACTGAGCCACCTTTCCAGTCCTGGCTGTTCTGTCACTGTCAGCCCAGGCTGCTGCCATTGGCAGGATTGAGCTGGGAGTGAGCCATGTTGGAGATGCTCAGCAGAATGGATCAAATTCGGGGAGACATGGCACAAGCTCAGCACTGACATCTTTGTAGCTTAGGGCCAGGAGAGTGTGGAGAAGAAGCTATCTCTGGGAAGAAGATCCCCCAAAGTAAAATGTGACATTGGTGACGAGCATTGCCTGAGGCCCCAGAGCCAGCCTTGTCACTGCCACCTGTGCCTCCAGTCAGGTCACCACACTTGTCTCTTCTCTGGTCCCCCTCATCTATAATATGGGACAATTATGCCACCCACCTCTTGGGCTGCTGAAGGAACATAGGAGGCTACACTCGTGCAGGGCATTTGGAAAAGTTCAAAGCAAGCTAGCCCTGTTCCGATGTGATAGCACCCTCTATAGGGCACCTGGAATGCCCCAGCCTCAACTCACTCGCAAAGTATCATCTAGGCCTGCTCTCTTAGGACATCAGACAAGGCAGCCACAGTGGTCTCAGTACTGGGACTTCATCCCAACTGCCCCTGGGTGTTCCTGGAATTCACAATCAGGAAACTGCTCCCTGAGCCTGTCACCCATTAACCGTATTCTTTTCCCCACAGCCTTCTACCCCACACCTGCAGCTCCCTGGCATCTCCTCAGCTTGCTTCTCATGCTCTCCCGACACTGAAGTGGCTCACACTAAAGGGCTGTGCCCAGTTCCTGAAGCTCACGTGGAAGTCTCAATCCTCTCAGCTCGGGACTGTAGAAGAGAGGGTCTCTTTAATGAGGTATCCAGGTAAAACAAAGTCATCAGGGTTGGTTCTGGTCCAAAACAGCTGGTGTCCTCGTGAGAGGCCTTTAGAGCTGAGCCTGGTGGCACAAGCCTACAATCCCAGCTACTCAGGGGGTTAAGGAGAGGGATCACAGGCTCAACAGACCCTGCCTGAAAATTTAAAAAAAGAGCTGAGGTACCAAATGATAAGAGCACATGTTATCTTGAGAACTATTTACTATACATGCAGTCATTGTAAGTCCTAAGAGGGCAACTGGCTGGGGTCATTTGGAGCCAGCAGGGGATGAAGGGAGCATTCCACAGCGGCCACAGCTGGTGTTCTGCTCCCTAGAGACTCAGAGGCCCTGAGGCCTCCTGTCTCATCACCCTCCCTACAGACAGCTATGTCCCAACTTGGCCCCCTGGCTACAGGTAAGGTATTGTGGAAGGATGCTACAGCAACAGGGGGGACAGGGCTAGAGCAAATAAACATGCAGGTGCATGGCCTGGGGAAGCACACTAGAGTCAGTCTCATGAGAGGTTTTCCTCCAGACCAGGCTGGTGACCTGTCTCTGTTTCCTGGAGCCAGGCAGCTATTCGCACCACTGGAATGTTCAGAGCCCAGGAGTGAAGGAGCCAGACACAGGCTGGGACAGGGCCAGACATTCCTGAACCCTGACCAGCTGCTGTAAATGCGGGTTAGCTCCGTGGCAGCTGTCCCCACTGATTTACAGCCCCTCTGGACCCTAGCGGGGGCTCCCCCGACTCTCAGGTTCAACTCCCAAACTGCAGCAGCCCCTGTGTTTCCAAGATGCATAAAACATGATGATTGGAGTGCTGTCTCGGCAGGATGCGCCAAGAAGCAGAGACATTAGCCTGGCCTCAGCACAGAGACAATGCTCTTTTGCACTGGAGAAATGGTTTTTAAACAGTTTCCTCCATTCCAACGGGATTCTAAAAAGTCAATAAGAAAAAGAGTAACAACTTTTTTTTTTCTAAAACCAAAAGAAGGGTGAGCTCTATGGAGGATTCGTTTGAGCAGAAATACAAATGGCCACTGAGCACAGTAAGAGGTGCTGGACCTGTCTAATCACGGTGTTAGATGAGGCAGTGCGGTCTCCCCGAGACAGGGCTGCTGTGCTTAGACTTGAACTGTCAAGGGTAATAGAGCAAGATCTGCCAATGTGAGCATGCCTGGAACCTTCAAGCAAGAAACCCCACCTCCGGGGGAAACGTTTGTATAGAAATATACAGAAACATAGTTTAAACAACTACAGCAACAAACAAACAAAAAACCCAACAACAACAACAAAACAAAAAAAACCCCACAAATCCAAACAAAGCTGAATAACACTATGCACCCAAATAATCAAAAAAAAAAAAAAAAATGATGACTGACTGGTTCAAATATCGAATATGATATTGTTATCAAAAAAGGCAGGGCCACTCTCCCTTGTTTTTGTCCCTGACTCAGACATAGGGCAACAGATATGAAGGGGGTGCAGGTTGTAGCAGTATATGTGAGTATAACCCAACTTCTTATTTTTAAAAATGTATACAGATTTCACACATCCCTATGTGAAGACTCCAGAAGGAAGATTAGCAGATGATTTTGAAGACTTGAGTCAGATAAGGCTGGAGAGATGGCCCAGTGGTTAAGAGCACTGGCTGCTCTTCTAGAGGGCTCAGGTTTGATTCCCAGCACCCACATGTCAGTTTGTAACCATCTGTAACTCCAGTTCTAGAAGACCAAATGCCCTCTACTGGCTTCCATGGGCACTGCATGCATGTAGTGCATAGACTTACATGCAGGCCAAACACCCCCACACATAAAATAAACAAACTGATTAAAACCCATTTAAGTCAGCCTGGAATTTAAGTGTATTGGGTAGAGCAGGTCTTTTGCTAGAAGCTCCATAAAGTGGCAGGTGTGTGTTTGAGGAGGGGTTGGGGGGGTGTTATACAATTCTACATCTAACTAGACAGAAAAGAGTAAGAATGGCTATAATTTTTATTGATTCCTAGGTACATTTTTTGTTTTCCATCTATGAAATTGAGATGCCTCTCATAATAGAGGGCATGTCACAATTGACGTCGCTTACTGGAATATGAAGTACCAACATATCTTATGATTTGTAAAACCCATGCCACCATAGACTGAAAATGTACATTCGTGTAGCCATCAAGGCTCTGAGAGTGCCTCAGTAAAGAAAACCCACAAGCCAACAAATCTGACACTTTCCCCTTTCCTCTGCTGGGGAACCAAGAGACAACTTGGCAGGTTTCACAGCAGTAAATGCAGTTGTCAAGAGTCCTGCTAAGGTGCTGAACACTTCAAAGGCCAGGCTGGGTGGTGGGGGTTGGGGAGACTGTACCTTCATCACCATGCAAATGACCTGCTTCCTCCAGCAGCCCTGAATTCTTCAGTACCTCCATCTTCCTTGACTAAAACTTTTCTGGCTAGACTGTCAGTATTCCTATTTAAGACCTTTCACCTCTGCTTTCTGTTCCCAAGCTCACTGTATTTCTGCTCCCTTCTCCTGTAGTGTCACAGCCCCTAACACAGGGAACACAACCTTTGGCTCCCACTGGACCTAGGCTGCAGTGAGAGCTGCCGTGGTCAGTAACCCTCAGGCGGGCCTATAGGCCTGAAAAGGTTGGGCCTAAGGGGTGGTGGTGGCCAGCCTGGGGCTATGCTCCCAGGTGATCTGCCCACAGTGTGCTCTGGCCTCAGGGCCAAAGTGCTGCTCTTTTAAAGTAATCTACTGCTGTACTTGCAAAGAGCAATCAGGATTATGTTCTAATAAGCATGGACGCTGAAGACCTCCTCTGGTCACGGTCACCTCCGATACATAAAAGGCACCCACTCCTGGGAACACTGCCAGCTGGCTGGCAGGGCCCCACAATGGCAGGGACCAGAGAATCATTAGCCATAAGCACCAGAGCTTCCCACAGCACTATCCCTAAGAGCAACAGAGGTGGGCGGGGCATGCAGGGGCCAGAGTACCCTGGGGGTTAGGGACAACTCAGACCAGGCAGGTCCAGTCCTAGACCTGCCTCTGGTCATACTGGGACTGAGTCATCCAGATCAATGTACCCAAGTGACTTCATTTCTAAAATGGGCAAACTTTCCTCACAGAGTCATTTTGGGAAGAGCCATCACAGTGTCAGGCATACAGTGACTGCCTGGAGCACCGCTCAGGTGGATGAGGCTGAGTGGGTAGTGCTAGCTCTCCTAGGACAAACGGCTGCACCCCAACCTACAATCCCCGTCTCATCTTTAGAGAGCCATTTGTCCAGAGCTCTAAGCAACATTGCTTTCTTTCCTCCTGGTGTCAAGATTACTCAATTTCAATCCTGTTTCCAAACCGTTTCCAAGATGAACTATGATTAATTTCCCATTAAAACCACAGGCAGGGAAGATTGCTTGCACTGTGTACACCCCTCCCTGGGGAGGCCTGTGTCTGGGACAGGGCATCTGGTCACCTCTGCAGATCTTGTGGGAGGTTACAGGAAAAGGAGGGCTGGAAAGCTAACCTCACCCTAAAGTCCTCAGAGCCCTAAAGAAGCCCTCCGGCCCTTGCCCTTGTCCCAAGACCCTTCATATCTGTCATCCCTGAGGACAAGGACACAAATGCAGGCCATCCAGTGACATTTGGATGCCTCTCACATCTGGCTTCAGTCAATTTGGGAACCAGCTAGAGCCATACCTATAATTGCGCAGTCTGGCACAGCAGAACCAAGCCTTGACTTCAGGGCTTGTGTCTCTGGACCCCGGCCTCGTGAAGCACAGTGGGTTGTCCTGTGAGAACTGGCCTTCAAATGCATGCACAGCAAATTACGGTTTGTCCTGATGAGCTCCTCCCTACATCCACAACCCCTGCAACCAGGCAATGTCATGTTTCTGGAAGCTTCCACGTCTAGTCTAAACTAGGACGAGGCTCAGGGTTGCCTGTGCCTCTGCCTGAGGGGTGGGAATGTCGGTAAATACAGGCACGGGTACAGGCATGTCATCGAGTGGCTACCTCCAAGAGCAGTTATATGAATGAATCCTGGGCCAGGAGCTGGGTGTGTCACACTAAAACCTCCTAGCCTCGTGCTCTTAAGCAGCTTCACTGAGAGAATTGCTGTTAGGGTCAGGAGCAAAGGGCATATCCCACACCAGCCAGAGGCCCAATGGCCCTTCCAAATGCCATTCATACGGAAAAGGCAGATTTCCAAAGGAGGAGCTCCCATTTCTGGTATGACCCGAGAAATGACAAACTAGTGATCCCTCACATCCATGCCAGCCCTTCCTTCTTCCCAGTGCTAACTCCTAGATCTCAGCTGGCCAAATAGCTACACAAAAGAGGGATTTATTTCCCAAGTCCTTGCAGTTCAGCATTCAGCTAGTTCTGATCACCACTGTGGACCAGGAGGGCCACGCTACTAGAGAAGGAGGTTCTGAGAGCCGCGTGGGTGCTCCCCGGTACACGGCAAAGCTTCAAGGTCATCTGTCCTCTGGGCTTTTACACAGGTCAGGGAAGCCCTGTTTTGCTTTGCTCTCATAACTTACACGCTGAGAGTCTGCGGCTGGCTGGTGTGAAGCAGAGAACGGGGCCTGATTCCCTCCTGGCCCTGGAGGACACGAGATCTCAGAATGTGGTGCTGAGACCACACAAAGGTGCTCGGGTGCTCTGACTGCTGAGCCTGGGGCTCCAGGCAACAGGCTTCCCTGACACTGATACTAAAGGGGGATGGTTCCCCTAGAGGATGCCATGCCTGGAGAGGACAGCCACATATGCATGGATACTGGCCCACTGGCATGCTATTCCTGGGGTCCCTTCCCCGTGGGCCACAGCGGCCAAGGGCCACAGTTATCTTCATTCCTTAGTCCAGAGAAGCCAAGTGCCTCTGCAGTAGCCTCTCCCAGCTCTGGCTTCCCCAATGGCTGGGTTCTCAGGGGGCTGCGGGGGTACCTCAGCCCCTGGGTGCTGGCAGCTAGGAAAGGCTTACCAAGCCCCTTCTCTGTACACAAAAGCCCTGTCACTTGGATTGCTATAATTATCTGAGGGAATTTCAAGGCTAATTATGGTGGTTCACAGTATGCTGGAAAGGGCTGTGTGCCTCTGAGGAGAAGCAGGCCTTGAGGCACAAGAGTTTGCTTCCCAGGAAGGGCCCCTGCACCTGTAGAGGGGCCGGCAGGTGGACAGCAGGGAGCCCACCAGGGGGCACTGCCATGGAACAGTCCCATTTGCAGAAAAGGACTTAGGAAGCTCCAGGTCCACAAACCCTCCTGGAAGAATACAAGCTGGCTTGGTTCAGACAATAAGGAAAATTGAGGGTGCAGTACTCACAAGCTCCCCCCCACCCCCAACACTTCCTGCCGGCTCAGAACCGATCCTGCTTTAGGGAACAGTCAATGGTTCTTGCAAGCTCTGGCAGGCAAGGCCCTGCCTGGGAGGACAGACATGGCTCCCCCATTCTGTCACTTTTAGAAGACAATGCTTGGGACCGTGGCTACAAATCCAGCAGAATGGCTTCTGCCTGGCACCTTGCCTCCAGTAGCCTGTCCCTAGCCCCCAGAGACTGGGCTGGTGTGAGCCACTGTCAAAAGATCCACAACCTAGGCACTCCTTACAGGACACCGGTTCGGTTCGGGGCTGCTTCTGGCCCCATCTAAACTGATCTGACAAGTGAGAATCTCAACTCATTCCCTCAAGCACTGAAACACTGTCTGTAAACAAAAACAAGTCCCCACCCTACTCTCTAACCTGACATTCTCAAAGTCCTGCATAAGTGGCCACTTGGCAGCTTTCCTCAATGCCCTCACCGCATTGGTCGTTGCAGGCTAGTCCACTGCCTCAATCCTTGTCTATCCCATCTGTCCATCCGGGCAGGTCCTTTGCCAAAGGCATCTAGGGAAGGAGCCCCTAGCAGGCATGGAGCCCTCCGACATTCCTCTGAATCTGAGTCACCTTGTGTCAGCACCATTCCCGAAAAGCTGTGGGACAGCTGTAGCACAGTTCTCAATGCTCCTAACGCTGCGACCCTTTAACAGTTCCTCATGTTGTGGTGGCCCCCAACCATAAAATGTGTGTTGCTACTTACTTCATAACGTTTGCTAATGTTATGAATCGTAATATAGATATCTGTGTTTTCTAATGATCTTAGAAGACCCCTGTGAAAGGGCTGTCAACCCCCAAAGGGGTCATAACCCACAGGTTGAGAACCACTGCTGTAGTAAAACAAAGAATGGGCTTCCTGGGGTCCTAACAGCCAGCCTCAGAGCAGTTCTAGACAGATGAGCCCACTGCTGGTCCTTCTAACACTTCTGCCCACCAAAGCCCCACTCAATAGAATGAACCGTCATTCACACAGAAGCTTAAGCTACTAGCCTGAGACCACCCCCTTCCATCTAAGATGGGGACATTAGCAATGGCTGCAAGAGAATCAGAAGTCCCCATGTTCCTTAGATGCCCTAAAGGCTCAAGAAAACAACACCATCCTGTGGGCACAATAAGGAATGTCCCAGGTAGCACTCTTCTGTGCCCAAGAATAGCAGGGTCCACCTGGGGTTTGGCTACCCCAGTTACCTAACCCCTGGGTTCCCTCTGGAACATGTCCCACACACCTTCACTGCTGTAAGACCTGACGATCTGAAACCACCAGCCACAAGCGGACTCCCTAACTCCTGTGTGGGCTGAGGCTGACTCAGGGCACAACCCTGCTTCTTGATCATGAGGTACATGCTCACACCAGGCCTGAGCTGCCCCTGAAATGTGAGTAAGAGCCCTGCTTTTCCACTCCTAAGTCTTCAACAAACTCTAAGGCCTAATGAAGATGCTGCTGGGGCCCTGCAGTTGTAGCAAGAACAGCCAGAAGCTTCTATTTTGGGGGACCCAGTGGGCCAAACAGTGGGACATGTTTCTACAGATGAGATCCCCATTATTTAACTGGTGAGAGTGAGCCACATTACCTGTGTCTACAATATACCCAGGAAGAGTTAGGCGACAAGTCCAAAATCACACGGGCAGCTGAAGCCAGATTCCAATCCAGCCTCAACCTGTCTGCCTCCACTGCTTGCATGGTGGCACTTCCACAGACCCACACCCAAGGCTATCACTTCTCATGGGCAGGCCTAGAACATCAAATGAGGTGTGGACCTGCCATCTTCTTCTACCAGATGGTCCCTCTCTCATATTTAATGCTACTTGCCCTTTATGTTATCAGTGTCCAAAACAAACAAACAAACAAACAAACAAACAAAAAACCCTTTTCTCATCTGGAGTTTTGGAACCATCTCAGAAAGCAAATCAAACCGTTCAGACCCAAGGAAGAAGGCTGCTGGCTACCTGCCATTTTGTGCTCTCCCACACGCCATGTAAGGAGTAAGGAGGCGTTGCCCTCAGACCCCATGATATCTGGTAAGATCAGGCACCAGGAATAAAGGCCCTAGACCCCTCCATGACAGCCTAGCCCAGTTTTTCCCCAGGAAGAGCTGTCTATTCCTTAGAGAGAATGGAGGGCTCACCAACACTCTGGGCAGGAACTTGGATGCACTGTCCACCCTTGGTCATGGTTTTAAAAGGGAAGCTTAGGGGCGGAGAGCTGAAGGGCCAGAACTGGAGGAGAGCCACTGGGATACCACGGTATCTGCTACTTCTTAGAACTCTACTGTGGTTTGAATACAGTATGTGTGTCCTCCAAAGGTCTGTGTGGCTGGAGGTTCCTAAGGCTATAGTGTAAATGAAGGTGGCAGCGAAGGGGTGTGTGTGTGTGTGTGTGTGTGTGTGTGTGTGTGTGGTGTTGGTTCCTAACACCACTGGGACTCCCTGGTAGTTTGCACAAGGTGAGGGAGGTTCTCCTTGGTTCACCACTCGAGATGTGACCATTTGCTTGTTTCCATTTCCACTCCCGCCAGTGTCACGCACGGGGAGGTAATGCAGTCAGGGACAGCTCTGCACTGTACTGCTTGGACTCTAGCCTTCGAAACTACGGGATAATGAAACCTTCCCTTTATCCAAACAGCTGAGCTCAGGTGTTTCATTGTGGTAACAAAACGCTGACTAATAACGGCTCCAAGACTCATCTGTAAAATGGACAGGTTTGCTGTGCCCAGCAAAGAGTGCTGAAAGACAGACCGTAAGAGGCTTAAGGCCAAGCGCGTGGTGCTTACCCAATAAACGGACACTCCCATATCCCGATCCCCTCTTTATAGACTAGCTCTGGTCCTGTCCACCAAAATGTGCTTACTGATTCCACCCCCACAGCAAAGGAGCATCCAGGTTGGAGTTTGAGGCAGCTTAGGCCACAAACATAGTCTATGTGGTAGGCAGGCAGGGGATCTCTCAGCAGCCCCTGGGCCAAGGCAAAGAAAAAAGTGTTGCTTAAAACGAAAATTAAAAGGCTCAGCAGGGAACATGGGGCAGAAAAGACGAGGCAGTTACTGCTCACAAGAGTCTTTCTAGAATGCCTGTCTCACAGAAACATATACCTTGAAAGGGCAGTCTGCACTTCTCTGGAGCTGATCAGGTGGGATAGAGGTAAATTCTCTGGGTGGAGCCAGCAGCTGGCAGAAGCTCCACCGTGAGGAGGAATAGCACGTATACCATGATGTCCAGCAGCTGCACTGTGCATCTCTCTGCACTTGAGTAAAGACCCCTGATTTCCATTGTCTCCCCTGCCCTATTATATAACTCTGCTTAAAAGCCACGTGAGCGATTCTGCACACACACTTCTGTTCCCTAACCACAGCGTTATCAGGACACTTCATCTCCCCACAGGGTTCAGCACAGCAAATCCCTTCGAAGCAGCAGCCAGAACAGCTCTCCCCAAGAGCATCCTGTGGTTTGTATGTCTTAACCTTAATTGCAAAGGAGAACATGGGTCCTTCTCTTCCTATGATGGTCGCCCTTATAACTCAATTCTTCCCTGTGTCAAAGTGCTTAACGAGACAAGATTCGTTGCCCTTCCTTGAACAGTGACAACCTGTGGCCACAGAGATGGACCACCCATCAGAAGTCTGGGCCACGTGTCCATACCTTTCATGTAGGCCTCAATCTTGCGGATAAGCTCGTAGGACTTGGATCGGTCTAACAGGGTCCTGATGGCGGGGAGGGGATCCAAGACGATAGTCTCAGGGTGAGCATCAATGTACTCCTGAAAGAAAAGCGGGCTTGTGGTTAGAGGAGGCTGATGCTGTGACAAGGGCATCGATACGACTGTATATTCAGAATCCCCCAAGCATCTGCCCCTCTGTTGTCCTTTCCCCATTACAGGACTTTGGTTAAACTAAAGGCCAAATGGACATGTGCCCAATCAGAGGCAGGCTTGGGGTTCTTGCTGGGATGCTGGGACAAAGGGGTTAGAGAACTCTCTATGACAGTTCCTCCAGAGAAGCTCATGAAGGAAGAAGCAGAGACCAGGTATCTGTGAGTAACCACAGCGGGGAAATTAAGCAAGGTATGTCTAAGGCCTGAGCCGAGCTTGAAACAGAAGAGCAGTCAGGTTCTGATGAGGCCATTCACCCCCTGGGCAAAAGCTCCATCTGAACACAGGGCTGGCCCATCTGCTCAGTACGCTCCATCAGAGTGCTAGTCCGGCTTCTTGCACCAATGGGTAAGGGTTCCACAGCAGAGCAGGGAAGAGTGACATGAAATGATGCGTGGTTCATGGAAAAGTCATAAGAACACAGGATGAGCTGGGTGGTAGCAGGGCACACGCCTCTAATCCCATCCCAACACTCGAGAGGCAGGGGCAGGTAGATCTCTGAGTTTAGGGCCAGCCTGGTCTACAAAGCGGGGGGGGGGGGGGGGGGGGGGGCGGGGGGGGGTGGGAAGAAAAGACGAATATGTGAAGAGCAGAACTGTGCCACTTACTTGAGAAAGGGGATTTTAGCCTTTTATCAAGTTAGGATTCAATTACAATGAGTATGGGTGGGTGTGGGCAGTTCCTCCCTGGCTGCCTGGTGTAACTAGGCCTGCTGATATCTTGATTTTAGAATTTCAGCCCCCAAGCTGAGACAGAGCAAATTTACTGTCAAGCTACCAGGTCTACGGTCAACAAGACAGCTCTGGCAGACTATCACACAAGTCTCTGTCCGCTGCTGCCTTCGACCCAGCCCCACCCTGGTCCACATGCCAGGCTGAGGTCAGCAAAGGTCAGAGGGGAAAACACCACAATGCTGCCTCTCTAGTAAGCTTTATCCACACAAAGAAAGAGCCATTGAGATGTTTTCTTAAGAGAATCTATTTTTGTCCCTAGTATCACTTCGAGAGCATTTGAGGCAAAAGTTAGAAACATACCCAGTCTGTCTGAAACTGTCCTCCCCATGAACTCCCTCCCATAGGACCTCCTCTCTATCCTTTCCCCGGAATGTTTAAATCTCTGTCTCTCCCTTGGATGTGGCTGGGTGCCACCTTGGGAGGCCTCTATGTTGGCATCAACTCTAGTAGATTCCAGTTACCTGCTCACTCCTGAGAATCCCCGCTGTCCCACTGGCTGCTTATACAGCTACTATGCAGGTCTATGAAGAACGGCCATTAGGTCACACAGTTGTGCCCACTGCCATCATTTCAGCTTTCCTGAGAGTTGTTCCTGAGCCCTGCTTCTCCCATGGGCAAGCATCCCTGCTGGCCTTTCCTGCATTGAAGCATGCTGACACACAAGCCCACGACTCACCAGCTCCCCTCCTCCCCAACCTGCTCACACACGCTTATAAAACGTGACTCTACAAATGCCCGTGCTGGGGTGTCTTCCAGGTCCAACAGATACACCAGTGAGTGGGTTCCCAGTTTGTCCTGGCCAGCTCTATAAGTCCCAGTCCCTCAAGCCCCTTCCCACTCTGTTGCTTCCAGAAGCAGCCTGGTATGTCAGGAAGAGCATGCAACAGGGACCAAGCCAGCTACCCACTAGGCTTCTTAGAGTCTCTCAAGACTTACTGCAGATGACCCTGCAGGTTCTTATATAGAGGGCCTTACATTCCAGGAGTCTATTAGCTGGAGAAACCTGAGGAGTAGAGTTTCAAAGCCATAGAGGCTTCTCTGGAGAGAGATGAACAACTGTTTGTTGGTAGCACTGCAGGTGACAGTGACGCTGTATGCACTTACCATCTAAGACACTCACCACCCAGGTATGACATGTTTGCCCCAGCAACTGAAGCCACCTAAATACGGGCATGTAGTTCCTTCCCTCTGACCCAACAAAGCTGATGCTGGCCCCATGTTCCCGCACCAGGACAGAGACCTTTAAAGAGAGCCCAGTATCACCAAGGCAGGAATTTAAGCCAAAATCACAAGGGAAAGAAGCCATATGAAACTAAAGAAGGAAACAATCTGACAAGCAGGCGCCAACCAGCTTTGGGCCTGGGATGAAAGCAGCAGGCACACAGAAGAATCTCTGCCCGGGCATACCAATCTCTCTGGAGGCAGGAGAGGGAAAGGGGCAAAGGCTTTTACCAGCTTCCCTGTGATCACAAGTGAGTTATTCTCCAAGCCTTTCAGCTCATCTATTGTATGGAGGACTGCATGCATTTTCCACAAGTCTCTTAGAATTGCCAAACAAATTGCTGGAAGAAAGACATAAACCATCTCCATGGCAAGCAGTAAACACTCGTTCCCTCGGAGAGCTGGCCTGCCAAGAGGGACCAGAGAGAGATCCTAAAGTGAATGGGCAATCTGGACTTCATGCAGAAACTGACAGTAAGTTCTACTGTCAGAGGGGATGAGGTAGAGGCCAACCAGGTGCCCACTCAAGCACAAGCTAATCCAGACCAACAGGATCATGCCATTAGGGACACTGATCACACACACACACACACACACACGCACACGCACACGCACACGCACACGCACACGCACACGCACACGCACACGCACACACACACTCTATGGGGTAAGGGGGCAGCTAGCAATCTGAGACAAATGAGAAGACTGAGAACACTAGCTATACTGTGGTCCCCTGGCAGGGAAGTGGGCTTTCCTCTCCACCTGAAGCTCCAAATTCAGATCTTGCCTGTGTGTTGTAGTTAGTTTTGGTCAACCTGACACAAACTTAGACATGCTTGGGAAGAAGGAATTCTCATTGAGGAATTGGTCGCACAGACTGGCCTGAGGAAGCAATACCACGTCCTGACACTAACTGATATAAGGGGACTCATCTCATGTGAATGACGTCATCCTTGAGCAGGGGGGCCTGGGATGTTTAAGAAAGGTAGCTGAGCAAGCCATGGAAACAAGCCAGTAAGCAGCATTCCTCTATGGACGCTTCAGTTCCTACCTTTGGGTTCCTGCCTGGGTTTCCCTTGACGATGGATGGTAATTGTGTACTGAAATAAAACCCTGTTCTCCTCAAGTTGTTTTTAGTTGTGGTGTCTAACACAGCAAGAGAAGGAAAGTAGGACATTGTGTCACATCATCCATGTCTGGGAGCATGTCTGGAGTCAATCCCATGTGACCTAAGCTCTGGATAAAGCGACCCCAGGGATGACTGATGTGTAAGGGGCAGGTAGAACATGGAAAAAAAGAATGTTTGGCATTTTGCAATATGGGACTCAGGTCTCTGGGCTCACTCTGTCCCTAAAAACTCTCAAAACCACCAGCAGAGCTGTCCCAAGAGATCAGTCTCCCGTCTGAGTACAATCTAAATGAATGCTCTCCTAGAGATATCAACTGTAGATGATATCCACCTGAGTGCTAACTCTTGAAGGAACTAGCATCCACAATGTCATTTGGCTCTAGAAGGAGACACACTGGGCATCTTGGACAGGCAAGTCAAACCCAAAAGAATCCCTTGATCCCTAGTGGACTCCTGGGAATCAGGAGGTGTATGTTTCAGTAGCACCCGCCCACCAGAGGAATGGCAGGATTAACTCCCAATCAGAGCTGACCTGACTTCCTTCCTCATGGAGGCCTTCTCAGTGCCATCTTCCTCCTCTGAGTTCCTCTGACAATCACAAAGGCTGGCCTTCTTAGGCAGTACATGCTGAGTAAGAGCCAAGAGTCTTCTTGTCACCAACGCTTTGGTACCATGATGGACCTGGACTCACCTCCAGGGTGAATTACTAATGTACTTACTACACCCATGTCCAGACATGCTTCTCTCACATCCAGCCTACCCAGGAGGGCCTGTTAATAGTCTCTCGAACAAAGAAAACAGGACTCAGAGTATCTCAGTGTAAGATGATCCATATGGAGTCCTGGCTAAGATATCAGACAAAGAAAAATGGCACAAGAAAATCTGGCTCCAGGAAGGACAGCTCAGTTGCATCTGGGCCAGAACCACTTAGCTCATTCCTAGGAAGCCTTTCTCATGTGCTGCAATGAGGCCATGGCCTGCAGCCTAATAGCTGTACAGACTGTAATACTCCACATGGCAGCATCAGCCAGAGATAATGCACGCAGAAAAAGGAGGCACAGGGAGGTTGCATCCTTCTCTCCAGTGTGGGAGTCCTATGGATCCAGAACTAGCATGAAGCAAAGGAAGGTCCCTTAACCCTGTCTGCCTTCTCAGGAAGGAAGCAGTAACTATGTCAAGGTTCCCAGCCCTGGATTATGACTAATGTAAATAAAGACAGATACCCTTGGGAGATTGCATCAGTGAATGACAGTCCAGAGGAAGATTCACATGGCACAGAGCAAGGAGCCTGTACAGGACTCTGGGGCACAGGACTAACACAGAGCTGGGCAGAGCAGGAGTGGAAACCTACTGAGATATAAGGGGACCACATGGAGGGAAGATGATGGGTCCAGTGGTCCATGGAAGCTATGTTACAAAGGTAAAGTTAGGTTCTGCAGAAAGGGAAACCTGACCCCAGGATGCCAAGACCATGTCAGGATGAAGTTAAGCCATAATACAGAATGTTTTGAGGGAGGACGAATGGTGGACCCTCCATCAGACTGATGAAGCTATGAAGTTAACCCAATGTTGTAGACTTGGCATCAAGCAAGGCCAAGGCCAACATCCCCTAGGCAAAGCTTTCCCATCACCTGCCTACTCATCCCAGCTTAGAGAAGAGCACAGTTCCAAGACATCCACACAGTCCCAGGAGTCCTGGTGCAGGAAGGCACCTGGCAGTGGGCCTAGTGTAGGATAGAAACTTGGGACATACACAGATAAATTTTGGAGCAAGCCGGGCACTGGTGGCGCACGCCTTTAATCCCAGCACTTGGGAGGCAGAGGCAGGTGGATTTCTGAGTTCAAGGCCAGCCTGGTCTACAGAGTGAGTTCCAGGACAGCCAGGGCTACACAGAGAAACCCTGTCTCAAAAAACCAAAAACCAAAACAAAACAAAAAAAAAAAAAAATTGGAGCAAGAATTTCAGGAGCCAAGAGGCAGTTACAGTAGCATACAGAATATGCCAGGAGCTATGGCACCACTTACGGTATCAAAGACAGAGATGTTCTGTATACAACCTGTGTTAACAGTCCCTGATGGTTGGCCAAAACTTCTGCCTTCCAATCATTTGAGGATCATATCTTTTAGCACAGCAGCACCCAGCCCAGCCCCAGCCTAACACAAAGACCTAGAGGCACCATTCAGGCAGAGAAAAAAAACCAGAATCAAGAAAGCAGGCTAAAGCCTTTGAGCCAGCACTGGCTTTTGTGAGTTTCTTCAAGTCACATATATATGTTAGCAGTTTCTCAGTTGTCATAGCTGTACAATGAGAAGTTCAAAAGGACTTATTTTCAGCAACCATGCTGGCATTTAAGACCCAAGTACCCAGGTTGTAATATGCGGCACAAATCAGAAAAAGTTCCTGGGGCACTTATGTTGAGTCAGATCTGAGGCCTACAGAATCTCAAGGCTGTGTGGCCTTGATGCCCTGGAAGCACAGAGCATGTGACTATATGTCCCTTGCTGTGGGCCAGTTAAACATGCACCTACCCAGGCTGGAGCAGATACAATTGGGTTGAGTACAGGCACCACCCGCTCCCATACCTTCTACCCCCATCCCACCCCACCCCAGCACCTCTCTCCATCAGTGGCAGACACTAGGCAAGGCAAGGCCACGACCAGGGGCTTTCTTGAATCTCCACACACTCTGGGCTGCTCTGATGTGTGCAGAAAGAACTTCAGCCACAGCTTCCTGTCTCACTCTCTGAAAAGCCTTCTCTGGAGAGTTGAGCTTCCTGTCAGCAGACACTCAGGTTTTAACCAGCTCTCATTTGTATTCCAGAGAGATCTCTCATGTCTGAGCACTCAGCCCAAAGCCTCCTGGAGTACAAGAGGCCAGCCCCTAGAAAGAGGGGGTGGGTATAACTTTTTGCCTGTTAAGCTACAGAACAACCACCACTTCCCATCCACCATCATGGAGATAAAGGTCTTCTAAGTGGCACATCGATGGCTGTGGGGCAAGGATTATTGACTCAGGGGATTTGGGGGAGGGGGTTTCTGAGGCCACTAATGCTTAAGAGTCACAGGCACAAGTCAAGAGGAAAAAGATCATTTCAGGCAGAGGCCTTGGGGAAGGGCACTAAGATTACCTGAGAACCAGGCAGCTGGGGTGGACATGGGTTTCAAAGAAAAGTTCAGGCTGAGGTCCTGGAGACAGACTAGCTAAGGAGTCTGGACTTGATTCTAAAGTAATAAATCCCTTGGCTTGGGGAATAGGGGTGATGGGGACAGTGTTAAAGCACAGAGTGACCAGTCTAGCACTCTGAAAGGCCACAAGATCCAGCAAGAAACATACAAGCCTTGGTAGTAAGTATGATGTAGTTCTGGCCTTGGGGTACATGGGGCTGGACTGCACATTCATGAGACTGGGGGCCAGGGCTCTTGGACCTTGACCTTTTACACCAACACCATCTTTGTCATTTGGGAGAGCTGACAGAAGGGATAACAGACTCCACTGGAGCCCTCCCTGCTCCTCAGCCCTGTTTATACCCGAGGGCAAGATGTCAGAGCCTGACAACACAGGCCACAGAAGAGACGGGCCACGCATGATCTCCAGTCAGGAGCAAGGTGGTCCAGGCGAGCCCCATTAGATCAGCTACCACAGCCCTTCCCAGGACACTGATGGGATCCTGGCACCCTTCACAGACGGCAGCTCCAGGCCAAAATGTACTGAATAGGAAATGGAGCAGCGCCTGACGGTCGGGGTAACCTTCATGGAAAGAAAATGAAAAATGTGCAGAGTTTGCATTTCTACCAAGTGATTTATCCTACAGACCCTCACATGCATACGGAGGGCAGTCACCTGCAGCTTGCTTCTCAAGTGAGGTCAGAAATGCCTAAAGGCCCATCCATGAAGAACTGGTCAGTTAAGGCCATTCAGTATACAGGCATAAAGACAAGAGGGCGGCCTGGAGGATTACCTCTGACTGAGTTCCTGGGAGCAGGGACTCCTGGTGGCCACAGGTTCCCCAACCTCTTCACCCAGTGCCTTGCTGATTTGTAGATAAGAACCCTCAACCAGAACTCAGAGCTTCCAACCTGGAACTTGCAGAGGAAAAAAGTAGGTCTTGGGGGCTCCTTCTGTGTGCAGGGCTGCTGCTGAACTCTGGGAAGAGCAGGCGTCACTAGGGGAGGACATGGAGCTCTTGCCTGCACATGCAGCCTTCCAGCCTTCTAGCTTCCAACAGGCCTCAGTCATACGAGAACAGGAGAAGATCTTACCGCCAGATACTGTAACCTGGCATGTGATGCTGTAGACAATAGACCCAGGGCCACATGCCTTGGCCCAGGCAAGCTCAGAGGTGGGTATTGCTCTGCCAGCAAGTGTGCACCTTCTCATGTCACCAATCCCTGCCACAGGCTGGGTGGGGATGGGGGTGAGGGCTTAGACAGCTTGCAAAGAGGAAAAGGGCACTAGATGGTGAAGTCACAGTCATCAGAAAGGGGACCTCACAATGTCACTTGTCTACAAAGACTCTCCCTATTTGTCTTAGTCAGGGTTTCTATTGTTTCAACAAAACACCATGACCAAAAAACAAGTTTGGGAGGAAAGGGTTTATATTTGGTTTACACTTCCAGATCATAGTCCTTGATTAGAGAAAGGCTTGCATCCCATGGCTTCCTCAGCCTCCTTACTTATAGAACCCAGGACAACCAGCACAGGATGGCATCACACACAATGGGCTGAGCCCTCTGCCAATGATCAAGAAACTAACCAAGAAAATGCCTTACAGCTGGATCTCATGGAGGCATATTCTCAACTGGGGCTCTTTCCTCTCTGATGACTCCAGCTTGTGTCCAGTTGACACACAAAACCAGCCAGTTATAACCACTGTTATCACGGGCTTTGTCTTATTTCTCCCTGGTCCTTACTGTAATTGGAGCTGTGTTCTCTTTTTCTTCTATTACCTTGTGCCTTGTTTGCCATTCCTGTATACACACGTGCACATACCCAGGCACAGACGTGAGCTTAGTCCATGAGGCACGTGCTGTATCTGCCTGGCCTGTTTAATTTACTGTGGAGGTTTCTACAATGTTTTTGGATTCCTGGTACACAGCAAGTACCCACTTAGCACTTGCTGACTGAATGACGACTCCAATGGTTATTTGATGGCTGATATTACGGATCAGTGAAGAAGTTCACAAACAGGGTTGGGAGGCAGATCTGGGGCTGGAGTTCATTCAGAAGGTGTAGAGGCCTGAGTCTGGGGATGCAGATACCATCCACAGAGACATGATTTATTCCATAAAGTCAAAGGAAGCCAGGCTTCATAACTGCAGCCCACTGGGTGACCCAGATACTAGTCAGCAATAGAATCCCTACATAAACTAGGAACACGGAGACATGGACCACTTTGGCCCAAGTATGGTTGTGAAAGGAGCCCACAGGACAAACTCCCCTAGGACTGAGAACCCATCTCCAAGCTCAGAAAGTAGATCCCTTGGGGCTTTGGCATCCACACTCACAAACAGAACCAGCTTTCCTGACCCCAAGCTCTCAGAGATGCTGAAACCATATCCTAAGAAGCAGCTGGAGAGGTGGTTCAGCAGCTTAAAGCAGGCTTGCACAGGACCTAATCGCAGTTTACAGCAGTCATGCCAGGAGGCTCATAGTCACCAGCAACTCCATCTCCAGGGAATTGAATGTCCACTTCTGGCCTTGTGGGCACTGCCCTCACACATATAGACACACATAAAGACAAAAATACTATATTGTTTTAAAGCACAGTAGTGCCTAAGCAGGGTGACCTCTCCCAACCACTCCACGGCAGTATCTGAAGGCATACTTGGTCCTTACAATAGATAATGTTTGGGAATACTACTGTATCTAGCAGGTATAGACCAAACAAGCCACTAAACATCCTGGACAGATCCCAACAACAGAGAACTATCCAGTTCAAGATGTCAATAGCACTGCAGCTGAGAAACCATAAGATAATGGGTACAAACAGTCTTTTTATAACTAGGAAATGTTTCTTGAGGTTATTTGATTGTTTTGGGGTGTCTTGCAGTCTTCCTCCTTCAGTCCCCCAAGAATTGGGATTACAGTTGTGTACCGCCACGTCTGGCAGACAACAGACTATGAAACATCTTTTTTGTTTATTCATTTGACTTGAGACAATCTCATATCACTAAACCTTGAACCGGCGATTCTTCTGCCTCCACCTCACAGGTGCTGAGAGTATGGGTATGGACCAGCACGCTCTGCTAATAAACACATTTCTAAAACTCAGCATGCACCACCAAACCTTGAGGTAAAACACCACCTGTCACTCGCAAGGGTTCCGATACTGGGCAGTGAAGTGGCAAGGCTTGGGTCTTCTGTAGGAAGCCGCTGTCAGCGGTGATATATTCGCCATTCCAAGATGGCGCGGACATCGTGTCCTCTCCACTAGTAAACAACTAACTGCACAGGTGCAAAAAGGCAAAAGCGCGCCAAAAGTCACTGCCCATCCCGGGGCGTAATATTGGGTGATGAGTGAACAGCCAATCAGAAGTGAACATGTCACTCTAGGGTGTATTTAAGCTGTGCCTCTTCCTGTCTTTGGCCCTTCCCCGTCTTTCACATCTGCTGATACAGATTAAAGCCTTGCTGTGGTGATACCCGAATTCTGCCTCTCGTGTTTCTCTTCCACGGGTGAAAAGGGGACACGGGAGGTGCGCGGAACAGTCTTCTATCCACAATGGGGATAGGAGGAGTGCCTTCTATCAAAGGCATTAAATTGAGTTTCCTCCTTCAGCAGAAAGAGCAATGCCCAGTCCCTTCCACCTAAATAAACAGTCAGCAGACTGTGTGGCCATCTCCATGCAGGGACTGGCCTTGTGGCTGAGAGTTGCAGTCATCCTGAGGTCGACCTCATGGCCGCCTGTACTGAGTCTGCTGCTCTGAGACTGGGATACAAGCAGCTTTGAGTCCCTTGGCTTCTGTTAGCCTGCGTTTCATCAGCATATGGCACCAGCTGGGTCGGAAGCAATCCAAGGTAATGACCTCTTCCTAGGTGACCCTGAGCCATTGACCCTCCAGCCAGCTGAGGGAACCGGAAGGGGCACCATTAGCTACTGTCCAAAGGAAGCCCCTCAGGCACATGTGAAAAGAATGCAAAGTACAGTCATAGCCCTGCCTCTTTCTAACGATTCTGGGCAGGCGGCAGCTTCCTTAGGCCTGAAAAATTCATAACTAATTCTGTTATCTCAAGGATTGAGACGAGGAACAGCTAGTAAGAGACGGGCAGGATCCAGGCAGTGTGTCTAAATGGTACGTGACTAGCCAAAGGCAGCCTATGTCATTGATCTGCTGTGACAATAGAAAATCTTTTCTGGGTCCCATGTTCTAGCTCTGATCCCAGAGGCCCACGTACAAACCAACAGAAGCTCACTTTAGACTGTTACACAACTTCTTGTGGGTTTAGATGTTGGCTTCCTAATTGGGTTAGAAGGTCAAGAACAAGGAAACCTTTGTCCCCCTGCCTTCTCCTCCATCCTCAGGCACAGCATAGAGCCTTCACTAGGGGCTGCTCAGTGCTGGAGGCTGCCATGTTGAGCTCCTTGCTTGTGGTACTATTACTTCTGTACTTGAGAGGGAAGGGTGGATGGGGCTGTGGCTTGGGAGGTAGGTGCCAGGCACACTTAGGAACTAGACAGGATTGATCCCAAGGTTCCTGCTAAGTATCATCTAAAATGCTCCTTGTGTGGTAGGCAGGGTGACTGGAACCCACATGGGCTAACTGGTGAGGAGGGGCAGAGCCAGGAGTAACAGCCAAGTCCCTCTGCCTACGTCCTCTCCCTGACCCTGCCTTTTAGGCTAAGTAAGCCCACATTTCCACGGCCCCCTCACAGGCATGCCTCCACTAAGGGACACTTTTATAATCGCTGCCTCATTCGCTCCAATTACAATTGAGAACTCATAAGCTAGCCGGGGCCACAGCTAAGGCTGGGAGCAAAGTGATGCTGTCACTGTAATGACAGTGTTACTAGAAGCATGGCTGAGTGTTCCAAGGTGCCACGGGGTCTGCATGTACTACCGTATACCAGACAAGGAAGAAAATGGTCAGTGTGTGCACATACAGACACGCGTGTACACAGACACAGACATACACACACCTATACACACACAGATACACCTACACACAACCCTACACATACACACGTATACACACATGTACACACACATACACACACACCTACACAGACACACACACACTCCTATACATACATACATACATACACACACACACACACTCACACACCTCATTCCATGCCGGTCCCTGTTCCAAGCACATATGCATATGTTAATTTTTTTTAATGCTCACACAAACCTTATAGGCTATTTTACTTTATAAGGGGAAACAAGAGTCCTGGAGTGAGCTCAGTCCCTTGCCTGCAGGGTAAACCTACGGAGAGCCCGCATGAGCATTTCCCACCTTCTTATTCCCTTGCCATAATCATGAGGGACTGCACCAGCACCTGAGGTCCTGAATACCCAAGAGAGCCTCAGCCAGCTAGCAGGAAGAGCCTTAAACACCATGCTCTTGGCCAGCCACCAGAGGTTGCCAAGTCTATCATTTAGAAGCAAGCTTCACTCCCTGCCTGAGCCCAGGCCCACCTGCTTCCCAATCTCCTGCCTCAGGGCTCCCACAGGGTGACTAAACAGCTAGCTGTTGGAACCTGATGAAGAACGAAGGAACTAATACACAGGGGTAGGGGTGTGAATTCCCTCCTGCATCCTTGGGATGATGTAGCAGATGGTGTGGCTTTTATCCTGTCCTGGCAGCCGAGAAGGGAAACACGAATACAGCACACTTGATGCTGAGCATGGAGCTCTCTTTGGTCCAGATGTCCAAGCTCTGGTGACTACCTGGTGTCTTGCCTCATTAAAGTTCACCTTGTACTGGCAAAAACTCCTGAGCGGAGCCTGTCTGTGTCTGTGTCTGTGTCTGTGTCTGTGTCTGTGTCTGTGTCTGTGTCTCTGTGTCTGTGTCTGTGTCTGTCTCTCTCTCTCTCTGTCTCTCTCTCTCTGCCTATTAACCTGACCTTATCACCATTGTCTCGCTCCCTAATCTCTCTGCATGAGAAAGTCCAAGCTCCAGACCCTGGCCCCCAAACTCCCTGAGCTCTGGCCCAGCCTCCCTGCTCTCCAGCCAGCTGGCTCCAGGGTACAGTCCTTCATACATGCCAGGCAGCAGCACTTGTCCCCTAAATCTCCTGGCTTTCTTCTTTGCTGCCCCTAGTCATCCAGAGCTATGTACTCCACCCACCACTGCCCCATCCAGCCCTAAGCCAGACCCTCCCCATGGTCCTATTGACAAACACATAGGCATGTTCAAAATGTGCCAGGTGTGGAGGGCAGCAGTGGGGACAAAGGTCCTGGAAGATGGTGACCCTGGAGGGACAACAGCAACTGACAATTAATTATGAGCTTCCAAGTGGTGGAAAGTAAAGGCCAAGATGGGGAAGGCCTGGAAACAAGAACTGTATCTACTATTGGGATGAAGCCAATCCTCATGAAGGCGACCTTGGCTGCAGGGACTGACTGCACAAAAGGCGGGCAAGAGTCAGGCTCAAGTGGCTACTGTGGAGGGCTAGTGTGGCAAGGAAGAGGTAGGAGGGACAACACAAGGCTGCCCTTTAAGGTGTCCAGAGCCACGCCTTTAATCCCAGCACTTGGGAGGCAAACACAGTTAGATCTCTGTGAGTTAGAGGTTAGCCTGGTCTACATAGTGAGTTCCAGGACAGCCAGGGCTAGGTAAAGACATACTGTCTTGAAAAAGCAAAAAGACAGACAGATAGACAGACAGACAAAGAGACTATGTTCAGGAGTACTCAACCTCCTTCCAGAGAACATGATGACATGTACTTATAATATCAGTGTTAGGGAAGGAGAGACAGGCAGATCCCTAGAGGGTGTTGGTCAGCCTAGCTTATTTGGCAAGTTCAAGGCCAAAGAGAGAGGCCCAGTCTCAAACAAACAAACAAACGTCTCTGCACTCCTGATATACTCATGTGCCCACAAACTCATACATGAACGCATGCACACACACAAATAATGAGGGAAACCCATCAGTTTGGATTCAAGCTTCCTCCTTCTCTCTCTTCAGGTACCACCCCTGGAAGAGCTGCTGGGTTACAACTGGCATGCTCCACCTGAGGAGATTCGAGAGTGCAGGGCTACCAGCTCTTAACCCTTGCGGTTATACTAGACAGGTAGCACCAGAAGTGACAGAGAGAAGGTTGTTACTGCTCACTAGAGGAAGTAGCTGAGAAGTCAAGGGGCTCCAGGGTTCCTGTATACCAGTCACACCCATCTCCAGGGCTTTGCCCATGTCTATGCCCTGATAACTAAGTCTCAGGAAGAGGGCAAAGGCGCCAGACTGCTGGCTACACATGACCCTTGGAGCAGAAAACAACTGAATCATCCCAGTGATCCTTCATTGTGAGGTTAATCCAAAAGGAAAACTGACTGGGCTCAAATGACCTGCAATACTCACCAGGCCCACACCCTCCCGCCTGCCTATCTGGACACAAGGAAGAAGCTGGCCTTAGTTCTGAAGCTCCCTTCCCTGAGGACCAGAGGCTCACGAGATGTTCTAGGGCCCATTTTCTACATGCAATCCTACCACCTGTGGATCTGAGTAAGATGGGGTCCTTCTGGTAGAGCCCTTTCTGAGGCAGAGCCCCTTCACTTTGCTCCTGTAGTCAACATGCCTGAGCATAACATCGCTGTTCCTCCTGGGTCCCGAGCCAAGCTAATGCCTTCTTGTCACTGTCCAATACAGAAAACTGAACAAGAGTTTTAAAACAAAGGCCCATAGCATGCTGAAGTTCAAGTGTCAGTTCCTGGGGTCTATGTGGCCTGGCTCTGAACTTGTATCTCTCAGGGAGAGATGAACAGGTCAGTGCTGACAGCCCCTAGTACCTTGCCCCAAAAGATCTAATTCCTAGCCTTTGTCCTGATACCTGCTCCTAGACTACATACAGACAACTCCTGTTCACCTCCTGGCTTCTTTGGAAGATAACCTGATGCTCCCTCTCAAAAGAGTTGGTCTCTTCTGCAGGAAGACACGTCCTGACCTTTACCATATATCTATCTGGTTTCTTGCTGAAATAGACTGCAGTAAGAATCTTCCCCAGAAATACCTAGCTGAAGGTTACCATGAGGTCACTATCCCAGACCAGCTCTGTGCGTGCTCTGCATACAGCAGACTTAAGGACCTAGCTAAGACCCTCTCTAGGGGACATTCCACACACACCTGTGCTCCAGAATGTTCTTTTTCTATACCTAGAGCAGCTTTGGTGGCTGCTCGGCAGTCACCTGCCCTGGGTTGAGGGCTCTAGTATGTCTGGGGCAGAGAGACAGGTTCAGGGTCACCCCTATGATGGGGGCACTGAGCTAACTACTTACCAGACCTTGCCTTTACAGAAAAATGGTACTAAGGCCACATTCACTTCAGGAAGAAGGTACATTGTTGTTGTTGTTATTATTATTATCATCATTATTATCATTATCATCATTAAACTATATTATGATCATTATGTATATGGCTGCTTTGTCTGTGTGTATGTTTGTGTACCACATGTGTGCTTAGTGTCCATGTAAGGCAGAAGAGTGCTTTGTATTCCATGGAACTGTGAGCCACCATGTGTGCCTGGATGAACCTGGGTGCTATGGAAGAACAGCTAGTGCTCTTAACTGTGAAACCATCTCTCTAGCTCCAGAAGAGTCAACTTAAGGATAACAGATTACACTGCCGAGGTTACACGGCCCATGGACTTGGAGGCTGGCTCCACCTCCCATGTGTTTTAACTCTGAAGCCCTCCCTCTCACCTGACTCTGAAGAAATGGCAGGTCAGTGGGACAGTAGCATCTAATGAGAGTTCCAGTGTCACTTGACTACTTTCTGACTGCAGGCTTGAGAGAGCTACCTATGGTATTTGAATGAGAAATGTCCCCTGCAGTCTCAGGCATGTGAATACTTAGTTCCTAGCTGGTGTCACTGGGGAAGGTTTAGGTGGTGCAGCCTTGATGGGGGAAGTGTGTTGCTGGGGGCAGGCTCTGAGAACAAAGCACCTTGCTTACTTCAGATCACTCTCTGCTTCACAACTGAGGATGTGAGCTCTCCACTTCCAGCTCCTGCTGCCAGGCTGCCACCTCCTGCTGTGCATCTCTTGCACTATGGACTCTGCCTCTGGAACCGTAAGCTAGAATAAACTCTTGTATAAGTCATCTTGGACATGGTGTTTTATCACAGAAACAGAAAAGTAACGAGTACATTACCCAAGCTGCACCAGCTTCCTCACCTTGAGGCAGTCAGTCGGGCTCCATGTTGATCCAAGTAACACAATATAAGGTGCTTCGGACCAGAGTGACTCTGAATATCTCCTGCTGGAGTCCTCACCCTCACCCCTGGCCTGGCTTTCCCAGATGGAGCTTAGCAGGGTCCCTGCAAGGCATCAGCACTATCCTCTGTGGGACTGGCAGGCATTCTGCCTCAATGGCCGACACAAGTACCCAGGCTCTGCTGTGTCCCAGAAAACAGCCACTGAGGAGCTGTAGACATAGGAATTAGTCACTTGGGGGCCTCCTAAAGGACAGGAGGTGTGAGTGAGGAATGGTGGCTGCTTCACTAAGTGTCCACTGTACATACAGGACTGTGGTGAAGGCATGTGGTCACTTGGTCACTGAGAGGTGGTGTAAGAGCCACACAGGGAACAAGCAGAGAGGGCTCTCTGAGAAAGTCAATACTAAGCCCTGGCTCCACCACACCCCAGCACACCTCAGAGCCTTAGTTTCCTGGTTATAAAACAAAGCTGACGAGACCTGCCCTGGGGGATGTAGATATGAAACAGGCTCAGACTGGCTGCTTTTCAGGCCAAGTTCAGGCCAAGGAATGAGGGGCCAGTCAGGTCAAACCTTCCAGCCTTGTCTCACTCCTGAGCTGGCCTTGAAGAACTACCACAAAGCAGGAACCCAAGAAGTATGCATGCCATATACCAGCAGCGAGCACCCTCCATGGCTGAACACCGAAGCTCTCCCATCACTGCCAGCTGCTTCTCCCTGCAAGCATTCATTTTACAAACAACTGAGGCTCTCCACAAGGTGAGGAGGACCACGGCCACAGCTTCAGCCTATGAGCAAACGAGAGGGACTTCATGCAGAGGCCCGTGGGGACAATCCCTACTTCGTTTCGGATACCCTAGAAAGCATGCTAGCACAATGGTGGGAAAAGAAATTAGGCAGTGAGAGGTCTCCAGGAAGTGGGTGAGAAGCATGAGATACTCTGGGGGCTGAGGCCACCAACCCTGAACACGTGGCAAGAGGAACGATGTCAGCAGGACGGCTGTTTTATGACAAGAGTCCCTTTGTCCTAACAGAGGAAAGGATCTCCAACCTCCAATTACCACAGATGAAAAGTGCTGGTCCAAGCGTCCCGTGCCTGGGGCGGCACTGGGACAGCCACTATTTCAGCTGCATTTCCGCTGATAATATGACTCTGTTTCATGACTCCTGAGCTGCCTGCCAGAGGAAAGAATCACATCTGTCCACAAAAGAGGACATTCGGGGCAAGTCAGCAGCGATGACAGCAGCAGTGGCCACCCCACATGAGAACCTCAAGGTGACAGGCAGGTCATCCAGGGGTCAGGACCTGGAGCTGCTGGGAAAATGGATGGGAGCAGGGAACATCCCTCAGGTCCATGAGAAATGTCATACACAATATCAAATTAAACAATTGAGAGGCTTTCCCCAACAATGCAGGACATGGTCCAAAGGCTTTCAAGAAAGAGACCCTTCACCCCAGGTGCAACAGAGGGGTCCCATCCTGGCGTCAAAATGGAGCCACCAGCTCAGTGCTGAGCACACCTGCCCCGAAGACACAGAAACCTTATCTGGGTCTCATCAACACTTGGACCAGTACCAACATCTACCAACATCAAACCTGGGTTACCTGCAAGACTGAGGCCTGGACCACTGCTGAACCCTTGCCCAGGAAATCACAGCTCACCAGTGGCTGAGCCACGTCTACAGATGCCACAGCTCTAAGCTTACAGCTCTCCTGGACTTCCCTCCACCCCATAGGCCCCACAGGCCCCACAGGCAGGCATCACCACCCTTACTCACTTGGAACCTGTGCACCAATTCCAGGGACTGGCTGTCATTCTGGTCAGCCTCGAGGATAACATCGGTCAACTTGTGGATGATGACGTCCAGGGGTCCCTGCTCCTCAATCGGCCGGCTGAGGTTCAGCTGCAAGGTGAGAACAACACAGAAGAGCTTCAGTACCTGAGTCTACATCTGGGACCCTTGATCCTCGGTAGCACCCCAATAGACTGGACGGACAGAGTAAGAGTCCAAGGGTCCCGCTCCTCATTATTCTTAGTAGCTGAGGAGAAACTAGACTCTTTGTTGGCATGCAGGTTCCCAAAGTCACACAAGCAGGGAATGCTGCATACTGGCTGTATGGAGAAAGCACCTCATCTACCTAACACTGAAACCAGAGTTCAGAGAGATTAGAAAAAATGACCAGTCACCCAGTCAGAACTCCATCTAAACAGATGTTCTTCCCCTGATGCTCTGAAGCCATGGCAAAGTGGTGTTCCTGGCAAGTCTAGGAGTTGCTTTCTTGAGAACCCAGGCACTCAGATTCCACCCTAAAACCAGGGTGTGTCACTGACCCTGGAGGGTTGCCAGAGCACAGGGATGCCTGAAATCCATTGAGTACTTAACACACTGCTCCACAGGGGAATGTGTTTATTTTTTCAAGAACACGGGGCTGAGAGGATCTAGCCACGAGGGAGCCAGAGTGGCCGGCTGGTATTCAGCATCATCTGACCCAAGCCAAAAGCACCTGCCAACAGCCAGGGCACCCTGACACCACGCTTCCTGATGCACCAGATGTCTGCCGCCAGCATATGACCATCACCACCTGCAAGGTTGCACTCTTGGAGGCAAGTGGCGCCAGTCCAGCCCCGGCTGACCCCCCACATAGCCTCAACTAGGCCAGAGAAAGTAACCCCTGACTTACCCCTCACCGTCACGGGCAGCTAGCGCCTATGAGGATTCAGGGCTGGGTAGGTCTATCACTCGTAACATAAGATAGCTACAAACTGTCATTCTGAGGAGACAGCAAGGTAATGACATACCTACCTGTCTCCTTTTATTCCCAAACACTATAGGAAAGGAAATCATAAACTAAGCAAGTGAGAACAGAGACTTTAAAAGCCCGCCTTGGACCTGGGTGGGAGAGTTCGGCTTAGATACAAAGTAAGACCTAAGGCAGCTGATTTAAACTCCCAACACACCCTCTATCCTCTGCCCCATGTCCACTCTGTCCCCTGGGTGTCACAATTCCAAAAGTTACAACCTTATAGCTGCTGTCCTCTGGCAGAATGGGAGATAGAGGTCACAGTGGAGGTGATAACAAAGGTAGGTCATGACGCTGAACCCTGCACCTGGTCCTCGTGCCTTTCAGTCCTGGTATTTCTGCACAGCCTATCTCCCAAGACGGCCAGCTAGCTCTGTGGCTCCAGTTATGGTTTTGGTTCCCGTGTCCTAGCAGGTCAATGCGTGATGACAATTCCCCACACTTGTTCATACTACATATTCTATCTTGTCAGCCCCCCCCCCCCCAGGCCCTGCTCACACCTATTGAATAAACACCCTTATTTTAACTTTGTTCTGATAGGCCTTTGGGATTCGCCAGCTCTTCCCTGCTGTCCTTAACCCTACTTTTTATGGTTTGCCAGGAGAGATGTTAAAAGGTCACCCCTATTTAAAAAAAAAAGTACCAGAGACCTCCCAATAAGAAAACATCAAGAACTATGCTTCCCTCCCATGGTGACGAGCTTGTGTACCAAACAAACCAAATTCAGCCAAGAGACCAGACTGAGGAGGGGAAGGGATGCGGCCCAAGTGTCTTTTGTTGTTTAAAATTATGTCTGGCTGGTCCCAACGTTCAGGTGATCCCCTGCCTCTGCTTCCTGGGTGTCTTCTGAGACCTCACAGCAAGGCTGGAAGATGGCAATGATCCTCCTACCTCCTACGACCAAGAACCGAGGAAGAAAAAAGGACCAACCATGTCATGTAGCCGGAAGTAGGCTGAGGCCCAGCAGAAATGCCAGTGTCTGTCCTGCCAAGCCACCAGCCAATCTGTGCTTGTCATGACCCTGGCTTCAGTTTACCCTGAAGAAACTGAAAGGGCCTCTCTGGCTCTGTGGTGACTCCACACTAGATTTTCTTCCAACCCCAACAGGATTTGAAGGCAGGTGAAGAAGCCTAGATTAAGAGGATGCACCCAAGGAACTACTGGGTTCTGCTGTGGCAGGCACCACAGACAGAAGGACAGTATTTTCAGACCATGGCAGCTATGAAAAGATAACTGGGTCTCAAGAGTAACAGGGGGCACATTCTCCAAGTTCAGACAGAACTACCATGCTGGTCTCCATCTCCAGTCCTCCCTGGACCAGGTACTGGGGACAGGGGATAGTGTCAGGGCCTAGCTTGGGTACCAGGTATGCATGGTTATGTTAATTGTTGTTTTAGGTGCATCTTGGGCTACTGGAGTTTGCAAGGACAAAAACTAGCCAGAAAAAGACCAGGGGTCCCCTGATGATTTGGGAAGGCTGTGAACATCAGCCTGAGGCTTGTAGACCTGACAACCAGGGGCTGTTTGGAAAATAAGCTCCCTACGTTCCTGGCTGCTCTACAAAAGGTAAACAGTTAAGTCTGGAAGCCAGCCACCTTCCTTTGTGTACTTTCCAGGCATCTTTATGCCAATAAAGCCCTTTCACAAGAAAAGCAACTGGGGACACATCAGGCCTGGTGTGGTTCTATTTCACAGTATGGCTACCTCTTGCCTTGGCATTGTGTCTTTGTTTCTTCTCTCCTCCCCACTCCCCTTTAATATATATATGTATATGTATATGTATATGTATATGTATATGTATATGTATATGTATATGTATACACTGCAGCTGTCTTCAGACACACCAGAAAAGGGCATCATACCCCATTACAGATGGTTGTGAGCCACCATATGGTTGCTGGGAATTGAACCCAGGACCTCTGGGAGAGCAGTCAGTGCTCAT